>NC_073694.1:174384561-175584561 GCF_029784165.1 Wyeomyia smithii
AAAAAATACTGTTCAGGTTTTGTAACATTCGTCCAAAAGCTAGTAAAATCATAAAATTTGAGCGTACCATCGAATAAAATACCCGTAAAGACTTGGAATGGATCAGATAGCTTGAATTTGAGCTTGATCTACTGAGCTTGAGCTACTGACCAGAATCAGTAGGAATTGTACATCGGTTAATAATTTATTCACGCCTGCATGCTAATCAATACTGACACCTGCCGGTCAATTAAAGGAAGCAAATGTTAGATCAATGCTCGTTACTACTAGTTGCTACAAGCTTAGAAAAAGGCAAATATGGGTACGAAACAAAGTAGAGTTCTTAGTTTATATGCAAAATGCCAAACTGATCACAACTGAAATGCGGTTCTCATGGACGGCATGTTGTATGTTTCCAACTTAATTATTCGAAAAAGTGTATATGTACATATATTCTTTTTTTTTTTGACTGAACTGAGCAAAGCTTTTTGACAAAATGTTAAACTAATAACAATTAGTTGGTGTGGTCAGTGTGGACTCATGTTAGCCCGACTCACACGAATTGAACATAATCATCCGAAAGAGTAACGTACTATTCGTTGTTTTATTTTTCACACCGCTAGTGTCAACACCGCAGCTGCTACGAAAAATAAAAAAAAGGAGCAAGCAAGTGTTTTTATATAGGACTTGCTTCTATTTAGGTTTTGTTATCAGTCATTTTTTACCTACACAATTGTGTGGGCTCGGTCGGAAAGGGATATATTCCAGCTAAATGTATTACTTTTAAACTGCATTCTTTCCAGAAAAAATGCGTCGAACGTACCAGGGTGCAATACAAAGCTTTCATGCACAGTGGATCGCGGAATCCATCGGCAATTCTAAAATTGAATCACAGCTGCTTGTTGGCTTTTGAAATGACATCTTCGTAACGTGCCCGAAATGTAAGCTGGCTATCCAAAATTACACCAAGATCTGTAACTCGGTTTACGCGCTGGAGAGCTTGTCCAGACAAGCTGTATGGAAAGCTAATTGAACGAAGCTTTCTGCTGAAGGTCATTAGGGTAAGAACGGCTTAAGCAGTGGCGCCTATTTCAATCAGTCGAAATTAAGGGGCCATAAATCTCCTGAATTTTGATCAATATCGACAATTTCAATGATGAGAACAACAACTCTGATTAACAAACTATCTTACGAATAGATAGAATTTCGTTCAACGCAGAAAAATCTTGGAAAAAACAACAAACGAAAAAAGGTTGCAGCTATTCAGGCGCCATTTGGGTGCTGGATAAAATCCCCTGCAAAACAGATGCAAACTGCTTAAAAGGTTCGGGGTGATTGGAATAGTGTCCCTCGATAGGGAACTTTATTTGATTATTGTTAGAGCATAGTATAGCCCGTGTGTTGCCCGCGATTGACCAAAATCAGCTGAAATTGTAAAAAGAACCGTCAAAATGGTGCCTAGGAGTAGCAACCCAAGTAACACACAAAACATGTTAGAAAATAGATTACAACAAAAGTAGTCATATAAGTGTACTACAAGCGCAATTAAAAACTTGTGTTATTATATTGTGTTTGAAGTTGTTTTTCATCAGTAATACAACCGCATTTCGAAAACAAGCTCATTTTTTCTGGTTTTGGAGATGTTTTTAATAACATGAGTTCAAGAATAACAATCACTATCACTTGGTCTTTTCGTAAGACATTACACCATCTAATAACAACATTACGTACAAAGCATTTTATGCTTTTCCTCAGTACAACAGTCGTAGCATTCAACACTCAATTAAAAAATACTTGATCAAATTAATATTTAAATTATATGAACGATTTCTATATTTATTCGAAGCGGGTCAAAACGTGCCATCAAAAGATAAACAAAACGCTTGCAGTGTAACCAATATCAATTCAGGTTTTTGTTATTGTATATCTAACAACGTTTTCTAGTTTTGTTAGATTTTATATCCAGATAACGTTGAAACTATGCGAAAACAATTTTAATATTCAAGCAAAAGAAAAAACTCTTTTTGAAAGGTTGAAAATTATTTTTCGTCATCAATTTATAATCAATTAAAACTGCCACTGATAAAAGCTAGTGTCGATCTAGTTGCACCGCGCCGACACAACACATTTGCGCATGCGCTGGTTAACAGTTGTCATAGCAACAGATTTGCGCATTGCCGTATTAGTACTCGAGATGTATTTTGCCAACTAATTCTATCAAGTTGGCTTGCTTTAATGCTGTTGTCGGTACTTGTTCTATAAGCCTTCATGTTTTGCGCTTTTCTGGTGATAGAGATGTCATGGAATAGGTAACGTCAACTATTCTATACCAACGTGTGTTACTTGGGAAGCCATTTTCAGTGTACAATTCCTGGTGATCTTTCTTTTCACTGGTCAATAACGTAGCTGGCCACGCCCAATGCAGATCAATAGAGGAAGGGATATCGGGAGTGTTAGTTTAATACTTGTTGCTACTAGAGACCGAGGAATCCTCTGCATCATCCACAAGTATCAAAGGAAGGAATTGGTGTTAGTGGAAAGGAATTGATCTGGATCCATCGAGGTTGATGGTGCGATCTTTCCTACACAAATTCGCGCACGATATGGTTACTTCTCGGTCTCTGGGCAACCGGCCACCAGGAGACGATATAAATAGAATCACGCCACGATCGCTGCATCGGCATACAGGAGAATTGAAGTTTCTAATTATCTTCGGCAGCCCACCAATCGTTGACAATCTGTATCACACTAAACTTCGCGTTTCATCCCGTGAACTTTTTAAATTCAGCATGAAACGAATGGTTTTCGTAAAACGCAACAACCGCACGCCAAACGCAAACTAAGCAAACTAATGGTACCAGTGGAAAATATCACGCCGCGTTGTTTCGTGACATTATGGATAAGAGCTCAAATAGCCGATAAAGCGAGTAAGGGGGAAAAGGTCTCTGACCAAAGAGTCAATACGAGGCACACCCGAGCATTATACGATGTTAGGTCGATGATACGTGGTCATTGAACTTCGAAACCGATGTATGAGGATAGTTACACTAAGCGCAGTCAAAATACCGCGCGCAAAGCCTAATGTAAAACGCGGTTACTTACCATTCTTGTCTTGAGTAATAATGCGATTCGGGGAAGAAACCGACCAGGGTTACCGGCTAAGGATATTTGCCTAAAAAGCGCGGACTTAATAATTCGCGGAGAATTTTATATAAACTATAATACCTACTGAGTAGAAAAACTGACAAAGTTGCATGCCTTCAAAGCAAAAAAACTTAGAAAAATGCCAATATGCATATCAAACCAAACAGAGTTCGAAGTTCATTTACAAAATGCCAAAGCAATCGCTATCAACATTCAGTCGCATGGTCTATTGTCATGCCGACCAACGAGATTTTCGAAATTGATTTAAAAAAATACTGTTCAGGTTTTGTAACATTCGTCCAAAAGCTAGTAAAATCATAAAATTTGAGCGTACCATCGAATAAAATACCCGTAAAGACTTGGAATGGATCAGATAGCTTGAATTTGAGCTTGATCTACTGAGCTTGAGCTACTGACCAGAATCAGTAGGAATTGTACATCGGTTAATAATTTATTCACGCCTGCATGCTAATCAATACTGACACCTGCCGGTCAATTAAAGGAAGCAAATGTTAGATCAATGCTCGTTACTACTAGTTGCTACAAGCTTAGAAAAAGGCAAATATGGGTACGAAACAAAGTAGAGTTCTTAGTTTATATGCAAAATGCCAAACTGATCACAACTGAAATGCGGTTCTCATGGACGGCATGTTGTATGTTTCCAACTTAATTATTCGAAAAAGTGTATATGTACATATATTCTTTTTTTTTTTTTGACTGAACTGAGCAAAGCTTTTTGACAAAATGTTAAACTAATAACAATTAGTTGGTGTGGTCAGTGTGGACTCATGTTAGCCCGACTCACACGAATTGAACATAATCATCCGAAAGAGTACACTATTCATTCAAAAGCTACGATATCATAAATTGAATTTTAGTTTTAGGTTCATGAATTTTGAAAATAATCCTACTGCGCACACATGCCGCCGCCGCACATAGGAGTATTTGACCCAAAAAGTTGGCCAAAAGTCCGAAATACAAAATACACGATTTCCATTATTTTTAATTGATTTCAGTCGAAACATACCCTCATTCTATCACAGAACCCATTGGTGTCTTATCACATAAACCAAACTGTTAAATTTCTAATTTATTCCACAGCGAATTGGTCAGTTTGGAAGATACGTGCTACTGCTCGAGTGGCGTAAAAAATTGAAAAATTTTGTCAAATAGTTTTTGTCTCTCACAGGACATAAACTGCAAGATAAGTAAAATATTTTGCAATATTTAAAACGTTGAATGCATAAAATAATCATGGATTGTTTACGAAATAAGTGATTGTGAAAACTGACCTCGAAAAATCCATAATATTGTGAAATTACTTATATGATTTAGTAACCTTCCGCGCAAGTCCCATCGAAGCTTTATTCATTGACAGAAAGGTCAAAGCCTTCTGTAAATATACGAAAAGAAAAATCTTCCTCCTGGTTCCTCTTTTTTATTTTATTGACATTTTATTAAATGAAGATTAATATGGAAATTTCTAAATCTTTGTTTTATATTATGTGTAAAAAGACACTGCAAAAAAGGAAGTAAGCGAATTTAAAGTAATATTTTATATGTTAGGTGACGTTTTGAATGGATGTCACCTTTTTTGTGTTGATTATACGAAAATCATGGGCGCAACTACGGGGGGGCTAGGGGGGGCTGAAGCCCCCCCCTGGAACGTGTTTAGCCCCCCCCCCCCTAGAATTTCCCAGAGAATGATTGTATTCAATATATATACATTCCATACTACTTATCAGAGCATCAAAATCCACACAAATTGAGATGTCGTCATTCATTGGCTAAGAACTAGTTCTGCACCCAGGATCGATTCTCAACCCTTGCTCTCTTACTCACCTTACCAGTTAGACGAGAGCTGTAGTAACTCGTGCTGTATCAAGTAGTCGCCAGTTTACTCGGTTTTGGGCTGTGTTTCACCAGTTCCCCAGACGTCTCATCACTCGCAAGTCTCTTTCGATCTGGTCGAGCCATCATGCACGCTGCGCCCCTTAATTTCTTGTGCCGGTAGGGTTGCTGAAGAGAAGTGATTTCACATGGTTGTCGTCCGGCATTCTTACGATGTGACCGGCCCAACGCAACCTAATGTTTTTCGCCAGGTGTGCAATGGGGTTCTCTCCAAGCAGCGCTTGTAGCTCATGGTTCATGCGCTGTAGCCATTATCCGTCGTCCGCTTGTGCTCCACCGTTGATAGTCACCTTCTGTTCGCCGATAGGCACCTTTTGTTCGAAAATATCAAAAGGACTTCCGTAGAGGACTACCGGTTATCAGGGTTTTGTAGTTTTTTGTATCGAAGTGGTCATGTCCGATCATCACCGTGATTGGTGCGTACGTTTGTAATGTCTGAGAAGAACGGGCCGTCGTTGAGAACGTGGTCAATTTGTTTTGCTGTACGTTGGTCGAGGTAAGAAGGGACTTTGGACTGCTAATCCGTGGGAAGCTGCGAAGTTGGTGCATAGCAGGCTGTGCGGGCCGATAACCGGCTTATATAAGTCTATCCTTCCGTTCATGTCCCCAACGACGATCTTGATATCTCTACGCGAGCAGCTATCGTAGAGTTTCTCCAGCTGTGCGTAGAACGCTTCTTTCTCTGTATCAGGTCTTCCTTCGTGAGGGCAGTGCACATTGGGAATAGTGTAGTTGTGGAACCGGTTCATAATTCTCAACAAACACAACCTGTCGCTGATTGCCTGCCGCTTTGGTGGTACTGTGCCTTGCGGCCACAAATCCACCGTACCTTCTCTCCTTTCAGGCAAAGCTCCTGGAGCGCAACGATGTCGAAGTGGCGGGGTTCTAGCTGATCCAGCAGAATCCGGTCGACATTCGGGTCATTAAGCGATCTACTGTTACATGTACTGAGCTTCTAATCGTCGTCCTTATTTCGTCGGCTGGGTCATTACCGATTGTTCCGGTTCGTTTTGAATTCTTGATTCTCCGTAGTATGTTTATTTCAGTGTGCTGCCTTACTAGGGCTGCGATGCCTAGTCTTGCGACGGAGCTCCCGCAAGGATGTAGCCGGCGAGACACCGCATTTCATAGTTCAACCGTCCGGTCCGGATCAGTCGCTGTTTGAGCCGCCCCTAGCCTGTGGGGTAGACGCGCAGACAACCTGCTCTCTAAGGAGAACAACTACCCCACCGGTTCACCGGTTTTTCCTTGGTTGCTCGTATCCCAGTCGGTACCACGTGGAGGTAGGAATAGGGCATTATGCCTTTAACCACAGTGGGGTCTATTTTATTCTAACTAGTACGGGTGAACTGTTAAACAGCACTGCCCAGCCGTTTACCAAATCTAGCTCTCCTCAATATCGAATCATTGTTGCTGAAAGAGCTTGGCGTTGACGATGTGGTCAAGATATTCAGTACATCTTCGGAGATTCTATCCCGAAGTGATTTTTTCTGCTTTAACGATACTATTTTAAGCGTCATTAAAGAAGCATATTCAAACTCTTTTTTCTCTTTTTTAAAATGACATACATGAAAGCTAGCCCCCCCTAGAAATTTTCCTTAGTTGCGCCCATGGATTTATTAATGGTTTTCTCTGATAAATATTAAAAAAATTCTTATTAACAAATTGCTTTATCAAGAACGTCGTAGGTGAAGCTTGAAAAATTGTGAATAATTTATCAATCAAAGTGCAAATTGGCCAAAAAGGTGTTGTTTACTCGTGAATGATCCTGACGGTGCTGAAGAAAATGGCGAGATATATGTGTTGTGAAAATATATGTGTGCTTTACTTGAGCGGTGCTAGGGAAAACATGAGAGTGTTTTTGAACAGCGTTTTACTAATTGGAATAAAACTAGAGAGTTACATAATTGAGTTACATAATATTGCTTTTATTGGTGATTAGTGCATTCTATACATTTGTGTTGGCTGCGTGTGAAGCGTGAAGAGAGATGATGGTTGCTTGTGTTGTCCCCGATTGAAGCTTGCTTGTGTGTGTGTGTGTCGAAACGTGATGAAGTCGATGCGAAGTGTTGCTGTGTTTTCAAATATTTGCTCGGCGCACATAGGAGTATTTGGGTCAAAACTCTGGCCAAAAGTCCAAGTCGCTCTATTTTGGTAGTAATTGGATAGATTTATATCAAAATCGTGTAATTTTCATCATGGGCGCAACTAAGCAGAATTTCTAGGGGGGGCTAGTTTTCATGTATGTCATTTTAAAAAAGAGAAAAAAGAGTTTGAATATGCTTTTTTAATGACGCTTAACGCTTATAGTATCGTAAAAGCAGAAAAAATCAATTCGGGATAGAATCTCCGAAGATGTACTGAATATCTTGACCACATCGTCAACGCCAAGCTCTTTCAGCAACAATGATTCGATATTGAGGAGAGCTATATTTGGTAAACGGCTGGGCAGTGCTGTTTAACAGTTCACCCGTACTAGTTAGAATAAAATAGACCCCACTGTGGTTAAAGGCATAATGCCCTATTCCTACCTCCACGTGGTACCGACTGGGATACGAGCAACCAAGGAAAAACCGGTGAACCGGTGGGGTAGTTGTTCTCCTTAGAGAGCAGGTTGTCTGCGCGTCTACCCCACAGGCTAGGGGCGGCTCAAACAGCGACTGATCCGGACCGGACGGTTGAACTATGAAATGCGGTGTCTCGCCGGCTACATCCTTGCGGGAGCTCCGTCGCAAGACTAGGCATCGCAGCCCTAGTAAGGCAGCATACTTAAATAAACATACTACGGAGAATCAAGAATTCAAAACGAACCGGAACAATCGGTAATGACCCAGCCGACGAAATAAGGACGACGATTAGAAGCTCAGTACATGTAACAGTAGATCGCTTAATGACCCGAATGTCGACCGGATTCTGCTGGATCAGCTAGAACCCCGCCACTTCGACATCGTTGCGCTCCAGGAGCTTTGCCTGAAAGGAGAGAAGGTATGGTGGATTTGTGGCCGCAAGGCACAGTACCACCAAAGAGGCAGGCAATCAGCGACAAGTTGTGTTTGTTGAGAATTAAGGCCGGTTCCACAACTACACTATTCCCAATGTGCACTGCCCTCACGAAGGAAGACCTGATACAGAGAAAGAAGCGTTCTACGCACAGCTGGAGAAACCCTACGATAGCTGCTCGCGTAGAGATATCAAGATCGTCGTTGGGAAAATGAACGGAAGGATAGACTTATATAAGCCGGTTATCGGCCCGCACAGCCTGCTATGCACCAACTTCGCAGCTTCCCGCGGATTAGCAGTCCAAAGTCCCTTCTTACCTCGACCAACGTACAGCAAAACAAATTGACCACGTTCTCAACGACGGCCCGTTCTTCTCAGACATTACAAACGTACGCACCAATCACGGTGATGATCGGACATGACCACTTCGATACAAAAAACTACAAAACCCTGATAACCGGTAGTCCTCTACGGAAGTCCTTTTGATATTTTCGAACAAAAGGTGCCTATCGGCGAACAGAAGGTGACTATCAACGGTGGAGCACAAGCGGACGACGGATAATGGCTACAGCGCATGAACCATAAGCTACAAGCGCTGCTTGGAGAGAACCCCATTGCACACCTGGCGAAAGACATTAGGTTGCGTTGGGCCGGTCACATCGTAAGAATGCCGGACGACAACCATGTGAAATCACTTCTCTTCAGCAACCCTACCGGCACAAGAAATTAAGGGGCGCAGCGTGCATGATGGCTCGACCAGATCGAAAGAGACTTGCGAGTGATGAGACGTCTGGGGAACTGGTGAAACACAGCCCAAAACCGAGTAAACTGGCGACTACTTGATACAGCACGAGTTACTACAGCTCTCGTCTAACTGGTAAGGTGAGTAAGAGAGCAAGGGTTGAGAATCGATCCTGGGTGCAGAACTAGTTCTTAGCCAATGAATGACGACATCTCAATTTGTGTGGATTTTGATGCTCTGATAAGTAGTATGGAATGTATATATATTGAATACAATCATTCTCTGGGAAATTCTAGGGGGGGCTAAACACGTTCCAGGGGAGGCTTCAGCCCCCCCCTAGCCCCCCGTAGTTGCGCCCATGAATAAATCTAAAAAACGGAGGAGCAATTTTCACGCGCTACAACTTTGGATCGTGTTGCCAGATCTTCGCCGGAACTTTATTTGATTATTGTTAGAGTTTGCTAAATCGGTTTAACAATCTGAAAAACAAGTGCTGACAGAGGGAAAGATTAAGAACGAATTGATATACTTATGTTTGTATTTCACCTTACAGATTTCAAGTATTTCGTCTCGATAAACAGGCGGCTCCTAAAGCTGCTTAACATATGTTCCCTACCCTACATTACATTTTTACACAGTGTAAGAAGATTACGGTTGCTCCAATCACTAACTTTCAGTAACTTTTGCAGTTCCAGACAGTCTCCAAGGCAGGCTATAATCAAAAAGATTTTTACATCGTCTGCGTAAAGGAGCCGTGTACCTCGAGGTAAAATAGTGGCAACATCGTTAATAAGCGGTGAAAAGAAGAAGGGAGAATTTTTTTTTTTTTTTTCTTCATCTATAGTTTATCTGACACGGCACAAATACAATTCAATGTTTAACGGCGCCAATTATATCTGGTAGCTTACTTTCTAAAGTATCTAACTAAAAACTAATAACTAAAAGCAAATTTTTTATCCTCGCTGCCGACTACGAGCTGAAACTAAATCTAACTTAAAGCTAGAATATTTTGCATTAAAAGCACAGGTTTGCTGTTTGATGGTTTTCATTGCCATAGGTAAGCAGCATATTAAATTTGTTCCGCTGCTGGGCCAAGATATTACGGACTGGCATATTGGGTTGTTTTCATCGGGCCTTGAGAGTATCGTGCGGGTCTGATTGCTGTTTCCGGATCCGGGGTCTTAACGTGTTTTTGTCGTTTGGTTTGATGTAGGCGGAAGGAGATAGGACTAAACCGAGGCGTGGATGGATTTCAGGAAACCGTATATAAGGGACATGTAGGATAGGTCACGGCTCGCCAAGACATCACGAACAGGAACAGCCGGCTGCCTACCTTCGGCCTGCAGGGAAGCTATTCATCTAGACCTGGCGTCACGGTATACAGGGCATGACCAAACAACGTGCTCTATGTCGTGATAACCTTCACCACAGGCAGGCCCAGTTCCCCCTTGGTCCAAGAATTTTGCCAACTGTTGATCGTATTCTGACGTACAAATGCGAAAAATTCATTAAAGGCAATTGGTCTTTCTTAAATATCACCGTTTGTTACACCCACCTTAGCCAAAGAGTCCGCTTTCTCATTACCCGGTATCGAGCAGTGAGAAGGGACCCACGCTAAGGTAATCTGAGTAGATTTTTCGGATAAAGCTCTCAGATGTTCCCGTATTTTCCCCAGGAAATACGGAGAGTGCTTAACATCTTTCATCGATCGGAGAGCCTCAATGGAACTGAGACTGTCCGTAAAGATGAAATAATGGTCCGTGGGCATTTTTTCGATAATCCCTAGGGTGTACTGAATTGCAGCTAATTCTGCAACGTAAACAGAAGCAGGATTATCGAGCTTATGGGAGACGGTTAAATTGTTATTGAAGATACCGAAGCCAGTGGACCCATCAAGAAGTGATCCGTCAGTGTAGTACATATTGTCGCAGTTGATGTTTTGATATTTATTGGAAAAAAAATTAGGGATCTGCTGCACGCGTAAATGATCCGGGATTCCACGAGTTTCTTCTATCATGGATGTATCGAAAAACACAGTAGAATCAGAAGTATTTGATAAGTCGACACGATTTGGAATATTCGAAGAAGGGTTAATATTTTGGGACATGTGATTGAAATACAATGTCATAAAACGGGTTTGAGAATTAAGTTCGATTAACCTTTCAAAATTTTCAATCACGGGACGGTTCAAGACCTCACATTTGATTAGAATACGAGAAGACAGGCTCCAGAAGCGGTTTTTCAATGGTAGTACTCCAGCTAAGACCTCCAAACTCATCGTATGGGTCGATTGCATGCAACCTAAGGCGATACGCAAACAACGATATTGTATTCGCTCCAGTTTGACCAGATGTGTGTTTGCTGCGTAGCGGAAGCAGAAACACCCGTATTCAATTACAGACAATATCGTTGTTTGGTAAAGCCTTATAAGGTCTCCTGGGTGGGCTCCCCACCATTGTCCGGTTATTGTACGAAGAAAATTCACTCTTTGTTGACATTTTTTCATCAGATACCTCACGTGACAACCCCAGGTGCCTTTAGAGTCGAACCAGACACCAAGATATTTGTGTACCAAAACCTGAAAAATCGTTTTACCCATTAATTGTGTTTGAAGCTGAGCAGGTTCATGCTTCCTAGAAAAAACTACTATCTCAGTCTTCTCCGGAGAGAATTCGATACCTAGCTGTAAAGCCCAAGCAGACAAATTGTCCAAGGTATCTTGCAATGGTCCTTGCAAATCGGCAGCTTTGGCTCCTGTAACAGAGATTACACTGTCGTCTGCAAGTTGTCTTATCGTGCATGAATTTGCCAGACATTCGTCAATGTCATTTACATAAAAATTGTAAAGAAGGGGGCTTAAACATGAGCCCTGTGGAAGACCCATGTAGCTAATGCGAAAAGTTGCCAAATCGCCGTGCGTAAAATGCATGTGCTTTTCGGACAGCAAATTGTGCAAAAAATTGTTCAAAATTGGAGATAATCCTTGTCGGTGAAGTTTACCCGAAAGAATGTCAATAGAAACGGAATCAAAAGCCCCCTTAATGTCCAAGAACGCAGACGCCATTTGTTCTTTGCGAGCATACGCCAGCTGAATATCTGTTGAAAGCAACGCAAGACAATCATTCGTCCCTTTGGCGCGGCGGAAGCCAAATTGAGTATCTGATAGTAGACCATTTGATTCGACCCAATGGTCTAAACGACGGAGTATCATTTTTTCCATCAATTTCCGGATACAGGATAGCATTGCAATCGGCCTGTAAGAGTTGTGATCAGAAGCTGGTTTCCCTGGTTTTTGGATGGCGATCACCTTCACTTGCCTCCAATCCTGCGGTACAATGTTTTGTTCCAGGAACTTATTGAACAAGTTCAACAAGCGCCTCTTGGCTTTGCCGGGTAGATTCTTCAACAAGTTGAATTTGATTCTATCTAACCCAGGCGCGTTATTGTTACAGGACAGGAGGGCAACTGAAAATTCTGCCATCGTAAAAGGTGATTCTATCGCGTCGTGGCCCGGAGACATATCGCGAACAATATTTTGCTCAGGAACAGAGTCCGGATATACTTTCCTGGCAAAATCAAATATCCACCGACTTGAAGACTCCTCGCTTTCGTTGACCGTTACGCGATTCCGCATTCTTCGAGCTGTGTTCCAAAGAGTGCTCATCGATGTCTCCCTCGACGTCTCGTTCACGAACCGACGCCAATATCCGCGTTTCTTTGCTTTAGCCAGGCTTTTAAGCTTGGTATTAAGCTCCGAATACCGTATATAGTCGTCGGGTATACCTCCCTTCTGGAAGGCCGAAAACGCGTCGGATCTTTGCGTGTAGACATCGGAGCACTCTTGGTCCCACCACGGAGTGGGAGGCCGTTCTTTGATCGTTACGCCGGGATATTTCTTCGTTTGGGCTTGCAACGCGGCGTCGAGAATCAAACCCGCGAGGAGGTTGTATTCTTCAAGTGGTGGATGATGTTGAATCGACTCGACCGCTTTTGAAATCATTTCCTCGTATAACTTCCAATCGACATTCCGTGTGAGGTCATACGGAATGTCAATTGGTCGCATGCGAGTTGACCCGTTATTAATTGAAATAAGAATAGGCAGATGGTCGCTACCGTGAGGATCGAGGATTTCCTTCCATGTGTAATCCAACCGTAGCGACGTCGAACATAAGGATAGATCCAAAGCGCTTGGGCGCGCTGGAGGTTTCGGGATACGTGTCATTTCACCGTTGTTTAAAATAGTCATGTCGAAGTCATCGCAAAGGTTATAGATTAAAGAGGAGCGGTTATCATTGTAAGGGGAACCCCAAGCCACACCATGAGAGTTGAAGTCTCCCAAAATCAAACGTGGCGAGGGAAGAAGTTCTATTAAATCAAAGAGCAGCCGTTGCCCAACCTGTGCTTTGGGAGGAATATATATTGAGGCAATACAAAGCTCTTTACCTTGTATTGTCATTTGACATGCGACAACTTCGATGCCTGGAATCGAGGGGAGGTTAATACGATAGAAAGAATAGCACTTTTTAATCCCTAAAAGTACTCCTCCATATGGGGTGTCTCGATCAAGGCGAATAATATTAAAATCATGGAAGTTGAGATCAATATTTGAAGTAAGCCAAGTTTCACAAAGGGAAAATGCATCGCATTTATTTTTATTTATCAAAACTTTAAACGAATCAATTTTTGGTAAAATACTTCTACAATTCCACTGTAAGACAGAGATAGAATCCTTCATATACGCAGTTGAATTAGGCATCGAAGGATACAATCGCTGCAAGGAGGGGCCATTGGGCAGTCAACTGCTTCAAAAATGATCTAACTGTTGGGAGGAATGCTGTAAGAAAAATTTTATTTGGATCGGGTACATTGAAATTTTCAAAAATCCAGTCCACAATGTCAGAAAATTTCACTAATCCAGAGTTGGTTTCATCAACTGGATGTGCAAAAGGAACAACTGGGGTTTTAGATGTTCCTGGCAGTGCTGGGAACTCCTTCTGGGACTTTAAATTTGCAAGCCCAGGAGGAGTTTGCTTCGGTTTTTCCGTAGCACTGTTTGGTTTGTTCGTACTTTTCATTACACTTTGGGAAATCTTAGGACCTTTACGGGGAAGTTTAGGGGAAGAAACATTTTTCCTCTTCCTAGACTCCCCAGGATTGGCATAAGATGTTCCCGCTGATGAATCGTCAGAATCGGTTTCATCAGAGGGCAACAGATCAAAGGGGTTCGATGTTATGGTAGAAATGGTCACGGTCTTCTTCAGCATCTCAGCGTAAGAACGCTTTGAACGCTCCTTAAGTGACCGCTTGATTTTATCTCTGCGCTGCATGTACACCGGGCATGTGGAGAGCTCATGCTGGTTTTCCCCACAGTGAATACATTTTTCAGCATTAACACTGCAAGAATCTTCCGCATGAGTCTCCCCACACTTGCTACATCGTGCCTAATTGCAGCAGTAGGCGGCTGTGTGGCCTAACTGCTTGCAATTGGTGCAATTCATAACACGGGGTACATACAATCGCACAGGCAGACGAACCCGGTAGATCGAGACGTGGCTAGGGAGTGCAGATCCGGCAAACGTAACGCGAAACGAGTCTGACGGAGTGTAAACTTTTTTAGAGCCGACGAGAGACATGGACCGCAGTTGCTTACAATCCAAAATCTTCGCCTGTGTTTCGGTATTTTCGAAGCAACCGGTTGCGCTTTTTAGGATACACTCGACAGACGGACTCGAATCAGTTATGACACCGTCGATCTCCACGTCTCGTGCGGGTATGTAGACGCGATACTCGCGTGTGAAGAGCTCAGAGCAAGCGATAGCATTGGCCTGTGCCAGATCACTGACCACGACACGGAGCTTGTTAGGTCGGACCTTGGAAATTTCGGTCACGGCCTTGTACCCCTTCGTCAGGTCTTTAGAAATTTGCAGTATGTTTAATCGCTTTGAATTCACTCCTGCCTTTGGACGAAAATAAACAGTATAGCTGCCCTGTTGAGATCCGTCCGGGTAAAGCCTGGGGCGAGGGGGGACTGGAGAATGAACAGGGGAGGAGGTAACAGAAGGGTCAGGGTCAGGGGGGCTCGGGGATGGTGACACGGGTGGCGAGGGATCTATATCCATCGCGCTAAATGTAGCGCACTAGCGCCGACAAGAACACGTACCTATTTACTTCTTCCTTCCAGCAGTGGTTGTCCGATCGTTCGAAGCTGCACCCAAAGCAGCCAGCAGCACCAGTACAGCAGCACCAATACAGCCACCAGCAGTGAGCCGGGTGTGAGATCACTCAGCACAGCGACACGACTCGACTGTCAAATGATGGCCTTGAATTAGAAAGATCTATTCACTGTGCACAGATCAAAACTGCAGCTGGTATTTTGCACCAATACAGCCAAAGTTGCGAGCCGGGTACAGAACGAAGCGACACAACTCACAATCTAGTTGGCCTATAGCGCGAATAATACACTCTTTTGTTTGGCTATTCGTACACACGGACCGGATTGTAATAGAACGACCACTTTGCACGTCCGTTTCTGTCGAGTGTTCGACGCGGAATGGAAGGGAGAATTTGACTGATTTCCTTGGTAGGACTTTGTTGCCTCCCAGTTCGCCGGACCTTAATGCCCAGGACTTTTAATGGTGCCCAAGCAGAGTGAACATAACAGTGAGCTCTATGGACCAATTTGAGCAGCTCATTTCCAAGATCTGGAACGAGATACCGATGGATCGGGTGCGTGCCGCGAGCGAATCTTTTGAGAAAAGCTCATGATACAACTTCCCATTAGTATATTGTAAAGATTTTGAATAAACATTGCCTCAATAATAATTGACTCAGAAAAGAATATCTTTTATTTCCGTTTTTGTAAACCCATTTAAAAATATATTCGTACTTACAACCTGTACGCTATGGCTCTGAAAAGAAAGGCAATTTAAAACATAACTACTGCTTAGACTACTACGTTTATCTACGTCATTCGGAAGTTTCTCAAAGCACACTATGTATAAAATCGGTAAAATCGGCACCGAAAACTGGCTTGAGCTTAATCAGCATGGTGCAAAGTCCTCCGTCCAGTTCGGTCACTCGAAGGTATGCTGATTTTTGCACCAGAAATCCATCAATCGACAAGTAACGAAGCAACCGTTGATTAGCAGCTTACGTTTTCTTTTTGTCTGATAACAGAACGCCGTCGCCACCATTACGCGCACGTTCACCGGCCGGCCGGGGGTTCGATATTGACTAGTGGTTTGGACCTCAGTGCCCAACAAGCAGCAGCAAAAATGATTACAAGTGTTGTGCTGGTCGTGTTTACCATAGGCTTACTGTGGCTTCACACTGTCTTACAGTGCCGCAGGACGTTCTGGGCTCAACGAGGAACTCCCCACGCTGGTGGGAGCCATCTATTGTACGGGAATGTCGCAGGAATTTGGAGCAAAGAGCATTCCGCTACGCTCTTTCAGCGAATCTATCAGGACTTCAAGCGACGAAGATTAGCTGCCGGTGGATTTAACTTCTTCTGCTCCCCTTCGGTTCTGGTGGTCGATCCGGAATTGGTCGAACAAATCCTAGTGAAAGATGCTCATATTTTTCCCAACCGAGGATGGCACCTTGGCCCCGATCAAAACGAGCCGCTGATTGGTTTGTTGTTAGATCAGCACGAGAATGCCTGGAAAGAAGCTCACGCGACAATGACTCAGCTGTGCGACGCCAATCTACTGCAACGCATGTTCGGGATAGCAGCGGGTGTGGCGAAGGAGTTGCGCGTTCACATCCAGCAGAATGTTCGACGCAGCGAGCTTGACGTTGAAAATCTTGTGGCAAGCTATACGACACACATTATTGGAACGTGTGTTTTTGGAATACGCTGCTGTACAATTCAACAGTCGAAAACGGAATTTCGTGAGATGTGTACCCGCGCAAATAAATTTAGCTGGGTTGGATTGCTTCGAAAATGGTTGGCAACCGCGATTCCTAGCGTAGTTAGGAGACTAATACAGATACCGACAACGGATTTAGCAGTTGATAAATTTTTCCTCGATCTTTGCACCGCAACTGTTCTTCATCGGGAGAGTTATGGCGTGTGGAAAGAAGATCTACTGCAACAGCTTATACGGCTGCATAAAACAGGAAAGGTTTCTATGCAGAAGGTTGCTTCCTACTGCTACTGTTTTGTTAGGCTCGATTTGGAATTGTGTTCGGCCGCGTTGATCTTCAGCATTTACGAATTGGCAATCAATCCCATCATACAGAACCGGCTACGGGCTGAAATAAACCACTCTCTCGAGGACACCGACGGTCAGTTAAGCTACGATGTGATTGAATCCATTTGTTACTTGGAGCAGGTGTTGAAAGGTATGTTCAATTGGTGTTACGATAGATAGGAACCTACTGCAGTCCAATTCTTCTCACAGAAACTTTTCGGAAATACCCTCCAGTGGATTATCTGATTCGACAATCGATTACTAGCCACAATAACATTCCAAAAGAAACTCGCTACGTGATTCCCGTCTACGCACTGCATCACGATCCGGACCATTTCCCACACCCGGAGAGGTTCGATCCGGAACGTTTTGCACCAGCCAGCAGCAGCGACGCCGAGCGGCCTCCGTTCTGCTATCTCCCGTTCGGGGCAGGACCGCGTGGCTGTATCGGTCAACGGTTCGGTTCGATGCTGATAAAAATTGGCCTTGTCACGTTGCTGCGCAGTTTTCGTTTCACACCCGCTGCCAGTGCTGATGACGTTTGTCGCGAATCGTTGCGTTTCAAGCCGAACACGCTAGTGCTTAAACCGCTGGAGGGAGGTGTGCGTGTGCGGCTTGAGCAACTGTAGTATGTATGATTAGTTGTGACGTTGGTTCTTGTCATACAACAACGAAAAACTAAACAAAACACACCGTCTTGCACGCTTTTGCAACAAAACAAACACGATTTTTTTGAAAACCACTCACTCTTTTGTCGTAGCATGAATATTCGATAAAAAAATTGTTTACTATTTCAATTTGAAAGTGAATTAAGCTATTTACACCGACAAATAAATCCTACAATTGAATGAAATTCGACAGTTGTTTTTTAACCCATTCCCAATTTCCATCAAAGCACAGGTTTTGTGAATTGAAAGGAAATGTAATTAAATAATTAGTTTTTCGTGATGAAGATCGGTGTCAATTTGAAGCGCCTCCACTAGGCGCCTCTCAGACTGAACAAACCCCCGCTCAGTGGATAACCGATGGCGTCCACCTAATTTTTCCGTCAAAACACTGTTGGCAAGTCTAAAAAGTCATAACAAGCGATAAGCTTGCGAATCGCGAATAGATAAGAATGATCACCTTCATTGCTCGTGCGATGTTCCATTATTTCAATTTGAGCTTTCGAAATGACAGGCACTTTTCCTAAGTATGAAAACAAAATAACCATCGTCATTGTTTGGATACAAATCTCTCGCGACGCTACAAACATACAGGCGTGCAGTGTATGTTATCAGTAATAGAACAGAGTTAATTATTACAAACTAGATTCACGATAATGGACTTGTACTCTTTCTCCGAAATACAGAAAAAAATTTATTTCATTTGAAAACCCGTATTACTGCGATTAGGTTGAATCACTTTCAATTCTGCCTGGGCTACACTAGGCTTTCAGTATAGATGATAAAATCGTTATTACACTTTCTCGTGTGCGTCTAATCTACCCTTTGTTTGAAGATTTTTATCTTTGGCTTGATTTTTTAATTTTTGTTATCACCAATAAAACAGGCTTCGCTATCGAATCTTTCCAAGATAAACCTCAGCTTGCTCTACTGCCGATACTGTCAGTTGAGGTGCCGCTACACTATCGTTTGACCATTGTCCTTAAATAACTGCAACCTCATTAAAAGATGCTTCTGTGTGAGCACAGAAACCTTCCGGAGGCTTTTACCACCGAGTCCATGCTCCATAAGCCGACTCTGGATTGATCACAGTCAAGTTCAGCTTATATCTGACTTTCTTCGCAGACCTTTGTTAGGCATACGTTTGATTTCGCTACACCGTCGAACACATACGATTCGCATAGTTTCCCTAGGATTCCTCACATTGGAATCGTGAGCATCTTCGATAAAGAATCCGAAAAAAAGAATCCTCAAGAATGCTCTGTATATGGGACTAGGATACTTAAATAAGGATCGTGTAGTGAGAATCCATCGGGTTCTGCAGGACTTCACATTGGAATCCGAAGACTTCTCATAACACGATTCTCATTCGAGAATCTTAGTCCACGATTCCGATGTAAGGAATCCTAGGGAGTCGTATGTGGACTAGAGTGGCCATTTTTGTAACATCATGCGATTTCGATGAGCGCCGGGCGAAAAAAGTTTCTTTTTTACTCCAAAAATAAGCCATAGAAATTTGAAGTTGATCCGAGTTCATTTATTGGACCCACAAAACGCTTATATGTAAAAAAATAGATTCTCATAAGAATTGCTTTTTTTTCATCTCTTCATGAAGTTTTTTGCCTTAGTTTCTTAAAATAGTTGTATATTTTGTGTCGAATTACTCTTTAATCATAAAACCATATCATAAGGGACATTCACATGTTACGTAACGCTAAATTTTAGCAATTTTGAATACCTTCTATTCCTGAATAACACAATTTTGCATGGGGGCCTCGCACAATGGAACTCTTCATTGAATATCTTCTTCTTCTGAGTACGTTACGTAATAAATGAGTAACCTCTTGTATTTGTTAGAAGATTTGAAGCTGCCATTCAGTGATTATATCCCTAGTGAACTGTCACAATCGGATTGGTGAAGCAAAATTATTAAAGTTATTAAGAGCTTTTTGTATGGATTTAATGTTAGTTTTAGTATTATTATTATTTTTTTTCTATGAAAAAATTCAGCACTAGTTATCTAAATTCACCAGGACGGTGATTTTTTTCAAATATAGTCGGTATATCTCATGTTAATCGAATTGCAATTCTTATGAGTTACGATTGAACAGCAAAGTTCTTAGGCGCGCTTAAAATTTATTAAATCTCCGGCAAAAATATCGTCTAAGAAGTTCATAATACGCTAGTGGATTGGAATATTTCAGAAAAGTTTCGAAAACTAACCAATATTACTTGTCCTCTTCATATCTATGAGCTTTTATGCAAAATATATTACATGGCAAAAGCATCGGACCTTAAACACCTTTCTTCAACTATTTTACAAGAGCATCAAGCGAAATGATTCACAGCTTCAATGATCCAAAAGTTCGCTCGAAATGGTACGATGAAGATTGCAATCAAATCAAGCAATTTTTATGTAATCAAGTTCGAGGTGATTATGAAGTGCTCTTGGAGTTAGCATTCACATTTCTTGGTTGTAAAGTGACCCTTTTTCACTTATCACACGCTATATGGTTAAAAATAACATTTATTGCCTGAGAAAATATTTGCTCTGATCATTGACCATAAATCGCATTCGAGACATGTTCCTTTTTATAGTCAAACTTCACATTCAGGTGTTTTTCGGGTGTACGAATGCTATCCAATGTATGATTCAAGTTATGAATTTTTTACGTGATTCTTTCGCATATATCGAAATTGATAGTCGTTTCAGACGCTGTAACTAAAAAGATGAAGAATCACTTGTGGTATTCAAGCTTGAATTTAAACAAAAAATGATCAGGCGATTAAAAGCGAATGGTCCTTAAGGTGAAACGGTATTGAAGCCCCTAACAGCCAATTTCGAGCCACCACTTCGTACTTTTAGAAGCACAGGACTCGGAAATAAATAATGCATTCCCTGTGAAAACGCTATTTTATGTTTGCTTCACCACAGCAAACATAAAACAGCGTTTTCACAGATGACGCATTACCTGTTACCGAGTCTTGTGCCTTTGAAAATTCAAAGTGGTGGCTCGAAGTCGGCCATTTTTGGCTTCAATACCGTTTGGCCTTAAATAGCTGCTGTCGAATGTCGCAAGCAATAAAATGCTGAACAGTTACTAGTATGTAATTAATCCCATCTCGTTTTATACAATACCAATGCTTTCTTTTCGAGTTTTGAACCTCATGTTGATTTTTTCGACCGTGACCCAGCCGAGTAGAAAAATAATGAGGAATAGCAAACTTCTTTCAAAAATTATTCGCTTTCAACGACGCCACAAAACATGGTGTTAAATTCATGAAAAATTTTAACCGTGTTCCAACACATAATGAAGACGAACTTCAGTTTATATTGCATGTTGTTGGTTCATACCGTAAAAATACCCACCTCATTCTAAATCCGAACTTTTTAACAAACACCAAAAGTTTTAGATTATTTTAAACTTAAATTAGGACAATAATATGATGGTTTTATAAAAATACAAGTGTGTTTGGATACGTTTATCAAGAGATATATGTTAAAAAAAGAATAAAACTCCGTACAATTTTCATGTAAATCGATTTCTTAAATATAAGCGCTTTGTGGGTCCATTAAATAAACTCCGATCAACTTCAAATTTTCGTGGCTTATTGTAGAGGTCAAAAGGAAACTTTTTCAGCCCGGCGCTCATTAAGATCGATAGTTTCAAAAACGGCCATATAAAATATGGCCACTCTAATGTGGACCCCGGACGAACACACATAGTTTCGCATAGATTGCCTAAGATTCCTCACATTTAGGAATCGTAGGCGTCCGTGAAAAGGAATCCTGAAAAAAGAATCCTCAGGAATGCCCTGCCTATGGGACTAGGATTCTTGAATGAGTATGGTGTTATGATTCTTCTTCAAATACTTTTTATAAATTAAAAATTAATTAAAAATTTAAAAATTAAAAAAAAATTAATTAAAAAAATTTAAAAAAAATTAAAAATTAAAATTCTTGCTTCTTTTGCAATTTTAATCTGATTTCGATAGTTTCAACGCCAAAAGATTAAGTAAACGATCTACTTTCAAATGAGCATTAGCGGTGCTCCGAAGGGATTCTCCCTCTCCCAGGTATTCGGTTTTTCGGGAATATGTTCCAAAACTTAGGAATTTTTGGGTATTTAAAAAAAATCTAACCATAATTGGTTCCAATTTCCTAAAATTACTTTCACAGGCCATTTCTATGGTTTTGAGTGTTTTGGTGATATGTCCTCGAAATGGTCCTCCCGGAACAAATTCCACTGGGACTTCTGGTGAAAACAATTAAATAAAACGAGATCAAATATCACATAATATTGGTATTTTCAGAACCGGGATGACTTCCAGAGACCGAAAAACGCCACTTTGAATTCCAGAGACCGAAAAACGCCACTTTGACCACTGTGCACCGTGGAATTTTCAAATAAATCTTTCCACCAATTGTAAATGTCATGAAACATCATACTTATGAATGTGTAAAAACTATACTGGAAGTTATTGCATTAACCCTTTAATGCCCAATTTAATTTCTAGACGGGCTTCGGTAAAATCACTTTGAACCATTGCATAGTAAACACTTTTTAAGTATTTACTGAAGCTTTTTAGAGGTTTGACTGAAGCCCGCTAAAAGTGGGCATTGGGCACTAGAGGGTTAAATAGTGGTTGAAAAAAGTGCTTCACAATAAGTATTTCGTTGTTATTATATCACTTTTTTGTACTTTACGACCTTCAAGACGACATTACTCAAAAATGTACCGTACGACAATTTTAAAAATTTTGACCAGAGATTCTGTATGTCATAACGAATCGATTGGTGTACTCAGATCCTTTAGTGCATTTTTTTATAATAACGGTCTGTGGGAGCATCGTGAAATGTACTATTAAGTTTTTAAGGGGATAATTTAAAATTATTTTTCATATTCTTTGTTTTAACCGAGTCTCTAAATTTTCGAAACAAAACAATAAAACTGATTATCTCGCGCTTTCATTCCGATTGGAACAGTTTCATTTTCACTCTATTCCTTTCGGCTACTGTCATCGAATCACTTCTTTCTCTCTTTCCCATCTATTGTTCATCGGATCGTTTCAAATGAAACTGATGACTATTTCAATTGACAGAGAAAGTGACGGAGAGAGAGACTCTTTCCTTACCATCAGCGTCTCAATTGAAATTAGCACCACAACGCGTCGTTTGATGATAGTTTTCTAATACCGCAAGCAAGTTCCGATCAATATTTCCTCTCTCTTTCCTATACATGCGCGAAGTCTCCGTCAGCGCTCATTGTCATTTTCAATTGTGATTCGTCATGTGAGAGTGATGATGATAATCTCCGCTTTCAATTGAAAAGCATTTGTATCAATTTCAGTTGTCAAAATCAAAGCAAGAGCTTACGACTGGATTTCATGTAACTCACGAAGTGCTCGAAAATGATACAAAAGCTTTTCAATTGAAAGCGCCGGGTCAAAGCGTCACTATAATCTGATAATTGTCAATTGAAAATGACTCCGTCAGGCTCTGGTTTTAACTCTCCGAGGCACTTCCAACTAGGCTGTTAGCTAAACCTAAAATCAGTTTTGTTTTTAGTCTGATCCACTTTTAGTTAAATTTGGAAATAAGTGAATTTAGAAGCGTTTTTTCAGCAAATGCGCTGAATTTTATTCATTTTAGATTTGGCCTTTTGTTCTAGTTTAAATGACTTTATTGATTTGAGCCGAATTTAAAATAATTTTCTTGGTTTTTATTTGTTATATTTTTCCTGAATTTCAGGATCGTTCTCAAGTATTTTTAGTTAATTCGGACCTTGTTCATTTTTGGCAACACGCCTGAATTTTTTTCATGATTTATTTTCACTTGTCAATTAACTCATACAACTTAGACACTAGATAATACCACCAATTTTGGATTCCTAGTCGTTAAAGCGCTTGATGGGTGTTGGTTCAATAATCTGGGAGTATCCGGAATTCAACCGGAACAAATCCATATGTGGCCTAAGCCGATCTACACATTTGAAATAACTACTCGAATAATTATTAGAATAGCACGGTTCTAAGCAGTGCTTTGATCTTTACCATTAAATTACCGGAGCATGTTCCGGTCATACATACGGAACCAGTTGACCGACTTCGGCCATCCGCATTGGTAACGTAATAGACTTAAATACCATATTTTTGGTGGTTGTTGAGCTTAAGTTAGTCAGTTGAAAAACGAGAAAACCAAGAAATATTATTAAACATAACCGTTCGTTTTTGGCACATGTGCCAGAATCGAATAGTGCCGAAATCGATCGGGGTCCTTAGTTTGCTCTATTCGTTTTTTTTCCAGAGGAATTTTTTACTCGTATTTAGACGAATTTTCATGTTCTTTTGTTTTTTTTTTTTTGGTCTGTAACTAAAGCAGGTATTAGACGACGCAAATATTTGCTATTTTTGGTACGATTTTTATTTGCACAAAAGAAAATCTGTATTAAAAAATAGCAAATATTTGCTTCGTCTAATACCTGCTTAACCCGTAAAGACCCGGGACGGAACTTGTTTTTTGAAAATGCTCGTTCTCAGCACTTGAACGGCCGATCCGGGAAAACTTGGTATTTTATTCAAGAGGAATAGTTGCTCTACGTTTTGGTTAAGGTGCCACCCATCTGGACCCCTCCCCGTTTTTGTGAGACGCAAATATGTCTGTGTTTTTACCTAATTTTTCAAACAGATTGAGCAAACGCTGGGAATTTTCATACGTATCAATTGCTCCATGTATCAAATCATGTCAGGTGGATGAAATTTGGTATATAAGAGTGAATTTTGAAGTTTCTAAATTATTTCAGTACAAAATCACAAAACTACTTATTTTCATAAAAATTCAAATGATAAAATCGTTCTTCAAATTTTAAGCTCTACATTTTTGAAGTAAGGTCTCCTGAATCCATACGCGATGAAATATTTATTTTAGTATGCAAATATTTTGAGAAAAACGTTTTTAAATTCACTAAAGTACGTATTTTCAACTTAGCTCTTCAATTTTCAATCTCTATATTTTTAGAGTAACGTCTTCTGAATCCAAAGATGGTGAAAGATTTATTCTATCATGCACAATTTGGAGAAAATCAAGTTTTCGTATGAACTCGTACTTTAGTGAATTCAAACTCGTTTTTCTCTAAATCTGCACAAGCTAGAGTAAATATTTCAGCATCTTTTGATTCAGAAGACGTCACTCTAGAAATATAGAAGATTAAAGAGCTAAGTTGAAACCTACCGTGGGAGACTGAGAAAATCAGGTTTCCATGAAAATACGTACTTTAGTGAATTTAAATTCGTTTTATCTTATCTCAAAAATGTAGAGCTTAAAATTTGAAGAACGATTTCGTTATTTGAATTTTTATAAAAATACGTAAGTTTTGTGATTTTGTACTGAAATATTTTGGAAACTCCAAAATTCACACTTACATGCCATATTTCATCCACCTGACATGATTTGATACATACAGCAATTGATACGTATGAAAATTCCCAGTGTTTGCTCAATCTGTTTGAAAAATTAGAAAAAACACAGACATATTTCCGTCTCACAAAAACGGGGAGGGGTCCAGAGGGGTGGCACCTTAACCAAAACTTAGAGCAACTATTCCCCTTGAATAAAATACCAAGTTTTCCCAAATCGGCCCTCCCAGTGCTGAGAACGAGCATTTCCAAAAATCAAGTTCCGTCCAGGGTCTTTACGGGTTAAGAAGCATTTTCGAGCCCGCTTTGGCTGAATTTTGACCATATTTTATTTTGACCTTTTCTTACAATACTGCTTTTTAAACCATCATTTCCAGCGTTGACTTTTTACAGCCTTCAGAGACGTTTTTCGATCACTTTGAGCTGAATTTGGAATTGATTTTGTTTTGTTATTTCAAGCTTTTCGATGTGTTTTCAAGATCGTTTTATAGTCTCTGGGCATCATTTTGATTCCAGGAGTACCAATTTGGCTATTTATTTGTTTTATAGAAACCGGAATGCGCCATCTTGGAATTCAAATGGACGTCAATTCTCAATCTCAGGATGTCATCACGGTTCCGAAAATGTCAAAATTGGATGGTAGTTGACCATGTTTTTTTAATTTGTTTTTATGGCCGCTAGAAGCCCCCGGAGAATCAATTCAAGACGGTCCATTTTGAGAGCATATCACCAAAATACCCAACACTATACAAATGTCATGTAAAAGCAATTGTACTTCGAACCAATAACTATTAGATCCGTTCAAATATTCGTGAATTTTCTCCAGTTTCCGGAAAACCGGATTTCCGGGAATGTAAGATATTTTTCGGGACACTGCACAGTGGTTTAAAACGCGAAAACGTGATTGTCATCCTTTTCAGTATAAAAATGCCATTTAAATGCTACAGTATATTCGACAAAGCTTTTGTAGATCCTAAGGGGCATCTTTTGATGCAAATAAATTTTTGATTATTTCACCTAAAAGTGAGATAAAAATTTTATTTTTTTATTTACTTATCAAATCAAAACGAAGTCTTCAGCAAAGTTGTAGACAATGTTATGTAGAAAAACTTTGCTGAAAACATTTTTGTTCTATCTCTTGAAAATGGACCACATACAGGTATTTTTGTTCACAGACATCCTTAAAGTTTCGAAATATCGAAAAATATCAAATAACTTTCTCTGAAGTGATTTTACAGGCTTACTATGTTCTAGACATCTTTTCATATTTAATTCGTACTTTTTAATGAAAAATCAAAAATCGTTTCGATTTTGTACATCTTTTAAGAAAAAACATGAGAAAACGCCGAAAAACCAATAAAAAACTATTTTTTAACCCACGCCCAAGTCTTTAAGAGACTGCAAGAAACTAGTGAAACTACTTGAGGAAGCTAGTACTAATCCCCGTCTTCCGAGTGAAGACTGTTGTTTTTGAAGCTTTTCGGGAAATTTTATTTTGAAAAAGTGCATTGTTTTATCTAAAATGTCCTAAACCCTAAGAAAAAGTTGGAAATTTACCCAAGGTATGTTCGGCAAAATTATGTATTTTTTAAATATGAAAAAATGTCTAGAACTTAGTAGGCCTGTAAAATCACTTCAGAAAAAGTTATTTGGTATTTTTTGATTTTTAGAAACTTTAAGGATGTCTGTGTATAAAAATACCTGTATGTGGTCGATATTCAAGAGATAGAACCAAAGTGTCTTCAGCAAAGTTCTTTCTACATAAGAATGTCTACAACTTTGCTGAAGACTTCGTTTTGATTTGATAAGAAAATAAAAAAATTAAATTTTTATCTCACTTTTAGGTAAATAAATCAAAAATTTATTTGCATCAAAAGATGCCCCTTAAGATCTACAAAAACTTTGTCTAATACACTGTAGCATTTGAATGGCAATTTTATACTCAAAAGGCTGACGATCACGTTTTTTTGCGTTTTAAACCACTGTGCACTGCTGACGCTAATTTGAGAGTAGATAAATCACTGAATCTTCTGATGCTAACTATCCAAATCGAATGAAATTGCAAAAGATACAAGAGTTTCAATTTTTGGGTACCCGTGTACCCCGTCGAGCTCAAAATGGTTAAAGGTTTCGTATCCGAAGAATTCTCATAACACGATTCACATTAAAAAATCCTATATAGTCCCATAGACAGGGCTGTCTGGCGGATACCTTCTCGCAGACGTCCACGATTCCAATGTGAGGAATCCTAGGGAATCTATGCGAAGCTTATCGGCGCTGCGAACATATATTGTATGTATGAGGACGTCAGTTAGGTCAAATAGTCTGTACGTTTTAGTGTCAGTTGTTGAAATTTTTAATTCTCTTTGCATATTCAGCAAAAGTTCCATTCCCATTCAAAGAAGTCAAAGCAACTTCGGCTTGATGCTAGATAGACACAAGGTCCATGGCCAGTCGCAGTGTTCAGTTTATGTCGTTGATATATATGTTGGATTTTTAGTCTTACTAAATCATATAATTTCAGATTCAGATCAGAAGAAAGCCATATAAAAATATTAGTTAATCTCGTTTGGCTGCAATGGATTTTTTAATGAAAAATTTCCATTTGTTAACCATCAGTTACACGAGCGTATGGTCAATATTACTTTCAAACAAAGGTTTTGTATACTTCCCGAACAGAATTAACAAGTTACAGGATTAAATTGGCAAGTAGAATACTCTGAGAAAGAGATAATTAAGTTGAAGTCTTTATTTCCACAATCAGATCCACCGTCCCCTCGGGAGCACAATTTGATCTTGAAAAGGAATCAAGTTTACCCTTCTATCTCTCATAATGTTCATAATATTTGATATGATGCTGGTTACATTCTTCACCTTCATCTGGTAAAGAAATAGACACATTATGGTACTCAAACTCATTCATTCGAAATTCCACGTAAAAAACACCATAATTCAAAAATGTGTTATGCTATGAAGTCAGGTTTTTTTTAAAGCGGGGGAAATATACCTCATAAAAACTGCGTAAAAGTCTCGTTTATTCAAATACCGTGTAAAAAGTGTTGTAATTCAAAATTCTGCGTGAGCAATAAGGTCGATTCGAGCATCTGCGTAAAAAAACACGCGTTCATTCAAAACACCGCTTAAAAAACCCCGCGAAGGAAAACCGCGTAAATATATTCCGCCCGTATCGCAGAAACGATTCATCTTACGACTCTGTCGCCGAGTCAATGAGATTCTCTTTGTGTTAGTTAGGGTTGCATGTATGCAAATCCAATAGATTTCTCAAAAAGAAACCTAAAGATTCCTACATTTAGATCCCATATGCGATTCGAACAGATTCTGTCCGTATCGCAGAAATGATTCCTCTCACGATTCATTTAGATTCTTCAGGAATCAACAAGAAGGTTTTCCGTATGCGATTCGAACAGATTCTGCCCGTATCACAGAAACGATTTTTCTCACGGTTCCGTCACCGAGTTATAGGTATCCTGGGAATTTTTACTCATGATTCTCTGCGTGCTAGTTAGGGTATCGTTTTCCCGGGGCATCAGGTTTTTTTTATTTTTTTTTACATTGAAAACAAATGTCTTCTATCGTCCCAAGAATTCTGCAATCTCCCGCTGACTTTTGCATTATATTTTAATTTTACAGATTATGCGGTTCCGTGCAAAGAATAAAAACCTTATGAATTCATTGTTACCATGATAAATACTTACTAAACACCAAAGTTCAAACCTCAATTAACGAATTTTCCTCTCAAAACGCACAATGATTGCTCTGACTTCGAACAGAAAATGTATGATGCATAATGCAACAGTTGTACAATGAATACATTGACAGAGGAGCAATTCTCGCCTAAGCCAGGCCACTAGTGACATTATAAAATTTTGCTCCAAAACACTCTACAAACAGCACGTTTTTATACAGAACATATCTAGGGCTTTCTTAAATAGTGCTCACAATTTCATCTTGAACTCGCCCCCACCTCAAATTTAATCAGTAAAACGAGTTTTGGAACGAGCTGGCAACCACCGATTATAATTTTGAGACCGGCATTTGAAAGCTGAGTAATACTCAGAGATTGAAAATATTCTATTTTCATTTTCCTGAAAACTTGTTCATCCCTTGGCGAACGAGGGGTTCACCAACTGGAACAAGTTCAAGAGCAATTATTATTTTTACTGCGTTTAATCGAACTAACATAAAAAGTCAAAGCTCAAAGAGCTCGTGTTATTAATGACCTGGTTAAAGGGAGGACCCTACTCTGAAAGGTCGAAAAATAATGAAATTTCGTGATTTTGTTTTTGGATGTTTAGAGTAAAGTGAAGTGTTCGGGTACTTTGGCTATTGATTGAGGTATATTTGAAAATGTATTTTTCATTTCATTTAAGACATTTTGAGACATAACTGCATGACATTTTGAGAACCTTTCAAGAATTACAGGTAAAATTTAAAAAAAAATTTTTCGCTGTATTTTCACGTACCTAGACTTTTAAATATTTTTTGCATGCTTTCATTCGACGTAGGACTACGGCTAACCGCACAACCATACGATGGATCACAATAATCAATATGTCGTTGGATTGATAAAATGTTGAAAAATTTTGTGATTCTTCATTATCATTATCATTTCATTGTTAAACAGTGAAAATTTCATAGAAGTTTCAAGGTCGAATTTTCACGAACATTGTACCAATCACATCCAAGCACGCCTGACACAGACTTCATGCGTAGACACCAACTGCCTACTATGATATACTGTATAGCAGTGGCAAAAAAAATTTGACAGAATCTCCCCGTCCCAATAGGTCAACTAATGTTTGCTCTTGCCTCCACGAGCTTAGACTATTTTGATGTCTTGAAGGTGAATCTTTTTCGGAAAGTTCGTAACCACCTCCACTATCAGACAGTTTTACGTTCTGCTGTAAGAATGTTATTAAAAATGATGTCTTGAAAGGAAACATGCTGGCACAGGCAACAGTACTGCACCGAGCAATGTATGAATAGAGCGCTGGTCATTCGTCGTCTATCAGTGCAGAAGAACTCGATATTCATTTGTGTGCAGCCAAGCATAGTGAAGACTACATTGCCGACGCACAGTGAGGCGTGTTGGGTTAATGCGTAAGTATCGTTTTGCGAACTGAAACATAATCAAATTGCCGTTTGAATTATCATCATCTTCTTCTTGTTTCGTATAGTAGCAAATATCAGAATTCAATATGATTATTCGGGTGCCGCAAAATACGTTGCGCCGCCGGGGACAACAAAATGCTGTACGTGTCGGTAAAGGCAGATAGCAGGTTGTAAAAAATTTGGTGCATTGTACAGATTACATGCGTTGTTTATTTTTGAACTGTACACTCTGTTTTTCTCAGATTTTTTAAAAAACCAAATATAGGGTATTTAAAAGACAATAGAAAACCAAAATGCTGCTAGCTAAATGAATTTAGTTCAATATGACAATCCTAGTTGCATCCCGCGGTAATGGTATAGTGGAAAACCAAATTCATTTCATCTTGTAGTTAGAGTTCCGACATTTGTACTTGTATTTTTCAATTAATTTTTTTGTTTTGCATTAGCATCAACAAGAAAATATTACTTTCCATAACCTTACTTGTAATTGAACAACACCAGTCATATCTCTGGAACCGTTTTACCTATTCCGGTCATCCGCTCCGGCAACAAATAGAACCAAAATACTTTTTTTTTTGGAGGATGTTGAGCTTGACTTGGTTTTAATAAATCATGAAATCTACAAAACGTGATTAAACGTAACCGCTCATTTTTGGCACATGCGTGCCAAAATCGAATCGTGCCAAAAGTAAAACGAACTCAAATCAAACAGAGTTTCAAAAGAAAATATAAAACTATTGTAGTCCTACGTCAACTATGCGGTCGTGTCATGGATACCACCCTCTTACTATTTACTTTTCAGAGACAACTCAAAGCTTCTTTATGTTGGCATCTTATTTGGGCTCTTCGAGTGGTTTATAACTATTTTAGAAATCAATATTTTATAAGACATTTTTAAGTGGATTTTTTAATCTATTGTACTGTTTTTACTTGAGCTTAGAGTGTTTTCAATCATTCAAATCAATCAATCAATCAAAAAAAATTCTCGTTCTTTCAAAGATTGTTATGATTAATCACTATACAAATCACAGAAACAAACATTTCTTAACTTTTCACGTAGACAAAAATGGAGGAGGGAAGGTTTCATCAATGTCTAAGATTGTTCACGATGGAGGACGAGGGGTCCAAAATGACAGTTTTGTTTCATGTGGAATATAGACGACCCTCAACCAACAAGCGCACAGAGTGAGAGCGAAAACGGAGTGAATATAAAAGATATCACCAAGTGAGGAACACTTCAAGAGAGAAAGAGAACATAAACAACACTTTGTATTGCTCTTTGTGACACATTGTGTAAGAACAAAGTTTGCGTTGCGAATGACAAAATAGATAGAGAAAAGAAATCATGAAATTAATTTAATTAACAATTATTTAACAATTTACTGACCCGGGGCGGATCGCTCTGAATTGTTATAGCTGAAACAATTGCATGGCAGGACTTCATTTTGAATCAATTCAATATTACACACACACACATTTTGTACTCACAATATATGCAACAAATTTGCAAAAGCGTGAGAAACGAAAAAAAACAGGAAATAAATTATTATCCAGAGAATATCCATGCAAAGTGAAAACAGAGAGACTGAAAACAAAAATGGAGAAAAAGAGAAAGAAAGAGAGAGGAGGAAGACAGAAGATAGAGAGAGAGAATGAAAGTGGGGAATCTAAAATTTGAAAAAAATGAATGAAATTTCGCGCAGAAAGAAACGTAAGACACAACAACAAATTTTACGAAATGCAATAGAGTTCGTAAACACTCAAAGCGTCGCAGACATTGACCAAATCACTTTTTATGTTCGAAAGCTTTGAGCTTCATAGGCGAAATGTGCCTAGATTTTGAACTTATTATATGGTTTTCAAACCAAATAATAACAATTAAAAAGTTAATTAATATAGTGGCAAGGTAAACAAAAGATAAAGTAACCTGTTTTTTGATTGCAAATTGATTGCGAATTGATTGCATATGAAGCTATAGCTGAAGCGATGTACACCAAGTGCCTCGTGCAGCTTGTATCCATACAAGGAAAATGACTCTCAGTTTTGTGTCTCTGGCCGTAATCATCATTCCTCTCAACTGGATGTGTGAATTCAAATAAATAGACCAGCTGGAACAGCGGCGGGTGGCAGTAGTTCCCCGTTAAGCAACCCGTGCTGTTTTCATAACGAACGCAAATGGAGCTGATCAATCTTATCTTGGCGGCATTCGTGAGCTTATCGCTCATTATTTTCTATTTCTTGCGCCGCCTGCAGAGTCAATGGTCGCGACTAGGAATACCGGCTGCCAACCGGCCGCATCTGCTATTCGGCAACGTGAAGGGTCTCGGTCAAACGGAGCACAGCTACAGCATCTTGCAGCGGTTGTACTGGGAGTTCAAACAGCAAAAATTGAAGGTGGGAGGTTTTATGAACTTCTTCCAACCGGCTATCCTAGTTATCGACCCAGATATTGCCAAGAGTGTTCTGGTGAGGGACTTTAATGTATTTCATGATAGGGGAATTTTCGTTGACACCGTCGGTGATCCGCTGAGCGGAGGCTTGTTCAGTCTGGAAGGCACCCAGTGGAGGGCGATGCGCCAGAAGCTAACACCGACTTTTACCTCGGGTAGAATGAGGTACATGTACGGGACGGTGATGGAAGTGGCACAAGAAATGAAGAAGTTTTTAGCGGAAAATTGCCACCGAGAGGATTTAGTGATGAAAGACGTGCTGCAGCGGTTTACGATGGACGTAATTGGTAATGTGGCATTCGGAATTCAGTGTAACGCGATGAACATTCCTGACTCGGATTTCGCTCGAATGGGACGAAAGGCTTTCGAAGTTGATGCGATTCGGTTTATTAAATTTTTCGTCGGTGGACAGTATAAAACGTTTTCGAAAATGATCGGTCTGAAGGTGGTGCCGCCGGATGTGGCTAGTTTCTTCATGAAAATAGCGGAAAACACTGTACTTTTAAGAGAAAGTGAAAATGTTAAAAGGAATGATTTCATGAGCCTTTTACTTGAGATTAAGAACAAAGGAAAATTGAGCACTGAACCAAATTCTGGTGGCGAAGGAATAACCGTTGCGGAAATGGCAGCACAATGTTTTATTTTCTTCACTGCCGGTTTTGAAACGTCCTCAACCACAATGAACTTTTGTTTGTACGAGTTGGCCATGAATCCGGAGCTGCAGGAGCGTTTGAGGGGTGAAATACGCGAAGCAATTGCGAAGGATGACGGAGCGTTGACTTATGAGACACTGTTGGAAATGGATTTCCTAGATAGAGTTGTCAGTGGTTAGTAAATCCGTTTTTTTTTTTCTCGATAGTACATGAATACATTTACCTACTTTTATTTCTCAGAAACCCTTCGGAAATATCCCCCGGTGGACAACGTGTTTCGAATGACCGACAGACAGTACACTATCCCGGATACCCAATATACCATTCCAGCTAATACGTTCGTTCAAATTCCGGTCTATTCCATGCATCACGATGCAGAATATTTCCCTGACCCGGATCGCTTTGATCCGGATCGGTTTCTGCCGGCGGCAATCCGAGAACGGCCTCCCTTCACGTATCTGCCGTTCGGAGAGGGTCCTCGCATTTGCATTGGGCTACGATTCGGCCAGATGCTAGCTAAAATAGGGTTGGTGACGCTACTGAATAACTTCCGGTTCAGACCTACCCCGCAAACTCCGAAGAAGCTGGTGTTCCATCCAAAATTATTTACTTTGTCTCCGAAATCGGCAGTGTACCATAAGATCGAGCCGTTGCAGGGGTGAAAGGACCTCTCGTGATTTTGGGTGATTTTGATGTCACGCAAAGAGATGAATTTAAGTAAAACTGACCAGTCGAGTTAATCGAATTTAAAATATTTTAGTTGTTTTACTGAGGAAAGCTAAAAGAGGCTATCGTAATATTTCGAATATCCGGTGTTATTTGCGTCAATTCCATGAATGAAATAATACAGCAGAGTCTGTTTGAAATAGGTTATCTGCTTGAGTAATCCCTTTATATGAAATAAATCAGTTTAAAGAACGTTATAAACGGGTTGTAATTTATTCGCAAAAAAGATAAACTGGCTTACTTATAACACTACTAATATTATCAACATAATATATAGAAGTCAATGACTTTTGCTCTTGTTGAATATAACACGTTCAGTTTTAAAGAAATGTAGAATGTTTTTCAGTATATTTAATCTAAACTAATTAGTATCATACACTATCTGAGTGATACCTGATCGTGCGGCGCTGAAAGAGGTGACGAAAAGCTGCGGCGATAGAATTAAATGTTTGTTTTTTAAATAAAATTGCAGGCGTCAGAAGATGGCTGAAACGCAACAGTAGGCCGAAACGTCACGCAAAGTAAGAAATGTTCTGTAATTGTTCACCGAAAAATATCAATTAATACGATACATACTATCTGATATCAGCTATTTCCAATAACGGTTACGTTCACGTTCAACTTTAGCACTCGCAAAGCCGAAACGAACGAACGGCGATGAAATGGCAAAAATGACTTCACACGTGTTTAGGTGAAGCGCCCCCGCCCGCAGTATTCTTTATGATAATATCACACTAACAATCGACGTGATAAATTGGCGTATTGCATATTGATATAGCACAACTAGCTATATGAATACCAATTAGGCGACGGAGCGGCTTGTGATAATAATTAAACGGATACACGCGTCCTCTAGAACGCGTTCTGTTCCAGAGAATCGACCGTAAACAATGACATCGCACAAATCGACCCTGTATCACGAATCCAGTTCCAGCTCTTGCTGCTATTTGATAAATAAACTTCATCAATCAAAGTTTAGTTCAAAATGGATAATTAGCATCACCTCAATTCAATGAAGCCTCTATTCAGTAACATCGTGAAAATTATGAATTACTGATTTATACAATATAAATTGTAAATATGATGCCAATTTACTGGGGAAGAATTGTTCAACTTTACAACACACTTCTATCTATTGATAGCTTTTTCGTTTATTATACGATTGTTATTCAGGTTGTAAAAATTTCTACAACAACAAGAGAGATAACTCTGCTTGAGAGATAGGTGTCGCCTCATGAAAAGTCACTGACTCTATCAATAAAACTCTTTTTTTCCTTTTTTTTTGCAGAACACCGTAGATAAGCTAGTCCAGCGAGCGAACGCTTCGCTGCTGATTGGTACCTCATCGTGGAAGGAGCAGTTTGTCGAAGCGCTCACCGTCAGTGCCGGTAAGTATCTGAAACTAACCATTACGCAATCATTATTAGCCTAGTGCTTTAAAATATAAAAGCTTAGTTATATCTCATATCAATCAGGCAAGTTGAGTTTCCAACCAACTGGTATTAACAATCAGTGTCAATGCTATTTTGATATTTTTTACATATGTAATCATATGTAATTGATAAAAATTTCTACAACCTTGAACAAGTTTATTAGAATTACACAGTGCAACGAAAATTTACTTTTTCGTCTGCCTTGGCTTCTATGTACGACTTAATGATGTATTTTATGCAAAAACACATTTTTCCGAGTTTGAACCCATTCCACCTCAGCTTAGAACCATCAACATTGATCAATTTTGGTCTGATTCAAGATATTTTTTTTTGAGATGGATAAGAAAATGCTATTATGTGGACAAACTCTTAGAACTTTGATCATTGGCCCTCAAACAAAATGGCGTCGAAAATGGCGCCATTGTTGCCCCTTGGGGAGAAGTTGGTCCAAACTCGGGATAATGTGTTTTTGCATTAAAAAAAATCATACACGTACATACATAGTAGCCAAGGCAAAAAAAATATTACACTGTGTTATTTTCTAAGAAACGTACTCAGACGCAAATTTATCACGTAATAAATTTGATAGCTGAGTAATGGGATCGACCGTATTGCTGATATCTGGAGATTTGAGCTAAGCGATCTTGCAATTTTAGAACAAATTATTTGATTTTGGCCTACGTTTCGACACCAGGGAGACAGGGAGATTGCGGGTGCAAGTCCCGTCGGAATGCGGTATATTTTTCCAAATCTGTATCATATTTCCAGTTCGCCTATTTTTCGCTTTCCCCACTTCACATACTGTCTGCTTAATGAACTTTAGACACCAGTTGATGTCTTGCTCAAGGAAGAAAATTTGAGTTTCGTTCCTCGTATTATGGCTTTTTGCACCATATAAGTGTGTGACTATGAAACCATGTAAGGTCTTTCCTACCAGTACTAAGGATCAGATGGAAATAAAACATACGAAGGCCACCAAAACAGCCGCAACGTCGGGCAATTTTGCTAGATTGTCGTGTATTTTCTTCATAAAGACTGAGAAAGCCAAAAAACAGACCAACCTTTGCATAACCATTACCAGTCGTTAACATAAAAATAGAAGTCCTGTACGAGCACTAGTATACGGAATCACTCCACTGGGTAGATGACTAGGTGATGATTAACTTTATTGAACTACAATTTGACTTAAGGGGTTATATACCTTTTTGGTCGAGAAAAATGAGGGAAGTTTGAATTTGTTTTTAAGTGCATAGCACCATTTTCATTGCAACAAGGGGTATTTTTCTGAAAGTACAGTTTATCAACAACAACAAAATACGTTTGATTTTGAGATATTCCAATTATTACTGAAGTAATGGCCGTTTCCCCGAAACGCTATTTATTTGCAGAGGCCTGCGGTGATCCTGATAGAGACTCAGCGGGTCAACCGAAATCAAAAAACTCATATTATTTCAATAATTTAGAAGTGTGCCGGGTCCTTGAACGATCGCTTTTATGAGTATTTTGTTTTCAGTGCAAACGGGAACGTTTTTCAGAAACAAATGCACGTTTTGAGCGTTAAAAATTGCATTAAAAATTTTTTGCGGCAAAATGTAACTGTATGTTTCAAAACGCGATCGTTCAAGGACCGGCGAATTTAATAACGAAAATTAAAAAAAAAAAAGATGAAGGAGATCGGTTCAGTAGTTTCCCCGCAATCAGGATCACGGCAAAGTCGTTTTTCGGAAAACACTATTCCAAGATAATCACGTGTAAAGTTTCAAGTTTAGGTTATGCGGCCGTGGCGAGGCGCGCTGCAAATCGCAAACTTTCTTCCTATTGCTCAGATCTTTATGAAAATTTGTGAAAATGTTCTCAAGATGTTGTATTTGAAGAAAATGCAATAATTTTTTTTTCGGTTTTTTGAAAACTAAAAAGGTATATAACTCCTTACATTAAAAAAAATTATGACAAGATCACTTCTTAAATGCGCTAGCATAATTGAAATGTAATTTTCTTTTCGTTTCTTCATTCTAAACTTTTTACCAGAAGTTTAATTGCAATTTCATGTTTCTTTGAAAAAAATATAAAGAAAAATTCATTCAGGGTAGTGAACATATTCTAAGCAGCTTTAGGAACCGCCTGTGTATTCAGACGAAATACTCGAGATGTCTTGGGTGAAATTCGAACAAAAGGATATCAATCTGTTCTCTATCTTTTTCTCTGTCAGAACTTGTTTTCATATTGTGAAACTAAGTTGGCAAACTTTAACAATAACCAATTAAAGTTACCAATCGAGGGATACTATTCCAATCACCCCGAACAGCAGTTTCCATCTGTTTTGAACGCTTTTTTTGCAGTACCCGAAGTGGCTCCTGAATGGCTGCAATATAGGTCGATTTGTTTCAAATTCTAGAGAAACATTTCAAAAGGTCCTATCTGACATTGATGCTAATCAGAGGAAAATGAACTTGAAGGCACTTCCAGTGCCTTTTTAACGTTTACTAGCTTTTTTTCAGGTTTTATTGATGTTTTTGTTACATAGGACCTATGTTGTTTTTATTATCACATAGGACCTATCTAATAGGTCTTGTAGTTAGAATTGGTAACTCATTGAACCTTTGATTCAATGGCTACAAAGGCTTGACAAGAACCAATTTATTATTATGATCAACGATAATACGATAGGATTGTCATAGGATATTCGAATTCTAGATACATTTCTATAAAAATATTATCAATATTTTTTCATGGAGGTTCATTTTTTTAACGAACATTATTCTTGCATCAAATTCTTTTGTATATCAAAATAGGAATCCATTAGCCACATGATGGCAGGTGGTGAGGGTTAAGTCGTCTGTGAAATGACCGTAGAAGATGAACTAGGGGTCAAGAAGGAAAATGATAGGTGGAAGCTCATACAAGAGGATTAAAGATGTATAAATATCTGAAATAGTTAAATGATTAAAAAAAAAAAACAAATAAACTGTAACAAAACGGTAAATGTTCTATTTGTTTGTTAATATAAAATATCGTGAGAGAAAAAACAACGATGACGGCGAGATGTTCGAGATCAGTGCGTAGTTTCCAATGCCAAATTTGTATCTAAAATCATATTAAAAATAATAATGTAGTATCTAGTATCTAACAATAAACAAGCATAAACTAGATTTAGCAAATTCGTCCAGGCGTTGCGTAATTTGCTATACTCGTGACTATATGAACAATCACAAGAACCTATCTTATGGAGGCAAGCGGAACAGTTATACGTCCCTATACCGTCGTGCGGACAACCTCCATTAGTAGGACGGTAGTGACATTGCCGAGGTTGATACTGAGCCTCGAAAGACGATTCACAATCTAAAATCGTATTGTTAGTTTCAATTTATAACTTTTAATAAATTATGATATTAAAATTTATCTTCCAAATCAGTTGATTGCATGGAGAGATCATTTACTCTCAAACTAAAACCGCGATAAAAAATTGTCATGCGATTTCTGGTCTTTGGACTTCGAAGACGCAAATCAATTCTCTTGGCTGCATCTAGCAAAACAAAGTATCACAAATTACTTAAGTAATTCCGAAATAATTCTCCAGCACAGACGAAGATAACTTCATTTTTCCTCCTCTTCACTTCATTTAACTTTTAAAGAATTTTAACATGTTTTGCAACAGTTTAAAGTGCGAGGTCCAATCTGCATCTGTCAAAGTTTTTGTTCGAATAACAGATTGGCCTACTAGCAGGTGGAAAAGTCCAATCCGAAAGCTGTGCGATATTGTATTGCTTTTCAAATTGGACGTTTTTTTTGGATACTCTATTTTTTTCATAAAAATCAAAAACCAATATTTTTTTTCACTAAGCTTAAAGACAAGAAGCTCTCCTAAATAAACCTTCATCGCACCCTTATGGGGAAAACCACACAATTGATTTTTATTTCGATTTTTTTTTCGGAAACTTCTCGATCGATTTTGACGAAATTTCTTGACAATTCCTAAACCATCAATCTTACCCAAAATATATATTTTCCAAGGGAAAAATATTTTTGGTTGATGAGATATTTAAAAACGTTGTTTACCCTGGTGTGTGGATTTCCACACATACAACATTTGAATTTATTTTGGACAAGAAATAACTTAATTTTGCCCCAAACATAGGTATTAATTAATCCTGTTTCTAAAATCGACTAATTAATCCTGTTTCTATAATCGAATAAGGTGTGTATGTGTGCGGAAGTATGTGTATGTGTGTTTATTTCCATTCTTACGACAAATATATCTCGATTTTCTCAGCATCGGCTGAACCGATTCGATTGTTCTTAGTTACGTTTGAAAGAGCTTAAAGTGTAGTTAGTTGTTGGTAAATATCGTTTTGATCCGAAGGTTCATTCAAAAATGACGGACAAAATGTGATCAGTTTATATGAAAACTAATAAACTAATTGATTTTTTTTTTCATTTGACTGAATTAAGAAATGTATATAGGTGCATTCTTGTAATTCGCAACATGAATATATAAATCAAAAGGCTACGTGGGACATGTGTAAAAGTATGTGTAAATTTGTTTCATCCCAGTGTGACAATTTTCACACATATGGGTTACGAATACGCTAATGCTAAAAGTACCTATTTAGTGTTAACACAGCCTGGTTGAGCAGTGTTCAACATTTACACAGTTTTATGTCTACTGCAGGACAAGTGTACTCGCACTTTTAGGTATATTGAAATAAATTTAGAATGGATCTCCCGAGATGGTCTAACGAGCCAGTCGTCGTGGGTTCGGCTCAGCTCTCGACTCGGGAGAAACTGTGAGTGTTAGTGGGATCGTAGCGCTAGACTCGCAATTGTCCTTTACACTAAACAGTTGACTGCGAAGTCTGTGTATAATAAACAAAAGGTCGAGTTCTGAATCGGAATGTAGCACCAAGGATTTGCTTACTTCGCTTAGCATGGATTTCAGAATATTCTAACGAACATTCCTAGCACCAAATTGCTTCATTTGGTCAAACCGATGTTAAGATCTTTTTTTTGGTTCAATTGCTATCATAGAATGTTTAATTGGTCTCATATCATGTAAACACGTTTTGTTTAGTAACTTTTGCATGAACCATTGGATCAAACGGATGTCCGATGATGACCTAATAGCCTTCATTCCAATTGCAGCCAAGGAAATCAAATCAATACATCCATTGCTGAGATCAGGGCTGCTGAATATCACTTCGTTGCATTCGTATTCATTCATTATTGCCGAAGCACAACAACACGTGGCAACAGTGTATCTACTCAGCAATGGAAACAACGCCTATAGTGAACTGAACTGTTATGAGTGGCTTGTGGGCGATGAATAGTTATGAAAACGTAATATGATTACCTTCGTGTTTGATTCGTATTGGCTACGATTTACTCAAGTCAGCCGAAGCGATATTGGGCGATCGGATGGGAATACATCGTTTCAGAAGCCTTTGTGACTCAGATCAATGCCGATGAATATTCACCGTGAATGGTATTACCAATCGCAATGGTGCTTCGGGGCGAATCCAAACGAAAAATAAAAATTGCCGAGCAAGAAGCTTATACTGCCGTGGGCTAGGATTTTGACGTAAGCGCCAAAAGCACAAAATCGCTACAGATCTAAATCGTTTACAAATCAACAGGAGCGCTTTATTACGCAAACTGATCTGATAGAATCTGAGTAAATATGATGAAAAACATACCCCATTGCTTTAACACGTTTATATATGTAAACGCATTGAGTTTTAATGCCAACGTCACTACTCTTGCAAAACAGCAAAACCATTTTAGAGTTTTGCACTAAAAGTGACGTTGGTACGCCTGAATAGTCTAGTTTGCCATGCGTACTGGTCGGTAGTCAGCAGCAAGGATATAAATAAAATTATGCACTCCACAAGCATGATACACTATCGTATTCGTACCTCAACGTCACTTCAATGTAAAGTGGCGCTAACGTCACTTCTTATTTTTGATATTTCTCAGTTATTAATCAAAATTTTTGGAAACGGCAACAAGCATCTTGAAGTTGATTTTCTATATTATAGTAATATGTAAAAAAATGAAATTTGAAAATTTGGCGCTTACGTAAAAATGCAAGCCCACGGCATATATATATATATATATATATATATATATATATATATATATATATATATATATATATATATATATATATATATATATATATATATATATATATATATATATATATATATATATATATATATATAATAAAAATAAAATATCGACAAAAGAAACATACAAAATGGCGGACATATTCACAATTTCGTAATCATGCAATTCATAAACATTGTGAATATCTGTCTGTCTACTATGCTATTGCTACTATGTAGCAATAGAAGTATTGAACGTTGAAATATTTTTTTCTCAACTGTGGTAAAATTAATTGTCTTCCCGGTCAGAAAAGCACATCTAAAACATTACAAAATTCTATCAACGTGAGATACAAATAACATATTTTGATACAATTTTGTATTTTTCCATATAATTTTGATTACAAAATTGAATCTGAATATATATAATAACAAAACGTGTAATGAAGTAGTTCTGAAACAAGTCTAACTATCTTTTCGTTTTTATCAAAACCTGTTGTTTCTAACAATGTTTGTTATTATATTGTATTATATACTACCTTATTTTGTTAGAAAGCTAATATGTTAGTAACAAATTTTAATATGTGTTTGATACTAGTAGAATCATTTCTGTTATAATTTCTGTTATTTTAACACCTAACGGGACCAAATTGGACCAAACAGCCTGGAAGGTTTTTCCCGTAACAAACTAACAACTTCTGTTACATTTTTGTTTTTTCTTTCTGATCGGGTTTGCAACATATGTAAATTTGTATAAATAACTTAAGTAGTTTTTCTATACACTAAAGTCGCTTTTTACGCGAGGGATACGTGTCGCGTAAAAAAAACCGCGTAAATTCCGGAATTCGCGTAAAAAACCCGCGTTAAAAAAACGCCTATGAAGCAACCTTAGTTTATTTATGCACGCCAATCCAGCACACAAGATTGTTAGAATATGCCATTTTGCGTTTTTCTTAATCAACATTTATTTTCCTATGCCCAAACCTATCTTTAAGCGTATGCAAAAGATTATTTCGCTGTATCGCATTTTTCACCCCGAAAATAAAACTAAGGAAAACCACCTCCGAGCAATGAGAACACTTTGAAGAAAACGCTATACCTTTTGAATAAAATCTGTTGGTTGCAAATTCGTTTTTTCATCTCCAAGATAAATAAATTAGACGGTCTTCAGTTGAACCTCTAAAAAGCTTCAATCAATACTTAAAAAATGTTTATAAAGTTTCAAAGTGATTTTTTCGAAGTCCGTCTGAAAATGAATTTGGGCACTAGAGGGTTAGAGCTACAATTTAATTATTCACCGTATATTGCAAACATCGATCAAAAAATAATTTTCAAATATTTATGTAACCATATTTACCGAGTACAGGAATTATTAGTAAGCACACTAACTGTTCGGTTATTTCAAAAATTTGGTTATTCGGAATGGAATATTTTTAAAAATTCTGGATAAATGAGACAGACCTCGCAAATGATTAGTTGTATTAGTTTACAACACAACTAACCGGCACTGCCATGCATCTTCAAAAACCGAGAAAAATATGAACAATATGTTCCCCGTCGTCAATCATAATAAATTCAACTTGGTATGATGTCCAACATTAATTGTTTTCTTAAGAAATTATGCTCGCTGTTTTATTGAATCTTCACGACATAGATACAAAAATAAAAGCTTTTTTGATCCCGGCCGTATGAACAAAAAAGTTTGTCCTGCTTGTCTCGTAGTATTTGCAGCGGCGAATAAAGCCAACGCTTTAAGGGCTTTTCCCACTGCTTCGGTTCCGGGACCGGGACGGGACCGGGCCGTGTCCGGGACATTTCATGCATTCACACTGCGTCGTGCTTGAACCGTGCCTGCGCTGCGCTCTGGCTGAGAAATGTTGATGTGTGTATGTGAAAGAACGTCTTTCTCTTTTTTTCATACCGCAGCTCACTCCGCGCGAAATATGTCACTACAACATACACGCATCCACCCGAGTGCCTTCCGTGCACTCTCCGGCCAACACAAAGTATCGTCGGCAACGATAGTTTTTCTCTCGCACTGCGGCAGCACGACGGCAACTCAACGCTGCCCCGGTCTGGGCACGGCGCGTCGGTGTGAATGCGTTCATAAGAACGCATGCAATCAATCTCAAACGAGCCCGGACGACACGCGGAACAGCCACGGCCCGGTCCCGGCCCGGTACCGGAACGGAAGCAGTAGGAATAGCCCTTTAAGGCCGTGAACATACTAGCGCCGTAGGCTAATGTACAGCCCTAACTAAAGCCCTGCCGCAGGTTAATGTACAGCTAACCAACGGCAAGGCGAACCGCCTCCGCAGTGCAAGACGCGCCAGTATATTTTCGGCCTAACTCATACGGCCTATTGTCTCATAGCACCAGCAAATGTACGAACAAGCTCAGAAATTCTGGTAAGCTTCAGTGAACAATCCGATGCGAATGCTATTTTGTCTTCGTCCCGATTTTATTTGCCATGATGAATCTATCAATGCCACGGTGAACCGATACAAATATTTACTGAGTTGCATCGATGTGATTTCGAACCGTATCCAATCGGCAAATAATGAGAAACAGCAGGAAAAGGGAAAGACACGAATCGATCGTTTCAGTTCATCCGAACACATGTAGGGGAGGATTGTACAAAACGCACCAGTTAAGCATTTTCGCGATTTACAGCGCTTCAAATCATTTCAAAGCGACATTGAACGTGTAGGATGATTGTAGGATCTATTTATTGCATGTTTATGACGAAGTTTATTATAAAATACTCGATTTCAATGTAATTTATGGTAAAAATTACCATTGCCGCCAAACAAGCCCGTGACCAAAACGCACCACAACAAAGGTTAGTATGCTCCTAAGCAGTAGGCTAATATGCCACTAGCAGAAATCAGCACGCGAAGTGAGGAGCGCTTGAAGTCTCGAAAGTAAAATTAAAAATAATGGACCATGCTTTGAGTTGTCAAGCAATCCCCTGCAAGCTCTTCATAGTGCATTCTGCCCCAATTTTAATTTTGATTGTTTTTAGGTAAAAATTGACGAAAGTTAGTGAAATAATTTGAAATGCTCATAGTATTATAAACTCCAAAAGTGTAAAGGTTAGGGGAACCATAGTTTTTTGTATTATTTACTAGTCAGTTAATCATAAAAGCTTAAATAAAATGAATGAATAATTACATGTTGGACAGAGCCACAGCCAATTACACAGTTTTATGAGTATTTTAGTCATTATGGCACAGTTTTTTATATGAGAACTGTAGAGAAGCTGGGTTTTTTTATGAGAAAAACGAAGAATCTCGTCATAAAAAGCCACATGTGTAAGTATTTTGGGGAATTAATAGCATGGGCCATCTTACCCAACCGGTGCGTCTTGTACGGTTCTCCCCTACGCGCCCGATGAAGTATGCGTTCGTGTTACATTGGCATTAGTCCATAGCGAACGGTTCACGAAGCAAATGAAGATTCAATGCAGGAATCAGGAGCCCTGGCTGAGATAATCCAAATGAATTTTTCAAGATTATTTTTGTACACTACGCATAATATCATTCTATTAGTTACCTCCAAGATAGTGCAATGTACTAGGCGTTTTCACAAGTTTTGTTTTTTTTTTTTTCAACATATCTTTCGAAATTATCATTTAATTTTAGGTATGTTTTTGAATAAAAATCTACTCTCCGAATCCTAACGCATTTGGCACCAAAAGGACTCAAATCAGTCAAACCTCTGGAAAAAAATCGGTTAGTTTATCAGTTCCTATATAAGCTGACCACATTTTGTTACGTAATTTCTGAAGGAACCTTCGGAATGAAACGATATTTTTCTTGAAATAACTAGACATTTAGCTCTTTCAAACGCGACTAAGAACAATCGAATCGGTTCAGCCGATGCTGAGAAAATCGAGATATAATGTTCGTAAGAATGAAAATATTCACACATACACATAGTTCCGCACACATACACACCTTATTCGATTTTCGAAACAGGATTATTTGGTACCTATAGCTTCAGGTGTGTATGCACTCAATGAAAAAAATATGTTTAGGACAGTTGTTTCTTGTCCAAAACAAATTCAAATGTTGTGTGTGTGGAAAACCACACACCAGGGTAAACAACGTAAGTTTTTTTTAGGATGCGATGAAGGTTAAAGTGCAAATCTAAAAACCGAAAACATTGTCCACTGTCAAAACTCAGTCAATTTCCGATAGATTTCCTTTATTCTTACAGTAATCGGTTGAGAAAATCAGTCATTCCTCTACCAAACAATCAATTCCTTCACTAAAAAAATTGTTGTTCGTTGTTGTTCTTTTGTTCGTTGTTGTTCTTTTGTTCGTTGGAGTGCACAGCAATATGCCCATCGGAAGTATAACTCTCAGTAGTCACGTATAAAAGCTAGCATGTAAAAATTTATCCTTCATTGTTTATCCGATCACCGCGGAGGCAGTCCACGCTACTTAGCAAATCGATGCTGATCGATTATTTCCGATTCCAATGAATCTTTGCACAGTTGTTCCTTTTGATAAAGAAGTCATTCTATGATATCAGTTGCTTATGTTAGCTCACGACTGCTGTTTCAAAAGGACCTATCCAATAATGTGACTGATGAATGAAATATTATACATATATCAAAAAACGGTTTGTGTAATTAAAATAATGCCTTCGGCAAAGTTATAAGTATAAATGGAGTTTCAGAAAGAATATGTACAGTAGAAAACTCTCAAACTCAAAATTCACAGTATGAGTCATAAAATGCCAATCGCTTTACGTGTATTTAAGTAACGGGAGAATTAATATAACAAAAAAAAAGAAACACGAAGAAGCAAGAAAGTGGTTTTCTGGAATACTTTGTGGTTATGGCGAAACAAGCAATGATAAAGAAACTCAAAAAAGCAAACAAATCTTTCACCCAATAATTTCAATCGTAATTCACGGTTCAATAACATATTTGTTGTCATCCAAAAATGGTAATGAAAGCAAAATCGCATAATATACGTCACATACAAAATCAGTGCAACAGCAAAGGCCCATTTAAGGCCTGATTTCTACAGAACTATGCTATCGCCATGGTTGCATATTCAATTTTAGGGTGCTTTTACGCCGCGTGCCGATAGCTCGTTCCACAAGTACAATTTTCAGAAACAATGTATGGCAAAGTTGTAGTCCCTAAGTAAAACTACAAGTTTGTCGAATAGTGCAATACTCTCACTCTTATGCCTGAAGCGCAAGAGCCCATATTCAGTGCAATATTTAGTCAACATTCGCGGTGAATATTATGATATTCACCGCGAATATTGGTTAAACATCCCATTGAATATGTTAAAGCATTGTTTTTTTTTTTTTTTCAAAAAACTTGTAGCATTACTTAAAGACTACAAGTTTGTCATGCAACGTTTCTCAAAATTGTACTTGTGGAGCGTGCTATCGGCACACGGCTAATTGAAAGGAATTGACACCCTAAAATTGAATATGCATCCTCGGCTATGCAACTTTAAACGGTTGCAGGAAGAAATCTTTGCACCCTCGGGAAAAATAACTCTAAAATGAGTAAGATTTGACGCATTTTCGTGAAAAGTGGAACAACTCATGAACTGAGTAACTCTGTAAATACGCATAATTGAGAAACAAGGCGTTTTGAAAACTGAGTGATTGTTACTCACTTTTTGGGTATAGTATTACTCAGTTTTGAGTTAAGTAATTACTCATTTTTTGGGTTCTGAATTGCTACTTAATTTAATTTACTAATTTATAAAAAGTTTCGATGATAAAATTAAACATACCTGGGTTTGTTGTTTGTATTGGCTAGAAAGCCCTAAAATATTTTGCAAACGGAAGGTATTTCTAACCCGAAAACTAATGAAACGCATCAAAAACAAATTCAATCGATGGAGAATTTTGTTTATTCTTCATGTAATTCACCACAAAAATCTCTTTGCAGGTTTCCGTAGAATACTCATTTTTGGTTAGGTATTCTATTAGAGGTATTCCACGTAGAAAACTCGTCGAAAACTACATGAGGTTTTGTACATGACATCCCTGGTACACAGTAATAATTTTTTTTTCTATACCAAGTTTTAAAATTTATCACAAAATATTAAAACAAATTTTTTATTTGAAACTTTCTTACAGTGTACTTTTTTGGAAGGACGAAGTTAGAATCTACAAGTACACTATATCGATCAAATAATCCGTTTAGACGCTAATAATATTTTTATCGTTAATAGACACTCAAGGCAGAAAATTCTCTGATAACTTGATGAACCGGGTTTTGTGCTGACATAAATAGAAACTTTGGGATAATCTCCTGCACCGAGTGTCTACTTACGATTTTTTTTTTTTTTTCATTGGTGTAGTGTCCTCAGTAAAGTTATAGATAATAATTTTGTCCTTCCAATTCTGGACAATTTGTTAAATTTGATTTGTCCTGTTCCTGCTGAGAAGAAGCGTTGAATTTTAGAAGTTTGAAGTTGATTTCCCAGACCCGTTTAGAAGTCCCGAAGCCAAAAACTATGTTTTAGCAACATTCGCTTATTATTTTCGAATGCCATCAAGTCAAATCTAAAACGCTTCTCTTCAAGGTTACCAATCATTTAGTAAGAAAGAGAGTTGAAAGAGAATTATATATCGCGTACCACAATCAATTTGAATAATCTCAAGCGAGTGTATTCTCAAACCTATTGCAAGAAATACATTAACATAAGACAAACTGTCGTAATTCCACGTTACCCTGCGGTCGTATCTTATCAACAACCTATATTTTTTTACAAGGCAGCATCCGTTTCCCACAATTCATTCTCAGACAGTTTTTCTGTACTCACCGAAGGCCAATGCCAAAATACATACCTACCCAATATATTGATATATTAAATTAAATAACTTAAATGAAACAAAAAAATCACCTATCGATCTTTTACAGGAGACGACGATGGCGACAACGAAGGTGACGAGGCACCCCCGCCGAGCTGCTCGGACTACATTATGCATTTCCTTACCCTCTTCTGGAAGATCATCTTTGCGTTTATTCCACCAACAGGTAAGTTGGTATTCACGCGTGACAGTTATTCGACGTTGGAATGACTCACGGCAAGGTTGTGGCTTAAGGGGTTATATACCTTTTTGGTCGAGAAAAATGAGGGAAGTTTGAACTTATTTTTAAGTGCATAGCACCATTTTCATTGCATCAAAGTGGTATTTTTCTGAAAGTACAGTTTATGAACAACAAGAAAATACGTTTGATTTTGAGATTCACCAATTATTACTGGAGTAATGGGCGTTTCCCCGAAACGCTATTTTTTTGCAGAGGCTTTCGGTGATCCTGATTGAGACTCAGCGGATCAACCGAAATCAAAAAACTCATATTATTTCAGTAGTTTAGAAGTGTGCCGGGTCCTTGAACGATCGCTTGTATGAATATTTTGTTTTCAGTGCAAACGAGAACGTTTTTTTCAGAAAAGGCACGTTTTGAGCGCAAAAAATTGCATTAAAAATTTTTTTGCGGCAAAGTTACATTTTGTATGTTTCAAAAAGCGATCGTTCAAGGACCGGTGAATTTTATAACGAAAATTTCAAAAAAAAGATGAAGGAAATCAGTTCATTAGTTCCCCCGCAATCAGGATCACGGCAAAGTCATTTTCCGGAAAAAACTATTTCGAGATAATCGCGTGTAAAGTTTCAAGTTTAGCTTATGTGGCCGTGGCGAGGCGCGTTGCAAATCGCTCTAACTGTCTTCCTATTGCTCAGATCTTTATGAAAATTTGTGGAAATGTTCTCAAGATGTTGTATTTGAAGATAATGTAATAAAAAATTTCCCGTTTGTTGAAAACTAAAAAGGTATATAACCCCTTAATTTGGGTAAATAAAATGTGCCGAGAGTCTAATAACAGCTAGAAACTAGCGCTTCATTTGGCTTAATTGTTACGACCGGCCGTATGGGAGAACACTATTTTCTTGAGCTTAAGCTTCACCTGTGACAAATATAAATCATAATCATCCCCACTGGGCCTGCAGAGCCTACGGAAAGAATCTAGGATTAACATCAGCACACTTCACGACGCGACGATGACATCGCTACGGGAAAAAGGAACCAGGATCTGTTTCAACGCTAATAAAAGCAAATGCGTTCATAAATCTTCATTTGATTCCGGTCCACAGCAGGCAGTATCCATCCTGGGTACGGATGGAAAGAAAAGGCTTCGCCTGCTGAAGAACCCCGAACGTTAGAGCTGAGTGTTGAAAGTAATTTACAAAAGAGATATTTATTGCCGTACTTACTGGGGCAAGCCGATTACCGTGTAAGTTAATAGTAATCATACGATTTAACATGAAAGTCAGAAAAAAGTCCTAACTTGAGAACGGATTTTCGACATCTAATTTGTAGTCTTGTTCCTTTTACGATATACTAAAGTAATCGAAGGCTTCATTCGCTCTGGATGAGACCCGCAAGACGGTCACGTTACACCCCATCCGTCATCATCTTAGTGCTGGAAGCATAATGATGTGGAAAATTTCCCAAATGTGTGGAATATTTTACCGTCAACTTGTACGGTAAGTTGCTGCTGCTGCTGCGAGAAGCCTTAACTCACTTCGGTGGAATACGAAATGCGTTCATGCCACTTCCGGTTGGTTGGGTTGGGTGTCGATGGGTGGCACGCTGACACTAGGTGCGTTCCTTCTGGAGTTGGAAGCGGTTAGCAAAGCCGGAGGCTGATATACAACCGCCACATGCCACAGCACATACGAGAAGTGTTTGCATGCAGTGCGAAACGGGTACTTTTTTTGCTCATGAAAATTGACGACATTATCGAGGCCCAGTGAAGTGAAGCGTCAGGAAGGGGAGAAACAACACTAACGAGATTACATCGGAAGCAGGGCCAACAGAAATAAACGGTCTGGCGTGCAATTTATCGCCTTGCACGGTGATCTCATTCCCGGTTCAGTTTTGTGTTCTGTTCGTAACAGAAGACTAACAAACTCTTGGATTTTTTTTGCTTCATTCGATCATAGAAAAGTTATTATTGAAACTTTTTTCAAAACAAATAACAAATTGAAATTGAATCCCAATTACGTGGTTCAATGATTCTATAGATTTCAGAGTTCCGGCCATAAGGAGTAGCAATCATAATTCATCACTGGAGGAAACATCGTGCCTTTTTCACATCATGAGAAGAAAGCTATTAAATCTGTGGAAAGTTTGGGTTCAAACTGGAAGAAACCCCTGCCTCAAATTACAAACAATTATTAACAATCCCTACTAAATTCTCATTTTGTGATTGGCCACATAAAGTTATTAGCTGATAATTTATAATAACTGTTTACGTTATAAAAAAGAACCACGAGATGGTTTTTTGCGTTTCTTCACCGTAATATATGAAACACAGGGGAGTGGAATATATTAACAACTTATAAAACATAACGCAATTCCACAAGTTCCTAAACTCCACCCGAATCAACCCAGAAATCCCCAGTGTATATTTTTTACTGAAATTTTAGAGAGAGCTACTATGACCCAAAATAAAAAAAAGTTACCAAGACATCGATTCTTAGTTTTTGAGTTATATCCAGGCTTCGTTTTGCTCATCTTCATCTTAAAGAGAAAACAGTTTTCTTCCCTCTTAACAACTGTGAGCTTATGTACATTCAATGTGCATCACACCATCTGCTGTAAAGAGAGCGCAGAGTAATAGTTTCTCTGACGAAAAAACGCTCCTAATTTGAGAGAGCAAAAACTCAGTGAAACTCTTGTAAATTGCTCATCCGCGCACGCAAGAAAGGTGAAATAAATTGCTCGGCGATCAACTGAGCAATGCGTTACAGTTCTCATCGCTCTGGAGGGCGGCAAAAAGAGTATGAAATCGAATTTTCTGTAGAATACGCACCCATGGGGAGTTGTGAATCTTCCTATAATATTAAACTCGAAAACGGTTAGGATGTGGCTTCGATGTGAACCTAAATGTTTTGATATTTGGCCAATTTCTCTTCTAGTAAAAGAGAAGCTAACGAAAACTACTCCCTCTTAAACTGAGAGAGCAAACAAATGTTTACCCCTAACACGCGATGTTTATAAGTAAAAGGAACTCTGCCTAAATATGGATAATTACTCACTCTGTGTGAGAGAAAGTCTAGTTCTCCAAGGGGTTTGGCAGGTAGAGAAAAAAATTTGAGCAAAAATCATGAGAACGGAAGAAGCCTGGTTATATCTTGATGCTACATTATTATTATTTGTTATTTCCATCTGGCTAAACTCAATAAATTTCTCGTGATGAGGAAAAGCCTTTTTGAGTCACAGTTTGTTACGAAAAAGGGCATAAAAACCACATATTTTTTTCTTATCCTCCTGAACATTTCACGGTGTCTCTGGATGAAGAACTTATCAGAAAAAATTAGTATCGGTCTAATACTCGTCATTCGAAAGCTTGAGCTGTCCCCTTTAATATCCTACCAAAATTGAAATGTTCTATCGGGGGGTCTAGAACAATTTGTTTTCGAACATATATTTGTGATTGAAAAACTAGTGAAATGGAAATAAATAATATGTTTCAGAAATACAAAAAGTCATCAGGGTTCTCTGGTCGTACTGAAATATTCAGGGCTGTTTTAATTTATATAACAAAACAAATCTTTACATAATATCAGATTTTTTGAAAAGGGTTAAGTGGGGTAAAAAAGACCCTTGAAAATTTGGAGTCGAAAATCAGCTGATAACAAATAAAATGTTGTGACTTTGATTACATTGATTTTGAGTGATGATTGATTTGATTGATTTCTTCAAAAATCGACATTCTATCCTATAAAAAAAATATAAAATGCAGGTTGTTAAGAGTTGCTGTCGTGGTTTCATTATATGATATTTGTATTTTTCTTCAAAAAATGGTGATTATTACCTTATTTTCTGCTTGTCAACAAAACTGGACCCTGTATCTAAGCTATACGTTTCATAGAGCAACTCAAGACCTTCATTTGATGTTATTAAAAACTGCGCCGTTTCAGTAAAAATTTCATTATTCATACATGTTTTAAATCAATATTTAAACTAATTGTGTCAGGAGCACAACTACGTTTTGTATCGATGTCCCCCAATCGAGCTTAAATTTCCAGGGTTTGTTCATCCATGAAATAATTTGTACGTATTAGTTTTTTGGGAAAGGAGTTAGTGGAGTGAAATGCAGAACGGGATTCAGGTGTTGGGGCCTGGAACAGAAATTTTTGTGGGGCCTCTTTTCTCAAAAATATTAGTTCAAATGATTTAACGCTTCGCTGGAAAGTGACGAGCAAAACAAGAAAAGGTCTCCAACCTGTATTCACGTCTGGTCTAGAACCAGGGGGGCCCCTCGTGTCGAAAGGGGGTGAAATGGCATTTTAAACTCTAATGTCCAGGTGCTGCTAAAATCATTATGTTACTGTTACTTTGAGTAGAATGCCTCGATTTTTCTGCATTTCGGTATGCTTATTGTGCCATTAAGAATGTCTGAAGTACTGGTTACTAGAGATGGTCGGGTTTGGCTTTTTTCAAACCCGTACCCGACCCGTACCCGAATTTTGTTTTCGGTTGAAACTAGAACCCGAAACATTTTTTTTTCCGATCCAACCCGAACCCGAAAATTTTATTTTTGGGAAACCCGAACCCGAAGTTGTGAAACCCGAGCCCGACCCAAAACCGAGATTTATTTTATGGAGGTCAATTTTTTAAACCAATTTGAGACTGGGATGTTATAGAGCTATAGCCAGCATTTTAAATGTAGGTACAAAATGGAGTTGCGCTCCTTGTGTAACAGGTTCAAATGATGGCCTAAAGCTTGTTATGAAAAAATCGATTTATTTTTAAACGGTGCACTTTTTGAATACGTTCAATTAAAAATCTTGAGTTGATTTATAAAACGTATTGTTTAATTGTAGGACCTAGTTCTGATGACAAAAAAAAACTCCAAAAATCACCATGTTTTTGAAGAAAAATGTGAATATCTAATTATGTAACCTCGATAGCAACTTTCAATAACCGACATTGTGTTTTTTTATAGGATAGAATTACCATATCAATTTTCAGAGAAATCGATTGAGCGTACAAAAAGTCATAGCTTGTTTTGTCTTTTCAGCAGTTTTTGGACTCAAAATTTTCGAGTCTTTTTTACCCCACTTTACCCTTTTCAAAAAATCTAAGATTATGCCAAATATTTTTTCATTATATGAAAAAACAAAACTTGAAGGTTTCAACACTATCTGATCGGGCCCCCAGCACCTAAATCCCTTGATAAGTATACATAGTACCCATTTACCATTTACAAGTATACATAGTAAATATTTACAAAGCTAACCGAAAGCGACTAAGTCCTAGAAGGTCGATTTTCAACTAAGATTTTTTTTTAAGATGAGACCAGATCTCGACGTATTAGGCGACGGTGTTCGTATGGTAGCAAGTTCACTGTATCTCGCCATGGGAAACGTCGAAGAGCGTATTTCACGATTTTTTTATATACGAATTCGAGTCTGTTTTTCCAAGTGTGCTGATATGGGCACCTGCATTGGACTCTAAAATCGAGGGCACTAAGGTACAGTAGAATGACCGCATACAATGAGGATTGCAAAATTCGTTGCATACTTTAAACATAAATCCAAGCTGTCTGTTGGCTCCGAGTATTTATGTTGTCATAGTGAAGGTGAGATGATCATCCAGATTCAAGTATTACTCTTAAGTCTCGAATGTGATCAACTCGTACCAGAGATTGGTTGGAAATGCTGTAGTTGTAAGTAGTTGTAAGTGTCGAGCACCATTCTTCGAAAATGTTGATCCATTGTTGGAACACATAACAATCATCGATGCATTTCTCATTTATGTATAATTTGACTTCATCCACGTGAAAGAGCCGACATCCTGGCAACAGTAGAATCGGCAGCTCGCGAATAAATATTGAAAACGGAAGCGGGCCGAGTTTGCTTCCTTGTGGTACACCTGAAGCTTTTAGATGATACAGACCCGAGAAGCCGCCTGTCCATGAGATAGGACAATTTCCACCTGGAAGAAAATTTGCCTTCACGGAGGGATTTGTTGAAAAGTAAAAGTCAATGGCTGGATGAATAAACTCGTCCATTGTTTCTGGACATAGGGAAGCATTTCATCTGAGCTGGGCGACTTAAAAATTTCATCTTGGAGATAGCGGATTCTACCTGTTGAAGGTTTATAATAAAATTGCCCAGTTCACATGCACTGGTAGGGGTATCCCTACCTGCATCTGTTGTTTGCTAAGCGAAAGTAGTGGAACTGTTAAATGCACTTTTAAAATGGGGGGCGAAAACTACTAAACAATCAACTATTAATTATCCATAAGATCAAGAGGACTCATGTTAAAGAATGTACTCAAGAATTTTTCCCAAGGTTCGCTACTGCCTAATGAATATTTTTTAAGAAAATAAAAAAAATGAATTTTCATTTAGTTTGGGATTTCCCTAATTATTATCGAATTTACTAGACATTTTATTCAGTGTAGTCAACAGTTATTAACGAAAAGCTGTCATTTTGCCGGAGTCAAGTCGCTATAAGTTCACATTTGCTTATTGCATTCTCGAAGAATATTTACACTAGAATAAAAAATATGTGAACTTTTCAAGACAGACAAGTTTTATCCATGATAGCCTTGAAATCGAAAAAAAAATACAGGCGCATTATAGCCTTGAAAGAATACAGGCACAAATCAAATAACGAGCCACATCGGATGCTTTCTGTAACCGTAACCGAAAAGGCACCTTGAAACATATATTCGCTGTGTGGTCAGAGGTGTCACATATGAGTACAGCTTTCTTTGTAACACTTGTATACACTTTTAAACACACTAAAAATTAAAAAATAATTTTTGAAATTTAAATACATGTTAAAGTGAGGCATCCGTGTGTGTGGTGCTATTCTTCATTCGTTGCGTGCCGAGCCGAAGACGAGCATCAAACACCGATTGCTTGATGCGCGCCTTCAGTTCGGCTTGGTAAAAGTCATGCACCGCTTTTAGAGTTTGCTGTTGCCTGTACCAGCATGGTTTTTCTTCAAGACACCAGTTTTAATAATATTCTCACAGCAGATGAATAAATTGTGCCCTGTTGGGACGGGGAGATTCTACAAATATTTTTTTTTTTTTCTTACATATATAGCAAATTTCACAACAGACGGTTGGTGTCTGCTCGTGACATTCGTGCTCGCACGTGTTTGGTCTTACTTACTTTGCTTTCATGGCAACAGATCATTGAGATCCTATGCCGAATCCAGAAACGCCTCAACAAAACTCGGTCTTGGGCTGCTCCTCTCCAGTCTCATCTTACATCCGCTACTCAAGCATCCTCGTCAATACCACACAGCCAGTGCTAGCGACGTCTGCCTCGAAGTCGTCGACCACTATCCGCTAAATATTATCTTTGCCGGTCGCTCATCAGCCATCCGTGCTACGTGGCCAGCCCACTGTAACCTGCCGTGTTTCATCAGCTTGACAATATCAGCGTGTTTGTATACTTCGTACAGCTCCTGATTCATGCGCCTGTATGGAAAACAAAGACGTAATCCTATTTAAAAATGGTTTTAAGAGAATACTAAGGGCACATTTTTAAGGTACATTCATCTTAACGATGAATGACGAAGCTTTTGTTAAGGAATTATTATTTTACTATTTTATTTATATTAATTTAACGAATTTTCTCAAAGGATATCAAAAGTGCTTAACTACCGCAAATATTCAAAGCGAATCAATAAGTATATTGATGATGGAGTATTATGGAGGATTCTTCAAGTGTTTCCCAATCACTTTTTAAAATCCCATAATAAAATCAAATATATTAAGTAATGTATTAATAAAACTTGTATAAAACGATAATAAAACCAACTTTTATTGTTACTTGCCTTACCTTACCTTACCAAACAGTCCCAAGCCGTGGTGTGGCCTTTGCTGTACGTAAGAGTCGTCTCCATTCCACTCGGTCAATGGCTGCAGGTCGTCAGCTCTGCAGTCTGCGTAGTGTCCACAGGTCGTCTTCCACTTGATCGATCCACCTTACCCGCTGTGCACCTCTCCGTCTCGTCCCTGACGGATTGGTTTCGAGAACCATCTTTACCGGGCTGTCGTCCGACATCCTCACAACATGCCCAACCCACCGCAACCTGCCTATCTTAATGGTGTGGACGATAGAGGTTCCCCAAGCAGCTCCTGCAGTTCGTGGTTCATTCGCCTTCTCCGCACTCCGTTTTCTATCTGCAGTCCACCGAAGATGGTACGCAACACCTTCCACTCGAAAACCTCAAGGGCGCGTTGGTCCTCCACAAGCAGTCCATGTCTCATGCCAGTAGAGGACTACCGGTCTGATCAGCGTCTTGAAGATGGTTATGGAGATGGTTATGGAGATGGGGTGTGGCGACGAATTCTACTCGATCGGAGCGTCCTCCGGAGACCAAAGTATGCACGATTTCCTGCCAAAATGCGGCGTTGAATTTCTCTGCTGGTATCGTTGTCGGCAGTTACCAGTGAGCCCAGATACACGAACTCATCAACCACCTCGATTTCATCACCACTAACATGAACTCGAGGTGGGAGGATAGTGCCGTGCTCTCGTGAACTCCTTCTTTTCATGTACTTCTTCTTCGATGCATTGATGACCAGTCCAAACCGTTTGGCTTCAGCCTTTAGTCCGATGTACGTATCCGCCATCTTCACAAAGGTCCGAGCCACAATGTCGATATCGTCGGCGAAACCAAACAGTTGAACCGACTTTTGAAATCTCGTGCCACTCGTGTTAATCCCCGCTCTTCTAATGACACCTTTCAGGGAAATGTTAAACAGTAGGCACGAGAAACCACACCTTGCCTTAAACCTCGAGCTCGAGAGCACCCCGATACTCAAACTACACACATCACTCGATCCATCGTCGCTTTGACCAACCTCGTCAGTTTGTCCGGAAATCCGTAATCGTGCCTTATTTGCAATAGCTGGTCCCGATCGATTGTGTCGTACGCCGATTTAAAATCGATGAACAAATGATGTATGGGCACGTTATATTTGCGGCATTTCTGCATAACCTGCCGAACCGCGAATATCTGATCCGTGGTGGCGCGGCCACCCATAAATCCCGCCTGGTAGTGCCCCACGAACTGCTTCGCAAATGGTGATAGTCGACGGCAAAGTATTTGGGAGAGTACCTTGTAGGCGGCGTTCAACAGAGTGATTGCCCGGTAGATGGGACACACAATACCCTCCATCCACTCCTCCGGTTCTTCCTCCCAAACTTTGACAATGACCCAGTGCACGGCTCTAGCCAGTGTTTCTTCACCGTATTTTAATAGCTCGCTGAGAAGTTGGTCCACTCCAACAGCTTTATTGTGTTTCAGCCGGCCAATCTCCTCTTCCACCTCCAGGAGATCGGGGGCTGGAATCCTGATGTCTTCTGTTCGTGCACCAAGATCAGTTGCCATTCCGTTCTCGCGCTCTGCTGCATCGCCGTTTAGATGCTCGTCGAAGTGCTGCTTCCACCTTTCGATCACCGCACACTCGTCTGTAAGGAGGTTGCCGTCCAAGCTCCTACACATATCGGCTTGCGGTATGAAGCCTTTCCTGGAGCTGTTCAGCTTCTCGTAGAACTTCCGAGTGTCGTTAACTTGGTACAGCTCTTCCATCGCTACGCGATCTCGGTCCTCTTGCTGGCGCTTCTTCCTTCGGAGGACTTAGTTTTGGCTGTTCCGTGCCTGTCACTAGCGTTCCACGCTCGCTCTCGTACGGTGTTGCAGCATTTTCGCCCGTGCTGCATTCTTCTCCTCGACTAACCGTTTTCATTCGTCGTCAAATCAGTAATTTCTATGATTTGGAGCCTTTGTACCTAGTAGCGCTACAGCAGTGCTACCTATGGTGGATCGGATGCTCCTCCAGCCATCCTCAAGGGTAGCTGCGCCAAGCTGCTCTTCTGTGGGTAGCGCTGCCTGTGCAGCCTCGGCGTCTTGCAGTCTTGAGCGCATGCACACAGCTACTAGGTAGTGGTCCGAATCTATATTCGCACCGCGGTAGGTACGAACGTTGATGATGTTGGAGAAGAACCTGCCGTCGATTAGAACGTGGTCGATTTGATTCTCTGTCTGTTGGCCGGGTAATCTCCAGGTGGATTTGTGGATACCTTTGCGGGGGAAGAAGGTACCTAGGACTACCATACCACGAAATGCCGCAATGTTAACGTATCGTTGGCCGTTATCATTAGACCTACATTAGCATTTTGACAACCTTGCGCGTTGTTTACGATTTTTGTTAACGTCCATTTTCGGGAATTATTAGTTTTTCATATTATTTATTCTTTTTATTTTGACACGAGTGTGGTTTGTTTGGCTAGTTAATCGCTCGTTTTATTTCGATTCGTTGAAGTTTTTCGTATTCTGTGATCAGTAGTCAGTGATTCTGTGAAACAAATTTCCAAAAGCTGCTGATTGTGCTTCTGTTGGTGCCCTATTGTTCTGTTGCTGTTGCCGCCAAATTCGAGCAGTTTGTTTACATCTGTGCATCATTTTTTTCTATCCATCATGGGAAAGCATCCATGCGGAAAATGCTCGGAAGATGTAACTGGAATCGACCCTTGCAGTTGTGGACTCTGTGGAACCTACTATCATGTTGCCAAGGATTGCTCAGGAATCAGCCGCAGCGAAATGAACAATTTTTTCACCAAAGGTGTTGCCGTCTGGATCTGTCCTACGTGTAGGACGAATTTCAAGCCGGATCAAATCCACGGCATGATAAAAAGCGTAACTTCCATTGAAATTATCGCAAACAAATTGAGGAGCATACGCTATTGGTGCAAGAATTGAGCTCAAAAGTAGAAAACGCCGTTCCTCAGCGCTGGCCGTAGCCAGTAATAACGGCGCCTCTTTCACGCCTGTATTGAGGCCTGGCTTAAAAACAACAAAACGACGTTGTGGTGCACTTGGTGAAGCCATCCCGGTTTCTGTTGGTGTCGTTTCAACACCAACTCAGGGCACAAAAACCATAGACCTGAGCGATTTATCTATGCCCGGTATTATTGCAGTGCCGCAAAAACCTAAGTTCTGGGTGTATTTGACTGGTTTGCATCCACTTGCAACTTGCGATGATGTTGAAAAATTTGCGAGCCGTTGTTTAGAGACAAACGATGGTATTGAAACGGTTAAATTAGTCTCAAAAGATGCAGATCTGTCCAAGATGTCCTTTATTTTAAATTATTTAAAATTGGGATCGAGCCAAGTTTAAAAGAAAAAGCTCTTCTGGCGTCCACCTGGCCGGACAAACTCGAGTTCCGGTAATTCAAAAATTATTCCGCAAAAAACGAGACTCAGGTGAATCGGTATTCAGAGGCGATGGAGGCTTGATAACCGATAAGCAATGTTTTTCTGACGGCATGGGACTCAGTCCCTCTGTCACAGGTCTGCGCTTATCTTATAACGCCCATTATTCGGAAGTTCAACCACCAAGGGATGCTGGGGGCCAACGTAAGTTATTTTTTAATTCTGATTCGCAAAAAAGTAATGGAATGTCTATCTCCCATAGCTCACCCCTGCCTCAGGAAAACTCTTCGATCCTGTTCTACTACCAAAATTCTCGTGGTCTAAGGACAAAACTGGAAGAGTTTATGCTGGACGTTATCGACTGTTTGTACGACTGCGTCATCCTGACCGAAACAAATCTTAACGTCGGCATCTGCTCATCACAACTATTCGTAAACAACTACCAAGTCTATCGTTCAGATCGAAGCCGTCTCAACAGTGAGAAACATTCTGGTGGTGGGGTTCTAATTGCAGTGAAGCGTTGTTTTACGTCTTCTGTGCTTACGTTAGCTATGGATAACAGCCTAGAGCAGACATCCGTGTTCTAACCACATGTACACCGATGCTCTCCAATCTACTATCAATTCAGGCAGTGCGCACCTGTTGGACGGAATGTTACTTCTAAACATGCATCAAATCAATCACATACTGAACAATGATGAGAAAATTCTGGATCTTGTTTTCATTAATCAGCGAGCTATGAATGACTGTGATATCGGTTCATGTGGAAAGGCCCTTTCTAGGATTGATGAAAGATATCATCCACCCATTCTGCTTTCTTTTCATCGTACTGCGGACGTCTCATTCGTAGACGAGTATGACCTTACAGCACGAGATTTTAGAAAAGCTGATTATGTCTTCATCGATGAACGATTGAGAGCTGTGGATTGGAGACAGCTTGAAAGCTTTCATTGTATTAATGATGCTGTGGGATATTTCACCGAGATAGTATCGCGTATCGTAGCAGACGGACACCAGCTTGGAGTAGTGCAGAACTTAAGAGGCTGAAACGTCGTTGTACACGGACTTTTCGAGCGTATCGGAACAGTCGTTGTGAGCTTACCCATTCGTGATTTACTCTGGCCAGTCGTCTATATAGAAAACTTAACAAGAAGTTGTACAAACGCTACCTCAAACGTGTGGTACGAAATCTCCGGACAAATCCGAAGGGCTTTTCGAACTACATAAAATCTCAACGAAAGGAAGATGGTCTTCCGGCGACTGTATTTTTGGATGACAAAGAAGGAACAACGAATAGTATCAAATGTTCTTTGTTCGAAAAGCATTTTGGTGGTGTGTTCTGCAGCGAAACCACGTCTGCTGAAGACATTGCAACTGCTTTGGAGGACGTTCCAGTCGACAGATTCGATGCGGATGTTTTCGTTGTTGATGAAAATGATGTCGAACTGATAATCAAAAAGATGACGCAATCTTTCGCTCCTGGCCCAGACGGAATTCCTGTGGTTTTGTTGAAAAGTGGTTGCGAATCGCTGAAAGCTCCTCTTGCCTTTCTGTTCAATTTGTCAATGGCATCCTCCACTTTCCCAAGCACCTGGAAGTCTTCTTACATGTTTCCTGTCTTCGAAAAATTGTCACCACTAAACGTAAAAAACTACAGGGATATTACCTCTCTGTGTGCATGCTCGAAGGTTTTGGAGCCCATTATGAACAATTACCTCTTCTTTCGGGTGAAGAATTATATTAGCACCTCCCAGCATGGCTTCTTTCCAGGCAGATCGGTATCGACTAAATTACTGTAGTTCTCGTCACATTGCCTGCGTACAATAGATCAACGTCTTCAAATTGATGCGGTGTACACTGACCTGAAGTCAGCATTTGATCGTGTCGACCATCATATTTTGTTGGAGAAGCTGAGACGTTTAGGTGCTTCGGATCGACTTGTTGCATGGTTTAGCACGTATCTTTTTGAGAGACGGATGGCGGTAAAACTTGGAGCATCGCAGTCACAATGGTTCTGCAATAAGCCAGGTGTTCCGCAAGGTAGCACATTAGGACCATTGTTATTCTCCTTGTTTATCAACGACGTCACATTTCTGTTGCCCCGTGGCTGCCGACTTCTTTACGCTGATGATCTTAGAATTTACCTGGTCATTAACTGCGGGTACCCGGATAACTGTCCCATAATGAAAAACAACATGTTGAGAAAACGGCGATTTAATGTTATCCGTGAATTTTTGGATTACCAGCAATTACATCCAGAACCAATGACCATAACAGTTTCATGGCACCACAAGTTTATCGTTGAGAACAAAAAACCATGGATGGAATTGGTTTTACGTTATATAACTTGAAAAAAAGACAAAATGGGACAAAATATGCGGGTACATTTCAAAATTACCCGCATATTTTGTCCCATCACATATAAATTCAACCAGTAACCGACGGTATCATTGGCAACGTAGATTATATTACAGAAAAACAACATTAGTTTAGTTAATTAAATGACATACTTCTATATGCCCAAAATAATTCGATATACACTTATCTGGAGCAAAATTATATGTTTGAAGTTTGTACCACTATGCAGTGGGACTGTAATGCGGGTACTTTCAATATGGGACGAAAACAACTTGGTATTGTTTCCATGTTTTTCCATACAAAAGTATCAATTTTAATTTTTTTCCAGAAAATATGATAACAATTAAGTCGATTCCCGATGATAACTCAAAAGTGATCAAAATCAGTATGGGACAGTTATGCGGGTACCGGCAGTTAAATCGATTGATGATTGCATTACACTGCAGAACTTGCTAAATATTTTCGTCGTTTGGTGTCGCAGGAACAAACTTACGCTTAGTATTGAAAAGTGCAATGTAATCAGCTTCTATCGTATGACATCACCAAAATTGTTTCAGTATACTATTGATGGGAATACTCTTGATCGCTGTTGGTTGCGTCAAAGACTTGGGAGTTTTGTTGGACGGAGAATTAACCTTCAATCAGCATTATACATTCATCATCAATAAGGCCAACAAGCAATTAGGAATGATTTTCAAAATTGGGAAATGCTTCAACGATCCTTTACACTGCGCTCACTCTACTGTTCATTAGTTTGTCCGATTTTGGAAGCTGCCTGCGTAATATGGGAACCGAATTACGACGTGTGGACTGATCGTATCGAACGTATCCAGAAATTGTTTGTTCGTCGTGCGCTTCGGAATTTACCTTGGAGAAATTCCGGATAATCTTCCACCGTACGAGGATCGTTGTGCTCTGATAGGTCTGCAAACCCTTGAAATCAACCACACACACCGGCATTGTTAGCTCAGCTACAACTTCACTACCCATCTCGTCCGAGCAGACAATTCAACCTGATTCGTCTGAATTTCCAACGTTGGTTTGGATGGCATGAATGAGCCCATTAGGTCTATGGCTGAAGAAGTTAACAGGCATCCTGAAATGTTTAATTTTTAGTGTGTCCAACTGTGACTTGTTTTTTTTTTCTTCTTATTTATAGTTGAAATGATTGTGTTATATGTATGAATTTGGATGGGTGGATGAATTAAATAAATCAAATCAAATCAAATCAATTCATGTAATGACGATTTTCACGTCCCGTCGCAGGCAGCTATCGTAGACCTGCTCCAGCTTGGCGTAGAACGCTTCCTTATCGTCGTCGGGTCTTCCTTCATGTGGGCAGCGCACGTTTATGATACTGTAGTTGAAGAACCGGCCCTTTATCCTAAGCTTGCACCGGCTGCCACCCCATCACGCGTTGGCGCATCTTGCCCAAGACTATGAAGCCGGTTCCCAGCTCGCTGGTGGTGCCACAACTCTGGTAAAAAGTAGCCGCCCGGTGCCCGCTTTTCCATACCTTCTGTCCTGTCCAACAAAGTTCTTGCAGTGCTACGACTTCGAAGTTACGTGGATGTAGCTCGTCGTAGATTATCCTGTCGCATCCTGGGAAGCAGAGCAGTCCCAAGTTTCCAATCGTAGTCCTTATTTCGTTGCCTAGGTCCATGCCGATTGTTCCGATCCGTATTATCTCTTACATTGTTTGTAACATGTTGTTTTCCGGGGCGGCTCGTTGGGCCTTCCCCAACCCCCTGTCCGGAACTCGGCCAGTAGTGGCCAAAACAAGCCCAAGTGGCCAAATACCGATTGCCAATAGTGTTCTTTTGCAAAAACTTAAAGTTTTATATGTCGCAAGCAAGGTTTCGCTTTCCCAAAAACTATGATAAATTTGTGATCTTTTAAAGAAGGTTCGCTCAAAATCGGTTCAGATCTTGCGGAATGGCAGGTTAAAGAATTTTCAGTTTTTCGGCTCCGAAGGGGTCGGGTACGCAAGTGTTAATAACTAAACAAACTTAAGAGATAAAAATAAACTTTCTTCAGTGAACTTGTGTGTTTTATTATAGTAAATAACACCGTAGAACACTGAAAAATTTTGAAAAATCGCTATAAAAGTTATATTAATCAATGATTTTAAGGGGTATTCTAGAGAAAACTTCATTTGAATTAGCAGATACAAGTATAGTGCTTTCGACAAAGTTGTTCTTATAAAATGTGCTAAAACTATGCTCAGCAAAGTGGATTTTTATATGCAAACTGAGAAAAATAAAACTTATTTCTCACTTTTAGGTTGATTAATCACATTATTCAACTTTACTGAAGACACTATTTCTCCAAAATTATTCTTTTTTGAGTTAAGAGCAGTTAGTGTTAATTAGCGCATTATTCCAGTAAAAAACGTCCACAACTAAAAATATATGTGGGACAAAAATAAACTTTCTTCGAAGCTTTTGTTTGTTTCGTTGTAGCGAAAAAATTTGTAGAGCATTCAAAAATTGTAGAAAATCACTATAGACCAAAATTATTGATGAAACTTTTCCATCTTTAGCAGTCAACCGAAACTTAATTTTGTTTTCCTTCTGATCTACGGCCACATATTGGAGACATACGTAACACTGATAGTTGATAGAAAATCATCTATGCTTCCGTTCAAATGCAGAAAATTGTAATTTGATTATACGAAATATTGTACTACTGAAAATGGGCAAGCCTTATTGAAACGCAGATTTCGACCTTTAATAAGTCGCTTGATGCTTGCTTTCCCAAGCATGGTCGACAATGTTATATATCTAGTAAACCAGAAATGCACTCTTTGAGTTATCCCTTTCCGACCGAGCCCACACAATTGTGTAGGTAAAAAATTACTGATAACAAAACCTTAGTCGAAGCAAGTCCTATATAAAAACACTAGCTTGCTCCGGTTTTTTATTTTTCGTAGCAGCTGCGATGTTGACACTAGCGGTGTGAAAAATAAAACAACGAATAGGACGTTCAAAAAGCGAGAGAGAAGGTTTTGTTTAAGTCACCTTCTACCTACGCAATTATATAGGCCCGGTCGGAAAGGGTTATACACGGTATTAGGCAGCTCACTTAAAGTCCTTTAAGGGGTGATAGAGGACCCTATTTGATGGAAAAATCCTCAACGAGCACAAGAAGTATGATAGCTAGCTCAATTTTGTTGGTTTCCTTGGAAAGCTTAGAACATTTCGTAATCAATAGTGTCTTAAAAGCGCTTAGCAAGAAGCTAATGTGAAATTGAATATTTTTTGAGAACCAAACTGTTATTTCATCTCTGAAATGTGTGGTAAACATGGGGTAAGTTGTTAACCAAATTGAACATTGAAGTCTACTATACAAGTTATTCTTTGACACTAAGCATCTAACTCCTTTAGTTTAGCTGCTATCTCACTTTAAAAGCAATTAGCTGCGCCTTCCTTTAGTATAGTAAGATTCACAATTTTCTGCTCCACTATGTTTCAAGCATTGATCTAGTATGCAGTGCATGCTGTGTACAAGGCATTTTTAGGACATTATTGATTACGAAATTTCTTCAGTTTTCCAAGGTAACCAACAGAATCGAGCTAGCTTTCATACTTCTTGTGATTGACCTCGTTAAAGGTAAACATAACCGAAAACTGAAAAAAGTGAATATTTTTGCAATGGGTAAATTTTGACCATATGCGTAAAAGGATTTTTTTCATCAAATAGGGTTTTCTATCAAAGAAAGATATTAGCGAATTACCATTAATACTCAGAAATAACCGATATTATTTTGCTTTGTGAAATATACTAAAACTATGTTAAAACCGGTTTCGTAGAATCACCGTTTTGAGCTCAGTTTTTGTCCGACAGATCTTAAGATCTGTTTTCTTTTTTTTTTTTTCAAAAGATGGGTAAAAGGATGCTAATATGTGGACAAACTCTTAGAATTTTGATATTTCACCTCAAAACAAAATGGCGTCGAAAAAACCACAAAAATTACCGGTTTCTCAAAAATTCAAAATGGCGCCAGTGTTGCCCCTTAAGTTGAAATATGTTCAAACTCAGGGAAATTTATTTTCGCATCAAACTTCATCAAAAAATCATACCTAGGAGCCAAGGCAAAAAAAATCTTGTACCGTATAAATGGCTGCCTTTGGCGATTCCAGGAACATAAGGTATTTTATTAGTGATGCATAAAAGTTCAAAAAGTCAACCTTGCGATCGTGGCTTTGCATAGAACCCTTCTGTTTTTTTTTTTTTTGGGTGGGACTGTTAGTGTCTGTTGGATCATAGTGCTTGCCCCGAAGTCTGTGTCAAAGAAACACAACAGACACAACACAACAACAGGATAAAAAGACAAATTGGAACACAACTAGCCGTTGATAATGGAAAGATATATTTCTTCACGTGATAAGCGAGGGACGAGAACGACTCCCTACAACGTTTATTGGAAATCGGATCCGAAACTTATTCTCGCCGGTTAGCTTAAACATCACGAAGTTATCGGTGGCTGTCGTTGCCAACCTACCGATTTCAAGCACTGTAGTCGTCGTCATAGGCCCAATTATTCGTAACTGGCTTTTCGGTAGTTTTGGGCGGTTGGTTTGAAATCACAGCTGGTTTTCCATACGATGGCCGATAAGGCGTTTGTGGTTGTTTAGTTGACGGTATCGGGTTCGTTTGAGGTGACGGCTTCTCTGGTAGTTTTTGTAATGATGCCAGTGGATTCTTCAGCGACGGTATGGTCGACGGTTTGTTCGATTGCTCATACGGCGGCTGATACTGTGGTCTGTATGTTGGCTGATACGGTGGCATAAACGGCGGTTCGACACCGTAGGGTGGAGGATAGTATGGAGGATAAAATGGCGGAGGAAACGGCGGCCTATATGGGAGCTCCTGCGTCGGCTCATACGGATTGTACCCCGATTGTCCTAGCGGGGGATACATTTGAGGGTAAGGTGGCGGAGAATAAAGCAATGCTGGCTCGTACGGCGGTGAATGATTCATTTGGGGTGGGTACTGAGGGAAGCGAGTAAGTAATGATTTCTTATACGATGATTCACGGGGCTCCTCGGTTTTACTGTTGTCAACATCTAAACTATTCTGATTTGAGCGGGGTTCATCAATCAAACTTCGAAACCTTCCTGGGGAATTCAAAGTCTCCTTTTCTGTGAAGCTCGGTTGACAATAACAATAGCTGCGGCAGGGCACGAAACTCTCTTGACAAGATGGAATCGGTTCCACCACTGTTAAGGTGAAAGTTGTTAGAATATACAAAACGGCTGCGAATACGGTCGAAGTCATAGTTAAACTGCGGTTTATGAGCGAGAACTCGTGCAACTTTATCTTTATTTCCACTCAACAGCGTATGACTGATTTATTTATGCCAATTATTTATCAAACAGTCAGCTAATTAGCGATACAGATTGTAAGGTGCAGAATTGTGTAATTAATTACCTCTGAACAACTATTTGCATTACCGACGGTATGCTTACCTTCCGCTCGAATACAAAGCCTCGTAAACAGATGAAATGAAGTCATTCCTGTCGCGTCATATTTTGACACGCAATAATCATAATTAATTGGTTTAGCATGTTATTTAAAGTAATATATCAGAGCTTTTATTACACGTCGGGTGAAAATCTGTTTTGCTCACTACCAGACGACTGACACCATGATGAAAAATAACACTAAAATATATTTTTTAGGTTGCTAAAAGAAATCAAATGATTGGTTAGCTTCTATTGCTGGTTCGATAATGAGTGACGTAACACAAAATACTCTTGCCAACGCTAGAAGTAGTAAATTGGTTGGTTGGGGAAAACAAACCATACAGAATTTTATTACCATAGTTGCAAAACAACTGCCAATTAAATATTCTGCCAATTTTGCCTATATTAACGGTAACATCAAGTGTAACCAAACGAGTTCTCTGCTCTACCATCGCGATCGCAATGAATTTCCCTGTACTTTTGTGTGTGATCGTGTGGCATTTTTCCACCAGTATTCAAGCGAACCCAACTCCAAATTGTGGCTGCGGATGTTGTTCGTGCTGTTCCGGATTAGGACCCTCTGGGGTTAGACCGAGAACTGCCGCTAGCGAAATACCGCCAAACAACTACCAGGACACTGCAATGGACAGCAGATTCGCATTCCATATGCTACAACAAAGACCGGCGCTGCCACGTCCACAGCAGAGACCACCGATACCACCAAGACCAGGATCAGGACCAGACGGCAATGCGATTTGGCCACCCCGTAGGCCACCTAATCCAGGTCCAATACACAGACCACCCTTTATACCACCTCATAGACCACCCTTCCCAGGCCCAGTACACATACTACCAGGTCCACCACAAGGGCCATTTTATGGACGATCCTAGCGAGCTGCAATTTTAGTTCCAGGATTGCTTCCACAAACGAGAAGGCAGCGAACATGAAACAAAAACAAATAAAGAAATTCTTTTACTTTTTAATTGATGTCGAACACTTACTAGACCAGTGGTTCCCAACCTTTTTGTCTCCGCGGCCCCTTTTGCTAAACACAAAAGCTCCGCGGCGCTCTATGCGAAGCTAAGAGAAAAGAGTAAAAATTAACCTAAATATTTTATAAAACCACAATGAATAACAAAAAACAAATGTTTGCGTTGATTCGATTTTTCAAGCACCGCAATACTTTTCAGTTATAGCAAAACATATTACTAAAACCTGGTTCAAATTGACAGCTCGTTCTGTTTTTTTTTTTTTTTTTTTGACACTCTCACAGCTTTGTATCCGTTTCTCCCTCCCAGGTCTATTCACATGGGCCAGTGTATGTACGGGAAATGACACTTATCTTCATAAACAAACGAATAAAGAATGTATGATGAAGATCGAAAAAAACAGCAAGAAAAAAATACCGATGTTGCAATACACACCCGCGAAATTTTGTGGCACTTTTAGTGCGACGTAAGAATATTTTTTACTGGCTATGAGCTCGAATATCAACACATAACAAAATCGAACCAGTAATTTGGCCTTATTTACCTGAATCCATTGAAATTGTAACATATTCGAGCACCTCTACAGCCTGTAGCAGTAGGCTGTCCCATAAAAAATCGATGTTGAAAAAGTCAAGGTGCTCAGCCCTAAATTGAAAGATAATGTTATTTATAGCATTATTGGTTCTTCAACTGCATTCATCGAGCCGGAGCCATTCTGTGGGGTATCTTCATCCAGTTTGAAATCTGAGCTCAGAGGCTGGGAATCATTGATGAATGATGCCAACTGGAAGGCTTACTCCAAAGCAAGACAATCTAAACTATTCATTACACCATGTAATAGAATCACACGGAACCTACTCAGTATGAATAAAGCTGATCTGAGTACGTTAACTGGCCTACTGACTGGACACTGTCCGAGTAGGATTCACCTTAAAAAAAATAGGTAAACTGACAGATGACATATGTCTTTTCTGTAATTCTGAAGTAAAAACCTCGGAACACTTACTATGCCAATGCAGCGCACTGATTCAGCGAAGACTGCGTATTCTTGGAAAAGGTGTCCTTACGCCTAAAAAGATATGGTCTGCTGAACTAACGAAGGTAAGGAACTTCATCAAAGAAGCCGTACCTTCTTGGGGTGAAATGCAAAGTCTGGGGGCGACTATCACTGATACCCATAGTGATGGAACGAACTGACAGTGCATATAAAGTAACGCGGAGTATACAATATATCTAACTAATGGTAGCAGTGGTCATAGGCTCCTACAAGGGAAGAATAGCATTTTTTCGACTTTCTAAAAAATCGTTTTCAGGTTGCCCAAATTGATTTATGAAAAAATAACTTTTTCAAGCTACTAAATCACTCTTCTTCACTTTTTTCAAATCTGTTCAATTTCTAAATTATTCCATATTTTTTTTATTTTTGTGGGGTTGTTTTTGAATATTTTGCATGGTTTGGTTAAGCATCGCATTCAATTATTTGACTCACAGAGCCCATCGAACATCACAAAAAAGTGAATTTTTCTCATAACTTGCAGATAAAACCCTTCAAAACACATATAAAAGGAAAATTTGATCAAGAACCGAAATTTTCACTGCAAAGCGGGATTCAAGTCGAAAATTTACATGAAAAAAGATCCTCGATATCTGGGCTGAGATATTGGCGTTTTTACATGTGATAAAAAACTATGCATTTTCACAAAAATGCCACGGAAGCTCAATAACTCCATAGCACAGTGTTTTATTTCGCCGACAAAGTTTTAGGTTATCTTAAAGCAAGAAACTTTACCGAAGACATCATGTTTCTATCTCTTACATATTACGAGCAACATTGAGTTTTCTATTAGAAGGCACTAAAAATCACAATTTTCGTTCTAACTTTTTTCCGAATTTTTAAACCTTCTACATAGTTATCACCCATCCAAAAATGCATTTGTTTTCTGAACATTGTTATTTTTTATCTCCCAAAATAAAACACTTATTTAACATATTTTTTAAAACGCAAAGTTTTCCGTCACATAGACAAATGCCAATATCTCAGTTCCCCGATAAGATATCAAGGATCTTTTTTCATGTAAATTTTCGTCGTGAATCCCGCTTTGCAATGAAAATTTTAGTTCATGATCAAAAATTTGTTTTATTTGTGTTTCGAAGGGTTTTATCTAAAAATTATTAGAAAAATTCATTTTTTTGTGATGTTCAATGGGCTCCGGGAGTCAAAAAACTGAAAGCAATGCTGAAATGAACCATGTAGAATATTCAAAAACAACCCCACAAAAATAAAAAATATATGGAAAAATGTAGGAATCGAACAGAATTAGAAAAAAGTGCAAAAGAGTAGGTTTGTAGCTTAAAAAAGTCATTCTCTCATAAATCACGTTTGGGCAACCTGAAAACAATTTTTTAGAAAGTCAAAATGTTCTACAAAAATGCTATAAATAACATTATCTTTCAATTTAGGGCTGAGCTCTTTGATTTTTTCAACATCGATTACTCTAACTTTTGGGACACCCTACTGTAGCAGGTGTAAGTACGCCAAACACACTAGTTTCAACAAAAAAAAACTGATGAAAAAACACTTGAAATGTAAACTTTTACTAAGCATACAATCCACACGTGCTAACGATATCCGTGCTGCCAGAGCCTCTCATAAAAAACTTATGTGCACACTATAAAATTTATTGCAATAAATAACGGCACCACTGCACAGTGGTACAGAACGACAATTTGGGCGGAAATGGAGTTTTCGATACATATTTGTGATTTTAGAGCCATACTTTATATGGCGAAGTTGCTTATTATAATTTAGTCTACATTTAAACTGAGGTGAAAATAAGGATGGTCCCAGAACCAACGAATTAAACCAACTAAAATTTTCATTTGTGGAAAAATAAAATTTTGTTTGCAGTAAAGTTGTAGGTCACTTGATTTTAAGCAGCTTTGTTGAAGACTACTTTCTTGTAGCTCTTAAATTGACTGAATTAGAGCAATTTTGCCTAGGGTGGCTCTTAAAAAACGGTTTTTTTGCTCTACTTTGCTTTATTCAATTTTCTCAGTAAAATTATGTTTAGACGACTTTCAGAGCTTTAAAAGACGCAACTTCTGGTGGCTATACTTTAACGATATCTTTTATGGGTGAAAAGCTATTAAGCTTTTAATTTTCAAAATACGCCCTTTTCAACTGTTGATATCTCTGAATGGGGCAGTTGAAAAAAATATCTTCTGGTTTCATTTGGAAGAGCAACTTTTGTACTTTATCATAAAAAAAAAATTGGGGATAAGTTATTTCTAAAAATCGAATAAAATAAGTTTGAATATGATCATTTTCAGTCGGAAAATTAAGGTTTTTACAGCCTAGTTCTTTTATTTGATAAAACTGATGTACATATTCTTCGGTAAAATTGAAGATAAGCTAATTTTCGAAACTTTTTACGTAGAATTACGTCTCATTTGATTTTCAATAAAATTTGTATACGTATCTTCATTTAAAAAATTTCAAAATATTAAAATTTATATACGACACAATCTTTAAAATAACTTTCGGCAGTTACAAAACGATGAAATTGCTGTAAGCAATGCAAAAAAATACTTTTCTCTTCCGTTTATGCATAATTGGCAAAATTTAATGTTCGTTATTTTGAAAAGAAAGTTTAATCAATTTTCGTGCTTCTGTTGGTAGATGTGACAAACTTTCGCATTGGGCAGTACGTCGGTTGTTTAGCGAAATGACGGGATCGGATTTTAGCAGAAGCCTCTTGAAAACGTCTTCAATGTTCATGTTGCTATTTCAGGATTTTTAATGAAAACCAAGTATATCCTGCACTGTATTGATGAAAATTCACCAACACATCTTTACTTCAAAATGTACAATTCAGAAGTTTTGAAAACAATATATAGAGAATTTTGCCGATAATTTAGACGCGAGGTTAAGCGTAAAATACTAGTTACATGAAAAATCGTTAATTTATCAGATATGGTAATGCTACTATCTATCAGTCAGTTCAAGAGATACAAATTTTTTTATTGCAAAGTTATCTTAAATTGATTCACTTTCAACTTTACCGAAGCATATGTACATCAGTTTTATTAAATAAAAAAACTAGGCTGTAGAAACCATACTTCTTCGACTGAAAATGATCAAAAATGATCATATTCAAACTTATTTTATTCGATTTTAAGAAATAGCTTATCTCCAATTTTTTTTATGATAAAATAAAAAAGTTGCTCTTTCAAATGAAACCAGAAGATATTTTTTTCATCTGCCCCATTCAGAGATATCAACAGTTGAAAAGGGCGTATTTTAAAAATTAAAAGCTTAATAGCTTTTCACCCATAAAAGATATCGTTAAAGTATAGCCACCAAAAGTTGCGTATTTTAAAGCTCTAAAAGTCGTCTGAACATAATTTTACTGAGAAAATTGAATTAAACAAAGTAGAGCGAAAAAAAAAAACGTTTTTTAAGAGCCACCCTAGGCAAAATTGCTCTAATTCAGTCAATTTAAGAGCTACAAGAAAGTAGTCTTCAACAAAGCTGCTTAAAATCAAGTGATCTAAAACTTAACTGAAAATAAAATTACATTTTTCCACAAATAAAAATTTTAGTTGGTTTATTTCGTTGGTTCTAGGACCACCTCAGTTTAAATGTAGACCAAATTATAATAAGCAACTTCGCCATATAAAGTATGGCTCTAAAATTAATTTGGATCTAGAGCTCATTAAGGATGTGCTAGATAAAAACTTTGTTCGGCAAATTGTGCATGAAAGTTTTTCTCTATCTGTTTATGTATGTAGCTTTTTAGAACAATCAAATGGAAATTCCCCTGGCATCACTGCCACTCAGTTAATGTACACTTGTAACGAAAGACACTTCGCATACTTTGTCGCTCCTGTATAATAGTACTTTTAATACGTTCGAAGCAAGTAATGTTTTAACTAAGAAGTTATAAATCTTTTTCTATATTCGAGATTCCTGATACACAATACTATCTAATTAAATAACCGAGTTGGAGCCGTTTGTTTTTTCGTTGGATGACTGTGCGCCTCCTTCTTTTTTTTTTTGAAAATCTAAACCTAGAGCTTGATAGAGATGTGCAAAAGAAAAAATATGTCAAAAATATTGTGTAGTACATACAGTCATGGAGAAAACAATAAATACACTTGCAGTTTTGGTTAATTTTCCACATTTTGGTCACTGCTTTTAGTTGTTATATGATGTTATGTTACGTCATTACGATCTGCAAACACTCTCTTTCAAAGAGGAACGGAGAAATAACTGGAGAAATTTCTGTGTCCGGTGTTCCGGTGATTGTTTTTGCGTTAGTTACTGTTTTTAAAGTGGCGAAAAAATAAATACACTATATATATATATATATATATATATATATATATATATATATATATATATATATATATATATATATATATATATATATATATATATATATATATATATATATATATATATATATATATATATATATATATATAAATATATATACAAAACAATCCAAATTAGCTTTATTTCTCTACATATCGTTAGCAAAGTGACCTTTTACGTTGCAAAACTTACTTTACTTTTACTTTTTTGGCTAACGGACCGTTCACCGGTCTAGGGCCGAACGAATTAGAGATGTCCAGCTTCTTCTGTCTTGGGCAGCCGTTCTCCAGTCTCCCCGTACACCAGCAGATCGTGGCGCACATCCACCGCGTGCGAGGCCTACCACGGAGTCGACGGCCTCTTCCTGGTTCTCTACTGAAGATAGTTTTGGCGGCTCTCTCGTCAGGCATCCTGGCTACGTGTCCAGCCCACTGAAGCCTGCCCCGCTGTATTACCTTCACTATATCAGCATGTTTGTATACCTGGTACAACTCGTGATTCATGCGTCTGCGCCACACTCCATCTTCCAATTTACCGCCAAGTATCGATCGCAGAACTTTACGCTCAAAAACTCCGAGCACTCGTCGATCAGCTTCCTTCAGCGTCCATGCTTCATGTCCGAAAAGGGCCATCGGGAGTATCAGCGTCCTATACAGCGCTAGTTTTGTGCGAGTTTGCAAACTACGGGACCTTAGCTGGTTACGCAGTCCGTAGAAAGCCCTGTTCGCAGCTGCAACTCGTCGTTTCACTTCACGGCTCATATCGTTGTCACATGTCACAAGCGTACGATAAAAGATAAAGATAAACGAATTCGTCAACCACTTCAAATCGTTCCCCATCTATCTCCACCTCTGCACCAACACCACGGGAACTGCCACGCTCTCTGCCAGCTACCATGTACTTCGTTTTGGCAGAGTTAATGACAAGTCCCAATCTCGCTGCTTCTCTATTAAAAGGTACGAAGGCCTCCTCCACGGCCTTACGGTTGATACCGATGATATCGATGTCGTTCGCAAAGCCAAGAAGCATATGAGATTTCGTGATGATCGTACCGTTTCTTTCGACGTTTGCTCTTCGTACTGCACCCTCAAGAGCGATGTTAAACAGTAGGTTGGAGAGCGCATCCCCCTGCTTCAGTCCATCCAACGTTAAGAACGCGGCTGATGTTTCGCCAGCTAACCGAACGCACGATTTTGATCCCTCCAGTGTCATACAACTCAGCTTAATTAGTTTCGTAGGGAAACCATGTTCCAGCATGATCTGCCACAGCTCGTTTGTTTTCACTGAGTCGTATGCCGCCCTGAAGTCCACAAACAGATGGTGAGTCGATAAGTTGTACTCCCGGAACTTATCGAGGATCTGTCGCAGGGTGAAAATTTGATCCGTCGTGGAACGCCCTTGTCGAAAACCAGCCTGTATTTTCTCTCTGTTCTGACGCGTAGCCGCAGTGAGCATGCGGCTCCAGGCACAGTTCTTCTCATCTGTCGCTCTCTGGCACTCAGCATCGAACCAGCCGTTAGGCTGTCTTCCACGCGTCGTACCTACCACCTCTCTCGCAGTCGTTTCGATGGCGCCGTGAATACTGCTCCACAGCCCATTTATGTCTTCTACTCCTTTCTCCTGCTGTTCTGCGATCCGTTGATCCAGCTCTCTGGCGTATTCTGCTGCCACGCCATCAGCTTTCAACCGCTGAATGTTGAAACGCATCGTCCTCTCTGTGCGAGATTTCAGCACGTTCGACAACCGTGCGTGGATCTTAAAAACGACGAGATAATGGTCAGAGTCAATGTTTGGTCCCCGAAAAGATGAAGAGATGATGATGTTAGGCATCAGTATCATCCGAAAAGTGCCGACCGTCAATCAGTACGTGATCGATCTGGGAGCAGGTTTCTCCATTTGGATGCCTCCAGGTGTGTTTCCGAATATTCAAACCTGGAAAATAGGAGCTACATATGGCCATTCCTCTGGCCGCGGCAAAGTTTATCAGCCTCAGGCCGTTTTCGTTGGTTGACGAGTGGAGGCTATGCCTTTCAATGACCGGACGGACCTGTGTGTTTGCGTCTCCGATGACGACTTTTACGTCGTGTTGTCATAGAGCTCATCTCGTGTTGTCATAGAGCTCATCTTTGACTTCATCGGATTTGTCGTTTGTCGGTGCGTAGGTGTTGATTAAACTGTAGTTGAAGAGTTTGCCCTTAATCCTCAACACGCATATACGGTCATCTACGGGCCTCCACCGCATGACTCTTGTTTTCTGATTTCCCGGCACTACGAAACCGACGCCCAGTTCCGCTGCTTTGCCGCCACTGTAGTAGATGTGGTACTTGAAAGAAGTGCGTGCAATAGGGTCTACTGCACGGAATTCCCTTTCTCCGAAATTTGGCCACCGAACCTCCTGAATCGCTGCGATTTCGACTCCCTGCCGCTGTAGTTCTCGAGCAAGCAAGCCAGCCCGCGCCGGTTCATTGAGAGATCGGACGTTCCAAGTACCTAATTTCCAATCGTTTACCTTAATCTTTTTCCGTGTTCGTAGCCTAGGTCTTTGCCGATTGATCCGTTCCGTATTTCTAAATTCGTTGTTCGTGGTCGATGAAAGGTTTCGGTATGCTACCTTACCAGGGTCGCGATACCTACATCCTGCTGATGGGGCTGCCATCTTAGGTGTAGCTGGCGGGATACAGCATTCCATAATTCAGCCGCCCGCTCCGGGTCAGACGCTGTTGTACGCCGCCCCTATGGGGATACAGCCGCGTACGAACCCCTTCCCAGTCAGCATACGACCATAGTTTCCACCGGGGTTGGTTACCCGATCTCCGCTAAGGTTACTCGTATTCCGGTCGGCACCACGTGGAGGTTGGGATAGGAGTTGCTGGACAGAGGTGAATGGCCACATTAGAGTCTCAAGTTACACGTGTCCAACCATTTACCAACCACTCACTTTCAATATTTCGTGACACGTCCTTTGTTTCGTAAAACCATATTCAATCTTCGTGGTATGTTTAGCTGAACAATGATGGCTGTCCGATCATGGAGATGAGGAACAGAAGAATTAAAATTTTCTACAGAAAAGAGAATATAGTTGAAAACTAGGGCCAATCAAACAAACGATTGGCATGCAGTCTACGACAAAGTTGTAGACAGTAATTTTGTCCCTTTAGACAAATATATACACCGTGAGGCAAAAAAAATCCGAAAACACAAAATTTTTATTATAAATTAAATATGTCTAAGCATCCACTTTTCAAAATTCTGATTTTTTTTTCTACGAAAACTGCACAATGTTAGCTAAACATTGACATATGTTTGAATTTGGAGAAATAAAAAAATATCATTTTTAACATATTTTTGCTAAGGTTTCAAATCTTCAGTGTAGTATTCTTTCACTTTTTTGATGTTTTCACGTTATTCGAATGCTGTTGTTTAATCAGATAAATCAGTCATGACATTAACTGTATGAGAATTTTATGACTACACGATAGTATTAGAGAAGTGATACAAATTCATTTCAAGTGATGGCTTCTAAACTATTTTCATTTTGATGAAGAAATGGTTTGGGAACTAAAAAAATGGTACACTAACTATTCAATAAAATCAACAAACGTCAACAAATATGCAAATTAAAATCTCATCCATAATTTTTACAACCAGCTGGCAAAAATAAGAAATAAAACTTATGTATCGAGCAGTAACCTATAAATGCCGCAACCCACTTCCACAATCGACAGTTGTTAGTAACCTCGGTGATACTATGGGTACAAATATTACAATTTTACTATTAGTGGCATTCGCTTCGTCGCAGGCTTTCGGAGCTCTAAAAATTCCGGGAACAATTCCCAGAAACCCCGATCTGCCATCCGATTTAGAAGCGTATTCCGATGCACAAACCTCCAGATCTGGTAACCGGGTCCGAAGGTCAGCCCGAGGGCATTTGCGCAAATCGAGAAACGACCGCGATTTGCCGGAATTCATACCGCAGTGGCAAACTCAGAGTGCGAATTACTCCCAGTATGCCTCCATGCTAAGGAATCCCGATGCCCCGGCAGTTCCGGCCGTCATTATGGATGGAATTCCCCGTACATTCGGTAGCCACTTGTCGTCGCAGATTGCCCGATTCGCAAACAAAATTGACAAACCGCCTAAACGGCGCAATGGTGCCGCTATTGCGGACGTCGGCTATTTGCAGTATGCCCCGAAAAGGCGAAGTTAGAAAAAAATTAAATGGCATAAAAAATATGTAATTTGAACTTCAACTGATAATAACCTGTTAGAACATAACCCAAAAAAAATTTAACTCATGGTTGCGCATGTCCGAAAGCCTCAACTTTTTTTGAGTTTTATAATATTTGATAGTAACAAAATTGGTCCAACAAATAAAACTCGCCCTACCTTATATCTCCTCCAACCATAATTATGCCGAGTGTGGCTTCCGGTTGCTACGGCACGGCGGGTAGATTATTAAGTGATGCTAATCCTTTGGATGGTACGTGTGACAACCGCACTGCACAACTGGAAGGACCGTGCAGGTGCATATTTCCCTGCAGCTCTATTAGGAGCGAGCATAACCGAGCACGGTACTTGACCAGGACCATGAATGTGCATTGCTGTAGCCCGGAAAGTAGCAAAAAGCTCGCCTGCACGTGCCACGTGCTTATGAATAAACATTCCCAGCGGAGGATTATCACTTCACTCTGTCCAGTTTGTTCTGTCACGAAACAGCAGCAAATAACAATAGTGGTAGTAACAGCTTTCCTTCTTTTCGCTTAATTTTTTGTTCCAGATATGGCCGGAGGCTATCTCTGCTTCGTTATTTCCATCTTCAGTATCGGCGTGGTAACGGCCATAATCGGTGATGTGGCATCACACTTCGGTTGTACATTGGGTATCAAGGATTCGGTCACTGCCATCATCTTCGTCGCCATGGGAACGAGTATACCGGGTAAGTACCCCAAAATGACGGAACACCAAAACTATCACAGTGCAGGTAATCATCTCGTTTGCATTTTTAGACACGTTCGCCAGTAAGGTCGCTGCCATTCAGGATAAATACGCCGACGCCAGTGTCGGTAACGTAACGGGCAGTAACGCCGTCAATGTGTTCCTCGGTATCGGTCTCGCCTGGACTATCGGTGCCTGCTATCACGCCTTCCATGGGCGATATTTTGAGGTGCAGCCTGGAACGTGAGTAACAAATTATTTGAAGTATTATTGAGCGTTATTCAACGAGATTTATGTGCAGCTTTTCGGGTTTCTTCAAATTTAGGTTTCCTCCAATTCATCTATGAAATTAACAGATGAATTGGAGAAAATCTTTTGGAGTGTAAAAATTATATCAAAAGAAGTAATTTTGCTTGCGTCCTTCCTTTTCAATGAATTTCTTACAATGTGTCCTAGTAAAATGGAATTGAATATTGAGGTTATGTTTCCATTTGATTCTACTACCAAATGATCGAAAACCCTTTTATACCGTTCGCAGATACATACGTATTTCGGTTGCTACATACAACCGTCAGTGAAATAATTCTCTTTCATACAAAGGCTTTTAGGTCAAAGATTGATAACGGATCATACTTTAAACTGCGAAATACTCCACTGGCTGAGATGGTAAAACGTGATGAGAATACAATTAAAGAATGCGAACCCACTTTGGGTGATACATTACAAAATCTTCGAGTCCCAAATCCAGTTTTTCCAAGAATAAAAGGCCTGCCAAAAGTCCATAAACCAGGAAATGAATTGAGGAATAATTATTTCAACGACGGGTACTCCAACAGAAAAATAAGCAAAGTGGTTAGCAAAAGAGAAGAAATTTCCAATTCGATCAGTTAAAAGCACGAAAGGTTTTATTGAAATTTAAAATTCTCGGATATCATTGAAGCTGATGCGATAATGGTCTCGTTAGACGTGATAACTTTATTCCCTAGTTTTCCAGTGAATGAAACCTCGAATTTTTTAGAGAGTTGGCTAATTCTCCAATATGCTGATAGCACTTGAGAGAAAAAAATCGGAAGTCTCTTGAAGTTAACTAGTCGAAGTTCACTTCTCGGGGTAAATTTAACAAACAAACTTTTTCATATCTCTTAATAATATTCACAAAGATATAAAATTTACAATTGGGTCCTAAATTTTTTTTACGGTTTTCTGATTTTTATGTATAAGGTGAAAAATGCAATTTTCATTATCCTTCGATTTTTAAATGAAGTATAAAAAACTGCTCGAAATGTCTCAATGACATGTACGGGATATTGCTGTCAGAAAGTCTGAGGACTTAGAAATGAAAATTTTTAGGAAGCCCACAAATACAAAACGGGTGATACCTTCCACTTCTAGTCGTTTCTTCCAGTATCCAGTAAATGGCATCCTTTCACCACATAACTAACTGGACGAAAACTCCACCTCTCAGTAAAACAGCTAGGATAAAGGAATTGGAATATATTTTTGTAGTCGCCAGATTGAATGGTTACAATGAGAGTATCATTCAAGCCATTTTAAATGGAAAAACGAGTTCAATTTAGGAAATCTTCCACAACACTCACCCCAATTACAGAAGACTTGAAAAGAATTACTGTGGAATATGATGGTGCTTTACCCCGTCAATTTCGTTCAAAATTCAAGAAGTTTTGCATGGATATTGTCTACACTAGTACGAATACTGAACTCAAAACAATATTGGGTTTATCTGAAGACACAATTGATGTACTGAACGAAGAAGGGGTTTACAAAATTGCTCATTGCCACTGCGATATGGTTTACATCGGGCAAACCAAAAGAAACCTGAGAATCCGTTTTAAAGAGCATGTGACAGAGGTTACCAACGCAGGCAAAGTTTCCAAAAATAATCCACCACACCTTATCAAGTCAAAAGTGGCTGAACATATCTCCAATAAGGGACTCTTACTTCGGATAACATTCATCTACTTCGCCCTGTTAATAATTTATGGAAATTGGACGTATCTGAAAGATAGGAAATCTATAAACATCATTCATCCAAGCTGCCTAATAAAGACGCCGGTAACCATTTTTCATGGCTTTTCAAACTCCTGCCTAAAAACCCTAGATTTGGTACTAAGGCCGGCGGTTCATATTGGTAGTATGGGTTCACATTGATAGTATAGGTAGTTTTTTTCTATCTCTGTATGCCTGAAGGGCACTGGGTACTGAAATGCCACTGCGACATTCTTGCTGATTGTCTTTTGTGGCGGGCCCCGATTGCTGTGCACAGGTTACGGATTGTTCGTACTCATTGATGGAGTAGAACTGTTTTGTTGTAAACCTGTACCCCAATTAGGTACAACATAGTTGATGAAACTAATGACCTGCTTGGGATTGGAGCTCCATACTTGGTATGGAGTTAAAAGGTAACTTCCTAAGAAGTTGTACCTAGAGGAAGCAAGAGCTTCGCAAGAGCAAAGCAAATGCTCTGTACTCTCTGGTTCAGATTTGCAGAATCGGCAGGTGTCGTTCAACACTACGCCGATTTTCTTTAAATGATAAAAAGCGGGACAGTGTCCGGTGAGGAGTCCCGTGATTATCCGTAGGTCACTACAATTTAGACTAAGTAGTTTTCTAGCGGTTCCAGGGTTCGGATAGATAAACTGTTTGCCTTGTCTACAACCCTGTGCCTGTTGCCATTGGGATACTATTACTAGCGATTCCCAAGTTAGTAGTTTGCTTTTGATAGCGGAAATGGACGTACCCAGAAACGGCTCGGGGCCAATAAACCGCTGAGCTGATCCCTGTCTTGCTAGGTAGTCAGCGTGTTCATTACCCTCGACTCCGCAGTGTCCGGGCACCCAAAACAGAAAAACTGAATTCTGTCGGGAAAGTTCCCGTAGAGTTTCAATGCATTCCCAAACAAGTTTGGAAGCGCACTTGACGGACTTAAGTGCTAGTAGTGCTGCTTGACTGTCCGAGAATATACCGATTTTCGCATGTCTGTAGTTGCGTTGCAGACATATTTTTGCGCAGATATATATGGCATATACCTCTGCTTGAAAAACGGTGGGCCATTTTCCCAGGGAAAACGTTTACCTGATACCGGGTCCGTATATACCAGATCCCGTTAGGGATCCCATTTTCGAGCCGTCCGTATAAAAACTGACGATGCCAGGTGGAAGATTAGGCCCTCCGTTGTTCCACATAGAGCGGTTTGTTTCAATCACTCTATATGGAATATCCATGTTGGTCCTAATGTCCATCCAGTCGGAGACTGTGGTTAATAGCGGAGTTAGTTTGAACTCCCTAAGTATGCGAAGGTGGCCGATTCGGTCCCCTTCAAGTATAGTCCTTTGCAACCTTAGAGCGCCAAGCTCTGCTTCCTTTTTCACATGAAGATGTAGAGGTAGTAGGCAAAGCATAGCTTCCATGGCTGCAGATGGAGTTGTTCGCATAGCGCTGGTAACCGAAAGACATGCACGTCTTTGAACTTTTTTGAGTTTGGCTTGCGCAGTCAATTCGTTCACCTTAGGCCACCACACTAGGGCAGCATAGGTGATTCTTGGTCGGGCAATGGTCTTGTAAGACCAGAGTGTCAAGTCTGGTTTCAGTCCCCAGGTCTTACCGAACAGAGTTCTGCAGGCCCAGATCGCTGAGATCGCTTTCTTAGCGGCATGATCCAGTTGTGCAGACCAGTTCAGTTTCTTGTCCAGAATAATTCCGAGATATTTGACTTCATTGCTGAAGCCCAGTCTAACTCCATTCTGTATTAGAGGAGTGATGGAGATCGTCCTTCGTCTGCCGAATGGAATTAGGACTGTTTTTAAGGGGTTTATGTTTAGACCCTCCTGTAAACAATCTGACATGGTGGTATTCAGAGCCGTTTGCATTCGGCTCGACAGAGTTGCGTCATCTTTACCTCTGACGATGAGGACGATGTCATCGGCGTATCCAATGACATCGTAACCAAGCTGTGAAAGCTTGTTGAGTAGTGCGTCGACAACTAGTGACCATAACAAGGGCGAGAGTCCTCCTTGCGTGCATCCCTTGATCACTGACATTATTACAGACGACTCTCCCAAGGTTGCTGTGATCACTCTGCTAGAGAGCATTGCGTGTATCCAGTTCTTTGAAGTTTGGTCGATTCCCTTATGAGAAAGAGCCGTATCAATTGGCTTCGGCTGGAAACAACCCCTGCAGAGAAGTGGATGAATGTAAAACCAGACCTTGATAGGAGTGGCGAAGTACGAAATAGGCACTGCCAAGCAAGCCTTGAGAAGTTGACATGCAGTCATGGAGGAGATTTTCAGTCATCCTCAATCAAGACATGCAATCATTAGGAACGTTTTTCATTAAACTGTTTCTCATGCGTTAAAGTTTGTCTGAGTATTTGTTCGTCCAAGTCCAAGTCCGATGTTATCCTACAATTTTTGATTTACCTACTCGATGATTTTGAAAAATAGCAGTTTAAAAAAGAGATAGTCAACTAAAACTGTCGAACATTCAAATTATTATTATGATTCGAGTTTTATTTTTCCAAGTTTTGCGCCTACTCATGTGGCGCCCTTCGATGATTGATGAGCAGACGACCGCCTGCTTCACCTTCTGTCGACTTCATAAATTTTTTTGTCGAAGCTGCGTCGCAATCCTCCACTTGGTTCCAATCTATTTTGCTCCTTTTCACCCTATATCTGCGTGTTTGGAAAGATAAACCCTTTTCTGTGCTCTGTACAAAATCAAATCATCACCCATCGATTTATTGGCCAGTTTTAACATGAGAAATATATTCCAGCTTTCCAGCCTCCTCCAATGCTAGAAGTACCTGTGCCGGCGGTAGCTTGTGCTGTCTAAAGTTAGGCCAACGACCTGTACCTAATACCGCCTCGCTGGCGAGTTGTGCTACCTTTCCCTGTTGAGCTAATATTGAGTGCACTCCATGTTCCAATTCTTGTCCTTTGTGTTGCGCTAAAAGACATAAAATCAGTTCGTAATATTTCTTTGTTGGTTTCTGTGATCTCTTAACCCTGTGATGGGACTGGCTAGAAGCTTACGGATGCATCAACCAATCTTTTAAGAGCATAGTTCGAGCTCTAGCGGCATTTCCTCGAGATTTTCTCAACCACAAAAAGATCTTTTGGTAACATTTGAGTACAGTTATTGCAGTCGATTTTGGGAATTCCGGAAATTTTGCAATCTCTCCTACTTCAATATGACGGAATGTACAAAGCAGAGTTACAACGAGTGGAACAAACTGCGTATGGGAATTCAGATTGAGATCAGAATAGAGAACTAACAAACACGCGGTAAACTATTGAACGGAATCTTTATTAGCGTATGGAAAACACTTGTGCTCTCTTTGAGGTTTTAGCGCGAATGAGAAATCATCAATAGGCAGTGTTGCCGTAAAGGTTTACGTAGATCGGGGGTTGTGCAAATACACTGTAACAACATTGCAGGGGTGTGCATCGTTCTCCACACAATAACCCTGGTCGTCAAAATGAAAAAAGTGCACTCCAAAAGCTCGAACCGGAAAAAATGAAAGATTATAGCTATTCAACCATTCCTATAAGTTTTGGTTGTCGTCCGGCATTCTTACGACGTGACCGGCCCACCGCAACCCATTGACTTTCGCCTGGTGTACAAAATTCCCTTCAAGCAACGCGTGCTGCTCATGATTCATGCGCCGTCACCATTCTCCGTTGTCCGTCTGTACTCCACCATAGATAGTCCGCAGCACCTGCCGTTCGAAAACTCCAAGAGCGTTAAGGTCCTTGGCGAGAAGCGTTGTTGGGGGTTTTGTACAGTGTCAACTTCGTGCGTCGTCGCATTCGACTTGATCAATGTGTCTTCCGCAGTGAAAAGTAGGTACGATTTCCAGCCTGTATGATCTCTGGATCTCTTTGCTGGTGTTATTGTCGGCGGTCATCAGTGACCCCAAATACACGGACTCGTCGACCACCCCAAGCCATCACCGTCTACAGACACTTGAGTTGGGAGGCTGATGTTGTTCTCCTTGGAACCTCTCGCTTGCATGAATTTCGTTTTCGACGCATTCATTCGCAGTCCGATTTGTCCGGTTTCGGATTCAAGTTTCCTCCGCCGTCGCAAAGTTACGTGTTATGATAACAAAGTCATCCAGAACAGACCTTGTGAAAATCGTGCCCCTCGTATCGATGCTCGCCCTCCGGATCACACCCTCAAGGGCGATGTTAAACTCTACGCGATTCAAAGAGGTTCGAGAGTATCTCCGAAACACGCACGTAGCACTTCGCTTGCGCCATGTTGGCTTTGATCAGTCGAGTCGGTTTATCCGGAAATCCGTTGTCGTGCATGATCTGCCATAGCCGCCGCGAAGTCGATGAAGATATGATGTGTGGGCACTTTTTACTCGCGACGTTTCTATAAGATCTATCGGATTTAGCAGATCTGGTCCATGGTGACACGAACTCCCACTAAGCCCGCTTGATACTGGCCTGGCCTGGTACTGGACTCCTGGTTAAAGATGATAGACGATAGAACAAGATCTGTTGGAGTATTTTGAAGGCGGCATTGATAAGTGAGATACCACAGTAGTTGCGGCACTACAGCTTGTCGCCCTTCTTGTAGATGGGGCAGACGACTCCCTCCATCTACTCGTCTGTCAGTTTTTCCTCCTTCCAAATCCTGGATATGACCCATTGCAGCGCTCTAGCCAGCGCCTCTCTCCCATGTTTGATGAGCTCGCTTTGCATCCCGATCTCACAAAGCACTACATGAACATCGAGGGCTAGTACTCGTGCATCTGCTGCTGGTGCTCCTAGGTCGGTTCCTACTCCGCTGCTGTTTACTGTATCGCCATCCAGGTGTCCATCAAAGTACTCCTTCCACCTATCGACCACCTTGCTGGCATCCGTGAGAAGGTTCCCATTCACGTCGTTGCACATGTCGGCTCGCGGCCCAAAGCCTCTGCGAGACTGCTTTATGTACCTACTCATAGAACCTCCGCGTATCACTGGCACGGAACAGCTGCTCCAACTGCTCGTGTTCACGATCCTTATGCTGGCGCTTCTTGCGTCCAAGAATCGTGGTCATTTCGTTCTGTGCTCGTTTTTAATTGGCCTTGTTCACTCTCGTTGACCTGCCCAGGTATATCACCCAGGTCCGGTTCTTCTCATTTACCGCTGCCTCGCACTCCCCGTCATACCAGTCGTTTCTGCCACTTGGTGCTTCCACTCCTACTGTCGCCCTTGCGGTCTCCCCGATAGCGGTGCGAATACTGCACTGGCCGTCCTTGAGAGGCGATGCGCCATGCCTCTTCGCTGTGGGCAGTACCGCCTCGAACTGTTGCGCGTATTCCCTCGCAGTCTGGGGGTCCCGGAGCTGCTTAATGTTGAGCCGCGGGGTACGGTGATGTCGCAAACATGACTTGTCACTGATCGCCTACCACTTGATCACGCCACTCTGCATCCCGCCCAGCACTATAAAGCCGGTATCCAGCTCATTGGTTTTGCCGCTGCTCTGGTAATACTATGCCCTGCGGCCACAAAGCAGCGATGTGAAAGTGGCGGGGTTCTAGCTGATCCAGCTAAATCCGGTCGCCACCCGGGACGTTTGCGACCTAAAGTTTCATGTACCGAGAATCCAATCGTCGTCCATATTTCGTCACCTTGGTCGTTGCCGGTTGTTCCGGTTCGTATTCAATTCTTGATTGTTCGTAGCATTTCAATTTTTCGGCATGCTGCCTTACTAGGCCTGCGAATGCCTAGTATCGCAACGGGCTGTCTTTTTGGATGTAGCTGGCGAGACACCGCATTTCATAATTCAGCCGTCCGCTCAGGATCAGACGCTGTTTGAGCCGCCTCTTTTATGGAGAACAGAAGCTCGGGCAAGTTGCCCTCCCAAGAGAACAGTTACATCCCTAACATCCTTGATCTATTGGAGCCTCCGACTCTGCACACTTGTGCTCCGCGTTTAACGTCCCACACTTTCTTACTTGCATTTTGAACTCTCAACACCTTTAATTCAGTTGGTCATTATTGAATGTGGTTTTTTCGTCAGAGAAGGGGCAGTCTCCGTTTTATTTTATGGGCCATCATCACCTCCTCTGGTGGTAACCCTATAAGGGCATCTTCAGCGGTGGTCTATTTTTGAAACAACTTTATACTAGATTTACACCAGCGAAACCTGAATAAAACCAGCTAATATAGACCAACTTTTCGTTCTCCGCACCGGTGTTGTATATCTCGTTGTTTTAGAACCGCTGACATCTGTCACACTGTCAACAATTCAATACCCCATGTTATCAGTTTGAGACTTGTTATAATGAAAGCACTCAATATTCAACAACGGAAATTGGATAATTTTTACGCACATTAAACGATTACTTTGGCAAGACACTTTATATCCTCAAGACTTTATATATTTGACGGTTTGACCCAAGCGTCAGTGACATTTCTCAGGATGGATTAGTATGATCGAAAAATTTCTGCTACAAGTAGGGCTTCGGAGGATAGCGAAAATTATTTGACCGCGAAGATGTTCATCTTCCGTTTTCGTCTCATCAATCTTTCAAAATCTTGCAGTTCTTAAAACTTGGATTTGGTTTTGAGAATACTGGAACAAGTCCGCATTGTGAACGTTTTCAGTTCAGGGTCTTCGAGAAACATTTTTCTGGCCTCTTGAGGTCTCCTCTAGTCCCACTACAATTAAGGGGATTAACGAATGGTTGCAAACCAAGTAGTTAAACCTGCGGTTATGGTCTTCCAGAATTCCCCCTTTTGCTGGTCGGTTTCCTTGAAGCCAAAAACGACAAACCTGTTCTTTTTCTTCTTCAGAAAAACCACAAAAACATATTGTGAATTGTCATGAAATTCTTTGTTTTGTTTATTTACCAACACTCGCAAAACGTTTATATGGAAATAGCTAAAAATGAGGTATTCAATTAAAATATGACATTTTACCCACCTATTGGTAGCGTACAAAGGGTTTTAGAACGATCTATTTCTTGTTCCAAAAAGTGACAAAAATAGACCAAAACGTATACCAGTTCCAATTTTTTCAATTTAGATCTGGTATAAAACAAAATTTACACTACCGGTGCAGCAGTGAATATGAGTTTGTTCCAAAAATAATAGAACAAAACAACGATTTGAACCACCGCTGAAGATGCCCTAACGGCATTGTAGGCATAGATTGCCGTTTTTAAACCTGCATTGCAGCTTGTCTCATTTGTAGCTGCCTCAGTCATGTTCACTAGTTTCATACTTCCCTATACTAGGCCGTTTTACTGAAAATACAGCGAGGTGAAGAAGATAGCGAGAATATCTCTGGATTGGATACCACATCGATATTCAGCAGCTCCATCTCCCTCAACGATCGCTTCGAGTAATGAGCCGACGCCAGATCCGGTCAAAGCACAACGTCTTCGCCCTTATGGTATTTCTTGATGAACGACACAACTTCCGGCAGACACTTCGTACAATAAATATTCCCGTGGCTGTGAGCCAGTCCGGAGCCACATCACCTTCTCGCTGATTGTCAGCGACAGCAGCACCTTCTTGGGGAACTCGGTGAAATACGAACAAACATTCAGGATGAGAAAGGTCTTGTCGTCCATCTCCACCGCCACTTCGCGATTCGCCGGGAAATTTACATGACTATCATATTCAGCCGCTGCCGCAGTGGACGCAACTGCCGCTTCCTGACATAAATGTCCATGTTCGCCAGCTACTCATTCACTGTTTAGCCGGTTGCACCGACCTCCCAGCCCAGCGCACGCAGCGTTGTAGCCACTTTCCCCTCGGTCTTCCTCTTTAGTATACAGTATATTTTTTTCTTTCGATGCTCTGATTGTTGTCTAATAGTGCCAAGATATTTTAGATGCCGGAACGGGCGTATCCAACATTCACAGAGTGCCACACGATGTCCGTTTTCGAAGCGGCGAGCATCGTTCTTTGAACGCACTTCATTGTTTTTCGCCATCACGGTTAGGGTTCGACGGGTTCGACTGATAGAACTGTCAAATTTTCTCTGCTGACTCAAAGGTATTCTATGCTGCATGGATAGTTTCGTCAGCGAGCGTAGAGGTAAACCCATGAAAAATCGTCATTTTCTATCAACATTTTTAATACAAACTTTTTCATATTCAAATCATTTTCCACTCATATTAAATTAATATTGGACCCTTTCATTGCAGGTTGGCTTTTTCGGTGACTCTATTCTGTACGGAAGCCTTTGTAGCGATATTTGTACTGATGCTGCGCCGAAGCCCGAAGATCGGAGGCGAGTTGGGTGGCCCGAAAAAACCCAAATACCTAACGGCTATGTTCTTCTTCTCGCTGTGGCTCATTTACCTGATTTTGAGCAGTTTAGAGGCGTACGGAGTCATCAAAGGATTTTAAGCGAGGAACGTGACAAACGATCGGAGATCGGAGAGCTTCGCACGCACGCGTCAAAGGCACACACACACACAACACACAGTCACACTAACATACACATACATATACACTGACTCATTCGCAGCAGCACCGACAGTATATCGATTCCATGTATTTTCCTGCTTTCCGAGGATTTTTTTTTGTAATGATCGTGCGAGAGAAGCCTACCGTAGATAGGGAAGAGCTAATGTGCCCGCTCTCTCCAGAGTCCAAAAGTCAATAATTTATTTAGACTATTTATATTTAAGTGAAGGAACAAACCTTTAGCCCTAGGGAGGAATCACTTGTTATTTCCTAGAAGCGAACGGCAACAAAATAGTTACTTAAATTCTGCAGGTTTTATCGAATGAAAAACAAAACCCTCAAATATCATATTATATTGTACCAACTTACGGCAATTCGCAAGTTAATTACAAGACATTTTAGTTTATCCTACCTGTATTGTTGATAATTTGTAAGCGTAACGTTAACGAGAAAGAATTTAAGAAACACAATAAAAGCGGAAGCCGTCTTCCCCGTGGCCGGAGCACATTTCCGGCCGGTGCGGCGTGAAAAAACGTAAATAAAAAACAAAATAGGAAACGAAAAAAAAACAAACAAAATGAGAATGCCAAATTGTTAAGGATTATTACTATTTAGAGATGCATCTATTTAGAGTGTACAGTTAAGGGAATACTGTTTAACTAGGATATTATAAAGAAGCGTACAGCAACCTGTTCGAAGAGCATGACACTATTTTTCTCACACTCATACATTTAGGCTCATCTAAACATAACACTCACATACACGGAATAAAGGCGCGTCTGAGAAGCGCGCCCAGCAAACTGCTTTGGTATTAGGCTTTATAGAGCATTATTATTCATACGTCAAAACTAGTCAAATCTTGAATTGAACAGAAGAAGAAAAAACTCCTTTTGATGTCCTACGCTATCGATTTTACACTCTTACACTACTGGACTGTAAATAGCTTAACGATGATAAATGTGTACCCATTTATTTAATTTTGTTTTTGTTTCGGGTTTTCCCCATCCAAGCAAGAGCGGTGTTGCCAAATTTTGCACAATCCCATTCCGTTCCGAGTGCACCACCCATTTGAATCTTTACGTTTAACGGATGAAGACATATCCTCTCCGATCATGAAGATAAAACAATTGTTAAGGTAACGGATTTTGTACGACAATCGAGATGTTCTCACTAAAGTAATTTGCCAGTGTGGCACCATATCGGTTTGAGCTACAGTTTAGAAGAGATACAAAAAATAGATATTCAGAAGGAGTTATAATTTGTTTTACTTTGAGAAAAATTCGAGTCTGACGATGATTTCAATGCATTTTGTTTTTATTTTATTCGTGCATGGGTAAAATGTATCACAAGCAGAGGACATTTAAAACGGGTCCAGCAAACGATTCTAGAATAAACTGTTACCATTTGTGCACAGCTAGTCAACTCGCTTTTTTCAAGTTTCTCCTAAAGAATACTAGAGAAGTAAAGAAACAACAATCGAGAGTTGAGTTTATCTGCTGATAATCATACTTCTACATTTCGTACGCAAATCGAATTAGATGTAAGAATTTTTCGTTTATCACTTTTTAGCATATCACATGAATGTTGAAGTGTTGTCGAGTAATGGAATAGAGAATTATAAAATGGCAGATGGAGAAAGATAAAGAAAACACGTCCACATCGCATGTTAACAAGAAAAATAGTTTACTTTTATACGCATATTCTAAAATGCAATACAGCAGAGTCCGTTTTTTATTCAAACGAAGCGGTAGATATGATTTCACGAACACACACCCAATTAGAAAAAAAGGTAGTCATCAATGTATTTGTGTTGCAAGCCAGAGAATCCATGAACTCTTTTTGTCCTGCCGCCAACGAAACCAAAGTAAGTGTCAATAATATTGCCGTTTCGGAATGCTAGCTTTGATAGTAAGAGGAACTTCAATACCATAGAAATGATAAACATTTGTTACACGGTGTTATATTGTAGTTGTTGACAGATAAAATGAAGTGAAAACCTGAACGAAAGAAGAAAAAAAAACACAATAATACATGCTAGTAGAGGTGTTCTTAAATCAATCATATTTACATGAACGATGAATAGAAACGACAAATATCTATATTTTTATGAGAAACACACACAAAACAAATGCAGTCCAACAGTAATAAAGCAACCACCTGGATGTAATGAAGAAAAAGAAACAACAAAAGCATACATACTATTAACGCATAGTTTTTACCTAAAAAAAGTCTTAATGTTTCCTACCCTCGAATAGCTACATAATAATATTATAAATACGAAACCAAGTTTCGCAAATCGCCGATTTTAGATGGCCACGCTCATGAAACAAATAGCTGTCATCTGTGTAAGGCCCCCTCCTCCTCCCTAAATCTGTATATGACCCTAGACAACACCGAAACTAACAAACCAGAACAAAACAAAAAAAACAAGAGAGAAAAAGAAATTACTGTTTTACCCAGTAAGCATATTCATCCAAAAAGTAGTAATCGTATAAACAAAATAGAATCGTGTAACAATCTTCCAGTTAGTACGTGAATGTGAAACGAAATATGCAACCAGCGCGAACACTAGGAATGAAAACCTGGACGAAAGCAAAGCTAATCTTCTATCCATCCTCGATGTGTAACAAATAATAACTGTTCTCTTAAGAAAAAAAGGGAAAGAAGAAGCAAAGATTCCACCTTATCTATTCCCGATCAAAACTATACTTTGATTTAGCTATTTAACTCCTAATCGAAGGTGAATAGGGACCTTTATACCTATAAATATAATCCAAGAAAACAAAGCGAAATTCTAAGCCTGCCTCTAATTCGGCTAAACATGTTCGTGCAACATAATATCACCCTAACTTTACAAAACGCGGTAGCTTTAGAGTCACGCTCGTAGTTATTCTCTTTCTATTTCCAACACAATCCTTCCTGATCTACAACTATATACCATTTTCTTGCTTAAAACAAAACGTTTGTGAACTCTATCTAACAAAAAAATTTAGGAAAAACAACACAACATTTACCCAACAGCAAAGCAACAACTTTGCCTATAATAGAGAGAAAATTTCACCAGTTCCGGCCAAAACCGAACCAATACCCAGTGGTACCAAATACCAACCAGTAGGAATGAAGCTGCAACTGCACCCCCACGTACACGTACACACAGCAACTAAACACATATACACACACACACACTCAGCAAGCCACCCGAAAGGGATTCGGCACAGTAGAACGTGAATAAACGAAACAAGCAAGCTATGAATTTGTAAATCTTCCCCGCGCAGAGAATGTTGAAAGGAAAAGTCATACGACGGAAAGAAAAACAAAGCAAATAAATGATACCAGAGAAAGGAAAAAAATCACAAATCACTGATCAGCCGGTTTTAATTAATTCTTCGAAAGCCTTAGCCACAGACAAACAGACGTGCCTCTTCTGAGAAAAATCCTGGAAAATCTTCGTCCTTATTCGAAACGTTACACTCGTGCGCCACCATGTGAGCCTATTGCCTACTAAATTCTTTTCGTAAAACGGTTTTTGTCTTTGCTAAGGGATGTGCGTGCTTGCTTAAATTAAAACCAGCTGCATTACTGACGGTTTTTGTCTTTGATAATAAATGTACACGCTTGCTTATAGCGACACTAGCGGCATTATTGCCCACTAAGCAAAATTTCAAAATAATCGTTATTTTTCAAGTCGATGAAATTGTCTTCGAGTGGCACGTCTGTTTGTCTGTGCCTTAGCTGTGAAAGCATTTTCATCATCCTCCTCCTTCCGCCTGCTCACAGCATACAAACTGCCAGCCATGCCGGGAAGGAACCGAAAACAACATTGGAAACGAACCGTCGAAGTGCAGCAATGCTGTTGAAAGCTTTCTGTCTGCGAAAGCTTGCGGAGCAAGGGATGCCAACTTTTTTGGGGAATAAAAGTAGAGCAGAATTTGAGATTTCCAGAACAGTTTCGTGGCTGTGTTATTTAAAGTTAAACAACACCATGAGCCATTTGGACAAAAAAAATCAAAAACGGTATCGTGCTTTCAAATTTACCATCACAGCTGATTAATCCACTCGAAGCCTTTAATAAAAAGTCTTCATTCGCCATGATATAAAACATATCTAGTTTCAATTGAATGGTCATGAAACATCAGTACAATGATCTAAACAATCCGAAATACCTGTATAAAATCAATCATTGGTTATAATAGTAGCTATAGGAACTGTTACATTCATATTTATCTATATTTTTAAATCCGGAAAAAGCTTAAGTTGCATTTTGCGGAACGCTTGTAAATTTGTGACTAATTATCAGCTTTGTAAATGCCGACTCAAGCAGCAACTTTTGATGGCCGCTTTGTAAATTTTTGCTGAGCTATCATCTTTATTTGACGTTTCGGCAACAATGAAAAATACCGAACGCTCGTCAAGCAAATGAATTACCGAACAGATTACTGATGGCTCAGCTGTTGAAAACTCAGTAAAAAGTTTGCTGAGTTAGGTAAAAGAAACAAAGTGTGTAACCCGTCATATTTAAGAGTGTATGTGTTAATCCATTACCGTACCGTGGCCCCTAGATAAGTAACGTCACTTCTGTGCCCATTGTGTTCGGGGCAAATCATGTTGCCCAAAACTGCTTTGAGAATCCTGATCTAGTAGCCCTATCTCTATTTTGAGCTTTCCAATGGGCAAAAACTGCCAAAAGAAAAGCCGAGCCTTTGGCATCCCTATACCGAGTAACAGAGAATGACAATGAACTCATGTCCTGGGCTCAAATTATTTTTGTGCCCGCTGTCAGCAGTAGGATAAAGATGTATGAAAAGGAGCGGTGATATGCTATATGTTGAGATGTTAGCCCTTGAAACATGGCGTGATGCCATAGGGGTGGAAAAAGCAGACTACACTGAACCAAATTGCTCGCACATAATTGTATTATCATTGCTTGGCTTTAGCCCCGTAACTATTGTGCGTCATTTTAGCACCGATTATCATCTTTAATTCGCGCAGTTCAAACGAGCAAGGAAAAGTATTCCTTTCAGAAGAAAAATATACACTAAACAATTGAAAATAGCATGATTATTATTAGCTTTGGCAAACTAGTGAGTTGGATCCAGGATCTACATCTCCTGGGCTCGTGGTTTCTGAACCGTCAATATCAGGAGATGAAAAAAAGTCTTTGTTGAGGAAGAACACATGCACGAAATAAACCATATGTATTATTGCCCCTTGCATGACTATTTGGACTTCTGTGATAATCATTCACTGCCCAATTTCTTATTTTGCTTTATCAAATTGACACCTTAGTAGCGCAGTGGCAATTTTTTTTTGGGTTCATTGTTTGTTTTGTTTTTCATTGCAACATTGAGTATATATTTTTGAGCAGCTTTAGTTGAAAATTAGGTTGAATATCAAAACAAAACTAAGGTGCTTATTACGGGAGTCACTTCACGGTGAAATATATTTCACTCTCACGCTCACTTCACTTTTTTAGACCTATTCCCGATTCCACCTCAAGTGAAGTGACAAAAATCACCTCCATGGAGTGAGATTGACAGTGAAGTGAAATTGAGAATAGGACAAGTGAAATAAGATTGTTTCCCAGCTCAAAAATGTCTAAGTCCCAGACAGTCGTTTTTTCCCGTTTTTCTAGATAACACCAGATCTCGACGTGTTCTGCATTTCTGAGACATTCGACATAAAAAAAATGTTTATCGGTATCGAAAATTTCCTGAACTAGTTTGCATTTTTTTCATCGGGCAAAAAATGAAAAATTTACCGCTTTAAGGCACGGATCAAACTTTGATTCACCTCGTTACTGAAGAATAAATCCAATATTTACCATTAGATCACAAATCAATCAACTTTAAGACTTATGGCATCTTCGTGGAATCATTTCACCGTTCAAAATGGTCGTGGAATAATTCCACGCGGAACGTCGCTTTTCCGTTCTCACTTCACTGATATGACACTCATAATAACCCAGATTCCACGGCAGATGTCACTTCGCGACGTTTTTCTCACTTACGTGAGTCCCGTAATAGGATTTTGTTCACTCTGATTTCACCAGGGGCGATTTACTGCTGTCAAATTTCATATATGTGTGCGTTATCGCAGATCAATTCTGGTCCATGAAGTTTGTTGGTCCATGACGTTTAAAAGATTTCCTGTGTGGCGAGGAAACTTCATGATTTTTAGCTAATTGCAGGCTGCTCCCACCAAATTTCACTACGCAACGCAGTATGAATAAAAGTTTTCCGCGATTTCTAGAGTTTTGTTGAAAAGAACGTTACAATTATACTAAATTTTACTTCAATCTAAACGACTAAAACCAACACAACCGGACGCCTTGTTGACAAATATGCTGGTCACGGTTACACGATATTTGACAGATAGATTCCCCCTGGATTTCCCCGTGAAGTGACTCCCGTAATAAGCACCTAAGTGTTATATGATTGATTGGGTGATACTGAGTATCGATACTTTCTCAATTGTCATTGTATCGATACCAGACCACACGTTTTCAAGTATACTTTTATAGTATATATAGGTATCAAGCACAGACTATTGCTGGAATGATTTCTTATCAGGTAGCAGTCATGATAGAGATTTTTTGTCTATATAATAAAATATTTCTGTCAAGCGTTTCGGTAACGCTAGTATCGATGCCCATTGCCCAAACTGCGAAATCGTGTGCGAGATTCGACTGTGATAATCGTGTATTTCGGGATAGTCCAATTTGGCGTAAAAGTCGCAATACTTCTGAATATTGTTTTTGCATTCGTTCCAGACACCAAATAATTAGGGTTCAATTTTTTTCGTTTGTTTTCTTACCTCACATGAAGAAAAGAGAAATCTCATGGGTGCTCCAAATCAGCATTAGTGATGCATATCAATAGTTGCCTCCTGCAGCACTTTATCAGCTCGCTGTTTCGCCTTTTTAACATTATATCAGATATATACAAGCATTTAGGTCAGAACAAGTTCTTACCCAGAATTATGTAATCAAATATAGTATTGTTGTAGGCCAATGATTTAGTGCTTACTGGTTACTTGGGAAGCGTGGGTAATCATGTCAAATCAAAGAAGTGCTCGACATCGAGGTTGTCTCAAATATGCTCAAAACTAGACATAGCTTCAATTTCGAGATGACTCTTACCTTACCAGTCAGCTCCAGGCCGAAGTGTCGTTTGCTGTTCGAAGCAGTCGGCTCCATTCAATTTGGTCTATGGCTGCAGCTCACCAGCAATGTCGTCAGCGGAAGTCCCGCAGGTCGTCTTCCGCCTTGCTCGTTGCGCGCTCCGTAGTCTCGTTCCAGTCGGGTCGTTACTAAGAACCATTTTAACCGGGTTTTCGTCCGACATCCTTACGACATGCCCAGCCCACCGTAGTCTCCCGATTTTCGCCGTTTGAACGAAGAGTGATTCTCCCAGCAACTGATGCAACTCGTGGTTCATCCACCTCCGCCATGATGCATCTTTCATCTGCAGATCAGATGGTACGCAGCACCTTCCGTTCGGAAATCCCAAAGACGCGTTGGACCTACTCGAGCATGGTCCAGGCTTCGTGGCCGTAGAGGACTACCGGTCTGATCAGTGTTTTGTAGATGATCAACTTCATGGGGCTGCGGATTTTAATCGAGCGGATCGTCCTCCGGAATCCAGAGCAGGCTCGATTTCCTGCCATAAGGCATCGACGAATTTCTTCCTGCTCGCAAGACCGTTCAGTGCGCGTCGGTAGCGCTCCATGTTTGCCCTCGTTTGGTGTTGCAGCATTCTCACTCGTGCTGCATTCTTCTTTTCCATTATCTGTTTGCACTCGTCGTCAAACCAGTAGTTTCTCCGGTTTGGAACCATTGTACCAAGTGCCGCTACACCTGTGCGTATTCCTGTGCAATTTAGGTGTCCCGTAGTTGCCCGATGTTTGGTCGCGGTGGGCGAATTTGAAGCGTGGTTCGCGCTGTCGAAAGTTTTGAGTGTATGCGTGATGCAACAAAGTAATGGTCCGAATCAATATTCGCACTGCAGTAGGTGCGAACGTTGATGGCGTGGTCGATTTGGTCCTCCACTTGTAAGTCAGGTGATCTCCAGGATGTCTTCACGGGGGGAAGAAGGTACTTCTGACTACCATATCGCAGGAGGCTGCAAAGTTTACACATCGTTGGCCGTTATCATTTGATGCGGCATGCAGGTTATTTAGCCCGATCACCGGTCTGTACATTGCCTCCCGTCCTATCTGAGCGTTTATACCACCGATGACGATCTTAACATCCCGTTGCGGACAGCTATCATACACCTGCTCCAGCTGCGTATAGAACGCTTCTTTCTCGTCGTCGGATCTCCCCTCGTGTAGGCAGAGCACGTTGATGATGCTGTAGTTAAAGAACTGACCCTTAATTCTCAACTTACACATCCTCGCACTGATCGCCTGCCACCTGATTATAGACTGCTCCGAAAATTATAAATACATCTTCTCTCTTGAATAGAACAAGAAATACAGGATTTTTCGGGTCATTTCATTCTGAAATATAGATAATAAGTGTTTTCTTTCCAGTTTCAATTCAAGTTGAGATTATTTTTCGTAGGATACGCGAGTTCTCTAACTTTTCTCTTTTGAATTGTGTGTTCTCCGACCATTTTTACCACTTTAAGCCAATCTTTTATAAATTTTTCAACATTGTCCGCTGGTTTGACATATTTCCTCAGCTTTGCCTTGGTCAAAGCCCAAAAAGTTTCAATAGGACGAACTTCAGGGCAGTTTGGAGGATTCATCTCCTTTGGGACACATGTAACATTATTTGTTTTATACCACCCTAGTGCATCCTAAGAGTAATGGCAGGAAGCAAGATCGGGCCAAAAGATTGGAGGATTGTTATGCTGCTTAACCATGGGTAACAACCTTTTCTGCAAACACTCTTTCACGTATATTTCACCATTCATTGTGTCATTCGTAATGAATGGACGAGTTATTTTCCCACATTCACAAATGGCCTGCCAAACCATTACCTTCTTGCCGAATTTTTCGGTGTAAATGGCTTTCACTGGTCCAGGGCCATCCTTTCCCTTCGGTGATGTATAAAATTGCGGTCCTGGCAGAGTCTTATAGTCCAGTTTTATGTAGGTTTCGTCATCCATGATAACACACCCCATTTTTTTGGTCAGAAGTTTGTCATAAAGCTTCCGAGCTCTCGGTTTCACAGATTCAGCTTGTTTTGGATTTCGTTTTAACTGCTTCTGCTTACGACGGGTCTGCAGACCCATTCTTCCCTTGGCACGCATAACGTTACTCGACGAGATTTCAAGCTTTCTCGCCACATCTCGTACTGATACTGAAGGATGCCGCTTGTAGTATTCCTTAACCTTTTTGTCCATTGTGGGATCAACAGGCCCGGGTTTTCTACCACGTCTTGGGGCATCAGTAAATGTGCACTCTTCACAATACTTCCGCAATGCGGTTCAAACTGCTCCGACACTTATACCTTCTTCTCTGGCTAATTTTCTTATAGAAAGACCACTCACGGTGCCCCATTTGTGCACAATTCGCTTTCTTTGCTCGGGAGAAAGGCCACGCATTTTCCAAATTTCGCACTAAATGTTAGAAAAAATGACAGCATCTGTTTCTTTTGGATGTAAACAACAGGACGCAGCCAACGTTTGGTTGAATACTGCACGTTATTTGAAATAACGGTTGATCGTAAGTGTATTTATAATTATCGGAACGGTCTATACGCGTTGGCGCATCCTACTCAGCACTTTAATGGTATTTCCAAGCTCGTTGGTGGTGCCACAGCTCTGATGAAAGGTAGGATCTCAATGTCCGCTTTTCCATACCTTCTGTCCCGACTAGGGTTACCATTTCGTCGGAGTTAAAAATCAGGACAATTTTTTCCAGCAAAAATTTGTTCTAAGCTATTGTTATTTTTTGAGGTATCAATAAATAAAACACGTAATTTGAGATTTGCACTTCACAATACGCCAAAAGCCTCATATTTAACGTATTTCTCGAACGATTCAAATTTGCAACTTTGATTTATTAGGCGTTAGTAGATACCTTAAAAAATGCAACTAGTAAACTGTTTGAAATAAACTTATTTGTCAAAAAACGTTTAACAATTTTAACGACTAGACAATTTCTCTCATTAAGATTCAACCAAAGAAAAAAATCGTTCGAAATAAGAACAAGATAAGTCAAGATGGAAGTACTGAACAGTTTGCTTCCTTTTTGAATATCCGGCATCATTCAGCAAAATCAGGACAAATGCTAAAATATGAAAAATAAATCAGGACGCTCCAAATGGATCTCAAAATCAGGACATGTCCTGCTAAATCAGGACGGATGGTATCCCTAGTCCCGACCAGCATAGTTCCTCCAGTGCTACGAGTTGATTCATCAAATATGGTCCTGTTGCAGCCATGGAAGCCTGACGATCTGCAGATTTAGGTCCTTGTTTAGTTGCCTAGGTCTGTGCCGATTGTTTCGATCCGTAATATATGACTCTTAAAGGCGTGAGATTGGAACCTGTGAGGGCCGAAGCTAAATTTGACGCTCGTTCCAAATTGTCAACTCATCATTTGAAGCCCAAGATGACTCTAAATAAACTAATACTGCTTCTCAAACTATTTATTCCAAACTAGTTTTTCATATTTAGTTTTATTTCGAATACATTATATTTTCTGTGTTCAAAAATGCATCGACAAAGCCTTCGAACAAATGTCAGCGATTTAGTTGCGCTATAACCCAACGAACAGGCCCCAACTCAAATGATATACTAATGATATACTGATGTTTTGTTCAACATCTAGCTGCAGTTTTTATGCACAGGAACCCACTTTTTCTTTATGTCCTCCTCAGATGTGACCTCCTAGGGATGCTTTCGTGGTGCCTGCTTCAGTATTTTTCTATAGGCATTAGTTCCGGTGCGTTGAGAGGGTTCCATGTCCTTGGGTACGAAAGTGACCCCGTTGTCTTCGTGCCACTCTCCAGGACATAATTTGAATAGTGGCACAAAGCTAGATCCGGCCAGAAGATCGTAGGTCCCTCTTGTTGCTTCAACAGAGGAAGCAGCCGCTTCTGTAGACACTCCTTGAAGTAGATCTCCCCGTTTACAGTTTTGGTAGTCACGAACGGCGCACTTCTTTTGCCACATGAGCAGAGGTAGCTGCCGGAAGTCCATCTTGACATAAGTCTCATCATCCATGATGAAACAATGAGGCTTCGTCAGCGTCTGAGTGAACCAATTCCTGGACCCGTGACTTTCCCATCGTATTTTGCCGTTCGTCACGAGTCTTCATCAGTTTGTGCGTATGCCTCAGTCTTCGGTATGTGTTAATAAATTAAGAAAAAAATAAGGATTGTCTAATTAAACGGTATTTGATTTTAACTCTAACTAATCTTACTACCCTTACTAACACGCTGAGAATCCTGAGTAAGAATCCCCAGGATACCTTTAATTCGGTGACGGAATCGTGAAAGGAATCGCGAACACGATCCGAAGGATTCCCACTCAGGATTCTTATTCAAGAATCCTAGAGCCATATACAGGGCATTCCTGAGGATTCTTTTTTCCAGGAATCCTTTTCAAGGTCGTTCACGAATCCAATGTGAGGAATCCTAGAGAATGTATGCGAATCGTATGTGTTCGTCCGGGTAATCATACAAATATATGTACAACGATTTAAATCAACAAGAAGTTTATTGAGCGGCAACGAAACCATCAATTGTATCTCGAGTTGAAATCAAAACGCTTCATGAAAGTTTAATGAGACCGTTATGCTCTGATTTTTTCTATCATGGCGAAAAGTAAGCGCAAAAAAGAACCGTACATCGTATTTTCTTGAAACAAATAATTTCATAAATTCATTAATTTGTAAAACCGTAAACATTACATCCCAATGAAAATTAAATCTCATTTCGATCTAATGGAAAGCTTACTTTTATTTTATACTGGTTCAATTTGGAAAATGAAATACACATACGCATATTTACACCCCATACAGACACATTTTATACATTCGCACACATGCGAACAAAAATACACATAACCACATACACGAACATGCAACTAAGAACCTTGAACCAGGGAGGATCTATCTGTCAAACATCGTGTAACCAGCATATTCGGCAACATGGTGTTTGTTTTGGTTTTTGTTCTTTTTGGTTATGAAATTGATCGATGTGAAATATTATAGAATTGGAACGTTTTTTTTATCAAAACTCGAGAAACCGCGGAAAACTTTTATAAATGTGTTGTGTAGTGAGTTTTTCCTCATCATCGTTCATAGTTACAAACGTCGCGGACCAACAAACGTCATGGACCAGAGCTGATCTGCGATAACGCACACATATATGAAATTTGACAGCAGTGAATCCCCTCTGCCTTGAACAGTGATTTTCTGGCCAAAAAAAAACCGTTACATTGTTTTCTCTAAATTAGTTCCAAGGTAAATATTATCGGAACAAATGTGTAAATAATTAAGTCAGATTCGTCCCGTATTCAGCAAACAACAAATTACCCGGTTAGGGTTAGGGATTTTCTTAAAAACAGGCCTAAACTAATGTTCACTTCATGTTGCTAACAATGCTGAAACTATTAATATTCCTTCTTGGATTTGAAAAATAATATATCTGCTGTTACTTGTATGTAATGCTCGTAATGCACCATGTGCTGTTTCATCCCTCGTTTGCTTCCCACAAACGGCAAACCTGGTATAGTTTTCCGCTGGCTTTTTGTTTTGTTAACATCACGTTTCAAAGCACAGACGTATTACACACTTCTTTTCATTATTATGTTTTGGTTTGCAAGATGGCTTCACTTCAATTCACCGTCATAATCTTTCGCACTCTATGTCCCACCACTACGAATGGACATTTGTTACATTTTACTAGCATTAGACACAACAGGTGATGTATTCACTTCATGATTTGTATAACCGTTGGAATAGACTGCAGATAAACTGAGTTCAATAAAAATAGCTCTACGTATAGCAACTAAACATCTACTAAACAATTTAGCTTAGAAAGTGAACCACTTTTTAGCAGAAGCATGTTTGTGCTTCAACAGTTTCTTCACATTATGTCACGTGTTTCAAAACAATAGAGAATGATAAGATTGACTGCTGAGGAGAAAAGCCGATACGCGTAAAACAAAATCTTTATGGCAAAGCAAAAAGTTCCGAACCATTTCACTTGGCCTTAAAAAAGCTATCGTTCACATTTTCATCACATCACATTCTGCGCACTATTGATTCCTTCAACAACATAAAATAAGATTGCATTTTTTTGTTTAGTTAGTACAACTGTAGGAAAAATGTGGTTGCCCCATCCCGGTAGGACGGGTCGTCAACGATCTTGGCCCGACAGAGTGGACACGTCTGCTCCCGATCAAACCACGTACCGACGCATAGCTCGCAAAAAATGTGATTACATTCTAGCAGGACCGGCGAGTTGAAGCTGTCGTGACAGATTGGACACTGGCCACCGCATGCCTGCAACTGCTCCTTCGATGGAATTGTTCCGTAGCTCTGAAAAAGGAATGAAAACAAATTTAAACATTAGGATATGAGCTGGCATTATCTATACAAGCATTAAGAACCATGAAAAGTCGTCCAATTTGACCAAGCCACTCGAACGGTAGCGATATCCAGACTAGCTTCCCAGGCTGTTTCTGCTGTTCATCAACTGGGCTAGGCGATCGTTCGCCAGCGAACGACTCGTCTGGGCCAGTCGCCATTTTCGAAGAGTCAAAGAGCCGAGGATCGCTGGCCAGCAGCTACCATTGAACTGACGACGCTGCCCTCGGATGCGCCACTCGTTTTCGCGCCCTCGCAATACACAAGCGATCATCGTTTGCGTTGCCAATGCGAATGCCTAATATTTACTGCCGAAATCACGATGCGACCAATCTACCACGTTGTGTGCTGGACGGAATGCAGTTGCGTGCTTACGGGCGAACGCAAAGCGTTATTTTCGCTTTCATTGTTTGAATTTTCGGTGCAAAACACACGTGCGATTGACTATCAGAGATGGTCATATTTTAAAATATGTTAACACTTTTGTGTTTTTTTTTTCAACGCTTTTGTACGATATTTTCGAAGAATTACTGCATTCTTTTTCGAATTTAGATTAAACAATAATTATTCAAAAGAAAAAAAAATTGAGCATCCCAACTCTCGTTATAATCCGAATCGCACGAAACCATGAGGATGCGATATTGGAGGTAGATCCATGCAAGCAATAGTCATTCAGTTCCATTGGCAGCGTTTGTTTCCACATCTATTTTGGGGCATGAAAGGATAACCTTGTTTGTGAATGCGAAATATTATGGATTAGTCGCACTTACGGCATGCATCGGCGGTCGTTTGTATCGCCAAAACCCATTCGAGAAGCTTATGTGAGGTTGGGCAGATCAACATCGACACTGGAATAATCGTGCCACGCAATGCCTCATCGAAACGGACGCACCCAAAACTGCATGGTGATCGAGCGATAGAAAGAAAACATTCCAACATCTCAGTAATGTTGGTTTTTTTTGTTTGCTCTTTACGATAAATTTTTCGTACTAATAATATTCATTCCAGATGTGAACGCCAAAACGAACATCTCCGATTTAATAATCGGATTTGGATTCCATATATTGCACGTATTGATCAACCGTATGATTATATTTACATTTCATTTGTAACTTGCATTTAGAAATACATTCTGAACGTATAACAACAATCATTCCACGCTACTGGGCACTAATCACCAACACCAATCCTCGTCCTGACATTCCAGATAATCGGGCATTTCACACTCTTCATTTTCATCGTAGTGATATTGAAAGGCGAGATCATCGTCGATTTCCACTTCGCTATCAACATCGATATCCTGGTCATCCTGCTCTTCAATATCGAAGTCTTCCGCGAAGGAATCGGCATCGTCAGCTTCACTGACATCGGAGATCAAATTGTCTTCGTCAGCTTCACGGGCATCGGAGATCAAATTGTCATCGTCAGCTTCATTGACATCCGAATTCGAATTGCCATATTCATCACTGGTATCGGTCTCGATATGATTCTCAGAAACCTCAAGAATTTCATCATCGGTCAAATCCGATTCTGCTCCATTCAATATACTGATGAAAAAATCATCGTACTCAGAATCATATTCATCATCCGAAATATCCCAAGCTGCGTCCCCTTCCGGAATATTTCCAGTAAACGTTTCCGAGGCAGCAAGCCGACACACAGGGCACTTGTTGCTCACCGCTAGCCATCGAGTTATACATTGAGTATGGAAACGGTGGAAACATAGTAGCTGCCGTGTTTCATCTGCCGATGAATCAGATATCTGTTCTAAGCAGATAATACATTCGCTACAGCGAGAAATATAAATGAAAAGTTCGACCTTACGGTTTGTGCTATCAAATATTGTCACCCACCTTTGCGATGCCATCATTTACAGCTCCAGTTATAAGAATTTACACAAAAACTAACAGCCGATGCATAAAATATTCCAAGAGAGCAAAACATTGAAACGACCGGTCTGAATGGGCGATACTTGTATCGTAGTAACAGTCTCGATACTCAGACCAAAGGTATCGAGTATTCTGGTATCGGTACTCGTCACTACACGGAGAAAAATCAACTGGCAGTTCATGGTAATTTTAACAATAACAATTTTTTAGTGATTATGTTTAGTGATTTAGTGATTAGTGATAATTGTTATTTTGCTCTTGATCGAAAATACTATAACAGTGAACAAAAAAATTTGAATTTACATAGTCAAAACCACTCAAGCATAGCGGTCACAGTGTACATGTTTTCGATGCTGTGTTCGACTTTCAACTAGGACGGCGGTGAAAATTTCTCCAGAATTTAATTCGTTAATTTTAGATCATCAACTTTCTTGATTTGATTTTTTTCAGTATTTGGCACAAAATGACGCAACTTTGAAACCCCAGTGGAAAAAGTATTCGATCGGATATGAAACCAAACAGTACAGGTTCCGCATTCAGGGTGGCGACTCAATTTTAAAAAATAAATTCCCTGATTTTCCCTGATGTTTCATTTTTTTCCCTGACTATTCAAATTTTTTTTTAAACTGATTTAGTTTACGACTGTCATAGGGTTTCCCACCTAAATCACAAAACTAAGGAACAGGCTTTAACTGGATGCTGCTAAAATTCTCACCGGTAAGGCCGGCACAAATTTTATTTTCATTCTATGTCACCACCCCATGTTGCAAATTGGAAGGGGAAGAGAAAAAAAAGTTCAACCCGTTTGTGTTGATATTTTTTTTCGACAGCGTATCCAGCTTTTTACGCACCATAATGGCGGTCGCTATAATGCGTGTTCGTAATATGCGAACCTCTCTGCTTACGTCAGATTTGCTATTTCTGAAAAATTGGCAACACAAAGTTGCCAGAAATATTTTTCTTTGATAAATTGTATGAAGACTTCAAACTGACGTAAGCAGAGTTGTCAAAAGGGTGGGTAATTTTTTACGAACTTTGCATTATAGCGTCCGCCATTATAGCGCGTAAAAAGCTGGATATGCTCAATTTAGTGCCAAACAAGTCCAGAGAGAGTGTAGTCAACAGGCAAGCCAAATAATCAATAATAATGATAAAGTGTTATTTTTCAACATTCATTTAAATGCAAGTAACAAACGTCCTTTTCGGTTTACTTACGGGAAATGTCTAGGGGATAGTCTATAGTCTTTATTTTTTTTTTTTTCAGTTTGAGCTCTGGAGTATTTTTTCCCTTTTTGTCGATCAGTGTTATCAATTATTTTTAATTTTTAATTGGATATTGGATACGAAACCGAACCGTAGAGTTCTTGAACCAGCCTTTTATGCTGAAAAAAAAAAGTTTTTGTGCTAAAAAGTCGTTTAAAAAAGAATCGGTCGTTTAAAAAAGAAAGGTTAAAAAATTTTTCCTGAATATTTTCTAGTTTGCCCTGATATTCCCTGATTTCCCTGAGCAAAAAAAAAAGTAGGAGGGTGGTATTCAAGACACGACCGCATGACGTTGGACTACGGTATTCTTATATTCCATTAAAACAAATAATAGAGAGAATTGCAACTCTAGTATTTGCTGCAATTTTATCTAACAGCGCATTTCTGAATGCTGAGACGTTAAAACGTTATAAATAATAATATATACTAAAAGAATGGATATCTTTTATTTAATCGCTGTCATTTCATACATATTCGAATCAACCCTTTGTTTGCTGCACTACCAAGACAATCATTTAATTGAGCGAATTGGTAAAATTTTCCTATCTAAGCAAAAAGCAAACTTTACGAAACTATCTGAAATTGGAGCCCAGAACGATTCAAACGAAAATTTTAAATTTGAAAATTGTTTGACATTTAATCGATAAAACTCATGCTAGGTTAGTTCCAGCCCAGCATATAACTTCATGTATTTGAAAAACAAAAACGTTTGGTTCAATAACTCAATATAGCAAGAGCTCAATCACACGTTTTTCGGTAGTTGTTATCAAGGTTTGGGCGAGTGACAGGATAATATCTTAACTTCTTCAGTTGTGATTTAGAGCATTTCTAATTGTTTTGTTATTTTTCACGATAGCGACAAGTTTGTTTCTTTCTCTGTGTGCGAGAAACAAAATCAAAACCGCGCACCGAGAAACAAAAACGAAAATTTAATGAATGCTCATTGAGAAAGCTTGCAACTCTTTTTACCAATGATTTATGATACTCAAAAGAACCCGTTTTGATCTAAATCAAATTTCTAGTAAATAAGTGTTGATCATTCATAGGTAGTAATTTTTCCTCGATGAATTAGGACTGGCTGAAGAAGTTAAAACGCTGCTGTAAAATCAAATTCACAACTGTGTTCGCTAAGACATTTTAATATTTTCAATGACAATAATAATCTTCGATAAACACCCGCTATAGTTATTCACACACATGCTATAACTATCTAAACACGCGTTAAAACTATTCATACACACGCTGTAGCTATAGTTTTTTATACACACATGCCGAAGCTATCCATACACACGCTATTCCTTTCCATACATCCGATACAACTATCTATACACACGCATAAGCTATCCAACCATGTGCTATTACTATCCATACATACGCTATAACTAATCATTACACACGCAGCAGCTATCCACACACAAGCTATAACTATCCGTACACACGCTGAAGATATACACGCAATAGCCATAATATGCTACACATGCTAGTGTCTTACACACGCTATAGCTAGCCATACACACGCAACAGCGCCATCCCTATCATCGCAAATGTCATAGCAATACAGATGCACATACGCTATATGTGCACACTGCACACACACTAAATGGCGGTAGCTTTCCTAGTGGCAGTGCTGGCTCGTGCAGTTTCTGGCAGTTCTGGCAGTTTCGTGCAGTTTTCACCCAACGATATCTGAATTGGATTACCGCTGGTGGGGTCCAACTCAGATCGAAGGAGAACCGAACTGAATGAAGAAATGCAGCTGCCCACTACCTCCGCCGCTGCTGCCTGATACTACCGCTCTGGTTCTGCTGCAGCTCAGTTTGGCCGCTGGAATCAGCCACCACTGCTGATTATACAAGACCGGCCTGGTGGCCTTCCACTTGTTAACTGATGAGGCCTTCCACTTGCTATGAGACGACACAGGCTATTATATAGCCCAAAGCAAAAATCCATCCGCGAGCAAACAAGAAGCGAGCTTGTGATTGGTTGAATGTGCACGACTTTTAACACAACTTTTAACTAGTTTAGTATCAAAAACATATTTAAATTATTATATGACAATCTTGCGCAATATTTCCCCTATCAATCAAGCCATTGGTGTTTAGAATCTGTTCAGTGGTAATGATAAAAGAAGCATTTTAAAACGGTGTTGAAACACCTGTTGCAGCTACCGAAAGCGAGCTCGTTATTGGTTGAAAGCTGCGAGACTGTTTACAAAGTCAGATCGGTTGTATCCGTTAGTGTCGACTGTGCTTGTGAAGAGAGGTGGTGATTGGTTGCTCGGTATGATTTAGACAATCGATGTGATTTATCAATTTTTCAATAGTGTATCTCGAACAATAGGTTATTTTTGTTACATAAATTCAACCGTAAAAGAATTTCTGATCGGTTGATGCCAAAACCTCGAAATTCTGAAAAGAAATGACTGATATATAAGCGCTCAAAACCTGACCACTTTTCCCTGGTTTTCCCCGGTTGAATTACTAGATTTTTCAATTCAGGTGCCTAACTTCGATATAGACGTTAGTCCAACGTCAAAAATCCCTGACATTCCCTGCTTTTCCAGGTTTTCGACACGCTGGTTTATGATGATACGAGCTAATAAATCTGAAGGTTATTCAAATGGAGATGCTCTTCTGTACATAGAAAAGCATTCGACAGTGTTTAGCATAAAGGTTTGATTGAAAAATTGTTAATTTTAACAATTATTTAGCTGATTCCACCAGAATTCCAAATGTGATTGATTTTCTTGTGAAAGCAGGTGTGTCCCAACATAGGTAATTGATAACACTGTTCCTGCGAATTTTGGTGTCACTAGACGTTTCGGAAATGCCTAAAGTCTTCAGAATAAAGTTTTCCTGAAAGTAAACGGAAAAACAACGAACACGGCGAGCGATAACTTTGCGGCTTTTTTGACGCACTTCTGCATTAACCAGGAGCACCAAAATGAACTGGAATGGTTGAAAAGCTATAATATTTCTAGGGTACTTATTTGAGCTTTAGGACAGCTTTTTTAAATTTTGTCCATCACCGTAATTTTTATTCTCAATTTTATCAAATTGGACTAAGCCTGATCCTTTTTAGTTTTGTGATTTAGGTGAAAAAACCTATGATAGTCGTAATTTAAATTAGTTTAAAATAAATTTAATAGTCAGGGAAAAACCTAGGGCGACGCTAACTCTCTCTGTCTCTCTCTCTCTCTCTCTCTCTCTCTCTCTCTCTCTCTCTCTCTCTCTCTCTCTTTCTCTCTTTCTCTATCTCTCTCTCTCTCTTTCTTTCTCTCTCTCTCTCTCTCTCTTTCTTTCTCTCTCTCTTTCTCTCTCTCTCTCTTTCTCTCTCTCTCTCTTTCTCTCTCTCCCTCTCTGTGTGTCTCTTTCTCTCTCTCTCTCTCTGTCTCTCTTTCTCTTTGCCTCTCTTTCTCTCTCTGTCTCTCTTTCTCTCTCTCTGCCTTTTTCTCTCTTTGTCCCTCTCTTTCTCTCTCTCTTTTTCTCTCTGTCTCTCTTTCTCTCTCTCCCTCTCTCTTTGTCTCTCTCCCTCCCTCTTTGTCTCTCTCCCACTCTCTTCCTCTTTCTCTCTCCCCCGCTCTTTTTCTCTCTCTCCCTCTCTCTCTTTCTCTCTCTCCCTCTCTTTCTCTCTCTCTCTCTCTCTTTCTCTCTTTATCTTTCCCTCTCTTTCTCTCTCTCCTCTTTCTCTCTCTCTCAGCAAGCAGCTGGACGAGCTTCCTGGTCTATAGGCCTATTTACGTATCAACGAACCAAGCAATCACCTGTTTATTACTGAAAACGTCACATAACTTCACTGATTCAATAATCTAATTTATGGTATAAATGCGAGATAAACTTCATGTGAAAACTAGACGAAATTTATTGAAACGCAGGAACATATGTTATCTGTCGACCCGACAGCTTTTATGTGAATACGCTTCATCTGCGTAGGCAGATAAGAGTTGTGATTTTCAGATGTAAAAAAAATGTTTTTAATGGACTTTTCCAAGGATTCTTTGAAATTTCAAAACGTAAGGTTTATTGAAATTATGTAATTTGGAAAGAAAAATAAAAAATTTTAAATTTTTTAGAGCGTGGAATTTAGCTGTATGAGCTTCTAACTTTTTCGTTGGACGACTTCGAAAACAATTAGGAGAAAGTTCCGTTGAATGTAAGTTTTATTTTCTTTATGACTGAGAATCCAATAAATCTACCTTATCAAACTTTTCACAGAAATTCACAATTTTCACAGACATCTCGAATTCTAGATGCTACTGCAACAGATTAGATAGCTGACAATAATCGACAAAAGAAGCGGTTCCCATATTAAAAATTGTTCAATTCTTAAATAGCATAGGAAATCAATTCTTTCTTAACAAAATGATTAGACAAATTCAATTTTTGTTTTTTATCTTTTAATTTCGAAAAAATGCAACACTTGAAACCACCAAACATTACATGTACAAGCACATGAAGTATATTAACAAAACCAATAATTCTCATTGAAGTAAAACACAAAAGATATACATGATTATTCTAATGAATATAACTAAAACCATATTATAAGTTTCTATGTGATATGTAGATAAATGCTATTAGAAAAGCTACATAGGAAAAAAACTATATATATATTTTCCAATAACTTTTACATGATAATTTGGTTCAGTGTACGAATTTGTTAGTGCCACCAGCGATGCCAGATTGGAAGACATGTCTTCAAATGGAAGACATTTACCCTGCGGTGAAGACATGTTTGTTTGCGAAGACAAATGGAAGACTTTCAAAAATATGTGAAGACATAAGAAAAGTATGTGGTATGACCCGCATTTCGCAAAGGTGGTGACCTTTTGTTTTTTTTTGCTCAATAGTTTTCGATTTGCCGGTAAGTTTTTGAGTCTTTGGTCGGTCCTAGCGAGCCAGTTCGGGTTGGAAGACATGTGAAGACATTTTTTATTGAAACTTGAAGACATTTGGAAAAATGACCTGGCATCCCTGAGTGCCACTCGCTGAGAAAAATATTTACAAATCGCTGTTTTGTTGTTCTGTTTTTAACAGCTAGACGAATATTCAGTTGAGCACTTATGTTTTAGACTCGTTTCTGAATGAATTTCATTCGTGATCAGGAGTCGGGAGAAGTTGCTGAACATCGACCAAAAATGGTTACCAATGATAAAAAGCAACTTTAAACCAGAGTCTGTGTTTATAATATAGAGTCGCGCAAAGTTGAAAACAAAGAAACCAATTTAACGTTAAACAAGGGTGCCAATCGAGCAATGTTAGGGGTGAATGAAAAGTGTTGTAATTGAGCGTGATATAGAATATGAGTTTTTCCGAAGTTTCAACTTCAAATATGTAAGGGGCCATCCACATACCACGTGGACAGATTTTAAGCGATTTTAATTTTTTTTTTTTCAGACGAAATACTCGAAATGTGTTGGGTGAAATTCAAACAGTAGTATATCAATCTGTTCTTTATCGTTTTCTCTGTCAGAACTTATTTTCAGATTGTAAAACTAAGTTAGCAAACTTTAACAATAATCAAGCAAATACCAATCGAGGCGTTTATTTTTTGCAGCACCCGAAGTAGCTTCTGAATGTCTGCAATATAGGTCGATTTGTTTCAAATGATGTTTGTTCACAGATTTCTTTGTGATTAACGGTATTTCTTATATTCGTAAGACAGCTAGATAATCAAAGTTTTAATTTCCATCATTGAAATTGTCAATATTGATCAAAAAGCAGGAGCAGGCCCGGATTTGAGGTGTGGCAAAGGGGGCAAATGCCCCGGGCCTCCCGATTTGAGAAGCCCCGCTTGTCCTGGGGCGACCTTTTTTGTTTTTGCTCGTCAACTCCCAGAACGTTACCTCTAAATGTTTTAAGAGGGCCTCACAAAAAAATTTGCCCCGGGCCCCACACCGTCTAAATCCGGCCCTGAGCAGGAGTTTTAGGCCTGTTTTCTGCGACTGATTAAAATAGGCGCTACTGCTTAAGCCGTTCCTTACCCTACTACTGCTATTTTTTAGTAGTTAGTAATTCCTGCGAATATCGACATAAGTAGTTCCTTGGAAAGGTATATATAAGTTCAACTGTATGTCGTTCTGAATTCAGCGTGAGTGAAGGGTCAAAGTGGGAAGCCTGAGAATAAACCCATGCTTTAAAGTTCCTCTGACATCGAACGGTTAGATGCTACTAGGATTCGAACTCACGGCCATTCCCGCTTGTCAAAGCGGACTCTGTAACCTTGAGGCTATGCAGCATCCCTAACTACCCGCACACATAAGATTCTTTGATTGAAACAATCATTTTATAAGTTTTTTTACAAATGTAAAATCCAAACCCATCTTTATCTCTATTATTATTATGATGGGCCACATAGTAAACGTGGACCCAAGTCCAGAGCAAAATAACTAATAGATATGTCTAAATTGCAGGGTCTGTTAGTAACGCTAGTATCACTGCAGATTGCGTACGCAGCAAATAAAGTAAAGTTATCTGTTTCTGGAAGCTCTAGATAACCGCTACGATTAAATAATCAGAACGAATGAGTGAATCAGTTGTTCGTTCACAGCAATCATTTATACTCCATTTTTGATAACAATAAAAAAAACAACTCACCGTTTTCTGAAGCAACTTGATCACGGACCACTTGCAGAACTTAATCCGATCGAGCAAATCGGACGACTTAGCGACCATGTAGACGGCGGACAGAATTACGCCAACAATTTTCTCCGATCCAGAGTAGGATTCGAAGAGAAAGATGAGCCACGGTTGAATCGGTGCCGCCGAGCGGTATAGCTGAGAGAGCGCCTCGGTCATAAGGTAGATTTTTCCCTATCGAAGAAAACATGTTTTAAATATTATCCTCTGTACAATTGCTCAATCCACATCGGGCAAACTTACCCGGCTTTTGTACTCGATTACGCTCGGTGGCATTAGAGTTACTACAATTTTCACCACGATAGTTAACAATTTCAGCACCAAATCGGACATGCATACGGAAAAAAGCAGCGACTTAAGACTTAGCGGCTCAGAAAGATCCGGCATAAACATGATACTGAGGAAAATATTCTTGCGCTCGAGCAAGAAGCCAACCACAACCAGTGCTACGACTATGAAAATCAGTTCCCGAAGTAGTACCATTATCCGTTTCTGGGCCTGCTTGGAGATTTCCTGCCGCACTACCCAGTTGGCATGGGAGAAAGTCATCAGCAAGGCTAGGAAATGGATGATTCCGTCGAGATGATCGTAGCATAGTTTGGTAATCAGTATGAACATCAGCGGAATGTAGCGAGCAAATGTGTCAATCATTATACGAGCTTCTGGAATTTGATTTAAAGCTTCATGGACCGTGGTTTCGTCCGATGGTTGATTATTGGAACTGATACTGTTGCTGCGAGTTCCGTTGTTAGGATTCGGATTGGTGGGCGTTGTCGGTTGCTGGTGTAGAGGTTCCGATGCTGGAATGCCACTTCCACTAGCAGCAGCTCCCAGCGACAATGGTAGGCTTTGCTGTTGGCCAGCTGGGGCCGATTGCTGTGTGAGAAGCTGATGATGCACAGTAGACAATGGCTGGTGGTTGTGGAAATGATGATGATGGTGATGATAGTTAAAGTTTGGCATCATCGTCGGTCGTCCTACGTTACTAGCATTGCTAGCATCTTCATCACCGGAGTTCGGTTGAATCCATGAGTTCGGTCTAATGCTGCTAGCGATCGACGATGACGTAGAAATGGGATAGATTTCATTGTTGGAAGACCGAGGTGACGGCCCTGTCATATTGTCCACATCTATAACAACATCGCTAGGGTTTCCCAGACCGTGGTTGACCGGAGGAGTAGTGCTGCCCGGCATATGAGAAACAGAGCGCCCGGATTGGTTGAAAAGATTACGGCGCTCAGACGAGAATAAATTGTTGGGATTGCGCGCTTGCTGCATGAAGGCAAATAAATCACTCAGCAGGTTATTGCTTAAGTTCACAGCGACTCGCCCACCAGCTGCGTCGTTGCTGACTCGTCGATCCGTTCCACTTCCAGCGGAAAGCATTCTGGCAAACGGAACCCGACCATTAAATGTGTTCCGAAAGCCAACATTATTGTTGTTATTGTTAGACATGTTGCCTTCGTTAGAATTGACGGAGTTTTGCCTTTCGACGACGATCGAAAACTGAGATTGATGTACTGTGGCTAGTACCGTCTGTCCCTCAGAACCCTGGCTGCCAAGGCAAGCGTTGCTGCTAGTTGTCGTTGTGGGAGCTGTAAGATTATCAATAATAGTGACCGTAATTGCTGGAATGTTACTGATTGTGCTGCTAGTGTCCTCCTCCGACGCTAAAGGGGGTCTACCGCCCTCGTCTATGGTCAGTGTGCAAGAAGTGGTCTCGATTATTGCAGGAGAGTCTGCACTAGTGGGTGAGGACACTTCTGAATTAACCACAGGTGCTACTGATGGAATCTGCCGTTCTGCTGATGGTTCTACAATCCTCGAGCTCGATTGCTGCTGTTGCGTTTCGGGTTTGGTATCGGACATCTTATGCTACTATTTTCCCAGCAATTTCTTATCTGCAAACCGCACTGCTACTAAGCATTGTTAACAAGGGTTGATGACGAATGGTACAGTTCCAGAAGTATGACCCGATCTGCAAAAAAAAAATGATGAGAAACAAAAGCAAAATTGGTATGTTTGTTCGGGTAGTGTTATATTGATTTAGTTTCTGGACTATGGCACAACATATCTCGTGAAAAGAAAGTTTCCTTTTTTGTGTCGATGATGAAATAAGTCAATTTATTATTGCAAACCTCTTCACGTTCAAGAAAATACGATCAAAGGCAAAAAATTTAATAAGATTGTTCGAGAAACGATGTAAACAAACTGCTGTATGCACAACCCAAATATTATTATTCTCTCAGTTCAAAGTGAAAACAAGCTTATAACGAACATCACAGTTCCGTGTCGATTTACATATCTGTAGCTCAACTTGAGATTAGTGCTGCCTGTAGTAGGCTGCGTGATACCACTTCGTCATCAACATTATCCCCGCACTCCCACCACATAAAATACCTCTTACCATATATGTATACGTGATTAACCTTCCAGCCTGTGATAATGGATCACTAGATTACGAATGCTTAAGCAAAGAAAACAACAAACTAAAACGCACGTTCGAGATAACTTATCGATATGAAACGAAAATCTAAACTAATTTCCAGCTGCGAGTGCTATAATTTACCAAAACTTTAGGTTTTCTCCAAATAATTTGACACCATGTTTAAATTCCGTCTTTTTTCTGCTACTTTGACACCTTTGCTTTGATGACTGGACTGACCAGTGTTGCAAAAATGACTGTTTTTCATCAAATGATACAGGTAAACCCTAAACTCAACAGTTGAAATCGATACAACTGAATATTTAGTTTGCTGCCTCAAAAATAAAAACAAAATATTTATACTTACAATACACATTAACTAAATGTAGATTTCTTCAATAGAACTGATAATTATTCAATATAATTTTGATAAACATTGAAAAATGAAACACTGGCAACTGCAAACTCAATGCACTGTCAGTCAGTAAGTTTCCGTTACGTGTAATATATACAGGTGCGGCGAGGAGAAAGTCAGAGACGTTACACACTTATTCTCGTTTTAATTGTTCAGTAATTTTTATTACTGTTATGTTCAGTAAATTTGAAAAAAAAAACATCATTTTGTAATTTTCTCAAAAATAACTGATGTCGGTTGAAGTTTTTACCGAATTACCGTTATGCAAAAGGCACTTGACGAGCTCAGCAAAAAAACATTACTGACTTTTTATGTAAACTAAAGTATGTTCTGCACGTTAATAGAGTTCAGTAAATATTTGACGATCTGTCAGCATCTTCCTAGGTGTTGCTGAAAACTCTTCAATTGTTTAACTGGACTCTTGTTGTTTTTTACTATACTGTTCGGCAATTTTTCTGCATCTGTCAAAACGAAACATCAAATGTCCGCCATTTTCAAATATTCAAAGAGTTCCGAAGCTGAGTTTTTAAGTGTTTCGCGTGTGATTTTCAAAAAAAAAATGAATATCCTACTTTCAAATCTACAAGAAAACGACGTGGAGGTACACGATCTATTCAGTCAGCATATGGAAATTTTTCCACCACGGGAGAGCAGTTTACTAGAAGCCTGCAACAAAAAGCCTGTATTCATCATAACATTAAACGTATCAAGTTTTTACTCGAATGTGCTGGGAACACCAGTATAATCGATCTAAACAATCCGAAATTCCTTTCTAAAATTATTTAACAGTTGCAATAGCAACTTTCACAATGGTTCATATTGCTCTCGTAACCATGAAAAAACTTTACGTTTGCAGAATGCTCGGTAATTTGTGACGAATCGTCAGCTTTGTAAATTTACAGAACGCTCGGTAATTCGTGACGAATAGTCAGCTTTGTAAATACCGAATCATGCAGCAATTTTTGATTAACGCTTCGTAAATTTTTACTGAGCTATCTTCTATGTTTGACGTTTCAGCGAGAATTAAAAATTACCGAGCACTCGTCAAGCAAATAAATTGCTGAACAGATTGCTGATGGCTCAGCTGTTGAGAACTCGTTAAACAGATTGCTGAGTTCGGTAAAAGAAACTAAGTGTGTAGACACCGACACCGATTATATAATTGAATTCGATGTTTGATGTAACTTTTTTCTAACTTAAAGCACTTACACTGAATTTTTTACGTGATTTTATTTTACACGATTTCTTTTCACACGCAGCGGAAGATTATATCAAAACGACGCAATCTTTTTTTACACGATTTGTTTAAAATTACGCGATTTTTTTTGTGCGGACGCATCAATCGCGTAAAATAAAAAGACTTTTTTCCTTTTACGGAAATGGTTGTGTCATCACATAACAGTTACTTTGGCTTCCTGAAGGTAAATCAGAAATATCTGAAGTCAATATGTTGCACTGGAGGACTGGATCCAAGACTGAACCTTGAGTCACACTTGCTGCTCTGACAAGAAATCTACCAGATTTTGAATTCTGGTAGACAACCTGTAGAGTTCGATCAGTAAGATGATATTTTAAAATTTTGATCTTATATCAACAACTTCGCAATTAAACCTTTATGCCACACACGGTTGAATGCTTTAATACGTCTGAGAAAGCAGCTCCAGTGGAAAAACCTTCGGATTTGATAACTCGTAGTAACTCCATAGATAACAGGCATCCAATCTAGTTTCGCTTCAAGTGTAAAAAGATGTAACTGTTTTTTAGCATGTCGCAATACACAGTATGGTGACACTTAGTAGTCAATGATTTGATAAAATCGATAGTTTTCCACCTCTTATCGTTATTATCGCAATAAGAAAGGCTGCCGTTTTTAATGTAGAAATTTTGAGCAGTCGTAATTTGTACATAATGGACAATTTTATTCAATCCCAGTTTATTTTTGCGATCAATTTGTTTGATTGATTGATTTGATTGGTTGATTTGAAAAAAAAAACACAAACCTCACAAAATCAGTGTTATATAACCTTTGAGAATTTTCATGCGTCTTGATGGCAGTCTTGACTGTAATCCAACGCTGTCATCACTAAATTGGTTGAAGCCGCCAGTTGCAGAAAGATGTCGTTAGCATTTCAAACGAGTAAGAATTTGAAATCTCATACACGATTTCAGGAGTTTTTTTGTTCTAGCTTGGATGTCTGTTATCTGTGCTATAACCTTTTTTCCTAGTTTGGGCTGTAACGCTTTTTTTTCTTTTTTGTTAATCGTGTAATTGGGTTGTTCAGCTATTCATGGATTTCCGATTTTTATATATCATCTGAAAGAGTGTAATTATCTGAGCAAAACCTGTTTTTTTTTTAATTTTATAGGGTGGGTAAGCCAGTTATGGCAAGTGCACCAGTTATGGCTATAATGCATGAGCGCAATGGTACCAGTTATGTCAATAGTCCATTTACAGTCCATGAGCCATAACTGTTCATGCCATAACTGGTACATTTTTTAGGTATTGCCATAACTGGTACTCCTCCCCTATCATTATCCTCCGATTTTTAAATGAAGAATTAAAATTCGCTCTAAATCGCTACAATGACAGTTGGTATATGGGCGAACATGGCCAAAAGAGCCCCTTGGATCTCAGCAAGGGGCTCTTGTGGCTGTCAAACTCCATACATTTTCCATCTGCCACTCATTGATTCTGGTACCAGCGTTTCTGGTACCCACTTTCTGGTTGGTTTGCCCTAAAACTAGTGCAATAGGGTAAACGTCTCAAATTGTCAGTAATCTTATTCTCGAATAAATATCGTTTTAGATGGAAAAAACAAGAACTCAACATTTGTTTTCAGTACAATGTGCACTCTCAATGAATAAGATAGCTTTTGTAAGCATTTGAAATTAAATATTGACGCCGTAATAAATTGATGATTGGTAGGCAAAATGTTGACGTTTATAGTCCCCTGCTGAGATCCGATGTTATGTGAACTTAAGTTTTATTCTCTACACCTCAATAGTTAATTAGGGTCTTTTTATTTGTTTCTTATGTTTTCGTTTGTCTTGATCGAGCAAAGAATATCATATTCATTATCAAAGTACGATTCATTGCCATCAGCGATGAGCACCATTTCGCCTATTTTTAGATCGGTTAGTGAACATGGTACGGCAACATAGTACTGGTTTGTTAAAGTTCGCATGCTTTTGGCTGATTTGATGTATTTATCACAACAATGCCTCGATATATAAAATAAAAGTTGTGGGACAATTATGTCTAACATGTTCTGGTAGTAACAACGCTACGTATAAAGCTCAATTTTGAAGATGCAGGAGACAGACATAGAAACGATGCGCTGTACACTATTGCGGTACTGGAAAACATTTATGTTATCTCAGGAAACAAATTAAAAAAACAAACTTTCTGCAGCTTGAGAACTCTCGAGCTGGGACCAACAGAAGTTAGGCATCGTACAGAAATTACGGACGCCAAAAACCTACATTTCAGACCCCCTCCCCCTTTATGTAACGATAGGTAACGATCGACATGACCCCCCCCCTAAAATTACGTAACGCTGATCAGCCAGACCCCCCTCCGAAATTTTCAATTTCGAGCAAACATCCCAGTTACGTAACTGTCTCTACTTCCTCCCTCCCCTCTACGTATCAATAAGTCACGCAGACTCAACCCCCTTTCCCTCCTTCATGCGTTGCGTAATTTGTATACGACGCCTTATGGAGAAATTAGGCCTTCGAATTTCGTTTAGGGCTCAGAGGCTACGGTTTTTCAAAAAATGTCCTCAAAGGTAAAAATAAATTAGAGCTGAATTTCCTAGCTGAAAAATATCTTATAACTAGTTTTTTCGTAGTGTACTTTAATTGCAAATCATATCAATGGGGCTCTGCTGCATAGTCGAGGGTAAGGAATCAAGGCGGCTCTAAGTCAATGCTATTCAATTTCAATTGAAGTAAATTATGAGCGCATACGCTTTGACAAACAAGTTCTTGAGTCGCATTTTCATCGGTGCTGTCTGAGATTGTCATTTTCGGTTGTCAGCTGCGGTTGTCAGTTGGAGCGCAAAATTCTAATTTTTCTTTGAAATTACAATACAACATAGTGATGGAAATAATATTACCGAAATATTTTTTTTAAATAAAGTTGTCTAGCCCCTAGTTCTTGTTGCAATAATTATGGCGCACCCTGTACTAATAGTAGACCATTTTACGAGACGTTTCTAAACTCAATTCATGAAAGAAATTTTTACGGAAAGCTGACATAACGCACGTAGAAGCAACATCAATATCAGCAGGATCCGTGACACCTGTCAGTTTGTAAAATTACCTCACTTTTTTATACTTCCCCCGAGTTTGTTTACAAGATGTTAGAACTTTTTTTCCATTCACCGTTTAGTGAAATTCTCACAAGTAACAAGTAAAGTAAACAAACCCGCGACAACTGTCAAATCTCTTTGTTCTTTTTTTTTTTTTTTTTTGACGTCACCGTGCAATGATCTATTGTCCGCGAGATGTTAGTAGAATAAAAAAAACAGAAGGTCAAGTTCCGATACGGATATGCTTTGCTTTGCTGAAACAACAAAAAATACAAAACTAGTACGTAAAACGCAAAGCTGGTCTTTATTAAATCCTTAAGAGTCAGAAAAACAAAAACAAAACAGATATATTAAAAATGGTAGATGGAAAAACACAGTGAAGCAACGAAAGACAGGCTATTCAAATGGAACCTAATACGTAACGACCTTTGCGAACATTGCGGAATAACCGAAGATCTTAATCACCTACTGTATGATTGCATTGAATATTGCATTTTCTTGTCTTTACAATTAAAAACAATTACTAGATATAATTAAATATAAAAACACACAAGAACACAAAGATATACCCAAGTAACCAGTAAGCACTAAATCATTGCCCTACAACAATACTATATTTGATTACAGAATTCTGGGTAAGAACTTATTCTGACCTGAATGTTTGTACATATCTGATATAATGTTAAAAGGGTGAAATAAAGAGCTGATAAAGTGCTGCAGGTGGCAACCATTGATATGCATCACTAATGCTGATTTGGTGCACCCATGAGATTTGTCTTTTCTGACATATGAGATAAGAAAACAAACAAAAAAAAACAAAACCTTGATTATTTGGTGTCTGCAACGAATGCAAAAAAATATTCAGAAGTAATACATATGGTCTAAAAAGGTATCTTGGGTGGCAACCCAGGAACTACTAGAATCAGACTTTCTTTCATGTCCTGATATGGACGGTTCAGAAACGACGAGCCCAACAGATGTAGGTCCTGGATCCAACTCACTAGTTTGCAATTGTTTTGTATTGGGTATTCCGGAAAGTTTCATGCTTTCATATACCCGAACTTTGGGTCAAAAATTCCCATTCCGTAAAGTTTTTTTTTTTTTTTCATTTACGTGAAGTATCCATGTTCCGTCTATTTTTAATTGACCACTCGATATCGCTCGTTATTGGCACTTACGAAAATATGTAATGCGTCTTCTATATGCATTAAAAACACTACACTGCAGCACTTACGGTAGCCCTTTAAGCGCATTTTTGCTCTCAGTGATGCTAGTTCAGCATAATGCCCTAAACATTAAAAACATGCTATTTGGCAATAACAAGGCTGAATTAGTGCTAATAAAATGCTATCTGCTAATGCTTGTGGTTACTTGGGTAGCCAGATACCTGAGAGAAAGACTTCTTCAACTCATCCAAACTTGTGTATTTTTTCGTGAGCGGGTCTTTGTTTCTAACATCCCCCAAATCAAGAAGTCCATCTCGTTGAGATCTGGCGAGTCTCTCGTTAGTGTGACATACATAACATCTACGTGAAAATCACATACGTACCATGTTTTATCTGTATCATCTACGTGAAATTGACAACGTCAAACAGAATGTTATATAGAAGTATCGCGTGAATTCTCTGTGCGAGAATATCCAAAAATCAAAATGGTGAAGCAGTTGTCTGATTCAGTCTCAAAACATAAAACAGAGTTTTTCGATGATTTTCCAATAAGTGAGTTTTTGGAAAACCATAACACAGGCCGGACTCGATTAGGGGCCATCCACATACCACGTGGACAGATTTTTAACGATTTTGCAGTTTAGTGACGAAAAGTGACGAGGGAGAGGTTGGGGGGTTGGCGGGCCAAGCTACGTAGCAAATATAGACAAAGCAAAAACTTTAGATTTTTTCTAATTGTTCTTTTCCATTACTGTTTTGTCTGTTTAGGGTTATTTTAATTACTTTCTTGTCTTTTTTTGTTCATCCATGATACAATGTATGTTTTTGGTAATAAAATTTGCAAAAAAAAATTGTCATGGGGGAGTTGTTATGAAGCGTCGTCATTATCTAGAGGGGGGTCTGACTTTGTGACGAAATGCTACGATGGGGGAGGAGGGGGTCAAATAAACCTTTAGAAAAACTACGTCATTTGTACAAGCTCCCTAACTTGTAGTTATTCCTGATGTAATTGCAGTCAAATGTAAACAAAAATTGATCAGTGTATATTGATTTGTCAACTTGTTTGTATTTAATTTCTTAAATTTTAAAAATTTAAATTTTTTAAATTGTTTTTATTGTTTTTTTATTTATTTTTGTAATTATTTTTATTTAGTTATTTTAATTTTTTTTTATCTTGAAAATTTTAAAACCAAAAACCAAAATTTTCATTCTTTTTTTATTTTTTTAAATTTTTCACCCCCTTTTCATTAGGCGTTACGTATTTTATGGATGTTCTCTTATGACATATTAACTCTAGATAAGTCATATTTTTAATATAATCAATATATAATCGAATCTCTATATAATCGAGTCCGACCTGTAATCAATATCGAGTTTTGAGCTTACAAATTTCATAGAAATTAGGATTGCCGAGGAGTTACCTAACGATAAACAGTTGCAGCTAACAGTAACTATCTCCGGCGAATATCGTACTATTTATCAGTTTTCATGTTGTTAAATTCATTTACTAAATTGACGATTTTATACCCAAGCGACTTATTTTGCAACATCTTTCGAAAATTGCTTAAAACTATCTCACGTCACGATATTTTGAGTGCAGTATCGTACCTCGAGACCAAGGTTGCATATTCAATTTTAAGGTGCTTTTTCGCCGCGTGCCGATAGCTCGCTCCATGAGTACAGTTTTGAGAAACAATGTATGACAAACTTGTAGTCCCTAAGTAGTACTACAAGTTTGTCGAATAAAGCAATGCTGTAACTCTCATATTTGAAGTGTGAGAGCCCATATTCAGTGCAATATTCAGCCAATATTCGCGGTGAATATTTTTATATTCACCGTGAATAATGGCTGAATATCCCACTGAATATTGACTCTCACACTTTAGGCGTAAGAGTTAAAGCACTACTGCTCTCTTCGACAAACTTGTAGCATTACTCATGAACTGCAAGTTTGTCGTACATCATATTTCAAAATTGTACTTGTGGAACGAGTTATCGGCACGGGGCCAATTGAATGGAATTGACACCCCAAAATTGAATATGCAACCTTGCTCGAGACTGGCTGGGAGGTTGTTTGAAAATTAAGTAATTTACACATTCGACCTACTAATTGGTGTTATTGAATACCATGGAAAGTGTTTTAGATCGTGACAAAAAAGATTGTCGCTTCTACGTTGACTTAGAGGAAACTCATTTAGGTCTCTGAAATTTGTTTTTTTTTTCAGTGTGAGCACTAGGATAGAGCCTGTGTTATCAAAATGCATAATAAATATCTTTTCTTTTTACGTTAGCACATTTTTTCCATCATGCAATTGAACACACTCGCAACCAATCGTTAAAAAATAGTTTGAATATCAATTTTTGGAAAGATATTCTATACGTACAGGTTATGTTTTTAAGTGGCTGATACAAATTTCGAATTCTTTTTATGTCCAAGGTTATCAAAGTTAGCAGAGGGGGTGGCAAAAATAAATAACACCGAGACGAAAAAAAAGAAATATCTTTGATCAAAGTTTGTGTGCAAGTTATGACGTTTGTAACTTGCACTCAAATAAATGTTGAAAAATAACACTTTATTATTATTATTATTTATTTCACTCGCCTTTAGACGACACTCTCGCTGTCACCTGACTTGTTTGTTGCTTAATTAAGCATTTATGCTGTCGGAAAACCAATGAAATTTTCTTTTTTTTTCTTGAAGGGGGGGGGGGGGGGGGTGACATAAAATGAAAATAAAATTTTTAACGGCCTAAATTATAATTCACCGCGATGTGAACAATGAACTCTCAAGATTTGGCCAGGTGTGTATTGTGTAAGTAAGTAACATGTTCTAAATTCATCCGGGCTCGTGAGTATACTTTTAACCTTTTTGATTAAATCCCTGCAGAACAAAACAATGCGCATATACCAAACACATTTAGACCCACATCAATCGCCATTTTTCATCTGGAATATGCTCCGCCTCTTTGCCTCCCCATGCGCTACTGCAGCGAAAAAAACATCGCCGCTGATTGAAGATTCCACGCATGACACTGCGCATCCGTTGTTCCGTTATTTTTCGTTCTCTTCTTTCCTTTACAGTAGCTTTCCAGACTGTCTAAAACGCCTGCGAGGCTGCAATTCGCATGGTTTGGAAAAAGTGGAGGATGTTGCGTACAAGTAAGGATGAAACCGGACATAATATGTAGCTTATCAACCCAGCTATCAACTCACGCTATTCCAATTGCAAAATCAGTACAAAGTATAGCCTCCAGAGAGCCAGTTAGAATGGGCGTTACGAACTTCCCGTGGGTATTGGTTTTGCTTGCCACTGCAGCCACGCTAGGAGAAGTGCGAGCGAGGAGCGTTTTCAACGCGGATAATTGCGGTCCCAACTTTTATGGTGAGATCATACAAAGATCCTCAATTGGTCGTCTGCGCGAATTTCCCTGGCTTGCGCGGCTTGGCTACAGGAAGGATGGCGCGACTGAGTTTCATTTTCAGGGAACACTGATTCATCCCTACTACGTGCTAACCACCGTGTTTGCAGCAAATTACAACCGTAACTCTCTGTAAACACTGATTTGATTATTCGAGAAAAACCTCTGTTGTGATTACGACTTTCTTCACAGGGAGTATGTGCGACTTGGAGACTATCATACTGGTACGGTGGAAGACTGTCAGGAGATTGATGAGGACGAAGTTTGTGCCCCAGCAGTTCAGGATATAACCATTGACTACATTATAAAGCACCCGAGGTATAATGATCCTAAGCTGGCGAACGATGTAGCGTTGATAAAACTACGACAGCCAGCCAATGTGAGCTCAGAATTCGTACGACCCATTTGTGTTCCGGTGGAAGAAGATTTTCCGTTTACGGAGAATGCTCTGTTGTTTATCAGCGCCTGGTGTGGCAGTAAACAAGACGGAATATCGGCTGTACCGTTGCAGTTTCGAATGCAAAACCTGGACTCGTGGAGCTGTGCTTCGAAGTTATCTCCCCTCATAGACATTAACCTACATGAATCTCAGTTTTGCGCTGTCCTGGATTTGGACGAGAAAACCAAGAGGAAGCATAAGAATGTAAGCTTACGGGGAAGTACCGGAGCACCACTGCAGATGCTCGGGAAAAACGGTCGTTTCTATCAGGTAGGAATGTCATCGATCGGTGTGAGGAACGCTGCCTTGGACACACCGTACGTTTTCGTCAATTTGTTGCTGTTGGCAGACTGGCTCGAACAAACCGTAGCAGCGGAAGAGCAGAATCGATTGAACACAAGAGTAGCTTGAGAGCAAATTCGAAGTGAGAGAGAAGAGACGGAGGAGGTGCCTGCAGACGCAAGAACGACAAACGTCATCGTGTATGCGAACAAGCAGAGTAAACAAAATCAAACAATGGGAACCGGTTTTACGGGGGAGAATAACTTGATACCCGCTAAATAATGACGTCAAATTATATTTGTGGACGAGACGATACTGTATAAAACTAATTGGATCGAAATATAAACCTCGATGATGGCACAGCTGCAACAAAAGTTCAGGTTTAATGAAATACGAGTGATGTTCGAATTCAATAAAAATATTTTAAATGTAAATTATCAATATTTAATTATCTAGATACTAGGAGAAAATAATTTTGCGATCGCGCTTTTTTTGACAAATCTTTACCTAACTTTTTGCTTCCTCCGTGGGTAATTCCTGTCAACTTCGCACTGGTATCGTAATTTCATCCGAAATAACGGACAACGTCAAGACACAACACCGCAGAAAACCAACCACGGCAGCTACAAGATGGGGAATACCATTGACTTGACACGGCCGACCAAGAGGCCAACCCAGCTGATAAGAGCGGCATAAGAATAATCAATCGCAGCTTGATACTCAGTTCTGAGCTGGAGATCGAAACAAGTGGAAGCGAAGTGATTCTACGCCACCGAGTGACAAAACAATGGCCAGCGTAAAATCCAGCGTTTTTAGTGGCCTGTTGTTGTGGTTGTTTGTCATGGTATCCTTTGGCTGTGGACAAAGCAAGCCTGCTGGATCTGGATCAGGTTTTTTCCATTTTCCGGATAGAGTACAGCTCAATTTGAGCGATGTGTTAAATAAGGACTGCGGCTCTACCGAGTATGGAGACCGCGATCGTCCCCAAGAAGGACGTCTGCAGGAATCGCCCTGGTTGGTGTTATTCTACTATCCGGATGAAAAGGTCCATTTCTGCCATGGAACGTTGCTTACCCAGAGTCACATTCTGACGTCTGCTGTCTGTGCTAGCAATATGGTAGTGAATAGGTGAGTGTATCAGGTTCCCCAGTTGAAGGTCGTATATTGATAACGTTTTGGGGTATTGTTCCCATAAACAGCACGGAAGTTGCTCTGGGAGAATACGATCTCAGCACCCAGCAAGATTGCGTAGACATCGAGTGTTCGGATCCGGTGCAGAAGCGGCTGGTACAGAAAATAATTACTCACGAGGGCTTTAAGCAGGATACCTTCGAGAACGACATCGCTCTCATCGTAGTTCGAGAGGTGGCGTTGAGTGATTGTAAGTAGAATTAATTCTTCACCCAATTTTCATCTTCTTTTGCACAAAATTTGTGCATAAAGTATAACACACTGATAATTCAGCGAATACATTAAACTAACTTGAAGCAGATTTGACTGGTTCCGTAATCTTTCCCTTCTTTGAGTGCAAAAACATAAAACGGTACTACTATGAGTAAACCAATTTATATTGCAGTGATTTCACCGATCAAAATATTCACAAAGTATAATTTTATTATTGATACACATTGCATCATTGCTAAGATACGTTTGTAAACCAGATTTCATATTCAACCAGATTGTCAAAAATTCCGGTTTTCAGGATGTAAAACATTAAGCCATGCTCAAAAAATCAGGGTTTAGATTATGCGATAAAATGGATGTGGCTGGAGTATTCATAACAATCATTTGGATTTCGCGCTGGCGAAATTTGGTTGCAACGTAAAATCTAAAATACAGACGGTACTGTATACACAGTGTTCCCACAGACCGTTATTATAGAAAAATACACCAAAGAATCTAAGTACACCATTCGATTCGTTTTGACGTCCTCAATATCTGGTCAAAATTTCAAAATCATCGTACGGTACATTCGTTAAAGCGTTAAACATCTGTCCACGTGGAATGTGGACGGCCTCTTATTGTAAAGCACGTTTTTCAACCACCATTTTATGAAATAACTTCCAAAATACACATTCCAAGTATTATATTTCAAGTCATTTACTATTGGTGAAAAGATTTATTTGAAAATCCCACAGTGCACAGTGATCTTAATTCGAAAAATCGTGATCGTTTTAGATTTGACTGTGAAAAATTGATTTTTTGTACTTAACAAGGCCTTACTTTTGATGTTTTAGGTTTTCGATCAATCCACCTAACAGTTAGGTGAAATAAATATTTTTTTTAATTTTCAATATACCAGATTACTTCCTTCAGTAAAGTTGTGGAAAAATTTAGAGAAACAATTGCAGAATACTGCAGTGTCCTATCTGTACGTTGGACACGACAAAATAGAGTTTTTTTTTGTGGAATATCCCTCCTCGAAATCAGTTTTTGTCTATAAATTTGTCTGTAATGGTCAAAACAATTCAAAATGTTCAAAGATTTTGTTCATTCAACTAAGCTTTCCTCAAGAATTTGTAAAATTTATTGTTTTGCAATCACTGGAAAAGTTATAGACAAAAAAAAACTAATTTTAAGGAGGGGTGCTTTTCATGACGTTACAACGCTCATTTTTCAGCAATGGATATTCTCGCTCCGTGGTATTTCCCTATTCACAAATAGTAAATGTTCCTTAATACGATTTTTTTTTATTTTCTACATCACCTACTTCCACTTACAATTATTACTTGTTGTGTTTCTTCGTCACTCGTTTTACTTTCATGTTGCTCGGTTGCTGGTATTGCTGAATGCATCCCTCGAACTCCTGGGACGGCTTTAGTAACGCTAAACCTATCCTCCAGGGCTTTTTTATCGGCCTGGCATTCCTGTGATGTAACAAACTGGACGTTCAAATTGCAATTACTTCTTGCCCATTCATACAATTTTTTTGGTGTCTGTATTATCGCACCCTGCAAACTGGCTCTTGTCGCCAATATTTTGAGTGTTCCACCCAAACCGTCACTCGGACGTTTTCCGTGTGTCGTAGCAAAGTAGTGCCACTCAGCTGGAATTCCAAAATCTTCTTCGTGGTAGAGCAAATTAATTATGTTGTATCGATTTTTATACTGCGAACCAGCAACATCCGAAAAATAAATTATTCTAGACAACTCGGGTAACCGAGTTTTTAAAAATGCGACAAACTTTATTTGGAAGGCGTGAAAAGTAGTTGTGCTAGGGTCAAGGGTATCTGAGATTAATACGCAGTTTAAAGGAACAACTTTCCCTTGTTCTGAATGATAGGCAGCAAATGGATGGATGGTCGCTTGACGGTTGTTGTAGTGGACCGCTTGCACACTGTCCTGAAAGACAAATGAGAAATTTTCGGAAAGTCCGCCACTACCAGTATTTCTCCTTCACGTAAGTTTTTCTTAGGTTCCTGGAAAAATTCTGTTTGCTTTAACGCAATAAAGTCATGTTTTCGGACATCCGGAACCGTCTCGATGAATCTGTCCACGAATGTTTTCGTGCCGCTAACTCTTGATTCCAGAAAACATATCTCTTGTTGCGTCCATTGCTTGAATATTACTTCCTCGATGGAATTATCGTCAAAATATGACCAGATGATGTTTCGTACTGAATCCATTTCGCCACAGGCAGTATTAGTACATCTATTTAAAAAGCAGTTTTCTGAAGGAGGATTACAAAGGTTCAGTTTAAGAACGTCTCTATACGAAGTAAATGCTTTTCCGCCATCAGCCGTCTCAAACATAAACTTAAAATTCTCATGTATCGCGCAAACACAAACTGTGTGCGTCCCTGCTGCACCAGCTAGCACACACTCAGGTGGACGCAGCTCGGCAAATTTGTAAAATCCAATGTTTATTTCAGGAAACTTATTTTTGAAAAAAGCGAACATTTCGTTGAGATTACCCAACACCAATCGTTTTTGCTTAAGTACACAGGTACTTCCTTCCCGAACACTCTTGTATTCTTTTCTTCCTACTAGCTCTTTACTCACGTCAGGCTCACGGTAAAACTCTTTTACCTTCCGTACTACATCCTCAGAAAGAGGGTGTCCCTTTTTGGGGTTTGGCGAACAAAGAATGCCTTTCTCTTCGACGCATTATAGAAGTAGAATACTTCTCTCAGGAAGTTCGGCTACATAGGGATGTGAAATGAAAATCTAAAACCGAAAAAAGTGAAAAATATGTCCAATTTCAAATGCTAATAAATCGGTTAGTATTCGATGGATTTCCTTCGTTCTTGCAGCAATAGATTGGAAAATCTTCTAAGATTCTTCCCAAAAAAAGATAATAGTAATATTATTATTCACACTATTGTACTATTGAAAATAGGCAAGCCTTGTCAAAACGAAAAATTCGCCCTCTGATTGGTCGTTGTATGATTGCTTCCCAAGCACGGTCGACAGAATCATATACCTTGCAATTGAAAACATGCTATTTGGCCTATATAAGAGCCTGTTTCAGCCGAAGCCTGTTCTAGACAGCGACAACAGCAGTTGTCCTTCCTTTTCTTTAGCAGCAGCACTAGCCCTGTGGTCCACGTCTCAGGAGCAGCGCGGTTCTTCTCAGCGTGTGTCGCCAGACTGCCATTATTCCCCCCGTGTTGGGTCAGCATGAATATTGCCATCAGGAAATCCAATTTTGAACATCAAAATGCCTTTTCAAGGCAAATAAACAGTTAATAACTTTTGACAACGCGATCTGTCGCGCCCGTGTAATTTACTGAATGTGAAATAGCTTCCACAGTGCATGTTGTCCGTGTATCTTAATTCCCCCACTGTTGGGGCAGCTCAAAGGTTGCGATCAGCAACCGATTTTGAACCGCAAAATGCCTTTTTCAAGGCAAATGAACAAGTAATTGAAGGTTAATAATTTTCTGGCATCAAGACAAGCAGACATTCTGTGCGGTATGCAATCAAATTCTGTTGTAGTTGTCTAATTTTACTTAATTTAGTAAACCCCCCACTGTAGGGGCAGCGCAAAGGCTGCGATCAGCATAACCGACTTTAAATAACAAACTATCCTGTTAGAACGCATTCACAAAAGCAGTTAGTTCGACTATGCAGAGCTAATATGAAATCGATTCAATCAATCAGCATGAACAGAATTTCGTCGTCTCCCAGCTGCCAAGTTACAACATGATGCAACACGCAACAGCGAGCAAACGAAATCGCTTGATGTTACAAGCCGCAATACGGTTAGGGGTAAAATCGTTGCGTGTGTGAGAACACCATCGGTGGTTATTCACTGGATACAAAAATCAAATGCGAATTGTGAAATAATTCGTCTGAAGAACATTAGAAAATGGTAACACTGAACAGAAAGGCGTGGCCTATTTCGTAGCACCCTTCGGCTATAAAAGAGTTTTTCTGGGAAAACTAGCTACATTCATCAGTCGGATGGTGAGCTGGAACAAACAGAACAGAAGATTCAAAATAAACAAATCACTTGCCCTGTGGTTGGTCACCACGGCTCATGCCTCTGCCAGGCTGAACGCCAACGAGAGTGATCGGGCGAGATTTTTGCCGTACATCAGCCGGCACTTCCTCTAATAGAAAGGTTGGATCAAGTTGGTTCATAAGAATATTACTGTCGGTAATATTACACAGATGCGATTGCATTATACCCGATATGGAATTGAACAATTGTTCTTCTGAGGACAAAAAAAAAACACTTAATTTGAAGAGTTAATAGCTTTGAGTACCAGTGGCAGTATGGTAACAGCCTCAGCGGTAGGTGCAGCCGGTACTTCTCTAAGGCCGATGTTGTGAGGAAGTGAATGGAAGTAGGGTTGTTGATATTTTACCGATATTTGATATTATCGATATTTGCTCGTCACAATATCAATATTCTTGACCGATATTGGCGCATTTGATATTATCGATGTTTCGATATTGCGACTCGATATTGCTGTCCGATATTCTCGGTTGCCATCAGGGGAGTGCTGCCGGCAAAATTTTGCCTACCGATCATAAATTCATCATGGCATCAAAATTAAATTTAAAATGCTTACACACAATATAAGATATTCATTGAAAGTGCACATTATACTGAAAACAAACGTTAAGCAAGGTGACACTCAAAACTCGAAATTAAATTCCCGGGTTTTTCCCGGTTCGTTCAAATATTTTTCCCGGTTATTTGTACTTCAGAATTCTGCATTTTTTCATACTGTCGATTTACATTCCATTATCGAATTACATTCTAATATAGTCACTTTTTAAGCGTGTTCACGCTTATTATAATCCAGAGATATTGTTGCAGAAATTCGAAAAATGTGACGGACGTCATCTTTTTCAAGAGGATAACGTTTGCGGTAAAAAAAAATGGTACCCCGCCACGTTAAAAAACGGACATCGTGCGGCACTTTGTAGACGCCTGGTATGCCCGTTCCGGCATCTACAATATCTTGACACAATTGGACAACGATCAAAGCATCGGAAGAAAGCCCAGTTCTGGACGGCCAACGACCCTGAACGGCAAGAAGCTTCAAAGGATGCTGAAGAGGAAGACCGAGGGAAAAGTGGCTAAATCGCTGCGTGCACTTGGTCGGGAGGTTGGTGCATGCGGTAAAACAGTGAAAAAGTTGTTGGAAAACATGGGCATACATGTCAGGAAGCAGCAGTCCCGTCCACTGGTGCTAGTCTCGGAGCTGCAGGCAATGACGCAGCGACAGAGGTTTAAGATGGTCAAGTCGATTTCCCTGGCAAATCGCGATGTGACAGTGGTAATGGATGACGAGACCTATCTAACCCTAGATGACAACGATTAGTAGGGCACTTTGTATTTTACCTCCCCTACGAAGAAAGTGAGCACCGAGGTGAAGTATATTCACAGACCAAGTTCCCCAAGAAGGTGCGGCTGTGGCTGACAATCAGCGAGAAAGGGATGTCAAAGTTGCTCTTCTTTTGCTCCGGGCTGGCCGTGAACGAGGAAATTTACAGTACGAAGTGCCTGCCAGAAGTTGCGTCGTTTATCAAGAAATACCATAAGGGCGAAGACACGGTGTTCTGGCCAGATTTGGCGTCGGCCCACTACTCGAAGCGATCGTTGGAGGAGATGGAGAATTTCTGGGCATACTTGAAGCGCAAGATCTAACAATTTTGTCGCGAAAACGGAGGAGGAATTAATAAAAAACACAGAAAAAGCTTGAAAACATGCCTGCACGCAGGTTTTCGTCCGCCATGGCGAATGTTCCGGTTAACTGCCGTAAGGTCGCTCGCAGGGGCGTAGAATTTTTAAAACTTATAAACAACGCATATAATACTCATTACCGGGGACTCCTAGGCTAAATTAAGTTTGTAGGAACCGTTTTTACCTCAACCACCGAAGATTCAATATATAAAAGAATTACACTTAAACACATTAGCTTCAAGAGCACGGGCCGTGGCATTCTTCTTTCTGGCTTCTTCATCTTGATCTGAATTCTCCTTCTTCTTTGTCTTCAACAATTCAATATATCGGCTATGTGAAACGCGAGCGTAATAGATTAACGACTTGGTGATATCAATTTCGTCTTCACCACCGGCATCCTGTACTGCATCGTACACCAATCGCTGGATCAAAATCTCCTTAATAAACACGGTCAAGTTAGGACGTTTCTTGCCTAAATCAGCTATCAGATCTCTACAGAAAGTATCAAGGCGTTTTTCACTACGGCGGTAGGGAGTCAGCAATGTCTCCGTCGAATGCATACCCAACAGTTGTGAGTATTCTTGGCGAAATCTGTCAACTACAGTTCCCGCGAGATTATCTTTGTGAACCATTTGCTCTAGGCAAAATTCGAGCCGTTTGACTGCTACTTCCGGGGAGCTTACCGTGGTTAATTAATTTTCAAGAGAAAGATGAATAAAAACAAAACTGATATAAGCACTGTGAGAAATGAGTTAAATATACTGGCAGCCGGGGTGAGATTGTGCCATCCAGCCCGTGACCTGTCAGCCATCTCTTCCGGGTCAGAAGACCAGTCTTTCTTGGTCGTTTTCGAGAAAACTTATTCCAGGAATTTTAGTGATCGCCATGAGATAGCTGACAATCTCACCCCGGCTTGAAATATTCAGTGAAATTCCCGGTTTTTTTCCCGGCTCCAAACAATTCCAGGTTTTTTCCCGGTTTTCTCGGTTGGGTGGCCACCCTGGTTAAGGCTTGGTTTTCCATTGATAAATATATTTATTCGAAAATAGGTCAATAGAAATTAAAGGACGTTTACTCTATTTCAGCTATTTTAGGGCAAACCAACTAAAAAGTAGGTACCAGAATTGTTGGTATTAGAATCATTAAGTGCCAGATGGAAAATGTAAGCAGTTCGACAGAAATATGGTTGCCATATTTCTTTTTTATTGACAGCATGTATAGAGCGAATTTCCAGAAATTTTGGTGTGAAACTTCTCGGGGCAATAACCACCACATTAAACCGATCAAATGCGATGCCTTGGTGTTACATTGGGATGGCAGGATCGATGAATTTCAGTAAAGAATCGGTGTTACATAAGCGATAACATGAATGTTCAGGTAGGATGCTTCAGTAACTGACTGCTGATTAGTCAATGGATCAGTGAAGATTAGGAGACGCGGCTCACGAAACGTCGGTTTAATCTGATTGGAAAATGCACCTTGCGTAAAGCGATCAGCAATCGGCCCGCTGTCCTAACGGACGAGATGAAATAGTAAACACTTCGCCGGAATATGCAATACTAAAGCAGGTATTAGACGACGAAAATATTTGCTATTTTTGGTACGATTTTTATTTGCACAAAATAAAATCTGTATTAAAAAATAGCAAATATTTGCTTCGTCTAATACCTGCTTAAGGTGAAACCTCATTGAATCCAAAAATGGCCGACTTCGAGTCACCACTTCGAATTTTCGAAAGCACAAGACTCGGAAACAGTTAATGCGTTCTCTGTGAAAATGTTATTTTATGTTTGCTGTGGTGAAGCAAACATAAAAAGTATTTTCATAGGAAACGCAATGAGTATTTCCGAGTCTTGTGCTTTTGAAAATTCGAATTGGTGACTCGAAGTCGGCCATTTTTGGATTCAATGAGGTTTCACCTTAAGGCATGAAACATGCTGAACACCAACGCGACCGATCGGGTGAGATTCTCGCCGTAGGTTAATGAACAACTCTACTCACGGCTGTTTGTTAACCTTCGGCAAGAATCTCGCCCGATCGCTCACGTCGGCGTTCAGCTTGTTTCAGGCCTAACTCAAATCCAAACAAAAAATATATGAAGGAAAATATCGATAAAATATCGATATCGACACGTAATATCGATTTCAATATCGATGCCGCTCTTAATATCGATAAAACGAATATCGATATTTTATTTTCAATATCGACAACCCTAAATGGAAGCCGCACGGCGAAACAGTTCGGGTGTGCTAAGACGCGCGTCATTTTTCGTTGTTGATATTATTCCCACATGAAACGACGCGCTTTCGTATTATTAGCGGCGGTATTAGCGGTAGATGCATTTGCCAACACTTACTTCAGTAAGGCCATGTCTAATTCTCAATGTAAAAACACCTTTCTATTGTGTTGGCCGTGCGCATTAGGCCCTTGCCAGGCTAAACGCGAAAAGCGGCGCGAAACGATTCGCCCGGCCGTAGGTTAATGTACAGCCGTAAGTAGAGCTGTGTAAAGGTAATCTACTTCAACCTTGCGGTCGTGGCTTTGCACACAACCCTCCTGTGATTTTTCATGCTCCGCACAAGCCGCTCGGGGCACTCCAATTCTTCTGTTTTTTATAAAATAAAGGGGAGTTTTTTTTCCGGCTTCGCAGTCTTTAAAATGTGAAAAGAAAACGACATTTTTCTCTTACACCGACGTTTCGAATAATATATATTCTTTATCAAGGCTCTACAAGTAGATTAAGATCAAAACGATTTTTAGAAACAAATACATAAATTATGCACATAACATCATTACCGAGAGGACCATTTTCCTGTGAAGTGGTTCTTCGGCTAGAGCATTAATTGTCAAAACAGAAAGTAATCATCCTAACAGAACATCCAAAAATACATTAAATTAGCTAAACATGATATCAAATACAATTCATGCTTCTTACATTATGCAAATTAAAAAAAAAAAACAAATTAAAAACTGTACACTTTTAATTTGTTTTTTTTTTTTTTTTAATTTGCATAATGTAAGAAGCATGAATTGTATTTGATATCATGTTTAGCTAATTTAATGTATTTTTGGATGTTCTGTTAGGATGATTACTTTCTGTTTTGACAATTAATGCTCTAGCCGAAGAACCACTTCACAGGAAAATGGTCCTCTCGGTAATGATGTTATGTGCATAATTTATGTATTTGTTTATAAAAATCGTTTTGATCTTAATCTACTTGTAGAGCCTTGATAAAGAATATATATTATTCGAAACGTCGGTGTAAGAGAAAAATATCGTTTTCTTTTCACATTTTAAAGACTGCGAAGCCGGAAAAAAACTCCCCTGAGTAAACTAACAGTCGATAAAAAGTATAGTGTTTATAAAATAAAAACAAATGATATGCAAAGAAACCCACCTTAAATCAGTTAAGCTTACTCTGTAATTTAGCGATGGTCCAGGATTTTGGAAGAACCGACAAGATTTGAATCTTGACACTTGCATCGGTACAACTGCGAAACTTTTCCTTCAGTTGCTTTATCATTTCGTCTCCAACTGTTTCGTATTGTCCGCTCTTTGGGCCGAGAACAGCGTCAAATGAGCTTTTCAAAGCTTTGCAGCTTTGGAATGCTTATCGACTGTATACTTTTTAACACGTTTCACCTTGGTTTCACTTATTGGTGATTGACCAAGCGATGCCAGTGTGAAATTGAGACTACTCAATTTTGAATCATTGATTTCGACATAATCATTTTCATCTTGGACCTCTGTGTGGTACAGAATACATAAATAAAGTAATGAGTTTCGTTTAACTCCGTCAGTTTTGAAACCTTACCAACATCAGCTGAACTCCTTCCGGTTTCAGTCGGCAACGATAGTTCCTTAGAATCTATAGCACGAAGAAAAATTCATAAGCCTTGATAGAAAAGCGCTTGTATGATTCCCTTTGTTTGTTTAAATCTTACCAATTTCAGCTATTTTTTCTTTAAGCTGGTCATTCCGCAGAGAAGATTTCGCCGCCGCTCTAACAGCTTTATCGCACTGAACACAAATTTTCCGACCCTCAACGACATTTTTCACGTGTTTATTGAGCTTGTCGTGGTATAGAGCGGAAACAGGCTTCAAGTTTTTGCGGTTAATAGTACTATGTACATTCAGAGGATTGCAACAATGCTTCTGTTGGACTGTATAAAGTCGACCAAACTTATTCACATGGCTATCGCACACTGTTTCTAAGCATTCAACACCAGATCGAACTTTTAAAAGATACCATTCGCGAGATGAAAATTGCTCTGACGACCGATACCGTCTTCCAGCGGTACAAACTTGTTTCAAACATAATCCAATAGAACACATCATTTTCAAGAGTAAAACTACTGCACACGTGGAGGGATTTTTTAGCTACTCAGAAAATACATTGTTTACAATTCTGAAATCATAGCCTACTAGGATACCATTGCAATGGCAACATTCCTTGTGGAAACGTTTTCGTGATTAGGGAAATACCAGAATCTTGCAAATTTTTAAAACGCTCTATCTCTTGAACGCCGCATTTTGTTTTTTGCTGTTAAGTGATTCCTATGTAAAATCGGCTACTAAACACATTGGCGGGGTCAAATCCAAAATCGAAGGGGGGGGGGGTATTTTGAGGAAATTGCAAATTAAGTTTTAAATTCCAAAAATGCAATGTTGGCAACACTGCAGAGAAAAAAAAATTTCGTAGTTTAATTCTACAATTTAAACCCTTCAAATTGATATGTCAACATCCCTTGTAGCTCTTCAGGGTGCTGAGATATATGCAATTTAAAAAAGGTGTTTTTCCAAATTCACCAAAAGTTAGGGCTGTGCCGTTGACCGAGGGGTCCATCAGTACAAAACTTCGGATTTATAAGTTCTGGTCCAAAACACATCGACTCACAAAATTTGGTCAAAATCGGAGATGGTCGATGCATTTCCTCGGACACCCATATTTATCAAGATTGTGTTTTGTGATTTGTAATTTATTTATAATTGTATTATTATGTATGAAAAGATGAGACGGTTTTTATGCCTGTTTGAGGAGCAATATTTATTGATTTTACTCAAGCAGGCTTTTCCCTACTCCAACAATTATTTCGGCCCCGGCCTTCATCTTATTACATTTAAGGCCGTTACAAATTTTATTTTCATTTTATGTCATCCTCCCCCTCACCCCCCCCCCCTTGGGAAAATCTTGAATATTGGAAGGAGAATAAAAAAAAGGTCAAACCGTTTTATTCATTTTATTGGTTTTCCGACAGCATAAATGCTTAGTTTAGCAACAAAAAAGTCTACTGACAGCGAGAGTGTCGTCGAAAGGCAAGCGAAATAAATTATAATAATGATAAAGTGTTATTTTTCAACATTTATTTAAGTGCAAGTTACAAACGTCATTACTTGCACACAAACTTTGATCAAAGATATATCTTTTTTCTCGTCTCGGTGTTATTTATTTTTTGCCACCCCCTTTGCTAACTTTCATAACCTTGGACATAAAAAAAAATCGAAATTTGTATCAGCCTAGTTAGAAATTAAAAAAAAAAAAGAACAAAAACAGAGCAAACGAACGCTTGTGTAGAATGGGGATACATTTTAACCACTGTTCTCTTGGATTCACTCTTGCTTGGATCAGCTTTGACGTTTCGTCTTGATAGCGCTTGCTGTTTGTTTTTCGTTTTCGCTTTGACGAAGGAACAGTGAAGATCAGTTGGTTGGATACGTCGTTGAAGATCATTTAGTTGGATTCGAACGATGCGCACGAAAAATTTTAACTGAGTATAACAGCTCGTTACTAGGACGAAAATCTAGTGTATGTGCAAGAGTGCTGCGATAGTTGGAAGTGAAAATTGAAAATGATTGGCTGTAATTTTCGAAGAATTTTGTTGTGGAAAATGACTTTTATCAGCACTGATATCGATACCCAAGAGATCCCAAAGTATGCAAGGAGTGGATAAGGCTTTGCGAGAAGCATGAGAACAACATACCGTTGTTCAATGTCGGAAGTACAGGTCGGACTCGATTATCCGGAAACTCGATTATCCGGAATTTTATTTTTTTGGTGTTCGTTTTTAATTTTTATTCCGAAATTTTACCTTCACCATCCCTTCTGGCATGGCTGCTACCATTTATGTCACTTCCGGCATGTTTGGGACATGTTCGAATTAAGTGAAACTAATCACTGTCCAATTTATTCTTTGTGCTTCTCAAAATTTTACACTTTTTCTCAGAAATAATTTCTGGTTACGTCACTGCATCAACACAAGTAAAATTAAAAAATGAAATATTAATTAAATGGTCGTTGATCGCAAATTCTAGTATTTTTTCTGTGATTCGATTATCCGGAATGAAATTTTTTTTTTGATGTTCCGGATAATCGAGTCCGACCTGTACAGGGGGTAGACAAAATGATTGTGACAGGCAAAATTTTGTCAATTTTTAAATAGTCAGAACTTCACGAAAAATGAATCAATTTTGATGAAACCGGTTTCATTTTACTGAAAAACTATTCTAGTTTCCGAAAATTACTAAGAAATTCGACGGTACTAACGGACACCGGAAATATTCCGAATTTTAGGAGTGTGTGTCAAAATGGGCATTCTTGCAACGCTTAGAACTTTGCCTAATATGTTGTTTCTTTTAGGTTTATATATTTCCATTAAACTAGAATTCATTCCGAGTTCATTGATACCTAAGGGTTGAAAATCCGTGGAGCAACCATAGAGATATGAATTAATTAAGTATGATTTTTGCAGTTTTTTTGCTGTTGGGTACACAGTACACGAAACAGTTTTTGTTAGAACTTTTTGCCTTTCTCCTAGAAAGGTATAGCAATCACTGGAAAAACCAAAGGTATAAAAGTGGTCCCAATGGCCGAATGTCATATACCACTCGACTTCTTTCGACGAACAGAGCATTTTCTGTATGTATGTATGTATGTGTGTATGTGTGTGTGTGTGTGTGTGTGTGTGTGTGTGTGTGTGTGTATGTATGTGCAACTTTTTTTTCTCACTCATTTTTCTTAGAGATGGCTGGACCGATTTTCATAAAATTAATTGCAAATGAAAGGTCTAGTTGCGCCATAGGTTGCTATTGAATTTCATTGTAATCGGATTTTTAGTTTAGAGGTTATGTATCAAAATGTAAAAATCACGAAACATCAATATCTCAGAAACCACACAACCGATTTTAATAAAATTGGTTTCAAATAATCGGGCTGTCTCCAAAACCTTTAACTTTTGAATTTCGTAATGATTGAACATATGGTTCAAAAGTTATGTAAAGAAAAGTTATCCTGAGGTTGTTAAACTAACTCATTTTTCTCAGAGATGGCTGAACCGATTTTCACAAAATTAGTGTCAAATGAAAGGTCTAGTTGCCCCATAGGTTGCTATTGAATTTCATTGCAATCGGATTGTAACTTTGTCCGTTGTTCATGAAAATGTGAAATCACATAATGAAAGTTAACATATTGACTTCCTCCTAACGATCACTGGCTAATTAAAAGGTAGAAAAGTGATCCAAATGGCCGAATGTCATATACTACTCGACTCAGTTAAACGAATCGAGCATTTTCTGCATATAAGCATGTATAGGTGTATATGTTTGTGTGTGGGTGTGTACGTGTGTATGTGCACCTTTTTTCGCACTCACTATTCACAGAGATGGTCTGACCGAACAGATTTCAATGAAATTAATTGCAAACGAAAGGTCTAGTTGCCCTATAAGACCCTATTGAATTTTATTGTAATCTGATTTCTAGTTAAGAGGTTATGTATCAAAGTGTAAAAATCACGAAACATCATTATCTCAGAAACCACACATCTGATTTGATTAAAATTAGTTTCAAATGAACGGGCTACCATAAAAACCCTTAACTTTTGAATTTTATGAAGATTGAACATGTGGTTCAGGAGTTATGGAAAGAAACGTGTTCTGTAGACTATTTAATCTCACTCATGTTTCTCAGAGATGGCTGGCCCGATTTTTATAGAATTAGTGTCATATGAAAGGTCTTGTTGCCCCATAAGACCCTAATGATTTTTTTTTCAAACGGATTATTACTTTGCCTGTTATGTTTAAAAATGTGAAATCCAGCTATGAAAAGAAACATATTCCAAGACAACTTACTTGGACTCACTCATATTTCTCAGAGATGGTTGACCCGATTTCCACAGAGTTAGTATTCAATGAAAGGTCTACCTACCTCATAACTCCCTATTGAATTTTGCAGTAATCGGACTGTAACTTCGTCTGTAATGTATCGAAATGTGAAAATCACGAAACTTCATTATCTTAGAAACTACACAACCGATTTGAACAATATTGATATCAGATGAACGGGCTAGTTAAGGGTTAACTGATGAATTATGATTGAACACGTGGTTTCAAAGTTTGGCTGCCCCATACGTTACCGTTTCATTTGATTGTAATCAAGCTTAAGCAAGCGTTATGTTTTAATTTGTAAAACAACGAAAGTCTATTATCTCAAGTACTACACGACTTATTTGAACATAACTAGTGTCATACAAATGAGTCATCTCTCAAACTTACAAATAACAAACTTCATAACAATTTGATATGCTGTTTAAAAGTTTTAGAAAGAACAGAAATTCAAAGACTATTCAACACTTTACCTGCTTCGATCAATATATATGGCCTCAACATGATTTAAATGTGGTATCGTACTATCTGAACGTTCCCGGCATCGCTCGTGATTAAATTATTCGAAATTAAGAGTCATTGCTTTTATTTCGCTATTTCTTAAGTTCTAACATTACGTCAAATTTCATATTTTATACTTTAATTACAACATCAATATTTTAGAACCCAAAGAGTGGATAAACATTTATTGGATTTAAGCATTTATGTAAATCTATTTTTGAAAATAATAAGTTTGAATGAGAAAGGCTGAGTCTGACCGCTAGGTGGATTAATTTAGGTTTTTCTTTAAGAGTTTGCACTATGGTTTGTTCTGAAGAGTTTTAGGCAACTGAATTGTCTATCTAAAAATCCTAATTTGAAAAAAATCTGAAATAACCGATAATTTTAAAAACACTCTTTGTTTTTTAAAATTTTTTTTTTTTTTCAATGTAGGATCTGAAATTTTATATTTTATCATTATTGCCTTTCTCCTAGAAAGGTATAGCAATCACTTGCAAAACCGAAAGTATAAAAGTGCTCCAAAGGGCCGAATGGCATATATCACTCGACTCAGTTCGACGAGCTGAGCATTTTCTGTATGTGTGTGTGTGTGTGTGTGTATGTGCAGATTTTTATTCTCACTCACTTTTCTCAGAGATGGCTGGACCGATTTTCATGAAATTAATTGCAAATGAAAGGTCGTGTTGCCACATAAGACCCTATTGAATTTCATTGTAATCGGATTTTTAGTTTAGAGGTTATGTTTAAAAATGTGAAAATCATGAAACATCAATATCTCAGAAACTACACAACCGATTTGAACAAAATTGGTCTCAAAAAAACGGGCTACCTAGAAAACCCTTAAATTACGAATTTCATGAAGATTGAACTTGTATTTCAGAAGTTATGGAAAGAAGCGTGTTCTGGAGACTATTTAATCTCACTCATGTTTATCAGAGATGGCTGGACCGATTTTCATAAAATCAGTGTCATATGGAAGGTCTTGACGCCCCACAAGACCCTATTGATTTTTTTTGCAAACAGATTATTACTTTGCCTGTTATGTTTAAAAATGTGAAATCCAGCTATGAAAAGAAACATATTCAGAAGACTACATAAACTCACTCACTTTTCTCTTAGATGGTTGAACCGATTTTCATTAAATTAGTGCCAAAGAGAGTTCCAGCTGCCTCATAACACCCTATTGAATTTCAATGTAATCAGACTGTAACTTCGTCTGTAATGTATCGAAATGTGAAAATCACAAAACATCATTATCTCCGAAACTACACAACCGATTTGAACAATATTGATATAAGATGAACGGGCTAGTTAAGGGTTAACTGATGAGTTGTGATTGATCAAGTGGTTTCATAATTCGGCTGCTCTATACGTTCCCATTTCATTCGATTATAATCGAACTTAAGCAACCGTTATGTATTAAATTGTAATAACAACGAAAGTCTAATATTTCAAAGATTACACGACTTATTTGAACATAACTAGTGTCATACGAACGAGTTATCCCTCAAACTTACAAATAACAAACTTCATAACAACTTGATATGTAGTTCAAAAGTTATGGAACGAAAAAAAAATTCAAAGACTATATAAAACTATACCTGCTTTGATCGATATATATGGGCTCAAAATAATTTAAATGTGGTATCGTACTATTTATTTTGTCACAAAAGATCAAAAAATTGGTCGCAGTGATAAAATACCCAACACGGAAAAAAAATTCGTGCTATTTGAACGTTCCCGGTATCGCTCGTGATGAAATTGTTCGATATTAAAAGTCATTTCTTTTTGCCTTTCTCTTAGAAAGGTATAGCAATCACTACAAAAACTAAAGGTATAAAAGTGCTCAAAAGGGCCGAATATCGTATATCAATCGAGTCAGTTCGACGAGCCGAGCATTTTCTGTATGTGTGTGTGTGTGTGTTACGCTCTCCCAATCTCACTCTATTTTCTTCAGATGGCTGAACCGATTTCAATGAAATTAATTGCAAATGAAAGGTCTAGTTGCCCCATAAGACCCTATTGAATTTCATTCACGAACGAGTCATCTCTCAAACTTACAAATAACAAACTTCATAACAATTTAATATGTGGTTCAAAAGTTATGGAACGAAAAGTAATTCAAAGACTATTTAAAACTATACCTGCTTTATATGGCCTCAACATGATTTAAATGTGGTATCATCCTATTTGAACGTTCCTGGTATCACTCGTGATTAAATTGTTCGAAATTAAGAGTCATTTCTTTTATTTCGCTATTTCTTAAGCACTAACATTACGTCAAATTTTAAATTTTATACTTCAACTACAACATCAATATTTTAGAACCCAATGAGTGAATATACCTTTATTGGATTTAAGCATTCATGTAAATTTATTTTTACAAATAATAAGTTTGAATGAAAAAGGCTGAGTCTGACCACTAGGTGGATTAATTTAGGTTTTTCGTCATACGTTAGTGCCAAAGTTAATTTTCAGTACTATAGTAAACCAGGGTTACATTTCACACAGGTTAGCAGTGGAAATCAAAGGGATGACATCATGCTATCTCTTTCGAATGTGAGAGTAGAGAATGATTCCTGCAACCATTTCAAGTTAAGCAAAACTTTTGCTGGACTTCTGTCATATCTGTCAGGGGAACCGCAAACCAATGAGATGTTGGATACGCAGCAATTGGTTGAATATGAAAATCTCTAGTGCGTTGAAATTTATCATCAGGCTTGCGTTGTTGATTTATGGTATATATATGATTTCACCTGTTTCACCCTGTTATTATCTGAAATATTCAAGTGAGCATTCAAAATGAAGTGCAAAGCGTACAAATATGGATGTAGCAAGAAATTCCATTTGGATCATCACCTAAGTCGATATCCAAAAGATCCCAAAGTACGCAAGGAATGGATAAGGCTTTGCGAGAAGCATGAGAACAACATACCGTTGTTCAATGTCGGAAGTAAATTGTGTAGTGTGAACTTACTCCACTTTGAATCAGTTCTAGCTTAAATTTTGAGCATACCTGTTATCAAAGATGAAAAAGAACAAGATATACAAGTGCCAGATATTTTCACATAGTTTACGAACGTCTCCCAGATTCATTGGTGGTGATAGTGTGTGTGTGTGTGTGTGTGTGTGTGTGTGTGTGTGTGTGTGTGTGTGTGTGTGTGTGTGTGTGTGTGTATTAGACTGGGACCCGGTTATATGGGAAAAAAGCGATGGTGTTATTGCAGAGATTGATATTCATCGAAAATAACCAGACCCGTTTTTTTTTTGTTTGGTCACTAGGGTACCACAAGGAAGCAACCTAAAGCCGCTACTCTTTTCGATGTTTATAAAGCTTCTATAGTTAGCTAAGCGTTGGCTCATTCATATACTAATGTTTTCAAGCAACTTTCGCAAGACTAACAAAACCCTAATATAGATTTATTTTCGATTGAAAGATTAAAAAAAAGAAGATATTGAGTCACCATCGCCACAAATATCTAATAAAAAATTAACGATAATGACAATTATACTCAATAATCGTCCCACTTGTATCAGTCAGTTTCACTAACTAACTTTAATCAGTTCTAACTGTAAAATTTAGTTAGTAGTAAGTTCCCTAGATGAAATTTGCGGTATTATAATGTTTATGCGAAATTAGAACAACACTCTAAACGAATTGCGCTATTACAATGTTTATGCGAAATTAGAACAACACTTTAGACGAATTGAAAAAACGCAACAATTGTTCAAGCACAAAGTTTTGCGTGTATTCGCACAGTTTTCTCACGAGTTTAGACATAAATTTTTCCCATCAGCCATCGCAATAGGTCCACAGCAAACAGAGTTGTAAGCCAAATTAAAATATTGGTTTGTCGAAAATAATTTTATATTAAAAAAATTTTGTAACCACCAAAACTATAGAATGTACCCAAAATCGCCCCAATCAGTGTTGACGATAAGCTTTAAAAAGCATCTTGACAAGGAACGAACAAATAATATGTAAGTCACAGACACAATAACCACAGACAATCAGCTAGACTACAACTATTTGTAAAACTATGCTAAAAGCCTACAAACATGTAATAAATCCCCGCAGTTTCCCCTGAAGATGTCACTGACCAGTGAAGAAACGTCGGATAGTATAGAATAAGTCGTTCTAAATTTTTGTGATTGCTCAGCCGAAAGTATATCATGAGTTAGACATAAATTTATGAATGTTACACGCACTTAGTGATTATTTGGGTGACCGTGAGACACCCAAGTGACTGTGAAAATCGCTTCGGTAAGTACAGTGATGGGTTCAGTTTAGATGATTTTAAATATAGGGTCCTTCAGTGCGTCTTGAGCTGCCCGACAGATCAGACGTATTTTCGGTTGCTTGTGGACTGGTCTTTGACTGCCTATAGCTTCAAAGTTTGTGTTTTGTCAGTGTGTCTTTTAAAGATTACCTGGAAGTTAACTTACATCAGTCTTTCTCAAGACTACCTATTTCTTTCTTTCTCAATACTTGCAATTTGATATTATTTTTGAACTTTTTTCGTATCACCTGAAATGGCAGGACGAAAAAAGAAACCACGCATCGCTACGGGGAGGAAAAGAGAGGCATCTCTTTCTGAAACTAGCTTATGCAGTGAAAATTTATATGATATTCTGCCTGAGCAAGAAGCTGGCGAAATTGGAATGTTCGAAAGTAAAACTATTCAAAGTGAAATTTCTGTAAAAAAGGAGAAAGTTCCACCTATTGTGGTAACTGTTGCTTCTGAATTTAATATTTTTAAAAGAGAACTTTCTACGTTTCTCTCCGACGTCAAAGTTACTCATCAAATTTGCCGAAGAGGCGAATGCCGTTTACTGGCCCAAACATTGAAAGATTGGAATCGTCTTATTCAGTATTTAACTGAAAAGATGTATAAATTTTTTACATATGATACGAAGAGCGCCAAGCCGTTCAAGGTCGTATTGAAAGGTCTCACCAACGATCAAACCGTTGATGAGATCAAAATTACTTTGACAGAATTACTTGGTATAGCCCCTACCCAAGTAATTCTGATGAAACAAAAATCACGAGGCGAAAACAGTCAGCGAACTGGAATTTCCCTTGCAAATTATTTAATTCATTTTAACCGCAGTGAGGTTAATAACTTAAAATTTTTTGAAAAAGCACATGCTTTATATAACGTGCGTTTAAAATGGGAATTATATCGAAAGTTTAGCGGAGGTGAAAAGCATATCACCCAATGCCGTGTTTGCCAACGTTATGGCCATGGTTCAAAGTTTTGTAACATGGACCAAAAATGCCTCATTTGTGGAGACTTTTCTCACAAAAAGGACACATGTCCTGTGAAAGAGAGTAAAAATTTTCGCTGTGCGAATTGTAACGGCAACCATATGTCGAATTTTTATCAATGCCCAGCCCGTTTAGCAAGGCAAGGTAAACAAAATTCAAAACAAACTTCAAAACAAAATTCTCCAAGCGTACCAGTGACGCATAGTTTACCTACTCCTTTGCATACCCGTTCAACTTATGCACAGGTTACAGGTAGTTCGAACATTATACCGCCTAGTATAAATAAAATAATTAAAATATTAAATTGGAATGCTCGCTCATTGAAGGCCAATGAGAATGAGCTTTTTAATTTTTTAACAGTAAATAATGTGCATATTGCAATTATTACAGAAACATTTTTGAAACCTAATGATAGGATTCAGGGTTCCGGCGGTGGAGTTGCAATTGTTATTCATCGCCGAATCAAACATCGTGCTCTTCCCCATCTTGAGACGAAAGTTATTGAAACTTTGGGAATTAGAGTACAAACTGAACTTGGGATTTTATTTATTGCCGCAGCATATTTACCATTTCAATGCACACGCGAGCACAAAAATTATTTTAAAGGTGATTTACAAAAACTCACCAGAAATCGTTGGAAATTTTTTTATTATCGGCGATTTTAACGCTAAACATCGTTCATGGAATAATTCTCAAAGTAATTCCAATGGCAAAATTTTATTCAATGATTGTTCTTCAGGATACTATTCTATTTTGACTCCGAAAAGTCCTACATGCTTTTCTTCTGTAAGAAACCCTTCAACAATTGATTTGGTGCTAACAGATCAAAGTCATGTATGTAGTGATTTGATCACATGCACTTTTTCTTTATCACATGAATCAGTTTTGAACCCTATGAGCTCTGTTTTTAATTATAACAAGGCTAACTGGGAAAGATACAAAACTCATATTGAAAGAAATTTCAATAATGAGCTTGATTTGCAAAACGAAGTGAATATTGATTCCGCTTTGGTAGCATTAAAATGTGCAATTGTTGATGCCAGGAATTATTCTGTTCCAAAGGCTCAAGTGAAATTTGATTCACCAATAATTGACGAAAATCTTCAACTTCTAATTCGTTTGAAAAATGTCCGCAGACGTCAATATCAACGTTCTCGTGACCCTGTTTTTAAAACTATTTATAAAGATTTACAGAAAGAGATTAAACATAGATTTACTCTTCTGAGAAATCAAAATTTTGAGACTGTAGTTGCAAAATTGAAACCATATTCTAAACCTTTTTGGAAGCTGTCGAAGATTCTTAAGAAACCTTCAAAGCCTATTCCAGTTTTAAATGATGGTGAACGTTTTCTTGTATCCAATGAACAAAAGGCTCAAAGACTTGCTCAGCAGTTTGAGAGTGTTCATAACTCAAATTTGAATTTTGTGAGTCCAATTGAAAATGAAGTCACACGTCAATTTGATTTAATTTCTTCCCAGAATTTTTTACCCGCAGAAATAATTGAAACTAACTTGAATGAGATTAAATCAATTATTGAAAATTTCAAAAATATGAAAGCACCTGGTGACGATGGAATCTTTAATATACTAATCAAACATCTCCCTGAGAGCACAATGGAATTTTTAGTGAAAATTTTCAATTGCTGCTTCAAAACTGCATATTTTCCCAAATTATGGAAAAATGCAAAAATTACTCCAATTTTAAAGCCGGATATGAATCCAGCTGAAGTTTCAAGTTACCGACCAATCAGTTTGCTTTCTTCAATAAGTAAACTGTTTGAGAGAATTATTCTTAACCGAATGATGTCACACATCCACGAAAATTCAATTTTTGCAAATGAACAGTTTGGATTTCGCCATGGGCATTCCACAACTCATCAATTGCTCAGAGTTACTAATATGATACGAGCTAACAAATCTGAAGGTTATTCCACTGGAGCTGCTCTTTTAGACATAGAAAAAGCATTCGACAGTGTTTGGCATAAAGGTTTGATTGCGAAATTGCAAACTTTTAATTTTCCAATTTTCCTAATCAAAATTTTGAAAAATTATCTTACTGATCGAACTCTGCAGGTTGTCTATCAGAATTCAAAATCTGATAGATTTCCTGTCAGAGCAGGTGTACCTCAAGGTTCAGTCTTGGGTCCAGTCCTGTACAACATATTCACTTTAGATCTTTCTGATTTGCCTCCAGGATGCACAAAGTCATTGTTCTGCGATGACACAAGCATTTCCGTAAAAGGAAAAAGTCTTCGTGTCATATGCAGTCGATTGCAGAAAAGTTTAGATATTTTTTCTTCCTACTTGCAAAAGTGGAAAATCTCTCCCAATGCTTCTAAAACTCAAATGATAATTTTTCCGCATAAGCCTAGGGCTTCTTTCCTCAGGAAGCAACCTGCGACCGCGAGCGAACGTAAAATAGTTTCCGCGTGCAAATTTTTGCTTAAATTTAGAAATTGTAACGTGAATCATCCAAATAAACGGGATCATGTTTGCCTCTATAGTGCCGGGATATCAGAGTAATGTAAACAATGAAATGCTGTTGAATCCTGTGTAAATTACCGTGAATTTTTTTGGAATTCTTTGTAAGCTTGCGGAGGTTTACATAAAGGATGTTAGTGTGCGAATAATTGAAGTGTTATTTCACACGGTTCAGGAGCATGCCAATAGTGAAAACTGGCATGGCGCTACGCCACCGGTAGCTTTTTATTTAGCTTTTTTTTAATATGTGTGTGCATGGTGTTGATAAATAGTGAAAGTGAAAAGAATAACCTACAATCCTAGAGATAAGTTCAATTAGGAAGGAAGAGCTGAAGGCAAACTGCGCGTACTGCTTCTATGTAAAAATTTTTGGCCCTAGAAGCTCTTTCCGACGAAATTAAATGGTGTAATTAGTGAAATGAAACAGTTCGAGCTCTCCTGTTAAACCTGAATAGTGAAGAAGCGAATCACCGAATCGCTCTAGGCAGGATAAGTATCGTTATATTTTCGATTTGTTTTGAGATCAGCTGGACTAGCCACAAAAAAAATACCAACAGTGAAGTAAAACTAGACACGCTCGCAGCGCTACCGCCGTTCGCCGGCGGGTAGACAAATTAACCAATAAAACTGCTAATGAAAGAGATGAGGAAATGCCTACGAACACATTTAATTTTGTTAGTTGGATAATCCGCTTTACTTATATAGCGATAGTTTAAGTATATAGTGAAACAATAATTTGTCGCGCGCGGGTATAGAGAACATATATTTGTTTTCTTGTTTATTGCAATTCATGATTTCTCTAGCTTTTGAACAATTGTCGAATATTCATATTTTTTCATTTGATCATGTTAAAACTTGTAAGTGGACTTGACATGAGTTCTTGTCTACTATATTTGGATTTTGACGGGTTTGGCTTTTTATAAATAAACTTTGTTCGTACAGTAAAATTTTTTTATACGATTTTATTTTACACGTTTTTTTATGACGGTCTTCCTAGTAACGCAGTTTTTATACGTCTTTTTTTATAAATAACGCGGTTTTTTTACACGGTTTTCGCGTAAAACACTAAGTAACAAGAGTGACAACAGACTACAAAGAGGTGTTTTTTTACACAGTTACATTTTCACACGACTCTACGACGTTTTTATAAATAACGCGTACTCATCCTTTGTTCGTATCCCTTGTGTGAAAAAATACTTGACCGAACTTTGCTTAATATGCATATTTGCATTTTATTTTCAGTTTTTAGGCTTTGAACGCATGTAACTCTGCCAATTTTTATACTCAGTAGGTGTTTTACGGTAGTCATAATATTTACGAACTCGTTCGCATGATATTTAAAAGTTATATGTGTTGCGTTTGCGTAGCTCGGTTTCAGAAATGAAAATATAATAACTCTCGAATTTCTTTCGACTAAATCATACACATTTGGAGTGGCCGCAACCCTATACGTCGGTTTAAATCGTCCACATCTTGTAGTATAATATTTTTCATTACAATCATATACACCACGCACACCTGTGCGTGGCCCGGCATTCTATTGGCTTTCTGCTCTAAAAACGTCTCAAATCAGAAATTCGTTTTATAAGAACAGACGAACATCATACGAGAAACGTCACTATTCGATTTGATCTAGAAACTTCGCATCGATACCTTCGAATTTTTCACAGATAGATTTTCAACGCGTTATAGTTTTAATGATGTACGAATATTCGGATCAGTTTAAATAAGTCATAATAAGGATACCGGACTTTGTGTGCGCTTCAATTTTGCGGTGCTACATCATCAAAAAGAAATGATCGCGTTATGATTTCCGTGGAAGATATAATAAACTCGTACGCGCGATTTTGTTATTATGAACCCGGTACTTAAACTCAGCGCATCGTTTACCAGAACGAACCCTACTGAAAACCCTGCCCTTTTCTCCAACATCCCAGTGATTTCTCGTGGAAGTGCAGAGGTGTTCTCGGCTTCCGATTAAGCGAGTATCACGTCAACATATTCCTATACAAACTCCTTCATTGACCTGCATCCGGATGCGGCCGGCGCCGGTATTGCCTAATAAAAAGATTAAGGTCACCAGTTTTTACACATTGAGGATGAATGTTAGTCCCAAACATCATCTGTTGGTTCTCTGTGTAACTACAGCTGATCTGGCGATAACGGAGTAGCAACCGCGGGCGGTCAATCATGCTAATGCTCATGCTCATAAGCCTAGGGCTTCTTTCCTCAAGCCAAACAATAATCACGTTGTCAAGATGAATGGGGTTATTTTAAGTTGGTCCGACAAGGTTAAGTACTTGGGACTAATTTATGATAAAAAACTTATTTTCAAAGAGCACATTCAGAGTATACAAGCCAAGTGCATCAAATATACGAGATGTTTATATCCTCTCATTAACAGGAATTCTAAACTTTGTTTAAAGAACAAACTTTTGATTTACAAACAAATTTTTAGACCAGCAATGCTTTATGCTGTACCGATCTGGTCAAGTTGCTGTTCAACAAGGAAGAAAACGCTTCAAAGGATTCAGAATAAAATTCTGAAGATGGTTTTGAAGCGTCCTCCTTGGTTTGGAACACTCGAATTACATAGACTCACTGGTGTTGAACCATTAGAAGCTATGTCAAACAAAATTATTAACAATTTTCGACAAAAATCGTTGCAATCCTCAATTGCTACGATAAGCTCTCTTTATAGCCAATAAGTTAGCAATTAAGTTAGTTGTAAGTTTACTTCCCCTTTTCTGACAAGTAGGCTTAAATCCCTACGAATGATAAGTCCTAATTGCGGAAGCAAACAAATCCTAACGATTTAAATTACAAATTTCTAACAGTGTTGAGAAGTCACCATTTGTGATTGGACACACATACTTATTATTTACTAATATTTATCATAAATACTTCTCTCTAATATAAAAAAAGAAGAAAAAAAAATGGGGTCTTTCGATGCTGTTAATATTTTGTGTCAATATTTGTTGAATTGCTCTTTACGGTGAAATTTGTGTAATTATCATTAGAATAAAAACAGCAACAATGGGAAATCCACAAAATATAAAGCGGCAGTGAACAACATATTGAGTTTTACTTAGTTCCATGAAGAGACGAACTTGATTTTGAGAAAAATCACAATTCGATACAAATTTTCACCAATATTGGAAAAATGAATTTAATGGAAATATTATAAAAAAACATTGAATCAAAATTTAAAAAAAAACTATCGTGATAATTAAATTTTTGAAAACATTTGTCCCAGTTTTAACTTAATTTCAGCTCGATTTTCCAATCATAAACATTAGCTCACTATTCTATGACATCCCTATTTCTGTAAATTTTCTTTCCTTCAGGATCAAGTTCAACTAAAGAAAAAATTTGAAACAATTAAATCAGAATCTTACTTTATATTTTTTATCTTTTGCGTTCTAATAATATTAATACCAAGCTGATCTTTCAACTAAGAATCCAAACTTTATTCATACAGAGTGTTGATTTGGTACCACAGAAACTGCAGAAAACTTTGATTCCCTTGACGAATTTCTTAACCTAAGATTTTATAAAATGCTTCCAATCAAAACTCGTTTGATAAGTCTCTGCTGTGTCAAATTAATACTGGTGCTTATTACGGGAGTCACTTCACGGAGGACGCTCACTACACTTTTTTAGACCTATTCCCGATTCCATCTCAAGTGAAGTGACAAAATTACTTCCGTGCAGTGAAATCGACAGTGGAATGAAATTGAGAATAGGGAAAGTGAAATGAGATTCATTCCCAGCTCAAAAATTTCTGAGCCCCAGTAGGTCGATTTTTCCCTTTTTTAGATAACACCAGATTTTAACGTTTTCTGCAGTTCTCAGACATTTGGTATAAAAAAAAAATTTTTTGGTATCGAAAAATTTCATGAACTAGCGTGCATTTTTTTCATCGGTCAAAAAAATCGAAACTTTGATATACTATGAGCAAAAATCACACTTTGAAATTTAATTCCACGCGAAATTATTCCTCATACTTGAGCAAGTCCGCAATAAGGCAATCCACGAGACAGTTGCGATCAGCTGATTTCAGTCTGTTTTCAACTTTTGACAGCTTTATGTATGTTCGATCGGTCGCAACTTGAATGCAATCGGGATCCAGAAGCGTGAAAAACAAATGTTATCCGATCGGTAGCTCTAGTATCGCGAGTGCCAATCCTAAATACAACAATAAAAAATCACTTTTGATATTATTGCCGACATTAAAAGATTTCGGTTCTGGTCGTGTTTTGATGTTGCAGCTTGAAAAACAGCAACAATAACAAACGTACAAGCGAAGAAACGTCATCCGTGGATTGCCTTATAGCAGCATGCTGTAGCAGTGTTGCTGGAAAATTTCAATGGTGAGCCGTTCGTCAGACATTCAATCAGTTTGGGGTGAATAGCTGTTTCTACAAGCATCGTAGCGCCTTACGGTCTTCAGAAGAGTTTTTCCTAGGAAAATTCCCTACAAATATCATGTATTGATATATTTTTAAGAGCCAAGTTGACATCTCTAGAGAATAAGTATTAAAAAAGCAGATTTTCCCATATAAAATCGTTTGGAAACTTTAAAAATCGGGAGCAAATCGGGCGTTTCACCGATCGATCTGAAAAGTTACACAGTTGTTATGGGATCCATAAGGAACAAAAAAAGTGCATGGGAGCTAACATTTATTTTTTGTCCCACCCTAGTGTGTATGTGTGTATGTATGTGTGTATGCGTGTGTGTGTCTGTGTGTGTAATGTGCATGAGCCGTTAAATACGAGCTTGACAATAGCAACTACAGGAATGTATTGTCAAACGGGAGAAACCGATAACACGCACACAGATAATATTGATGTTTCTGGGACGCGTTGATCATTCACCTATGCCCATGTGGTATATAGAGTTCTTCAAGCGAAAACACACGAACACTACGACACGGTCCGCTTTACACTGTATATTGAAATTTTTCAAACTCGGTAGTTTTTTATTCTCTCTTTTAGATGACAGTTCTCACAGGTGACAAAAAATTCTTACAGCTAACAAAGAAAAATCGAATACATCGCACTAATACAAACGCGCCTGGAGAACTCTATGGGCGAAAAGTCATTTAAGACATTTCGAGTAGTTTTTTGATTCATTTGAAAAAAAAAGACAACCGTGATGTTTTTATTAATAAGCTGGATAAGGTATCATCCATTAACTTACCGATCCATCTCCTCCTGTGTAACAAGTTGTAACACCAGAACCTAACAGTCATTTTCAATACACAATTATCAGGTTATAGTGACATTGTGCCCGTTGTTTATAATTGAAAAAAAATTGTTTCACTATCAAGCACAGAGTCAAAAACTACTCGAATGCGCTTGCTTTGATACTGACAGCTTAAGGGCTTGAAAAGGGGATAACAGATGTGCAGATTTGTCTACAAAACGCAGATTATTAGCGTCCATGTGCAAGTTTTTATTCATTCGCAGATATTTGCAGTTTATCCATAGTTTCATAGTTACGGGTAGTTTTCTTTTAATATCTAGCAGATTTTTCCAGTTTTTCGAGCAGCTGCGGACATTTCTGTTGAAAAGGAAATATATGATTTGCAATTCTTTACGGGTGAGCTGCATGATTTTGCGTAGCTAATATTCGTTCTGGTGTGACAGTTCCCATAACGAAGAGCGCCAAATCTTCTCTCTATGTATATAAGCTCCCTAACTTTCAATTGAAAGCGGAGATTAACATCGTCTGTATCACCTAGCTATTGTCAATTGAAAATCACAAAATTACAATGAGCGCTGACCGAGATTTCATAAATATAGAGTAAAGAAGGACTTAAAAAATTATGACGATATGCAACGGTGGACACCAATACCATAATTTCATAAATATAGAGTAAAGAAGGACTTAAAAAATTATGACGATATGCAACGGTGGACACCAATACCAGCTCCACAACCCGAAGTGGCTACGGATCGCCAGTGATCAACAGCAAAAATAATCTGCGAAATATTAATCGGAACTTGCGTGGCGTATTCATTTGATGCCATTACCGTTCAAACTGCGCCTTGCGGTGTAAGAAAATTATAATCAAATGATGTGATGCGGTGCTAAATTCAAATGACACGTTGAAGGAAAGGAAAATGTCGAAATATGCGTCATTGTCTTTGTCAATTGAGACAATCATCAGTTTCTTTTGAAATGACCTGATGAACGCCAGACGGGAAAAGCCCGTCCGTCATCAAATCTGTTCGACAGCGAAAATATTCATCGTGATTCGATCACAGTAGCCGTTGCTGCAGTTTGCCGGGGTGATGCAAACATGAGGATGGCTCCTAATTGATCACTTCGCCCCACCCTAGTGTACATAGACCAAACTGTTTCGAAACAATTCCAGGATTCCAGTGAAATCTATATAAAATACAGATAAACAGACTTACTACTTCATACAAAATTCTAAGAAGATTGTGGTTCCGACTAACTTGTACGACACCTACTGAACATAAACATAACATAAACTTTCAGCCTTTCTACTGTTTTGGCAGCATGGCGCGCGACAAATGTCAACTGAGTTCAAAGGAAAAAGTACATCAGCGCCACCACCGTTGCGGCGGAAATGTTTCGCACAACTGAAACTCATTTGAATTGACCGCTATTTTGATCCACAAAAATAAATTTCGTGGTACGTCTGTTTGTCTGTGTATAAAATCATTGTGATCTTTGTAAGTTTTTTCCGTGTTAAGTATTTTCGTCAAGTACATAGACGGAATCTATGTACGTTGGTAATTGGTATCATAAAAACAAATAATATGCCACCAAAATTCAAATTTCACGGATTCCCATGTTAAATCTTTTCACGCCCTAAATTTCAGAACATATTTTTAGGGAACTTATTGAACAGAATTTGGTTGAAGATTTTCTGAAAATTGCTTCTGAAAAATCTGCTCGATGGCACATAAAGAACTCTATCCCGCAACGACGCAATTGTGCCTGACCCACAATTGTGGAGTGACTGTATACAAAATTGTTACACCTACCCTTTGTGAACAATTATATATTTTTACACCTTGCTGTTCTGATGAAATTCAGCTGGAAATGAATCAGAGTTGTGATAAATTCAAGACAAAATTGGTATAAATAACATTATATTTTAATTTTTATTCTTTTCCAGCAATTAAACCCATCTGTTTGCCGCTATTCAAGTTCGAATTCGGAGACGTCAACGAACCGAACGTCTACAACACCCTCTGGACGACATTCCCGCGCCCCCAACAGCACTGGATGTATTATGTCGAGCTAAACGAATGCCGGTCACTGATTGGTAACAAAATCAATCTGAACGATGGCCAATCATGCGCAAGGAGCTACCCCAACCGTACCATCGAAATGGGTGGCGGCGCTGGTTCGGCACTGGAAGTCGAGTATCACCACCGAGTGTACCAGGTGGCGATGCTGTCGATTGGTATACTGGACTCCGACCCGTATACGCCTTTCATCTATGTCGATATATCCAAGTATATCAAGTGGATCCATGACACGGTGAAGAGTAATCAAATTCCATAAGACGGTTTGAGATTTTTTATTCGATAAATAAATATGTATGAACATCTGATGGTTTAGATTTCTCTTTAACAGTTCGCATCAACAAAACAAAAACTATGAAAGTAGCACGCGTTTCCACGTCCAGATCCCGATTATATTTTTGAAAAAATGATTTTGTCATTTTATAAATTTACAACTCTCTACGCCGTTGACGTAAATAATGCCCGCCAAAACTTAAATTAAGTATAGCGCAACACTTCAGATAAAATGGTGCTTCATTCGATTGTTTTCACAGTTTTTCTCTATGAAAAAACTGCGTTTTTTTAGTTTTCCCAAAAGAACATTGTTTCATTTAAACATATAGGAAATCAATCTCTTCTTTTTTTCGGTTTTCCTTCCGGCAATCAATGATGCAACCCAACAACGGTCATTAGCAAACGTGCCGCCAGAGGACGATTTATTAAAACACACATTAGGCAGTATGATTTTATGTTTCATTCATGGGTGGGTGTGCGGTCAAAAGATGAACCGAACCCGAAAAAAAATCCCACTGTTGGCAGATCTCAATCAGTTTTCAATTCTCTCCATCTCGCTCATTACTCCAGTCGGTTTGTTTCCCCTTCCGATTCGAGAGGGGAACATCATCATCGGTGCCGATATGACTCTATTAGACTGCTGCCATTTTTTGCCTATTTTGATTGAGCGATGATGAGCGTTATAATAGTAACAAAGTTCAAAATAATAACAGTTATTATCGATCGTCGGCTCGTCGGTCGAAGGTTTTTTTTTGTGTTCCCTATCTCCGTGTATCATCGCTTTTCCGAATCGCTCAAAAGTTGAGACGGCGAGGTCGAGCCGGGAAGCTTTAATCACAGTATCAATTAATAACACAACTCGACCCATTGAGCCAATCGAACCCTCCTCGGCTGGCCGATTGAAGCATCCGAATAGTGAGGTCTTTTATTTTCTAGACCTTAATTTCGGGTTAAAGTTCCCAGCAAAGCGCGCGTGCTTCCTCATTGTTGCGGGAGAATTCTTTGCCTTTCGTTATGCGATGATAACAATAATTCTAAGATCAAAGCCTTTTGTTGTCGGTAAGTGTTGCCATACCTGCTGATAGTGTTGACCTGTCGGTTGGCAGCGCTGTGCAGTTTCGCGTTTCACTTTGGGCAAGTTTCGGGAGGCATCCATGAGTACCGACAATAAACCCGCTAGTTATTGATAGGTTAATCCTCCCCTCCTTCATGTCTCCTCCTGTTCGCCTTTTCGTTACACGTCCGCTTGCCGGCGGCTTCAGAGGAGTCGGCCAGCTATGGTTACGGTTCTTGATTTGCGGCTGCCATGGCAGAGAATAGCCAGGTTGATTGGTTAATTAGAAGGCTCTGTTTTTCTCCACTTTCAGGTGAGCGTGAATCGCACAGCGTGATCGATGTGGCTAAAGGTCCATCACTGCCGCACTACTGACTACTATCCGGCAGTTCGTCGTGATTGCCCGTAGATGACGGCACAACGTTGGTGATGATGTTGTTGATGATGATGATATGCTCTAGCTAATAAATGCATAGCGCTGAACCATTTTGTGAAGGCTTTAAGTTGCGTTATCCGAGTGCCGAACCTGGCGAGAAATATGGTTTGTGGCAGTGTAAAACCCAATTGGCGGCTCGGTTTCGCATGATCAGTGGTTTGCACGGATTTGATCTGATTACAGACTGCCGTATGACCGGCTTAAACTGTAGTTTACGGTTCGGTTTTTTTGCAGGTCATTTAGGCAGTGTTATCGGAAAAGATGCGGTTTCCGTGCGGTATGTTTCCGCTGGTGGTATTGAATCCCTTCGCAGTAGTAGTCTAATGCAAATACCTGCCGAAGGCGTACGATACTCTACACATTTCTATAATTGTTGGCAATCCAGCCACAATTTATCAGTATTTTACTATCTCAATACGGAAGTGTTAACAATGGAAACGAATTCGCAAATCGCAAAAAAGATTATCATTTCGTACAACACATAAAACGGAGAAACAAAAGACACGTCTATTCGCTACCTAAATTGCCATTCTGCTGTTCTACTTATTCGGCTTGATACTGCGTCACAAGCGTTTTAACGTTTTCATAGCAAATTCTTATCACGAGTAAGCAGTGGAACATAAAATTGCAACCATTATTGGATTCTGCGAACGTAATCGGTAATCTTGCACTGTTTTGAGTTACCGGCGTTAATTTAGTCGAAAAAAGATTCTATCGCATTCAATTTTTTTCAATTTTAAACATTTCATTCATGTTCAGGAAATTAACCACAATTTATCATTTTATACAATTCATTTATGGTAGTATTTTTTTCGTTTTTAATAAGGGGCCATCCTCATTCCACGTGGACAGGGGGTGTGCAAACGCTTGTCCACGGAAGGAGGGTGGGGGAGGGGGGTAATGATGATGTCCACGTGAATACGTTTTTTTTTTTTCAAAAAAATGGATATCTGCCAAAAATATACATTGGCTTATTTGAATAAATTTCAAACTAAGCTCATAGATCAGTTTGGATTAAGTTTGGTCTTAAGCCTCATTTAGCTTCAAGCTAAATGTGGAATTAATTCTTGTTTTGGAAGTGATACCATCCGTCCTGATTTAGTAGGACATGTCTTGATTTCGAGCTCCCATTTGGGTGTCCGGATTTGTTTTTCATTTTTAGCATTTGTCCTGATTTTCATGTGACACTCAATTTTGTTGAATTATTTTTTCCGTGTCAATTTGGTTTGACTCATTGTTGACTAAAGTTTTGCGAGCATGTAATAATGACATTTCCATCGCTGAGTCGTCACTCAGAAACCACTAAGAAATCTGTGCTCGTACAAAAACCGAGGTCATCATCTCCGGAGTATTTTCATCGCACTCAATTGACGAATGGGAACAATCACGGGAACATAAAACTATTTCCAGTCGTCGTACAGTATTTTGACTTATCGAAAGGTAGCATCCAAGTGCGGATTCTGGATCTTTATGAAGTGTCCAATGAAACAGTTCGTACACTTGCTGGAGTTATCGGAAATGTGACTAAGGGCATCTTCAGCGGTGGTCTATTTTTGAAACAACTTTATACTAGATTTACACCAGCGAAACCTGAATAAAACCAGCTAATATAGACCAACTTTTCGTTCTCCGCACCGGTGTTGTATATCTCGTTGTTTTAGAACCGCTGACATCTGTCACACTGTCAACAATTCTATACCCCATGTTATCAGTATATGAAACTCGTTATAATGAAAAGCACTCAATATTAAACAGACGGAAATTGGATCTTTTTAACGCACATTAAACGATTACTTTGGCAAGACACTTTATATTCTCAAAACTTTATATATTTGACGGTTTGACCCAAGCGTCAGTGACATTTCTCAGGATAGACTAGTATGATCGAAAAATTTCTGCTACAAGTAGGGCTTCGGAGGATAGCGAAAATTATTTGACCGCGAAGATGTTCATCTTCCGTTTTCGTCTCATCAATCTTTCAAAATCTTGCAGTTCTTAAAACTTGGATTTGGTTTTGAGGATATTGAAACAAGTCCGCATGGTGAACGTTTTCAGTTCAGTGTCTTCGAGGAACATTTTTCTGGCCTCTTGAGGTCGCCTCTAGTCCCACTACAATTAAGGCGATTAACGAATGGCCAACATATTTGTCATCCTGGTGGCTGATGGTTGCAAACCAAGTAGTTGAACCTGCGGTTATGGTCTTCCAGAATTCCCCCTTTTGCTAGTCGGTTTCCTTGAAGCCAAAAACGACAAACCTGTTCTTTTTCTTCTTCAGAAAAACCACAAAAACATATTGTGAATTGTCATGAAAAATCTTTGTTTTGTTTATTTCCCAACACTCGCAAAACGTTTATATGGAAAAAGCTAAAAATGAGGTATTCAATTAAAATATGACATTTTACCCACCTATTGGTAGCGTACAAAGGGTTTTAGAACGATCTATTTCTTGTTCCAAAAAGTGACAAAAATAGTCCAAAACGTATACCAGTTCCAATTTTTTCAATTTAGATCTGGTATAAAACAAAATTTACACCACCGTTGCAGCGATGAATTTGAGTTTGTTCCGAAAAAAATAGATTAAAACAACGATTTGGACCACCGCTGAAGATGCCCTAAGAAGTACAATTTGCAAGTAAAATTGGTAGCTTTCAGCGGAGACAACACGAATACTAACTTTGGTGGTATCAACAGACGTGGGGAGAAAAATATTTTTGAGGTGTTAAATAAAATATTCACCTCCAACGTTGTTGGTGTTGGATGCCCAGCTCACGCAACCCACCACGGCCGCGATCAGATTGGAGCTGTTGACGCACTCTCTAATCTCGCTATTCAGTGAGAAGTTTAAATCTATTGAGAGGGAGGACAACACCGCAGTAAAAATACTGCGAACAATTAATGAAGTACATGATTCTCTCGATGAACGAATCAGTGCTAAGTGTTTACCTCGGACAATCAAAGCAACACTCGCCAAGTTGGAAGCCATGGTCCTGGAAGTTTATCGAGCAACAAAACACTACTTGCAGAAATGGACGGAGCCTTTAGAAGAATTCAGGGTATAAACTACATACGTAATACTGATTGACCTACGAAACATAACATGTATTGTAATTATTTACAGGTATTCCAATTGTTGGACTTCGCAAATGTGCCGATGAAGTACGAAGATGTTGAGAAAACTGTTTTACTGAGAGGAATATTCAAATAGACGAAGACCTTTTTTTCTTCACATAACATTTATTTGACACGGCACAAATACAATTTAATGTTTAACGGCGCCAATTATATCTGATGACTTAAAAACTAAAGCAAATTTTTTATCCTCGCTGCCGACTACGAGCTGGAATTAAGTCTAACTTAAAACTAGCATGGGATTTCCAATCAGTGTTTTGTTGTTCAATGGTCGTCTGATAATCGTCGAATGGCATGTATGGATTCGTTCTGCTGAGCCACGATGTCGTGAGTTGGGACAGAGGCTCGTAGTCCTTGGGTCCTGGTTCTATTGTGCGGGGTCTGGTTGCTGGTTTTGTGCTTAAGGTTCAAACGTATTCTTGTCGTTTTGTTGGGTGTAGACGGAGGGGAACGGGACTAGACTGGGGCGTGGATGGATTTCAGGAAAACGTATATAAGGGACATGTAGGATAGGTCACGGCTCGCCAAGACATCACGAACAGGAACAGCCGGCTGTCTACCCTCGGCCTGCAGGGAAGCTATTAATTTAGACCTGGCGTCACGGTGTACAGGGCATGACCAAACCACATGCTCTATGTCGTGATAACCTTCACCACAGGCACAGATACCACTTTCCCCGAGCCCAACACGACGGAGGAGCGCGTCAAATCTATAGTGATTGGACATAAGCCGGGACATCACGCAAATGAAATCCCGACCTACATCCAACCCCTTGAACCACGGGTTCGTCGATACTTTGGGGATTATGGAATGTAACCACCTTCCCAATTCCCCTCTGGTCCAAGCATTTCGCCAACTGATGATCGTATTCTGACGTACAAGTGCGAAAAATTCATTAAAGGCAATTGGTCTTTCATAAATATCACCGTTTGTTGCGCCCACCTTAGCCAAAGAGTCCGCTTTCTCATTACCCGGTATCGAGCAGTGAGAAGGGACCCACGCTAAGGTAATCTGAGTAGATTTTTCGGATAAAGCACTCAGATGTTCCCGTATTTTCCCCAGGAAATACGGAGAGTGCTTAACATCTTTCATCGATCGGAGAGCCTCAATGGAACTGAGACTGTCCGTAAAGATGAAATAATGGTCCGTGGGCATTTTTTCGATAATCCCTAGGGTGTACTGAATTGCAGCTAATTCTGCGACGTAAACAGAAGCAGGATTATCGAGCTTATGGGAGACGGTTAAATTGTTATTGAAGATACCGAAGCCAGTGGACCCATCAAGAAGTGATCCGTCAGTGTAGTACATATTGTCGCAGTTGATGTTTCGATATTTATTGGAAAAAATTTTAGGGATCTGCTGCACGCGTAAATGATCCGGGATTCCACGAGTTTCTTCTATCATGGATGTATCGAAAAACACAGTAGAATCAGAAGTATTTGATAAGTCGACACGATTTGGAATATTCGAAGAAGGGTTAATATTTTGGGACATGTGATTGAAATACAATGTCATAAAACGGGTTTGAGAATTAAGTTCGATTAACCTTTCAAAATTTTCAATCACAGGACGGTTCAAAACCTCACATTTGATAAGAATACGAGAAGACAGGCTCCAGACGCGGTTTTTCAATGGTAGTACTCCAGCTAAAACCTCCAAACTCATCGTATGGGTCGACTGCATGCAACCTAAGGCGATACGCAAACAACGATATTGTATTCGCTCCAGTTTGATCAAATGTGTGTTTGCTGCGGAGCGGAAGCAGAAACACCCGTATTCAATAACAGACAATATCGTTGTTTGGTAAAGCCTTATAAGGTCTCCTGGATGGGCTCCCCACCATTGTCCGGTTATTGTACGAAGAAAATTCACTCTTTGTTGACATTTTTTCATCAGATACCTCACGTGACAACCCCAGGTGCCTTTAGAGTCGAACCAGACACCAAGATATTTGTGTACCAAAACCTGAGAAATCGTTTTACCCATTAATTGTGTTTGAAGCTGAGCAGGTTCATGCTTCCTAGAAAAAACTACTATCTCAGTCTTCTCCGGAGAGAATTCGATACCTAGCTGTAAAGCCCAAGCAGACAAATTGTCCAAGGTATCTTGCATTGGTCCTTGCAAATCGGCAGCTTTGGCTCCTGTAACAGAGATTACACTGTCGTCTGCAAGTTGTCTTATCGTGCATGAATTTGCCAGACATTCGTCGATGTCATTTACATAAAAGTTGTAAAGAAGGGGGCTTAAACATGAGCCCTGGGGAAGACCCATGTAGCTAATGCGAAAAGTTGCCAAATCGCCATGCGTAAAATGCATGTGCTTTTCGGACAACAAATTGTGCAAAAAATTGTTCAAAATTGGAGAAAATCCTTGTCGGTGAAGTTTACCCGAAAGAATGTCAATAGAAACGGAATCAAAAGCCCCCTTAATGTCCAAGAACGCAGACGCCATTTGTTCTTTACGAGCATACGCCAGCTGAATATCTGTTGAAAGCAACGCAAGACAATCATTCGTCCCTTTGGCACGGCGGAAGCCAAATTGAGTTTCTGATAGTAGACCATTTGATTCGACCCAGTGGTCTAAACGACGGAGTATCATTTTTTCCATCAATTTCCGGATACAGGATAGCATTGCAATCGGCCTATAAGAGTTGTGATTAGAAGCTGGTTTCCCTGGTTTTTGGATGGCGATCACCTTCACTTGCCTCCAATCCTGCGGTACAATGTTTTGCTCCAGGAACTTATTGAACAAGTTCAACAAGCGCCTCTTGGCATTGCCGGGTAGATTCTTCAACAAGTTGAATTTGATTCTATCTAATCCAGGCGCGTTATTGTTACAGGACAGGAGGGCAACTGAAAATTCTGCCATCGTAAAAGGTGATTCTATCGCGTCGTGGCCCGGAGACGCATCGCGAACAATATTTTGCTCAGGAACAGAGTCCGGACATACTTTCCTGGCAAAATCAAATATCCACCTACTTGAAGACTCCTCGCTTTCGTTGACCGTTACGCGATTCCGCATTCTTCGGGCTGTGTTCCAAAGAGTGCTCATCGATGTCTCCCTCGACGTCTCGTTCACGAACCGACGCCAATATCCACGTTTCTTTGCTTTAGCCAAGCTTTTAAGCTTGGTATCAAGCTCCGAATACCGTATATAGTCGCCAGGTATACCTCCCGTCTGGTAGGCCTTGAACGCGTCGGATCTTTGCGTGTAGACATCGGAGCACTCTTGGTCCCACCACGGAGTGGGAGGCCGTTCTTTGATCGTTACGCCGGGATATTTCTTCGTTTGGGCTTGCAACGCGGCGTCGAGAATCAAGCCCGCGAGGAGGTTGTATTCTTCAAGTGGTGAATGATGTTGAATCGACTCGACCGCTTTTGAAATCATTTCCTCGTATAACTTCCAATCGACATTTCGTGTGAGGTCATACGGAATGTCAATTGGTCGCATGCGAGTTGACCCGTTAGTAATTGAAATAAGAATAGGCAGATGGTCGCTACCGTGAGGATCGAGGATTACCTTCCATGTGCAATCCAACCGTAGCGACGTCGAACATAAGGATAGATCCAAAGCGCTTGGGCGCGCTGGAGGTTTCGGGATACGTGTCATTTCACCGTTGTTTAAAATAGTCATGTCGAAGTCATCGCAAAGGTTATAGATTAAAGAGGAGCGGTTATCATTGTATGGGGAACCCCAAGCCACGCCATGAGAGTTGAAGTCTCCCAAAATCAAACGTGGCGAGGGAAGAAGTTCTATTAAATCAAAGAGCAGCCGTTGCCCAACCTGTGCTCTGGGGGGAATATATATTGAGGCAATACAAAGCTCTTTACCTTGTATTGTCATTTGACATGCGACAACTTCGATGCCTGGAATCGAGGGGAGGTTAATACGATAGAAAGAATAGCACTTTTTAATCCCTAAAAGTACTCCTCCAAATGGGGTGTCTCGATCAAGGCGAATAATATTAAAATCATGGAAGTTGAGATCAATATTTGAAGTAAGCCAAGTTTCACAAAGGGAAAATGCATCGCATTTGTTTTTATTTATCAAAACTTTAAACGAATCAATTTTTGGTAAAATACTTCTACAATTCCACTGTAAGACAGAGATAGAATCCTTCATATACGCAGTTGAATTAGGCATCAAAGGATACAATCGCTGCAAGGAGAGGCCATTGGGCAGTCAACTGCTTCAAAAATGATCTAACTGTTGGGAGGAATGCTGTAAGAAAAATTTTAATTGGATCGGGTACATTGAAAGTTTCAAAAATCCAGTCCACAATGTCAGAAAATTTCACTAATCCAGAGTTTGTTTCATCAACTGGGAGTGTAAAAGGAGCAACTGGGGTTTTAGATGTTCCTGGCAGTGCTGGGAACTCCTTCTGGGACTTTAAATTTGCCAGCCCAGGAGGAGTTTGCTTCGGTTTTTCCGCAGCACTGTTTGGTTTGTTTGTAACTTTCATTTCACTTTGAGAAATCTTAGGACCTTTTCTGGGAAGTTTAGGAGAAGAAACATTTTTCCTCTTCCTAGACTCCCCAGGATTGGCATAAGATGTTCCCGCTGGTGAATCGTCAGAATCGGTTTCATCAGAGGACAACAGATCGAAGGGGTTCGAAGTAACGGGAGAAGTGGTAACGGTCTTCTTCAGCATGTCAGCGTAGGAACGCTTTGAACGCTCTTTGAGAGACCGTTTTATTTTATCCCTGCGCTGCATGTACACCGCACATGTCGAGAGCTCATGCAGATTTTCTCCGCAGTGAATACACTTTTCAGCGTTAACACTGCAAGAATCTTCTGCATGAGACTCCCCACACTTGCCACAACGTGCCTTATTGCAGCAGTAGGCGGCTGTATGGCCTAACTGCTTGCAATTCAGGCAATTCATGACGCGGGGCACGTAGAGCCTCACAGGGAGACGAACCCGGTGGATCGAGACGTGGCTTGGTAGTGCAGACCCGGCGAACGTAACTCGAAACGAGTCTGACGGAGTGTATACTGTTTTGCCACCGATGATCGATGCTGACCGCAATTGCTTGCAGTCGAGCACCTTTACTTCGGGACACGTTTTGTTCTTAAAGCACCCTTTGGCACTTTGCAGTATACACTCGACGGACAGACTCGAATCGGTTATGACACCGTCGATCTCCACGTCTCGTGCGGGTATGTAAACGCGATACTCGCGTGTGAAGAGCTCAGAGCAAGCTATATCGTTGGCCTCTTTCAGGTTACCGACCACGACACGGAGCTTGTTAGGCCGGACCTTGGAAATTTCGGTCACGCCCTTGTACTCCTTCGTCAGGTCTTTAGAAATCTGCAAGAGGTTCAACTTTTTCGATTTCGGTCCTGCCTTTGGCCGAAAATAAACAGTATAGCTGCCCTGGGCTCCGTCTGGGTAAAGCCTGGGGCGAGGGGGGACTGAAGAATGAACAGGGGAGGGGGTAACAGAAGGGTCAGGGTCAGAGGGGTTCGGGGATGGTGGCGCGGGAGGCGAGGGATCTACATCCATCGCGCTAAGTCTAGCGCACTAGCGCTGACAAGAACACGTACCTTTTTATTTCTCCCTTCCAGTAAGGTTGGTTGTCCGATCGTTCGAAGTAGCAGCCGTTACAGCCAGCAGCACCAATACAGCAGCACCAAACAGCCACCAGCAGCGAGCCAGGTGTGAGATCACTCCACACAGCGATACAACTCGCTGACACTGATGGCTTCTTCTTTTTCCTCTTTTGTGTCTCGTCCACTGCTGTAGCACAATCCAGCCAGCAGCCAAATCGGCTTACGCACCAGCTGGCAGTCACGATGCGAAACAGTTGCACAAAGGCACGACCTTGAACCCGGATTTATTTCACTCGACCAGGCAAACAATGCCAACACTTGTTCACACGTCTTTTGTTTTATACTCTATCGGACCGATCACCAAACACGTCCAGTACTGATGCGTGTTCGGCACAGAATGAGACGAAGACCTTGTTTTCGACCAATTTGTCAATCTGAAGGAGTTTTTAAGCCAAAGTGGCAATGAGTAGTTCAATCAGAATTGCAATGCAAAACTGTGCAATTTTTATTAGCAACGTGAATATTACCAAATACTCGGAATTATTGAAGATTGATCAGTATTTCCTTTCGATTCCGGAACGCAACGCTCACTACGAGCGATTTTTTTTCTTTGATTGAGCCTCAGTGGAGTTACGAAAGAAATCGTCTAGTTGTTGAAACTGTTATACATCTGACAATTGTTAGGTTTAATTTCAAACAGTTTACGTGTGCTGATTTTTCGAAAATAGTTGATAAAATCGGATCGTCCGAAAAATACGTTAAATGAACAAACTAGTATTTGAGTGTATTATTTAATGCAAATTACATACCACAAATTATATTTTCCATCAGATGGTATCCTTATGCTTTGGCCTTTTCTTTTATTTAGAAGCGGCCTCCAACCATTAGGGTGAATTTGAATCATTTTCCCTTTGGACTTTTCTGTCGTTCAAAGCATAGTGCATAAGATTTGTGTAGAACATGGGACTGCATATTATGATTTGAACTGCAGTTTTCCTCTCGTTAGAATTAGCTACTTCGTTAATTTGAATCAAATTTAAAATCATTTTGATATTTGATTCGACTGATTTTACAAAGTAGTTTCTTTTCTTGAACTAAACTTAGAACTTTATTGACGTAGGACTACGTCTTTGTTTTCTATACGAGATTACACTTTGTGAAATTGAAAATGAAACTGGCAAATATTGCGTCAGATTTCAAACGATTATAGCAAGCGGACGACTTTATGCATCTTAAACATTAATATGCCGGTGGATAGATAAAATGTGTAACAATTTTTTGATATAATGTTCAACATTGTTGCTTTATTACTTAATGGTGGAAAAAGGTGAAAAGTTCCAAGGTCAAGCTTTCCCATACATTTCCCTCGTTATTGGCTTGCTTTCCGAGCACAGATAACAATAACATGGACGAAATAAATTCCACTGCCTACATATTTTGACTCAACAAAATGTTTTGGTTTGTTTGTTTTTCTCTAAGATGTGTGGCCACGCCCTAATGGCAAAAATCTACTCTGAACTCGATACAAAAGACTGCGTGTAGAAAATTCAGCTTCAGTTTAGTTTGTTACACAATAGCGAGTGCAGTGCAACTGTTAAAGGTACGCGACATTGAGAAACGAGAGCAGCATACGAGTCAACTTCCAGGCAGTGCGGAGCATGTTACCTTTATTTTGCATACAGCAGCAACAGTTACCATCGTACGCGGCAGGATATTTTGCTGGCACAGCTACTGGAGGGCACAACGGAGAGCAAATTTTATGCGCGGCCAACAAAATATTCAATACTACCGGTGGTGGTGCGATCATCAGCGTTCTGTAGTACGAATTTCATACTGAAGATTATGGAATCGGTTCTTTTAAGAACTATAGATGCTTGAAGATAAGAGTTGTGAGAATTTTCACAACTACTACTAGGGTAAAATTTTCATGTATTCATGCATCGTTAGTTTTACAATAACGACCATCGAATATAAACGGTAATGTTGCCTATGAACAGTTTATCGCAGCATATAGTATACACTAAGGTCGCTTTTTACGCCGTTTTTTTACGCGGGTTTTTTTACGCGGATTCCGGAATCTACGCGGTTTTTTTTACACGGATTCCGGAATTTACGCGGTTTTTTGTCCGGATTTCGGTTCCCCTTCACTCGGAATGCAGAATTAACGCTAGTTTTTTTTTACGCGGATTCCGGAATTTACGCGGTTTTTTTACGCGGCACGTATCCCTCGCGTAAAAAGCGACTTTAGTGTATATATATTTAGTCCTACGTCACCATTTCATACAACCCCTAGGGCTGTATACCTTGTAGTATTTTATTTAGAAAAGGATTCAACCAACCGGTTCGAGGAAAACTTATAATTCCTTTCATTTCGATTTATCTTGCCTTCGATGAGTTTTTAGAATTGTCGTTTTCTTCCCTCAACGTGTCACTTAAAGTTATATTCAAGTTTTTTTGTCGCCTTCTGCCGGATTTTAGAGAATTTTTTCCGCAGAAACATTTTTATGCTTTTTTCCTACCTTTTAGAGACGTTTTCAAGTTTTTTTTAGGTTAATTTGGGATAGTTTTTGATGATATTTTTTGGCCTTTTCCTGATGCTGCTGATTTTTTGAATTTTCCTGAGAGCTTGTTAAACTAAAACTGAAAAAAAAATCTGTTTTTAATGGTTTCAGTCAATTTGTTAGTCGAAATGTTTTCATATAAAGTAGCAACATATTCTTACGATTTTTTTTTTTTGTTGACGTCCAATTTCGGGGATTATTAGTTTTTTATATTATTTATTCTTTTTATTTTAACACGAGTGTGGTTTGTTAGTTAGTTGCTCGTTTTATTTCGATTCGTTGAAGTTTTTCGTATTCTGTGATCAGTAGTCAGTGATTCTGTGAAACAAATTTCCAAAAGCTGCTGATTGTGCTTGGTGTTGGTGTTGGTTGGTGCCCTATTGTTCTGTTGCTGTTGCCGCCAAATTCGAGCAGTTTGTTTACATCTGTGCATCGTTTTTTCTATCCATCATGGGAAAGCATCCATGCGGAAAATGCTCGGAAGATGGATCTGGAATCGACCCTTGCATTTGTGGACTTTGTGGAACCTACTATCATGTTGCTAAGGATTGCTCAGGAATCAGCCGCAGCGAAATGAACAATTTTTTCACCAAAGGCCGTCTGGATCTGTCCTACGTGTAGGACGAATTTCAAGCCGGATCAAATGCACGGCATGATAAAAAGCGAAACTTCCATTGAAATTATGCGCAAACAAATTGAGGAGCTTACGCTATTGGTGCAAGAATTGAGCTCAAAAGTAGAAAACGCCGTTCCTCAGCGCTGGCCGCAGCCAGTAACAACGGCGCCCCCTTTCACGCCTGTATTGAGTCCTGGCTTAAAAACAACAAAACGACGTCGTGGTGCACTTGGTGAAGCCATCCCGGTTTCTTTTGGTGTCGTTTCAACACCAACTCAGGGCACAAAAACCATCGACCTGAGCGATTTATCCATGCCCGGTATTATTGCAGTGCCGCAAAAACCTAAGTTCTGGGTGTATTTGACTGGTTTGCATCCACTTGCAACTTACGATGATGTTGAAAAAATTGCGAGCCGTTGTTTAGAGACAAACGATGGTATTGAAACGGTTAAATTAGTCTCAAAAGATGCAGATCTGTCCAAGATGTCCTTTGTTTCATTTAAAATTGGGATTGAGCCAAGTTTAAAAGAAAAAGCTCTTCTGGTGTCCACCTGGCCGGACAAACTCAGGTTCCGGGAATTCAAAAATTATTCCGCAAAAAAACGAGACTCAGGCGAATCGGTATTCGGAGGCGATGGAGGTTTGATAACCGATAAGCAATGTTTTTCTGACGGCATGGGACTCAGTCCCTCTGTCACAGGTCTGCGCTTATCTTATGACGCCCATTATTCGGAAGTTCAACCACCAAGGGATGCTGGAGGCCAACGTGACAAACCCGAAGGGCTTTTGGAATTACATAAAATCTCAACGGAAGGAAGATGGTCTTCCGGCGACTGTATTTTTGGATGACGAAGAAGGAACAACGAATAGTAGCAAATGTTCTTCGTTCGAAAATCATTTTGGTGGTGTGTTCTGCAGTGAAACCACGTCTGCTGAAGACATTGCCACTGCTTTGGACAGATTCGATGCGGATGTTTTCGTTGTTGATGAAAATGATGTCGAACTGATAATTAAAAAGATGAAGCAATCTTTCGCTCCTGGCCCAGACGGAATTCCTGTGGTTTTGTTGAAAAGTTGCTGCGAATCGCTGAAAGCTCCTCTTGCCTTTCTGTTCAATTTGTCAATGGCATCCTCCACTTTTCCAAGCATCTGGAAGTCTTCTTACATGTTTCCTGTCTTCAAAAAATTGTCACCACTAAACGTAAAAAACTACAGGGGTATTACCTCTCTGTGTGCATGCTCGAAGGTTTTGGAGTCCATTATGAACAATTACCTCTTCTTTCGGGTGAAGAATTATATTAGCACCTCCCAGCATGGCTTCTTTCCAGGCAGATCGGTATCGACTAATTTACTGGAGTTCTCGTCACATTGCCTGCGTACATTAGATCAACGTCTTCAAATGGATGCGGTGTACACTGACCTGAAGGCAGCATTTGATCGTGTCGACCATCATATTTTGTTGGAGAAGCTGAGACGTTTAGGTGCTTCGGATCGACTTGTTGCATGGTTTAGCACGTATCTTTTTGAGAGACGGATGGCGGTAAAACTTGGAGCATCGCAGTCACAATGGTTTTGCAATAAGCCAGGTGTCCCGCAAGGTAGCACATTAGGACCATTGTTATTCTCCTTGTTTATCAACGACGTCACATTTCTGTTGCCCCGTGGCTGCCGACTTCTTTACGCTGATGATCTAAAAATTTACCTGGTCATTAAATCGATTGATGATTGCATTACACTGCAGAACTTGCTAAATATTTTCGCCGTTTGGTGTCGCAGGAACAAACTTACGCTTAGTATTGAAAAGTGCAATGTTATCAGCTTCTATCGTATAACATCACCAATATTGTTTCAGTATACTATTGACGGGAAAACTCTTGATCGCTCTGATGGTTGTGTCAAAAACTTGGGAGTTTTGTTGGACACAGAATTAATCTTCAATCAGCATTATTCATCCATCATCAATAAGGCCAACAAGCAATTAGGAATGCTTTTCAAAATTGGGAAATGCTTCAACGATCCTTTACACTGCGCTCACTCTACTGTTCATTAGTTTGTCCGATTTTGGAAGCTGCCTGCGTAATATGGGACCCGCATTACGACGTTCTTTGCAAACCCTTGAAATCAGCCACCGCTTTTAAAATTTTGACATCAATTTATGACACACCGGCATTGTTAGCTCAGCTACAACTTCACTACCCATCTCGTCCGAGCAGACAATTCAACCTGATTCGTCTGAATTTCCAACGAACCAACTATGGCATGAATGAGCCCATTAGGTCTATGGCTGAAGAAGTTAACAGGCATCCTGAAATCTTTAATTTTTAGTGTGTCCAACTGTGACTTGTTTTTTTTTTCTTTTTGTTTATAGTTGAAAGAATTGTGTCATATGTATGAATAATTTGTAATAATTTGTATGTTTGAGAAGATGATGGGTTTTTAGGCTCGTTTGAGAATGGACGTGTTGTTTAAACTCATAAGGGCTTTTTCCCATCCCTATATTTATTAAGACCACAAAAGGTTGAATGAATTAAATAAATCAAATCAAATCAAATCAATATTCTAATCCAGGAGCCGCCTGTGTATTGAGACGAAATACTTGAAATCTGTGGGGTGAAATACAAACAAAAATATATCAATTTGTTCTCTATCTATTTCTCTTTCAGCACTTGTTCCGATTTAGCAAACTTTAACAATAACACTGTGCTACAAATGAAAAAAAAAAATGCAAGAACTTCTGAAGTCACCTAGTGTAGGTTGTAGGTCTTGTTGAGTGTAACATTCGCTCAGACTAGAAATTTTCCAAACACTTCCAAAATCTGAAGTTATGGTCAAAATACGGTTTTTTAGACCACAGGGCATACATTTTTTTTAACTCAGTCATTTCTCAACCGATTTTCAATATTTAGGCAGTTTTGGGAAGAAGATAAACAGAGCTTTCGAAACATCTACTAGTTTGTACTAATATCACTGAAACATGTTGAGTTATTTGAGTTTAAATATAATTATTTAGATTTTTTCACACAATTTTTTAATGTGAGGTCTAAGAACTGGATTTTGATCATAACTTCAAATTTAGGGGTATTTGAAACTTTAAGTATGCGCGCTATTAACACTTGACCAGAGCTATTACCCACACTAGGTCACATCAAAAGCTCTTGCATTTTTTATCATTTGTAGCACCGTGAATATCATTTCAAAATTTTATTGCATTTGTAGTATCTTTCTCACAAAAATAGGTGACAAATTTCAAATTATGTTGAAAAATAGCATCTAAAAGTCTAAAAAATTATATTTAAACTCAAATAACTCAACATGTTTTAGTGATATAAGTACAAACCTGTAAATGTTTTGAAAGCTCTGTTTATCTTCTTTCCAAAACTGCATAAATATTGAAAATCGGTTGAGAAATTACTGAGTTAAAAAAAATGTATGCCCTGAGGTCCAAAAAACCGTATTTTGACCATAACTTCAGATTTTGGAGGTGTTTGGAAAATTTCTAGTATGAACGAATGTTACACTCAACAAACCTACAACCTACACTAGGTCACTTCAGAAGTTCTAAATCGCTGTAGCACAGTGTAATCAATTAAAGTTTCCTATCGAGAAACACTATTTCAATCACCCCGAACCTTTTAAGCAATTTGCATGTGTTTTGCAGGGGATTTTCTTCAGCACCCAAATAGCGCCTGAATAGCTGCAACTTTTTTCGTTTGATGTTTTTTCAAAGATTTTTCTGTGTTGAACGGAATTTTATGTATCCGTAAGACAGCTAGTTAATCAGAGTTTTCGTTCTCATCATTGAAATTGTCGATGTTGATCAAAATTCAGCATATTGAAGCCTGTTTATTTCGACTGATTAAAATAGGTGCTACTGCTTAAGCCGTTCCTTACCCTATTTTGAGTAAAAAATGGTTTATTTGTCATTTTTAAAACTTTTCTAGCATGTAGACATTTTTTATCTTTCCTTTTATCTTTATTTTTTAACTTCGAAAAAGTACAGAAGCTTTCAGCCATTTTGAACTAACTGTTCGATCATTTTTGTTTTTGATCTTTTGTTTAATTTCTTCGATCTTTTTTCATTTTGATTAGAAATTATATTTGATTTGGCCATTCCATGGTTTACAATTTTTAAAAATTATGTTTGACTTTTTTTGATTTCCAATTTTATTATGCTTGAATTTATTTTAGAGTAGATGTTGGAGTCTATTGTGTTATTTTTCGCGCCTTTAGAAGTGTTATCAATTATTCAAAGCATAAACATTGGTTATTATTTGTGTTTTTAGTCTCTTCCAACTTCAGAACCATTTACAGCAAAATTTAGAATCTATTTCTTCTGGTATGTTTTCCAGCCCTTTTAGGCAAAATTTTGACCAAATTCATTTCATTCATGGCCGTTTTGGTCTAGGCTGCTGAATTTTTAATTATTTTTATTCTATGACTGGCATTAAAATATATGGAAAGTATGTCTTGAAATATTCGTTTAATGCGAAATCTTTTCAATTCCATACAAAGTGAGGAAAGTTCAGAGCTTTAATAAACACAAACGCATCGACTTGAATGGCATACCGTTTAAGAACTGTCGTATAAAAAAAGGAAGGACAATATATTTGCACGAACAGTGCCCGCATATTTACCGTACAGTATTTTATTGCTCATCAATTGATCACTTTATTATTTGATTTTTTGTGAAAATATGAAAAGAGACATATAATTTTAGCAATTCAAACAACATCAATCAAGGGCAAAACATAAACTCTGAGAGAAAGAGATTGACGCAACTTTTTCAACAATAAAAACATTTGTTCTGGCAACAATGACAATATTTCATAGGTAACGCTTTAACTATTTGCGAGTCTTGTGTCGATGAAATTTCGTAGTCGACAACGTGGTGGCTTCTACACACTACAACCTTAAGGGTTAGAAAATTATTGCGCTTATACATAAAATGGTTCCTTTTTGTATAAAAAAATGAGTGTTGCGGGATGTTCTGATATATTCTGATTTATCTTTGGTAATTTCATCGTGAAGAAAGAAAATTTTACACAAAAAAACAAGAGATATTTTGAACGAACTCGAGTTAAGCATGTTCAAGAAATAAAGTCAAATTTTCTCTGGTTTTAATTTTTTTTTAAATCTCCGCTGTGTCCCCATGTGAGGGGCGGCATACAACAGCGTCTGACTCGGAGCGAGTGGCTGAATTATGAAACGCTGTACCCCGCCAGTTACACCTAACCTCTCCTAACCACCAACAACGAAATTGGAAATACGGAAGAATTGGCAAATACCTAGGTTACGAAGACCGCAATGACGCGTTGGTCTTCCACAAGCATAGTCCATGTCTCATGGCCGTAGAGGACTAAAGGTCTGAGCGGCATTTTGTAGATGGTCAATTTGGTGCGGCGGCGAATTTTTTTCGATCGGAGCATCTTCCGGAGACCAAAGTATGCGCAATTTCCTGCCATAATGCGCTGATGAACTTCTCTGCTAGTAACGAGTAGTTACCAGTGAGATGACAGGTTAGCACTTGTGTTCTCGTGAACCCCTTCCTTTCATGTACTTCGTCTTCGATGCATTGAAGACCAGTCCAATTCGTCGGCTTCGGTCTTTAGTCCGATGTACGTATCTGCCATCTTCACAAAAGTCCGAGCCACAATGTCGATAACGCCGGCGAAGCCAAACAGTTGAACCGATTTCTGGAATATCCCCGCTCCTCTAATTACACCTTCCAGGCAATATTAAAAGGTAGGCACGAGAGACCATCACCTTGCCTTAAACCTCTTCGAGTTTCGAAGGGACTCGAGAGTGCCCCCGATACTCGAACTACACACATCACGATATACTGTGCGCATGCAGAACAGTCTAAGACGAAATCCACGGCGTTTTCGGTCGTTCGTCAACAACAAAAGAAAAGAAGAAGGCCTACCGAAACATATGTTTTTGGGCGATCGTCAAGCTAACACGGCATCTGAGGAGTGCGCCTTATTTGCTCAACACTTTCAACAGATTTTTCGTAGCTCTACGGCTACAGCTGCAGAGATTGGCTCAGCTTTAGATGGTATCCCCAGAGACGTCATTGACTTTAGCTCAATCATAATAACTAACCGTCAAGTGGAAGCTGCAATCGACAAAATGAATCTCTCTTTCGCTCCTGAGCCTGATGGCATTCCTTCTTGCGTCCTGAAAAAAATGTAAAGCTGTGTTCATACGCCCACTATGTTTACTACTTAACTTGTCGCTTGGACGACGTGTTTTCCCAACCAGTTGGAAAATATCGACCACGTTTCCGGTGCCCAAAAAAGGTGACAAACGCAACGTGCAGAATTACAGAGGCATAACTTTTCTATGCGCTTGTTCAAAAGTATTTGAAATCGTTTTTTATGATGCACTTTTCGCTAGCTGTAAACACTATATCTCGATCGATCAGCATGGTTTTTATTCAAAACGTTCTACCGCTACTAACCTCGTTCAATTCTGCCTACAGAATATGACCGAATGAGCCCAAATTGATGCGGTTTATACTGATTTAAAAGCTGCATTTGACTGCGTCGACCATGGTATCCTGCTCGCTAAGATGGAGAAACTTGGAATGGCCCCCGTTCTGGTGCAATGGCTGAGGTCCTATTTGGTAAATCGTACACTCTACGTGAAGATTGGATCACAACACTCTGCCCATTTTTTCAAATGTATCAGGAGTTCCGCAGGGCAGTAGTTTAGGACCACTGCTCTTTGCCTTGTACATAAATGATGTATCTTAAGTGTTGCCAGAAAATTGCCGAATGTTTTTTGCAGACGATGTCAAGTTATTCAAGACAAAAAATACTGCAGACTGTCTCGAACTCCAGCGACTAGTCGACGTTTTTCTAAAGTGGTGCTCCATTAACCTGTTGACAGTTAGTATCCTGAAATGGAACCACTAACACAGGAGAAGGTTGAAAAGGTGGTTAGCGAGCTGAAAAACGGCAAAGTCGCTCAAAAGGTTGGTATCCAGACCGAACTTCTAAGAGCGGAAAGCGAGCGGCTGTACAATGCGATCCACCAGATCATACTGAGGTTCTGGGCGGATGAACAAATGCCAAACGACGGGTTGGAAGGCCTCATATGCCCAATCTACAAGAAGGGCCGACTGGATTGTTGCAACTATCGAGGCATTACTTTTGCTCAACTCCGCATACAAAGTGCTCTCCCGTATTCTGTTCTTTAGATTGAAACCGTTAACGGAATCCCACGTCGGCGAATAACAGGCTGGCTTTCGACAGGGCCGTTCCACGACAGACCAAATTTGATGAGGAACGATTTTCGGTGGTTGATGAATTATTATTTCTTGATACGCTTGTCACAACGGTATAAGCCATGAAGTGAAACGGCAAAGTGCAGCTACGAACAGGGCCTTCTACAAACTAAGTAATCAGCTAAAGTTCCGTTTGCGAACTCGTAAAAAACTAGCGTTGTATCGAACGCTGATGGTCCCGGTGGCCCTTTGCGGAAATGAAGCATGAACGCTGAAGGAGTGCTTGGAGTTTTTGAGCCTAAAGTTCTGCGATCGATACTTGGCTTATCGCAGATGGAGGCGCATGAATCACGCATTGTATCAGGTATACAAACATTCTCATATAGTACCATCACTATACAGTGTGGCAGAGTTCAAATGAAATAGCCACCAAAACTATCTTCAGCAGAGAACCAGAAAGAAGCTGCTGACTCCGTGGTAGGCCTCACACTCGGTGGATGTGCGCGGTGGAAGATACACGACTACCCAAGACAAATGACAACAGCTCTAATTCGTTCAGCCCTAAATCGGTAAACGGTCTGTCAGAAAACAAAGTAAAGTAAGTATAGTTAAAAACCTAAAGGGTGTAAGAGTAAAATCCGCACACACTCACATTGCTCTGACTTTTGATTAGTTGTATAATATAAATAATTGAAATTCTGATTGGAGATAATTTAGCGTACACAATGAGAGTTGGTCCCATGCGGTGTGTATTAGTAAAATGTCAACGGAAGGATGGCAAAAAAACTCGAGTTGGATTACGTACGTTTGAGGTTCAAATCACTCCTGAAGGCTCACAACAGTTCAACGAACTCTAGGCCGGATTTGGCATCATGCCTATACGCGAAGGCCGTGCCCAAATACACCGGAGCTGCGCCTAGTTGAGAAACACTAGGCTATTATGGAGGAGCATCTTCTGAATCATCCTAACATAGTTAGTTGAATCCAATTGCATGTTGAATAAAACGAAGTGATTTAACGGCATGGCAAAGTTCCACCAACAGGTGCACTGAATAAGCTGTCCATAAGCTATGTAGCAAAACTGCCCTTTTAGGTCACTGCTATCGGGCTGTTAATAAATATTTCAATTTCAGCGTCATTAGTAAATGAAAATGGTTCGTGTGAAAGCAGCTTTCATCAAGTTTGGGCTCATAAAAATTACTCTCGTATTTTGGTATCGCCTTAAGTACTATGAATAAAAATCGAAAATAACTGTTTCAGTGAACGGTCGATGATGTGTGCTCGTGTGCTTTCCGGACCACCTGCAACAGTCAGCAGCAGTCGAAACATGCGAACCTCATCAGAAAAAAGGCAGTAGCTTAATAAACTGCAATGCAATTAACAATAAATATATTATATGTATACGCTTAATAACGGAATTCGGTTGATAGGTCGAACAGATAACCAATAATAAGGAAATTTAGTGTAACACATTTCCCTTATGACTAGAACATAATGTCAAAAGTCAAACTTCTCTGCCGTCACCTTCAAGCAGTCCTCCTATTTTCGTTTCCCCTCAAACGCCTACTATGACTAGAATCGGATAAGATCACCGTGATAATTTATCTTCATTTACCCGGCAATTACGATCGAAACGAAGGTGAGCATTCTTTTGCGAGAGAGAATAAAAAAGTTTTATTCAAATTAATTCCCCTCCCGTTCGACAGAGCCATCGATTTCCCCGGCAAAAATACAGTTTCGCGAGCGTTCACAATTTATCGTCCGGTGAGAGGATTGAAGATGAAAACAAGTTTATTTTCGACTGCCGTTAATATTGCCCAAAAAGCTGGCTGTTATCTCTTGCACCGCTGCGATTCCGTACCCTACACACAATCCGAACAGCACGGGCTATTAACCCGGAGCCGGCCGCACGTCCGTCCGTCCGTATTTGCACCCTTCGGCCCAACAGATCCATTCGGCGTTCATGCTAATTAACACTCATTAAATCGAGAATAAAACCGCGTATGAGCAAAGATAGCCGGAGAATCCGATTTGGAAGTGAAGGCAGAATTTGCGGTTGTTAAATTAATTAGTCAATTTACCGGGTGCCGAAAAAGGGAAATAATTACGAGAAGAGCGTTCGCGTTTGCATTGATTTCGGGTCCCATTTATAGGTTAGGTGGGCGATTTCAACTAGCAGTCAAAAGTCGGTAAAGCAGATCCGGCATCGCGATTGTTCTTCCCTGGGGAACGTAAGTCACACGACTGACAAATGCTTCGACCGGTTATTTCTCGCATTAGTCTGCGCAAATAGAGTTATTAAAATACCAGGCGCGGACCGTAACGGCGAAGTTTCGTCCAGCGTCACAGTTCTTTGGACAACCTAGCTGTTTACGCTCCGCAAAACCTACATACGTGTGTGTTCTCCAGGTGAGTGTTCTGTATCGACGTACTTAACAGGAAAATAAAGCCTCCATAACTTATTACTACTATTGTAATATTCATGTTTTGTGTGGATATACGTGAGGATTTGTCAATAAATTTATGACACATTATAATTCGTTACGCGCAGCAACTTTTCTCGCGGACTGAGTGAACCACAGAAGATGTTAATACATCGCTCGTGGTAAATAAACCTGAGGACACTGCAAATTGAGTCGGAATAAAACACACTTGAATGGCGCAGCAAATTGTGCAATAAACGTACGTTCGCAGTATATTCCAATAACTGAAAGGCAATCGTAATTGCGGATTTCAACATGTAAAAAACCACGCAAGGGACTATAAAGTTCGATTCGTCCCAAACTGAATTGGTTCCATTTGCTATTTGACACCATTCACCCAACCAAGTCTAATGGCCTTTCAAATCGGCCGTGTTTTGCAATTGAACGGCAGAAAAACATTTACATCCTTGTATTGTGGGAAAGAAAATTGTGTCTTTAATTGCGGTATTTAAGATTTAGGAAGTAGGAATTTCGATTGTTTTAGAGGTGTAGCGATTTCCATGGTGCACTATTAAGGTTAAAATTAAGGTATTTTTTTATCATTGTAAGCAGTACATAGTTATCAAATTTTTAATTTTTTTATGCCATAAACCAACATTTATTTGTCGATAACTAAGCGACAAAGATGTCACAAAAAAAAATTTTTCTGCAGTTACAAGTTCGTGGAAAAAATAGAATTACAGTTTTTAAACAAAAATGTATATTCACAGAAAATTTAAAATGGTCATAAGAAAAACAGAGTGTAGTGTTAAAAAAAACAACGCATTTCATCTGTACAAAAAACCTAATTTATATACCTTGCTATCTGCCTCTACCGACACAACTTGTATTGTCCCCGATGGCGTAGCGTATTTTGCGGCACCCGAAAAATCATATTGAATTCTGATATTTGCTACAATACGAAACAAGAAGAAGAAGAAGAAGACAATTCAAACGGCAATTCGATTGTGTTCTAGATCGTAAAACGATACCTACGCGTTAACCCAACAAGCCCCACTGTTCATCGACAGCGGCGATGTAGTCTTCACTTGGCTTGGCTGCAAACAAATGAATATCGAGTTCTACTGCACTGATAGACGACGAGTGACCAGTGCTCTATTCATACAATGCTCGGTGCAATACTGTTGCATGTGCCAGCATAGTTTCCTTCAAGACATCAGTTTCAATAACATTCTAACAGCAGAACGTAAAACTGTCTGATAGTGGAGGTGGTTACGAACTTTCCGAAAAAACTTAACCTTCAAGACATCAAAGCGCGAACAAGCGAACATTAGTTGACCTATTGGGGCGGGGAGGTTCTGTCAATTTTTTTTTTTGCCACTGCTATACAGATATCACAGCAGGCAGTTGGTGTCTACTCATGAAGTCTGTGCCAGGCGTGCATGTGATTGGTACATTGTTCGTGAAAATTCGACCTTGAAACTTTTATGAAATTTTCACTGTTTAGCAATGAAATGATAATGATAACTGAGGAATCACAAAATTGTCCATCATTTTATCAATCCAACGACAAATTGACTGTTGTAATCCATCATGTGGTTACATCAGTATTACCGCTCAAAATCCTTCATTCCAACGATACACCTTGGTTTTAGTTTTCGCAGGATGTATCTCGATATAGTACGGTTAGACGTAGTCCTACGTCAAAAAAAACCGGAGTTTTGCGAGGTACTACACTTCAGAGCAGCCATGGTATAAACACTGAACCGTGCTGCACTGGTGCGGTTTTTGCATAGCAACACGATACGACGTGTCTTGCTACCACCACTCAGTGTTAATGTTAGACAGACGCACGAAGGGCGAAACTTGAAGCACCGAAGGCAGGGTCAGTGTTATATGATCGCCACTGGTGCCTTAAGCTTCGGCAAATACCGGCGCCGGTGGATCTAGCTTCGGGAAACACTTGTCTCACGTGAAGAATAATATCAACAATGTGAGTGTTCACGAAAGTAAAGCCCTCGTTTCCGGTGTTTACCGGAGGTTGAGGCACCAGTGGCGATCGTATAACACTGCCACTGGCTTCGGTGTTTCAAGTTTCGCCCTTCGTGCCGTCTGTCTTACACCAACACTGAGTGGCAATTGCTAAGCACGCCGTTTCGTGTTTCAAATATATCCCTCAGTGCAGAGCGTGTTTTTGGACATGGCTGCTTCAGAGGCAAGTTTTAGCCCACTTCGGCCGATTTTTCGCGGAAATTAGTTACGATCGCGCTGTTTATTGGTGAAAAGAGAAAAGTATGCTTTGCGACTCTTTTAACCGGTAATTGTGAAAAATGTTCTAGTCGCTATCGGCTCAAAAATTAAACAACACCTAGAAAAAAACAATAGTGATGTGAAAAAAAGCAAGATTGAAACATTTCAAAGGTTTCACGGTAAGATCAAATGTGCAAACTGATTGAATCAGATGCTCTGATGCTGGTTTGGCAGTTTCACAATAAATAATTACAGGTTAGTTGAAAAATTAATGATTTTTTATGAGCCATTCCCGAAATGCGGTAGTTTGCAGGAGGAAGCCATCGGTCCTCCCATGCTTGGATTCCGCCCCGTTTCACGTTAATATAACAATTTACCACTAGAGCAAAACCACGTCAGATGACCTATCGTCGAGTATTGATTTGAATACAACTTTGCACACGTATCTGACTCAGTATAGGCACTTCCTTTGTATGTCATTTCCTAATCTACGAGGCTCCTCCTCCACAGAGAGTTTCCTTCGAAAGCGTAGTGTAAACAGCAATACAGTAAGGTCTTTTTGCCTTTCTCCTACCAGAAAGGTATAGCAATCACTGGAAAAACCAAAGGTATAAAAGTGCTCCAAAGGGTCGAATCTCGTATATCAATCGACTTAGTTTGACGAGCTGAGCATTTTCTGTATGTGTGTGTGTATGTGTGTGTGTGTATGTAACGCTCTCCCAATCTCACTCGATTTTCTCAGAGATGGCTGGGCCGATCTTCATGAAATTAATTGCAAATGAGAGGTCTAGTTACCCCATAAGACCCTATTGAATTTCATTGCAATCTGATTTTTAGTTTGGAGGCTATGTTTAAAAATGTGAAAATCACGAAACATCATTATCTCAGAAACTACTCAACCGATTTTTGATTTTAAATGAACGAGTTACTTGAAAAACCCTTAACTTTTGAGTTTCATGAAGATTGAACTTGTGGTTCAGAAGTTATTTAAAGAAACGTGTTCTGGAAAGTGTTTAATCTCACTCATGTTTCTCAGAGATGGCTGAACCGATTTCCACAAAATCAGTGTCATTTGGAAGGTCTAATTACCCCATAAGACCCTATTGATTTTTTTGCAATCGGACTATTACTTTGCCTGTTATGTTTAAACATGTGAAATCCAGCTTTGAAAAGAAACATATTTTGAAGACTACATAAACTCACTCACTTTTCTCAAAGATGGCTGAACCGATTTCCACGAAATTAGTGTCAAATGAAAGGTCTAGCTGCCTCATAACACTCTATTGAATTTCAATGTAATCGGTCTGTTACTTTGTCTGTAATGTATCAACATATGAAAATCACGAAACTTCATTAGCTCAGAAAGTACACAACCGATTTGAACAATATTGGTATCAAATGAACGGGCTAGTTAAAAGTTAATTGATGAATTTTATAGTGATTAAACACGTGGTTCAAAAATTGTGAAAAGAAACATGTTCCGGTGACTTTTCAAATTCACTCGTTTTCCCAACTGTTTTCACAACTGTTACGGGGCGGCGGTGTGTTAATCGGCGTGAAAAAGCATTTGCGTTGCACATTAATTCAACTGACTGATGCCGATAGTTTAGAACAAGTTGCTGTTCGTATTTCGTTGCCCAAGCAATCGATTTTCATATGTTGCATTTACATAAGACCCAACTCTGACCCGACTGTTTACTTAAAACATGCGTCTTGCGTTTAACAACTGTGTGAAATTGCTACTTCTACCGATACTGTCTTTGCTTTAGGAGACTATAACTTGCCCAGGCTCTTATGGAATTATGATGCCGGCATAGATTGCCTAATTCCTGTTAATGCTTCCTCGGAACAGGAAATTGCTTTAACACAATCCATTTTGGCATGTGGATTACAACAGGTTCAAAATGAGCGTAATTCAAACGGAAGGCTTCTTGACCTGGCTTTTGCAAGCAACACTGAGAGAATCGAACTATTCGAGTCACCTCGTGGAATTTTAAAAATTGACAGCCACCACAAGCCATTCATTATCAAATATGATTATTTTCGAAATTCTGACGACACCTGGGCAGATCGATCTCACTACGATTTTGAATCATGCGATCCTCCGATTTTACGAAACTCTATTCAACATTATTCACGATCACACTCCTATTCGACGACGTGGGGTTCGCCCACGTTTCAATCAACCATGGTGGACTTCCGAGCTTCGGAATCTTCGCAACAGATTACGTGAGATAAGGAAACGTTTCTTCAAATCACGCACTGAGGACAACAAGCGATTGCTTCACGAAATGGAGGAGCTCTACACCGGTCGTCTGAACGCAGTATTTCATGACTACATATCGCGCAATGAATCGAACGCCAAGCGGGATCCGCTCTCGTTCTGGTCATTCATCAAAAAATTGAGACGGAATAGCGGTATGCCACAGGATGTTTCCTACAGGAATATCAGCGCGGACTCCACTGATACGGGTGTTGAAGTTTTCGCTAAATTTTTCAAAAACGTATATTCGGACACCCCACCCACCCATTCACCGGACGAACGTCGCGAATGGTTGGATAGCATAGCTCACTACAACGTGAATTTACCGCAATTTAATGTTTCTGTTGATGAGGTTCAAAGAATGCTAGTGTCATTAGATGCTTCTAAAGGTCCCGGTCCGGATAATCTATCGCCAGCTTTTGTTAAGCAGTTTGCTACTAGCCTCGCCTTGCCCGTATCGATTCTGTTCAATCGTTCGCTAGGTTGCGGTGTGTTTCCGACAGTGTGGAAAATTGCGTCTATAACGCCAATACATAAAACTGGAAACATTCATAATGTTAAAAATTACCATGGTATTTCAATACTTAGCTGCCTTCCAAAATTGCTTGAAAAAATTGTTTACGACGCTACGTATCGTTCTATTCATCCAATCATATCTGAACATCAACATGGTTTCGTGAGAAAGCGTTCTACAGTCACGAATTTGATGATATTTATTGACTCGCTGATAAATGGTATTGAAGAACGACAACAAGTTGATGCAATTTATGTGGATTTTAGTAAAGCATTCGACAAAGTACCACATGCACTAGCAGTTGATAAGATGAGGTGTATGGGTTTCCCTGACTGGGTGACCGAGTGGATACTGTCCTACTTAACCGATCGCTCAGCCTTCGTATCATTCGGTGGTACTAAATCTTCCTGCTTCAAACAACCTTCAGGTGTGCCACAAGGCAGCCATTTGGGACCTTTAATTTTTGAAGTAGAATACTTCTCTCAGGAAGTTCGGCTACATAGGATGTAAAATGAAAATCTAAAACCGAAAAAAGTGAAAAATATGTCCAATTTCAAATGCTAATAAATCGGTTAGTATTTGATGGATTTGCTTCGTTCTTGCAGCAATAGATTGGAAAATCTTCTAAGATTCTTCCCAAATGCAGATAATTGTAATTTTATTATTCAAACTATTGTACTATTGAAAATAGTCAAGCCTTGTCAAAACGAAAAATTCGGCCTCTGATTGGTCGTTATATGATTGTTTCCCAAGCACGGTCGACAGAATCATAGACCTTGTGCAATTTTGCCTATATAAGAGCCCGTTTCACTCGAAGCCGTTCATTATAATTCTAGACTGCAACAGGAGCAGTCCTCCCTCAGCTGCAGCAGTAGATACAGCAGCAGTAGCAGTGCAGCGGATAACGGCCACAGCTGTGGTATGACAACGGATAGCGGAGCGCGTTTCAGCATCGATAGCAGGACCAGGTGATGCAGGGCAGCGGATACCTATGGCAAAGGAAGCGTCCACTACTGTGACAACGGGGATAGTGCAGCGGTTGACGTTGGTCTCAGCATCAATATAAGCAGGGCCAGCTGATGCAGTGTGGCATTTTAGTGAAATGCTGTCTCTGAGCGATAGCAGGCACACTAGCAAATGCATCCAGCGGAAAGAACGTTCTGGAAAGCTTTTCAGTGTTTATTTTCCCCCAAGGAATACTTTATTTGCACTGCCAGTGATAACGCAAAGATGTGATCAGCATCTTTTTTTTTTTTTGTTCACACAACATTTATTTGACACGGCACAATAAATCAGTATCTTATCAGACATTGAATTAAACAACAAATTGTCCTTCTCAGGATGAAATAAAAACCTAATTGAAAAGTTAATATTTTCTCTTAAATCAATTTTCTTTTCAAGAAATTTGGAACAGATATATATTTGGCTTCATCTACGTGTCTCAGACAGGGTTGCCACATTTATATCTGTATTTTTCTTTGAAAATATCTGTATATCTGTATCTCGGGCCAAAAAATCTGTATTGAGCAAACTCAGAATCTTGGATGGAAAAAATTTACTTGCAGAACATATTTAAACAAATTCATTCTTCTCTACATGATGTTCATACAGGTTTTTGTTAAATTTATTTTTTAAAGTTTTCGTTATTTTAATATTAGAATCTCCTTCTTGTTCTGCAACGTATCTTTTAGGGGCCATGCAATTTCTGGTTTCAATTATATATTAAAAGTATGCGTTCTAAACAAACCGAAGAGTGTAGATTTATATAAAAAATTCTCACAAATGATCTGTAATAGAAACTTGCAATTACCATCCCGCCTAATGGTGTTCAACAGCTCAGACCAAGTTAAGTCATTTGTTTCAATGAATCTTCCGGTGAAAAAGTTTTTTTTTCAAGCGTGCGAAATTCGTTAGACAGCCCTTGTCAGTCAGTTATTGTTACGAATTTGGGGAACTATCGCATCATTTAAATTTTCCAATTTCACGAACGATTTAAGATTACTTAAAGCTGCCATTTCTATAACAGGATCGGTGAAATCGCTCCTCTTTGCAATTTGTTTTACGAATTTTGAATAGAAATCCTGACAAATATTTCGAAACGTTCGTTTTCGGGCTTCGTTCAAGTCACATTCCATTTCTTCTTTATCGATACCTACATAATCCTGATGTTGTTTTTTTTACAAAACTTTGAAAATCGAATCGAATTCTACCTTTAAAATTGATTTCAGTTCATTGGTATAACAAAATAAAATCTGTAAAATCCATCGCGTGCGTCGTACGCAGAGGATCGCGATGTTTGGCAAGAAATATACTCATGGTTAGTTTTCGTAATAAGCGCGCAACATTGTTATATTCTGTTTTTCAGGTGTGTTTTTCGCGGAATCGTATCGTTTTTTTAGAGCAGACAAAGTGTGTACGAGAAACGTCGTTGGTCGATCAACTAGGTAGAAAATGCCCGGTTGACCGAACCCCTAGTGACTCCGCGTCGATACCTTCATGAGGTCGAATTATCTGCAGATAGATCAACAACGCGCAATAGATTTCGGTGTAAAGAGGATCACCTTACGAGGAGATATCATATCATTTCAATTTGATCATTGTTACATTGTAAAACTGAATAAGTTCGAATCGCATTATGAATATCATGGCGGATATAATTAACTTGTTCGCGCGATACTTGTTCTAAAGAACCCGACACTCGAAACCAGCGCATCGTTTACCAAAACGAACCCTGCTGTGTACCTTGCCCTTTCTCCAACATCCCAGTGATTTCTCGTGGAAGTGCAGAGGTGTTCTCGGCTTCCAATAAGCGAGTATCACGTCAACATTTTCCTATACAAATTCCTTCTTTGACCTGCATTATATAGGATGCGGCCGGCGCTAGTATTGCCTAAAATAAAGATTAAGGTCACCAGATTTTACACATTGAGGATGCATGTTGGTCCCAAGCATCATCTGTTGGTTCTCTGTGTAATTACAGCTGATCTGGCAATAACGGAGTAGCAACCGCGGGCGGTCAATCATACTCATGCTCATAACAAAAAAATCTGTAAAATCTGTATTTTTGGCAATATTCTGTAATTCTGTAATACAGATTCTGTATTGCTTTTTCAGTTCAAAAATCTGTAAATACAGAAAAATCTGTATATGTGGCATCCCTGGTCTCAGAACGTACTGAGTTATCTTTTCCTTCAGTCATGAGCACAATATCCGAAAAGCTTTCATTATCAGCATAAAAATTAATTTTTCGCATAATCAAAATTCAAAAGTTATCAAGTCCAAATCATTACAAGCAACTATATTATTGAAAATGGTCAATCCTTGTTGAAGCGCGAAATTTGACTGATCTGATAAGTCGTTAATATGATTGCTTCCCAAGCACGGTCGACAGAATCATAGACCTTGCCATTTTAAATTTGCTATTTGTCTGTATAAGAGTAAGGATGGGAATTATCGACTGAAATGGCTATCCATAGTTATCGATGATTTCCTACTACTATCGATAGGTTTTTCATCCCTATATAAGAGCCTGTTTCAGTCGAAGCCGCTCATAATAGTTCTTGACAGCGACAACAGCAGTCTTCCCTTAGCAGCAGCAGTAGCAGTGCAGTGGATACCAGACGAATAGCGACCACAGCAGGATAGTGCACTAGTTGCAGTGGATCTCAGCATCGATAGCAGCTGGGCCAGCTGATGCAGGGGCAGCGGATACCCCAATAGCAGCGTATAGCGGCCAAAACATTAGCATGGCTACGGATAGCGTAGCAGTTGCAGCGGGTTTAGCATCGATAGCAGCTGATGCAGTGAGGCACTTTAGTGAAATGCAGTCTCTGTTCGATAGCGGGCACTAGTAAATGCATTTAATGGAAAGTTAACTCATTTTGACAACACATGAGCCGTCTAGTTTTGAGTGTTAAATCAGCTTTTCACTGTTTATTTTATCACATGGAATACTTTATTCGCACTGTCAGTGATAACGCCAAGATGTGATCGGTATCTTATCCGATATTGAATTGAACAGCAAATTAAAAAATGACTGACACGCAAGCAGCCGGGTTTTCTTTCTTGTAAAAGTATTCCACTTCATCCTTGCGGTCGTGGCTTTGCACACAACCCTCCTGTGATTTTATTTTGTTCGTAAACGACCTGTGTACCCGTCTACGCTCCTCAAAACTCATGTTTGCGGATGACTTGAAAATATTCCGCGTAATTAAATCCAAACTTGACTGTTGCCACTGAATGCTGCGCCATCACCTTCAGCCGCTTACGCAATCCTTTGCATTTTGGTTGTACAATAGGTTCCAGCAGTCTTCCCCGAGTAAATGAAATAAAAGATCTGGGTGTAATCATCGACTCCAAGGTCAGATTCAATGGGCATATTTCCATGATTACTGCCAAAGCGTTTGCCACCTGTGATTTCTTGAAAAGAAATACTAGTGCATTTCAATATATCTATGCGCTCAAATCACTATACTGTGCTCTAGTCCGCAGCATTCTGGAATACGCTGTTGTTATATGGGCGCCATATCACGCTGCGCAACTAAACAGAATCGAAGCTATACAGAAAAACTTTATAAAATATGCTCTACGTGTCCTGCCCTGGAATAACACTGTTCACCTTCCGCCATACGAGGAACGATGTCAACTAATTAACCTGGAGCCACTGGCAGTAAGAAGAAAACTACTCCAGCGGCTTTTTGTATTTGGTTTACTCAATGGAGAAATCGACTGCAGCTCTCTGTTAGGTTCTATTGGTATTACCGTTCCACGTAGGTAGTCGCGAAATTACACGCTGCTGTGGCAACATACTCATCGTACCAACTACGCTTATAACGCACCATGGAATATGTGCTGCCGAGTTTTCAACGAAGTTTGTGACGTCTTTGATTTTAACATCAGTAAAAGTACTTATAGACAAAGAATTCAACACCTAGACTAAGTAAATATCTGTACAACTTTTTGTTTAAGATTGATCAATAAATTAAATTAAATTAAAAAATGGCTGGACTAAATTCAACAATCTTAGTGCCAAATGAAAAGTTTGGCTTTCCTATAGGTTCCCATTTTTGTCTTTCTCCTAGAAAGGTATAGCAATCACCGAAAGTATAAAAGTGCTCCAAAGGGCCGAATGGCATATATCACTCGACTCAGTTCGACGAGCTGAGCATTTTCTGTATGTGTGTGTGTGTGTGTGTGTGTGTGTGTGTGTATGTGTGTGTGTGTGTGTGTGTGTGTATGTGTGTGTGTGTGTTTGTGCAGATTTTTATTCTCACTCACTTTTCTCATTGATGGCTGGACCGATTTTCATGAAATTAATTGCAAATTAAAGGTCTCTTTGTCCCATAAGACCCTATTAAATTTCATTGTAATCGGATTTTTAGTTTAGAGGTTATGTTTAAAAATGTAAAAATCATGACACATCATTATCTCGAAAACTACACAACCGATTTGAACAAAATTGATTTCAAATGAACGGGCTACCTGAAAAACCCTTAACTTTTGAATTTCATAAAGATTAAACTTGTGGTTCAAAAGTTATGACAAGAAACGTGTTTTGAAGACTACTTAATCTCATTCATGTTTCTCAGAGATGGCTGAACCGATTTTCATAAAATCAGTGTCAAATGGAAAGTCTAGTTGCCCCATAGGACCCTATTGATTTGTTTTGCAATCGGACTATTAGTTTGCCTGTTATGTTTAAAAATGTGAAATCCAGCTATGCAAAGGAACATATTCCGATGACTACTTGGACTCACTCACTTTTCTCAAAGATGGCTGACCCGATTTCCACAAAATTAGTGTCAACTAATAAGTCTAGCTGCCTCGTAACACCCTATTGAATTTTACTGTAATCGGACTGTAACTTCGTCTGTAATGTACCGAGATGTGAAAACCACGAAACTTCATTATCTCCGAAACTACAAAACCGATTTGATCAATATTATTATCAGATGAGCGGGCTAGTTAAGGGTTAACTGATGAATTATGATTGAACACGTGGTTTCAAAGTTTGGCTGCCCTATACGCTCCCATTTCATTTGATTATAATTGAACTTAAGCAACCGTTATGTATTAAATTGTTAATAAAACAATGAAAGTCTATTATTTCACATGACTTATTTGAACATAACTAGTGTCATACGAACGAGTCATCTCTCAAACTTACAAATAACAAACTTCATAACAATTTGATATGTGGCTCAAAAGTCATGGAAAGAAAAGAAATTCAAAGACTATTTAAAACTATACCTGCTTTGATTGATATATTTATGTGGCCTCAACATAATTTAAATGTGGTTTTGTACAATTTGAACGTTCCAAAGTCATTGATTCCTTGCGATGTGTTCAAAGTCTGCAAATGCACGACGAATCGGCCAAGGATATGATCAAAGTCAAAAGACAAATCGTTTGGTTTATCGGTTTTATTGGTTTTATCTCAATCACAAAATCCTCGACTTTTGGCTTCTGTACATCGCCCTAATTCTGAATATATTCATATTGGGTGGTATTCGGTCATTTTCAGCAAATTTTCTGGTACAATCTAACACCGGAAATACCCATATTGGGAGGCATTTAGTTGTTTTGGTTGTTTTCCAGAAACTAACAGTGGTCGTCTTTAAATTCAAAATGGTGTCAAGGGTCAATGTTTGGTTTCCATGCATCATCTCGATTACGGAAATATCCATGTTGAGTATTATTTGGTCATTTTCGACTGTTTCCTATAAGTTGCCATTTAGCGATTCAAAATGGTGCCTGAGGTCAATTGTTAGCTCATTGCATCATTCTGGTTTCAGAGATACTCATATTGGATGGTATTTGGTTATTTTAGGCTGTTTTTCGCCAGTAGTCGCCATTTTGGATTTCAAAATGGTATTTAATATAATTTCTGGCCTCTGAACGTCAATCTGGTTGAAAAAACACCCATATTGGGTGCAATTTGATCATTTTCGTTTTCAGCTGCTGTGTATCATTCTAGATCCGGAGATACTCATGTTAGACGGAAATCGGCCATTTTTGGCTGTTTTCCAGAAACCACAAGTTGCCATCCTACAATTCATAATGGTGTCTGAAGTCGATTTGTGGCTCCAGTGCATCAATACGATTCCGAAAATACCCATATTGGGTGGTATTTGGTCGTTTACCGCTGGTTTTCCGTAGCCGGAAGTCGCCATATAAAAATTTTAAAATGGTATCTGTGGTCGAAATTAGCTCCTGTGTATCTTTCTTATGGTCCCCGTGGCTCTGTGGTTAGCGATGTCGAGGATCTTTTTGCACTGGAAATTTTCTCGACTCAGCACTGGGGCTCGTTGTATAGTTGTACTTATCCTACACATGCAAAATGTGCCAAAAACAATATCCAAAATGTTGCCTGAGGTCGATTATGGAACATATGTGTTACCACTGAAAACCTTCACCTGCCAAATATGGTTCCATTTAGTTGATTAGTAGCAGAGTAGCAGAGACATGTGCATCCATAAGAGGGAGGGGCGTCGAACCATTATGGGCATATTTATTACCCTTTAAAACATCCACATGCCAAATTCGGTTTCATTTGCTTGGTTTGTTCTTGAGTTGTGCAGAAATGTATGTTTCATTTGTATTGGACCCCTCCTTTCCAGAAGAGTGAGGGGTCTCAAACTATCATAGGAACCTTTATCGGGACCAAAAACCCCTACATACAAATTTTCACGTCGATCGGTTCGGTAGTTTACGAGCCTATATGGATCAAACAGACTGACAGACCGGACTGCATTTTTATAGGTATAGATTACAACTTCAATATTTAAGAACCTAAAAGGTAAATATACTGTTATTGGATTGAAGCGTTCATGTAAATCTATTTTTACAAATAAAAGTTTGAATGAGAAAGGCTGGGTCTAACCGCTAGGTGGATTAATTCAGGTTTTTTACACGAAGGATGCGTCCCAATTTGTATGGAGTCGCGTAAAAAAAGACTTTTTTGAATTGTAAATATAAAGCAGAAAACCATTTTAAAATGTTTGAACTTTTTTGAATATGATAGTGGTCAATCTTGAGACTAAAATTCAACATTTTAAATTTTCAGTATTTACACCAAAAATTGTGATTTTTTTTGAAAACAGATGTATGATCACCTTTCGCCTAAAACGAAAAACGTGATTGAAATAAGGTCGATATTTTGTACCGTTTTTGAGTAATTAAGAAAAGCAACCCGCGTAAAAAAACCGTGTGAAAAAGAAACTTACTGTAAGCAGAAATTTCACCATCATTGCAATTCATATGCCATGCGAACGGTCTTGTCGCAACGAAGGCGGGTAAGGAAAATCCCGTTCATCTCGTTTCAGGTTCCAACTCCCCCGGTAGGTCGAATTCATCGCGCAGTGGGAAGCAGGGATGCCACATGTACAGATTAATCTGTGTTTTACAGATTTTCGGCCGAAGTAACGGTACAGAATCAGTGTATACAGATATACAGATTTTCGTCGAAAAGTACAGATATACAGATTTTTCGAAATTGACATTAATTTTTATAAACACTCCAAATTATATTTTATTTAATTTTAAGCAAATTGAACATATTTTTAACTCCTCACACGTTTCAAGCTGAAAATTTTGTTTTTATTTTGTTTTTTTTTGTTTTTGTTGATTTTTTTTACAGATATTTTTGTTCCAGATACAGATGCTTTTTTCAAGGGAAAACACAGATTTAAATGTGGCAACCCTGGTGGGAAGAAAATTGCTTTGATGCTGGAGCACCCGTCTATCTACTAGCTATTATGAACAACTTAGTAGCTGATAAAGCGTTAAAAAGTGTAGAAAGGAAAGGAAAACAAGTATTATACAGAGTCTGCAGATGGAAATCTACTGTGACGAGAAATTAAACAAAATTATTGGGTGACACTATCACGACATACCAAAGGCGCTTCTTAGTGCCCCAAAATCATTTGATTGTGAAATATTTAGTTATAATTTTTCTGCCACTAATCAAAACGTTGCAAATAGTGATAAAAAAATATTATTTTTGAAACAATTTCGTTTTTTTTTTCAAATGATTGACATTGGACTGCTGCAGCTAATTTAATACAAGTAATTTCAGAATCTGCTTATTTCCGTTTGAATCAATATTTGGTTACTGCAGACTCGCATTATTTCACACTCATCTGTAACTGGCCCTCCATAAACAAACTCTTACCTGTTGTTACCTTCACACGCCCAAAGTGCCACGCATTCAATTTGTTACATTACTCAAGAATACCAAGAAGAAAGCTCAAATGTTTGCATTGTCAGTACAGCTACGATTGGGCTAAATGGTGAGATGACAACCTGGACAGAGCGGCACTTTTAGCTCCGGCCCTCACAAGTTCCTATCTCACACCTGAACGAGTCATATGATCACAAAAAACTGCCAGCTGAAACATGGCCACATCCCCTCCACCCACGCCAGTGACAGGAAGCAAACAATGTAAATACGGACCGGAACAATCGGCATAGACCCAGGCAATGAAAAAACGTACATACTTATAGAGTTGGTTACACCGTCTACCAGAGCTGCGAAAACTGTGTTTTTGTAGCTCTGGTAGAATACTAGGTATTGGTTCAGGGAGCGGCTGTTATGCTCTGTGCAACCTCTTGACTCTATCAAGTCTCCTAACTAATAAGCTAACTAACCTGAAGACTGGCAGTTAGCTTACACTGGCGCGTCGGTGGTCAACCTGTCGCCTGCTTCACAACTCTAGGTCTATTTGAGAGGCGGTTGCACAATCCCGACCTCCAGATGTTCGAGTCTTCACACATCCTCTGAACTAGGTTGTCCGGAGTCGTGTGTGGCCCGCTCACTTCCATCATATCGCTCCGCGCACGCACAAGACGAGGACATACGAAGAAGACACACTCAGCAGTCTCTTCCGCATTCACGCACTCGGGGCACATGGGGAACCCCGCATACCCCAAACCTGTGGAGATACTACCTGAAGCAACCATGACCTGATAGGATCTGTTTCAGGTGGAAGTTAACATCTCCATGGCACCTCCCAACTCATCCGGATACCACCAAAATATGTTGGTGCGTCCATCTACCTTTCTTGGAATTGGACCATTCCTGCTGTCATGTGATCATCAATAATGATCTTCTGGTACCTCGTATGCCCCTTGTGTCACGTTCGTCGAAGTATTCTGCGTCCTCCTTAATGGCTATGCTTATGCCTATCATACCGGACAGGACGCAAATTGCGTCTTATGACACTGTAAAAAACGCACTCGCAACTCTCAGGCACATGAGCAAGCAGGTACTTTCCAGTTTACCACGATAACTGTTAGTACCTAGCGCTTTGGACCACACTGGGCCCCCATGCCTAAAAATGGACGAAGCCACGCTGGCAAGAAGCTTATGCTTGCTATTCGACATCATTCGAGATAGTACTGCAATAGCCGTTGAAGCCCTCTTGCAAGCATAGTTGACGTGACTCTTAAATGTGAGCTTATCGTCAACCATAACCCCCCGGAGCTTCCCTTTGGGGTAATGGTGCAGTCCCTGACTTTGACCACCGCCTGTTGCACTAATTTGCGGTTATTCACAACCGTGACTTCCGTCCTATGATGCGCTAACTCCAGTTTCCTGGGTTGCATCCAGTCTTCAACCTTGCGTATACAGTGCGCGGCCATCAACTGGACCTCCTCGTTCGACTCGCCGTAGACTTCTAGCGGTATGTCGTCTGCAAAGCCAATGATCACATTTCCAAGAAACTTGAACAACAACACAAGAAACTTGAGTTTCAACCCCCAGTCATACATGACATTCCACAACATTGGTCCCAGGCTAGAACCTTGCGGAACTCCTGCGGTAATTGAAACGCACTTCAGACCCTCCTCTGTGTTGTAAACAAGCACTCGATTCTGGAAGTAATTTTCTAGAACCTTGTACAGCAACACCGGTACATGGATGCTCATGAACGCAAGCGCTATGGAGTCCCAACTGGTGCTATTGAACGTGTTCTTCACGTCAAGCGTGACGATTGCGCAATAGCGTATACGTCATCTTGGTGACGAATAGGATAGCGTGGACCTGCCCTTTCAGATACCGCACTGGTTACTTGCCAGACCGTTTACACCCTCCGTGTACCTCACCAGCCTGTTGAGGATAATCCTCTCAAGCAGCTTGCCAGCAGTGTCCAGCAGGCAAACAGGCCTGTATGCCGATGGGTACCCTGGCGGTTTTCCAGCCTTCGACAGTAAGACTAAACTCTGCCATTTCCACTTTTACGGGAAGAGACAGTTATCCAGACACCTATGCATGACTGCCCGAAACAGCCCGGGGTCCGTTTTTATCGCTAGTCCGATTACCAGGTTAGAGATTCCATCTGCTCTCTGTGTCTAGCTCACCAGGCCCTCTTGCTTGCCTTGATCGCAATCTTTAGCGCCGATCTTGCAGAACCGAATGCTGCGCGGTGCTCAATCTTCCAGTAAACCGGCATTCCTAGGTTGGCAAGTCCTAGGCATGGTGACGTCGCACGCTCGCGATAATATAGCAACTAGTTGATCAGCAGTGGGGCGGAGTCAACTGCCTCCATCGCGCTCTCTTCTCATAGCCTCTTCGAATACCTCGGCATCAAAATACGATGTCTTCCAGCCGCGGCCGTCTGAATGTTGGCTCTACCCTTCGTGATTAGTCCTGGGCTGGAGAACGTCACATCGATGATCGACTTCGCACCATTTCTGCTGTATGTACATTTGGTCCTAACGTTGCCGTTGGCCAGATCTAAGTTGAGCTTTGCCAAAGCCTCCAACAGGATCTGACCCCTTTTGGTTCGTAGACCGACTTTTCCTCTCAACAGCCCTAGCGTTGAGGTCACCCGCCACCACCAACGGCGTTAGGCCCGTTTGCTCCATCGATAACTAGTCGAATATCTGGGTAAACCTTACAGTGGACCAACGTGGAGGAGCAAAGCAACAGCAGAAGAACACTCCGTTCACCTTGGTAACCTCGTACCCTTCGTTTGAGGTTGAAACGACCTTTTGAACCGGGAACCTGCTCGTTGTCCATACGGCCGCCATACTGAACTTATACGCGACCCAGTAACCGCTTCTGGGAAGAATGCGATGGCGATGTCCGACAGCGACTCAGCGACTGCTTGGTAGAGCAGCTGCTGAGCCGCGTAGCAGTGGTTTAGGTTCAGTTGCGTTACCCTTATGCCCATGGTTTCTCAGCCGGCTTACTAGCTGGGCACCTGGGGCCTCTCATAAGGTGTTTGACATCCCGCTTTCCGGAATAGGGTTTACAATATTCCCGGAAATTGATTTCCCGGGAAACGGGAATGAAAATTCTAGTTTCCCGGGAATTCCCGGGAACCGGGAATAAAAAAAATCCCACCAAAAAGATATTTAAAATAAAGTTTATTCATAAAAGGTAACAAATTAATATTCGTTTACAATTTCATTACCAATTCGCATAAAAAAATTGAAAAAAAAAAGCATATTCAAGTTCAGAATTTTGCGACTGACTTTTGTTGCAAATATTTGCAGAAGAAGAGGTTTCAGGATTTTCATGTCGTCAAACAATCGCTTTAATTCCGATGGCGCTTCTACGTGAAACCAAGATAATGTAATTTCTTCTGTAAAACTTTGCTTAAAATCATGAAATCACCGCTAGTGTTTTTATTCTGGAATACTTCCAAATCACTGATTTCAGCTCTTGCTACATTTTATTAAAAACTGAAGTATCCAATTCTTTCACTTTATTGAAGAGAAAACTGAGTGTTAGGCAGGCAGTCAGCTGGGTTAAATGTTCGCTATATTTGGTACGGCTTTTTTTGGACAATATATTTCTTCGGGATAATATTTTCAATACTATTACACTTTGTTTGCTTGAACAGTAGCAAAGCCTCTTCGTACATTCAAACTTTTTTGAAGTTGCTCTCACCATCGATTAGAGAGTGGAATTCCGTGTAAAAATTTGGATTGATTAGCTGGAACGTTATTTCGCCATTTCCTGGTTTCCTATGGGTTTCAAAATTGTTTATCATTTTGCAGGTACTGTAAACTGGGGTGACTTTGATCACTTTTTTTATTGTATCTCAAATATTTTCGGAATATACTGAAAACAATATTCTTTGATATTTTTAAAATAAGTACTGGCATGCATTGAGAAAGATTCAGTCACTACTTCAAAAGTTTAGCAACAATTTTTGCTGTTTTTAAATATGCTCTAAAAATTTTACACCAATCATCATTCCGGGGTGACATTGATCACTTCATTGTTTTGATGAATTTGAAGTAACACATTGCTGCTTTCACTAAATTGAACAGCCTAAAACGACTTAAACGAGTTTATAAATATGGAAAGCAATTTGGGGGGCCATTCACATTCTACGTGAACAGTTTATAATGGCGAATGTCCAAGATTCATACAAAATTTTTAGAATATATATGAATGATTATCCACTGAGAGGGAAGGTGGTCTAAAATCATCAAAAACTAGTCCACGAGGAATATGACTTATGAAATTGTCCACATTTGCATGTTACTTCACGTCTTGGGTTTTTGTTAAGAAGAAATATGAAATACGCTGTGGAGAATATTGGGACTCAACATTGCCTTCAAGGAAAAACTTGCAAAAATAACAATAAAATCTATTGTTTTAATATTTGTTCATCTTAAGAACTAATCTGGGAACAAAATAAAAAAACTTTACGTATTGCAACTTTTTGTTTTGAATCTGCTTGAACCGATTGTTTGTATGCAACGCCAAAAATACACATTATTTTCAATTAATATTTTAGCATGAAAAACACTCTTTAAATAGCAGGAAATGCATGGATAGTAGCAATGCAGACATATATCCACACAATCAGTTTAGATAACAACAAATCCCAAGCACTACGAGCGCTTTTTTACTACATTTTCAAAAAAGAGGTACAGTGATCAAAGTCACCCCAGTTTACGATATATTTTTTTATCAATTCAAAAATTCACTAATTAACTAGCAAAGGCCAAAGAACGACATCAGAAAGCAAACAATGGCCTGATTTTTAGGTTTCTGAATGAAGCAGCACATATTAATGACAAAAAATTGGAGCAAGTAACTCAATATTACAAGGCGAACAAATATTGACCGTCATTTCAATCAAATATTTGCTTCGTGTAATGCTCACTTTAGTGCTGCTATACAGTTTGGCGACATCAGTTTCGTGTTTTGTGTGAGTCCTATTAAGTTTTATTGCACTTTTGCATAGAAAACTACAGTAAACTTTGCGGAGTTTTTCAAGGGACTCGGAAATCCCGGGATCCCGGGAATCAATATTTATGTTCCCGGGATCCGGGAATCCCGGGAAAAGGTATTTCCCGGGAATTCGTTTTCGGGATTGCAAACCCTATTCCGGAACATTTCATGCACTTGGGAGACTCCCCGCAATCTTTCGATTTATGGCCTGCACCATCGCAACGCTTGCATAACTGGCTCCTGTCAGGCCCCTTGCGGGTCCAGGACTTATCTCCTCCCTTGAAACACCGGAAGCAAACGTCCGGTTGTTGGAGTATACCCAGAGGGCATACTGACCAGCCGACCTTTAGCTTACCTTCCTCTAGTGCCAGGTTCGCATCTGCCGATGCTAGCCAGAAAGTTGCCACCTGGGTCCCCGCTAACCCCTTTCAGAGGCGGATTCACTCAGTGGCCACCTTTTTGAGGGCTTGTGCAACATCGCACCCCTCGGTGATTTCATCCAGGTTTTTAAGCTGGAGAGTCACCTCCGAGCGGGTACTGACGGTGCAAAAAAGGACCCATCAAAACGTGATAAACAGAAACGAAGACAGCAGATCCATCTTTTCCGGGACAAAAAATGCCGTCTGGAAGAGCTAGAGTGTGAAGAAATGTAGAGTCTGTAGCGTTCTCAGCGTTACGTGTTTCCTGAGATAGCAGGCTTTGTGCCGCGAGCTGAATAATGTCGGAGTAAGAATTGAGGAATCATGACGAATGAACGTAAGGTAATCGACAGGTGGAAGCAGAGGCCCAGCAGATGAGGGAGACATACTAACCCCACGATAAGTTAAGTTGAGTAAGCAAGCGGAGCTTATCAAGCTGGGCCCGGATAGGTTAGCACCAGCTGATAAACAAGATCTGGGATACAGAACAGCTACCTCAGTGGTGGAAGGAGGTAGAATTATCCTCTATATACAAGAAGGGCGACAAGATGGAATGTGAGGATTACCGAGCGATCATGATTCTCAACCTAGCCTATAAAGTGCTCTCCTAGATCATCTTTCGCCGTCTCTAACGGCTAGCAAGAAGGTTTGTGGGGAATTATCAAGAATTGGTGATCGACAACGGACCAAATCTCCACACTACGACAGTTCCTCCAAAAGTGTCGAGAATATCAAGTCCCCACGCACCTTTTCGGCAATTTTTGGGCCGCTTACGATACTATCGACCGTGTAGAGCTATGGAAATTTTTGAACAAAAATGGTTTACCTGATCAAGGCCACACTGGATGGTGTACAGTGCTGTGTGAAGATTTCGGGCGCGTTGTCAAACCCGTTTGAAACACACAAGAGACTTCGAAAAGACGACGGTCTTTCCTGCCTCTTGTTCAACATTGTGGTTGAAGGTGTTATGAAACGAGCGGTTTTCAACGTACGGGGCACGATCTTTGAAAATCCAGCCAGTTTATCTGCTTCACTGACGACGTAGACCTCGTCGGATAGACGTTCCTGGAGGTTACTGACTAGTACACGAAGCTGAACCGTGGAGCAGTGAAGGTTGGATTGAAGATGAATACGTTGAAGACCAAGTATTTGCTAGCAGGGGGAACCGAGCACGATAGGGTGTAACGTAACGTAACGTAGTAATCGATGGAGATGAGCTCGAGATGGTTGATGAATTTTTGTACCTCGGATCATTGCTAACGTCAGACAACAACTGCAGCATAGAAATCCACAGACGAATCGTAACTGTAAGTCATGCCTACTACGGACTCTAGAAGACCTTGAGGTCTGGTAATCTTCGCCCCCGTACCAAGTGGGGCACGAAACATAGACAATGCTCGAGGAGGACTTGCAAACACTGGCCGTTTTCGAACGGCGTGTATGACGTATGAAAGCAAAGAATGAACCACGAGCTGGCGCAACTCAACGGTAAGCCCAGTGTCCATAAGTCACTAAAGCTTGAAGAGTACAATAGACGGAAAAAGTTGTGAGAATACCGGACAACAATCGGTTCGGTTCGGTTCAAGACGTAGAGGTGCGCAACGAGCGAGGTGGTTGGACTAAGATTGCAGCAAGATCTTGGAAGTTGAGGTCACTAAACAAAATGGAGACAAGCTGTCATGACCCGAATTTTTTGGTATAATATGTGACGTGGGTGAAATCCTGTGGAATGTTTCACCAGAAAAAGAGTATATGGAGGTTTTCATGCCTTTTCAGAATAAGATTCATAAAATAAATCACTCCTAAAGCTTGGTATGCAGTTGAAAAGAAAATGGGGTTAAGAAATTTCGTCCTTTTTACCAAACGGAATTTTAACAGCTGGGAATGCACTGCCTGATCCTTTCTGCACCTGAATAATAGCACTGCCCATTATTCTGTACCAAAAAAAGTGACATTTCGCTTCACAGCAGTATTCACACCAAGAGAAATTGAGTGTCACTTACGGTTTCTGATATCTTTTCAGCTGCGTACCGTTCATAAGAAGAAATTTCATTGCCTGATTCAGTGCCTGAATTTTACATGAAATTGATATAGGAAAATACTTTTTTTTTCAACTTCATACCGCACTTAATGGACTTGATCAGAACAATATAAGACCACACCGTTTATCTTGGTGGATTCATTGCGCTCTCTGCTTTTGTGGAATTAGAATTAATTATCTTTTTGAGTGAGAATAAAATCATTCGAGGGTTGTAGAAAATATGATAAAGGAAGCATTTTTAAGAGCGTAAACCCGCATAAGTTACAGTTAATATTCGAACCTACGACTACGCGTTTAAAAAGTGTACTTTCTATTCATGTAATAACATTAGTAAAGTCCTACATTAGTTAAGTCCTACGTCACCATTGCATACATGTAGAGCTGTAAATTTTGTAATATTTTGACACATGTCATTTTAATGTTATTTTAGATGGTTTCATTTGCGTTCTTTTGAATGTCAGCCTATATTGAAATATAAAAAAAACAGGTTTAAAAACCTCAACCCATTTCAAGCAGTAGTGTACATAAATTTTTAAAGCATGAAGTATACATACAAAGTTGTTAGATTTAGCCAAGCTTGCACACGTACCAAATTTTATTAAATTCTGAGAAACTACTGCCAACATCAGGGCAAGTTGGGGCGGAATCCCTCATGGGACAGATTTCAGACAAAAAACTATTTCTCAGTAATTTCGAGGGATCTATAGTAAATAAATAGGAATTAATACAAGAATCCTCAGCTCAGATATAGTGTCCTGATGAAACCACTCGAATGTATTTATCAGGTTATGCTGCTTACGAGAAAAAAAATCGAATCTTGTCAGGTAAGCGGTTTCCCGAAACCCATAAGAGAAAATCATCTTACACATCTAATTATAGTCCGGACAATCAAGCCTACCCATTCCGTTTCAGCATCTACTAATTAGATCTTTGCCCAACTCAGTCGGGGTACTTGCAGACAGGTATTCAAAAATGGGTTCTAACGTAACCTTTTGTCAAGCTCCCCGAGAACCGCCTGGACCCACGAAACTTGGTCCGGAGCGGAAATGAGCAATACATTTCTCATCGTTCCCGTTGACCAAGCCTCTGGTCAGACAAACAGAAAACAAACCAGGATGAGAGCCGCTCGCTGCGATGCTAATCTAATACCGAGGGTGATCTTCATTGGCAACCGCGCTATGAACCTATTAATTCCCACGAATAGGTGAAGTGCGATCGCGATCATCATCTCTTTTCGTCGAACAACCGCAGAAGGAAGGGGTCGGAACGGTTGAACTAATTAAAGGAAGCCACGGCACGGCAGTACAGCTTCGAGGCGAGTGATAGTGTTCGTGCAGCGAAGATGCCGGTAGCAGAAGCGGCAGACAAGACAAGAACGGAGCGCGCAAAACTAAGGAGAAAACAACCGACCGAAGAAATCCCGAAACAAGAGCTTAAATAAGTGATTAAATGATCGCGATGCACACACGACGACGATGCTGAAGGAAACCAACAGCATCAACGTTGACGACGCGACGCGATAGTTTGGCTCAGTCCAAAGACGGTCAGGTGGAGTGGGAATGAGAAGGAGGGCTCGAGGATGCACGAGACACGAAACCAAAACCAGCTTGTGGTGGATGCTAAGAAGACACACCACCATTACCACCACCACCACCACGATGATCATCAGCATCACCATCGCCAGCAACCAGCAGGCATCGGAATCCAAAAACGGATTGCGTGTAGTGAGTCATTAAAAAGATACCTCTTAATTTTCTTCTCTCGCGCTGCAGAGTTAACATATTAGGACCTGACTCTTGTGACTCCGACTTCCCCATCGGTGCGCTCTCCCGCTGATCAAAGCGATCCCCGACCGTCGGATGGACCAAACTAGCTCAACTAGTTTGATCGAATTGCGACGCATCTTCTTCTACTCACACACGCGCCTCGCGGCCCACACCAATTTCCCATCAACAGCCGGTCCGAAAAGTGTGCATGTGTCGTGTCGTGAGGAACCGGATTTCTTGTTGATTATCATGTTTATGTTTTTATTTGTTAATTTAGCGAATAATTTCAGCAGAAAAAGAGAACCGAGAACGTTCTTTACGAACCTTCGGAACGCAAGTGATCCTCGATATCGGAGCGATCATCGCCGCAACGAAAGGAGAAAGAGAGCGTTCGAATGTTTGTATATGTGTGCCGGCTCAGTTACTGGTTTGAGCGTCTCAAATTCTTGGAGTACGAGAGAGTGAGAGAGTTCGCTCTCTCATACTGCGTTCTTGATCACAGCAGTACTATAGAAAGTTTCTTTGCGATTTTCACAATAAGTCGTAAGACTGGCTGAAGCAGAGGCTGTCAATTCGATTACACGCTACCAAACTTTGGTTAAGCGGGTTGTGATGCTTCTGTCAGTGTTTGTATGTTTATTTACTGTTTTTTTTTATATTTAAGTAATGTACGTAACAAGTAAAGTGAAAGAAAGCACACCAACCTATAAACAAAGACCAAGAGGCTGTAACCGTGTAGGATGGCAGGAACTACCAACACTGTAGACTCGAAAAGTTATCTCTCAAAATTTTATAAAAAACATCAGCAATTACAGCTATCTTCATTTTAAATATTTTTAACTAGATTAACATTTGATCAAAATTTGTAAAAGCATCGATACTCGAGTATCGATATTTCTTCTTCTTCATTTGTATCGATACCACTCGGGTACCGAGAGCAAATTATTCATATCGAGTGTATCGATACTCCCAATGCAGTGGTGACGGAAGGAAACTTTTTGATGAATATGTTTTCTCTTTGGAGGAATTTATTTAACTGCACACAAAACAACAATAATTAATGCAAATTATTATCAAAAATCATCCTGCATATTTTTGTTTTACTTTTCACACGACTTATTAACAAAAAAAAATAGAGTTCTACATTATGAAAAATATTTTAAACAGGAAACAAAAAACATGTTGCTCCTAGCAGCACAGCGCAGGTGCCTTTTCAAAATCACATCTAACAATGTGCTAGTTAATTCTGTCAGGTAAAATTTATTACAGTCGTTACAAAAAGTTATTTTGAAAATAATTGAAAAGGTTGTTCATAAGACATGACCGCAAGGACAACGTTGAACTACGACAGCCTGTCTGGGGCACAGTTGTAGAAGGAGTACCCCTTTCACCGTCAAAGCAAAGCATCGTGCAAATAACTGAACCACGCTCGAGGAAAAATTATACCAATTTTAAATTTTAATTAGAAGCAAAAACTCACTTTTACTGGAGCAATTACAAGTCGTCCTTAGAAGAACTGTTGGTTTTATTTTTTTTACAAAGCTGAGATCTATTCGAATTGTGCCTTCTGTACTATTTTCTTCCAGTGCAACACAGCTTTAATATTCGACAGAATACCTCTCCGGACAATGAATTTGACCTGCCGGAAATTGAAGCCGAGTGCGAGGAAAGCGAAACTTTGTTTTTCACTTCATTTTGCCTCCACTGTAACTTGTAAACTCGACTGAACGGAATTGTGATGTGCAAGATCAACAGATCCGGACAGAATGACTAGCATATCCGGACATGTTCAGTAATGCGGTGCAGTACGGTCCGCCGGTTTCCTCGGTTGGTCCGTCTGTTGTGATAGGCTGTGATTGAATGGAATGAACGGGTACACACACCATGCAAAATGTTTTTACAATCGGCGCTCAGCACTGCCGCGCTGAAATCTGCCGCTTGCTGCGGTGTGGACCGAGCTGTAAATTGGCTGGTGAGAATAGCCCATCTTGTTGCTACAGTAATCGATTATACAGTCAAAACTCTTTTTGTCGTGTATATATTAAACAATGTTTCCACAGCATTATCAAAAGAATCTTTTTTTATGCGGTGGGGTGGATAGGGACCGAATGAAAAAATCTCAGGTAAAAATTACTCGAAACATTATGATTCCTATACCTATGGGAACGTTTTTAAACATCTGATTGATAAACGTAACTTTTTTAAACATACTAATCATTCCACTCGCTATCCTTCGAAGGCTATCAATACATGGCTTTTTTGTAAGTAATACTGGCTGAAATAGTAATTGACTGACACAGTACTTAAGTAATGCGTGAAAATTCATTTCAATATTCGGAAAAACTAAATGGCTGATAATCTCGTCGGATGTAGTCCTTTTTATATACCGCAAAAAATAACTCGCACAAAACCAGTCGCACAAAAAAAGCCGCATTTAAAAAGTCGCATAAAATAAAATTCGCACGAAAAAACGTCGCACAAAAACAGGATTGACGAAGAAGACTAATCCCAGACGGCATACTACCCATCTTTCAACAAAAATCGGCCGCAGCTATCATGTCCGAACTCATAAACCTCTTCAGAGCCAGCTTTATCCTGGGCCATATTCCGGATGATTGGCTGAAGGTGAAGGTAGTGTGTTCGGATAGTTTGTTCCGGTACGCAGATTTTTGCAGCGAACACTTTTTACTGTGTAGCTCAAAGCTAAAATTGAATTGTATTGATTTTAAGAAATTTCGACTCTTCTATCTACAACTACTTCTTTAGCGTTAAAAAATATACTTTTTCCTTCTATCTATCCTGTTTATTTTTCGAATTGATAATGACGTTGGCTTATAGTCCACCGCAGGGGTGGACCTATCCGCCTGTGCCTGGCGGGATCAGTCAGTGTCGCCAAAACATAGAGTTTATCCCCAAAGTTGGAAGAAAGGATAAAACCCTACCTAAGACTTTCAGACCCATAAGTCTGACTTTATCACTCCTCAAGTTGATGGAGAAAATAATGGATAAATATATCCGTGAAAAGTTTCTTGAAGAATCCCCGCTGAATAGGAACCAACATACCTTTCGAAGCGGCAAGTCAATAGAAACTGCTCTTCACAGCTTATTGACGTTGATTGAAAAGTCCATGAGTTATCAAGAAACAGCGCTATGTGCCTTTCTTGATATTGAAGGGGCCTTCGATAACACGTCCTTTGCATTAATTAATACGGCTCTCTCCAATAAGGGAATCGACCACACTTCAAGGAGCTGGATACACGCAATGCTCTCTAGCAGAGTGATCACAGCAATCTGGGAGAACAATGACACTGATCAAGGGATGTCCGCAAGGAGGAGTTCTCTAGCCCTTGTCATGGTTACTAGTTGTCGACGCACTTCTCGATAAGCTTTCACAGCTAGGATACGAGGTCATTGGATACGCTGATGACATCGTCCTCATCGTAAAGATGACGCAACTCTGTCGAGCCGATTGCAAGCGGCTCTGGATGCCACCACGTTATGGTGTCTACAGGAGGGTCTAAACATAAACCCCTTAAAAACAGTCCTAATTCCATTCAGTAGACGCGGAAGATCTCCATCACTCCTCCAACACTGAATGGAATCAGACTGGGCTTCAGCAATGAAATCAAACACCTCGAAATTATTCTGGATAAGAAACTGAATTGGCCTGCACAACTGGATCATGCAGCTGAGAAAGCTATCTCGGCGATCTGGGCCTGCAGAACTCTGTTCGGTAAGACCTGGGGACTGAAACCAGACCTGGCACTCTGGTCTTACAAGACCATTGCCCGACCAAGAATCACCTATGCTGTCCTTGTGTGGTGGCCTAAGGTGAACGAAAAGACTGCGCGAGCCAAACTCAAAAAATTTCAAAGACTTGCATGTCTTTCGGTTACCAGCGCTATGCGAACAACTCCAACTGCAGCTATGGAAGCAATGCTGTGCCTACTGCCTCTACATCTTCATGTGAAAAAGAAGCAGAGCTTGGCACTCTAAGGTTGCGAAGGAGGATTACTATACTCGAAGGGGACCAAATCGGCCACCTTCGCATACTTAGGGAGTTCAAACTAACTCCGCTATTAACTACAGTCTCCGACTGGATGGACGTTAGGACCAACATGGATATTCCGTATAGAGTGATGGAAACAAATCGCTCTATGTCAATGGAGAGCCTAATCTTCCACCTGGCATCGTCAGTTTTTATACGGATGGCTCGAAAATGGGATCCCTAACGGGATCCGGTACATACGGACCCGGTAGCAGGGAAACATTCCCCTGGGCAAATGACCCACCGTTTTTCAAGCAGAGGTATATGCCATATATATCTATGCAAAAATATGTCTGAAACGCAACTACAGACATGCAAAAAACGGTATATTCTCGGACAGTCAAGCAGCACTACTAGCACTTAAGTCCGTCAAATGCGCTTCCAAACTTGTTTGGGAATGCATTGAAACTCTACGGGAACTCTCCGGCAGAACTCAGTTTTTCTGTTTTGGGTGCCCGGACATTGCAGAGTCGAGGGTAATGAACAAGCTGACAACCTAGCAGGACAGGGATCAGCTCAGCGGTTTATTGGCCCCGAGCCGTTTCTGGGTACGTCCAATTCCGAACCACTAACTTGGGAAAGGATAGAAATAGCATCCCAATGGCAACAGGTACGGGGTTGTAGACAAGCTAAAAAATTATTCTATCCGAACCCCGGAACCGCCAGAAAGTTACTTACATAGTCGAAATCGTAACGAACTACGGATAATCACGGGACTCCTAACCGGACACTGTCCCGCTTTTTATCATTTAAAGAAAATCGGTGTAGTGCTGAGCGACACCTGCCGATTCTGCAAATCTGAACCAGAGAGTTCAGAGCATTTGCTTTGCTCTTGCGAAGCACCTTTTAACTCCACACCAAGTATGGAGCTCTAACCCCAAGCAGGTCATTAGTTTTATCAACTATGCTGTACCTAATTGGGGTACAGGTTCACAACAGAACAGTTCTACTCCATCAATAAGTACAAGCAATCCGTAACCTGTGCACAGTAATCGGGGCCAGCCACAAAAGACAATCAGTAAGACTGTCGCAGTGGCATTTCAGTACCCAGTGCCCTTCAGGCATACATTTGAAGAAAAAAAAAGACTTATTTATACATGCTAGTTTTTATATTTTTCCGGTAGGTGTGTCATTGTGCACTCAAGAGAGCAAAACAACAACAGCAACAACTAATCGTTTGGAAAGTCAAATCGTTTATATACTTTAGTGTCGGCTGTGCTAGGGAAGCAAGTTAGTGAGTGGTTGTTCAGTTTCGTTTAGACTGAGACAGAGACACAGATATTTGGCCTTTAAATAATCATTCAACATGCATTTGACAAAACTCTACATTTTTCAATAGTCAAGCTCAAACTATAAAAAATGAAAGATTATAGCTTCTCAACTACCTATTCCTGTTAATTTTTGTGTCCCTTGTAAAGAACGAAGTGCGTAAAAAGCCAAAAAAAAATCTATATATAAAAGTTTTCTGATCATTTGAGGGCGTGAATAATTTGATCGCCAAAAAAAATCTAAGTGCCCTAATCTGAATCGAACAGAATTTCATACCACCCTCAACTAAAGCTTCCGTAGACGGGGTTCAAAACCAGGCTTTTTCGAAAGTGTGAAATAAAACATCGATAAAACAATTCAATGTGAGCTTTCGTTTGGCTCATTTAGATCAACCAATCAGGGCACGACACTTAAGGCGTTACTTCGAGCCGCGGGAGCCAAAAACGGGACTTCCCATAGTTAGCGAGAGCAGAGCATCGAGCTATTGCTAGGAAACCTTTCGCAAAGACGGCCGAGACAATCGAGGTTAAGCGAAAAGCTCAGAAAGTTTCTTTCTACCAAATGTGCCTAAAGAAAATTGTCCTAAATACGTGCTTTAACGGTATTAGGGTAGGTGTTCCAGTAATGGAGGGTCTAAGCACCAGTGTTTTTTTAAAAACGAGAATATTAATATTCATATCGCAAATATCCAACACATGTTACTTTGGTGTAATTGGAAATATAATATAATATAATTGTCATGCACAATTACAGTTTGTGTATGTTATAAACAAAATATGCATGAAAAATGAATAATTGTGAACCAATCTTATGTACCAGTGATGGAGGCAATGTTCCTATAATGGTGGAAAATGTGCCAGTAATAGTGGTAGTCGCGATTTAGTTTTTTGTTGCTCTAAGGTAGCACCCTGGACCTCTTTCTTAGGGCATCCTTAACAGTGCGGTACCATTTAAGTTGTTATGGCGGCTGTGTACAACGCGGCTATTTTGCTCACTCACCCGTTTTCACACCGGTCGTTGCTATCGTTTCAGTGTAACGTTTCATCCAGCATAAACCTTTAGCAGCGCTATTATCGGGCTGCTAAATTTGAGAGCACGATGCTTCCTGGAGGCCCGGCTACTATTTCTCTAGCGCGTTTAGCAGCGACCGGTACGGTATGAAGTGATGACAGAGCGCTGCCAAACGGGGTATAGGAGCGCACTGTTAAGGATGCCCTTAACGGTGGTTAAACGCAATCTAGCATAAAACAAGCAAAGCCTTGGTGCTACATTCCGATTTGGAACTTGACCTTCTGTTTTTATACACAGGCTAGCGCTACGATTCTACTGACTCTAACAGTCTTTTCACGAACCGAGAATCGAATCTACGACAACTGGCTCGCTAGGCCAGCATCGTACCTCAAGACCAGCTGAGAGATAGCATAAGCCGTGATAATTATTCGCTTTGAGTTTAAAAAAGTTTTGAAAAATGAAAACCTACTTCCATTGTTCGAGATGATGCTATGCATGCTAGAAAGATCGTTTTCGGTTTCGATCTGGGTGATTTCAGATTCATTTAACGTCTCCTCGATTTTGTTCTTCAAATCAGGAGATTACGAGCGCTTGTATGTCTAGTCTGGTCTAGTCTAGTCTACACTAACACAGCCAGTACTTGAAAGGATCCTGGAAAATGATATCCACCATTTTAAAAAAAAAAGATTTCCATGCATTTTTCTTGTCAACGGCCAGGCCTACTGTGTAGCGCAATATAATACAATATAATCTAAGAACGGGGACAATCCGTACCAACCGATCCGTATGTAAGTAGTAATATACCTAATTCGTTGGGAGTGATTAAGCTAAGAAAGTACACTCCTTTTTTGACCAATCTTCTGGGATGGAACATAGATATTTCCCCCTTATGTTCGGGTTTCGAAACCAAGGATATAGCGCCTTTACTCGCTTCAACTGTTACGGTTGGAACTTGAGTACTAACTCTAGTCCTAGCATTTTTAGCTTATGGTTATAGCGCCATTACTCGCTCTCTGAAAGTTACGCGGAATAAAAATTTGTATATGAAACATAAAAAGCCTATCACGCGTTGAAACCCGATCTTTGTTTTAGTAAGTAAAGTAAGATAATATCAGGATTTGTCGTGGTAGGTAATGCGATCGAAAACTTGTTTTAGTCTCGGGCGTGGATGTATAATGCTGAACATATGTACAAACAAAGCCGAACACTAAACTGACGATTCATGTCGAGTTTGTCTGATTTTTGGTACCTGGTATTCCAGGAACAATTATTAAACCCGTTATCTGCCTACCTGAATATCGGTTATAATAAATTCCACAAATCACGCAATACAGATCTGCTGGTCCAATGCACTGATATTAAACATAACTGAGGCGAAACACTAAATTAAAAAAAAGAACGCTCTCACCAGCCACAATGCAATCCAGATCCTCTCATTCAATCTTCATCCCGTGTCGCTTATCGATCATTCTAATCGATCTGTCGAGTATCCTTCAGCTCCAAGTTGCAGAAAAAACTTTGGACATTCAGTATTCCTGTCACTGTTGCGGGAACTCCTCCTTATGGCGCCTTCGAGATTCTTCGATTAGGGTTTCAGGCTCAGGCTGTCTCAGGCTCAGATGCTTCACAAGTTTCAAGAGGCATCACTCCCTAGTTCCAGCTTGACCTTCATGCACCGGCTCACCCTTCGCTGCTTCTTCATAGCAGACAATCAACCAATGCAGCTGGCATTTATCGGCTCTATCCGAAAACAATAAATTCGAAAATACACAACGAGAAAGTTGTGACACAGGAAAAAATCGCGTCCGTTCGCGTTCAAAGTTTACTTCGATCCTCAGGAGATTACGAGCGCTTGTATGAATCAAAAATTCGATTCCGAATGTTACAAAAAAAAAAAAATACAGAAGAAAAACAATTCAGGTAACAATATTGTGAAAAAGAAGCTCACTTATGATATTAAAATGGAAGAATAACGGTAAGTGGACTGTATTGAGTGAACCAGGATCAAATTTACACACGAAAGTAGCTCGCGCACCACAGTTTGTTTACATCTGCTCAGTTACAAACCTAACCTCAAATGTTGGCTGAAGCACTACCACTATTACTGGAACAGGGGTACTAAAATTGTTCCTATAGTGGAGTTTCAATTTATTCAGTCTTTTGATGATTATTTGTGATTTTTTCGATTGATTATGGTAATAAAAATAGTTAAGAGTAGTTCTACAAAGACTGTTGCCACAGAAATCGTGTTTACATTGATATTTCAAGCTACGAAATTTCACTGTTGCGTTACAAATTTCGTAAGAATCTTGCTGTTTTTTAACTCTTGAATGAATTAATAAATACGAAGTGTTTGAATGAGATTTCAAGCCAATATAGTTAACCAAATCGTAGACATATTTCCACAGAATCAATACAAATTATCTGATAATATAAAAATTATCCCGGAAAATGTCTTAATAACGCTAAATGCTGGTATACCACTACTACTGGTACACCCACTATTACTGGCACATCTACCCTACCTGTGTTTAATAGCGGTCCGGCACAGTTTCGTCACTTTGAAGCGATCCCGAACGACTAAGAATCTTTTTTTCTTAACACCACTCATAAGCTTCTGCACAGTGTTTTTTCCAGCCATTTTCACCCCTTAAGGCCAATCTTTCTTGATGTTTCAAGATTTTCGTCTGATTTTATACAGGGTGGCAACATAAAAGTGATACACGTATTCGAGTGCCCCTCGTTGTATTTTCTGTCACAGCATGACAAAAATCTGAGCATGTTTTGAAAGAGTGACGTGTTAACTGTTTATTCGTAATAAATACAGTCAGTTTATAGTTCCGCTCTCAATTGTCTCAAAGGACAATGGATTCAAATAGAGAACAAATAAGGGTCTTGCACCTGCAGGGATTGACTAACATCGAGATCAGAAGAAAGCTGAAAAAACAATGCAAAGCCTTGGTGCTACATCCCGATTCGGAACTTGACCTTCTGTTTTTTATTATACACAGACGTCGCAGCCGACTGTTTAGTGTACAGGACAATTGCGGGGCTAGCGCTACGATACTACTGACACTAAGTCTCTCCCGAGCCGAGACTAGAACCTACGATAACTGGCTTGTTAGGCCAGCATCGTACCTCGAGACCATCTGGGTGATCAGAAGGAAGCTATCACATCTGAATTTAAGCAGATTATTCGTCTACAGGACCATCAAGCATTTCAAGGATATAAGCACGGTTGCTCCTAAGAAGAAACCTGGTCAAAAAAACGGAGTGTACGAACTCCAGCGGTCATCAAAGCAGTGAAGGAATGTTCCCGGCGAAATCCAGCCCGTTCGGCAAGAAAATGGCGTGTGAAATGAACATAAGCCATACTTCCATGCAAAATGTTATCAACCTTGGATATTCCGCTTTGAGAAGCAGAAAATTCACGGATTAACTCGTAAAAATATTGCCGACAGTATTGCTAGATCTCGGTTGCTGCTGAAGACGTACGCAGGGCCAGGGTTGATATTTGTTGACACTCTTGAGTGAAAATGAAAAAAAGCATCCATAAACGTTATTATTTTACAATCCTTTCAGAGTTCTCCCTTCCCGCTTTTTGCATGGAAGTGAACTGTCAAAACACCTCATTAAATTTCATGCGATGAAAGCAAGACAACAAAATCAGTTTATCAGTTAACGAAGATTGTCAAGGCATCGGTCAGTGTCAGTGAAAAAGTGTTTCAGTGAGGTTTATTTTGGTTGAGTGGACTGTTTGTTTTTCTTTTTCGCTTTGAATTGAAGATCATTTGGTTGGATTTGTCGTCAAATTTTATTCCGTAACCGTGAACGATGCGCGCGATCTATTTCATCTGAGTATAACAGCACGTTACTAGGACGAAAATCTAGTGTATCTGAAAGAGTGCTGCGATCATTGGAAGTGAAAATTGAAAATGATTGGCTGTAATTTTCGAAGAATTTTGCTGGGGAAAATGACTTTTATCAGCACTGCGCAGGGCACAACATCATTTTTTTGGACCAAAAAGTTGGCAACTTTGAACAAGCAAAATGACCGTGTTCATGGAGCATGCCTTCATGATATACCAGCCGATAAAAGAGCATTCGAGCGATATCAAAATGCGTCAGCTGTGATGGTTTTAGGAGATATATCGACCAAAGGGAAATTACCATTGCTATTCATTGACAGGAGTGTGGAAATAATCGCATATCACGTAGACAGATTTTAAACGATTTTGACCCCCCCCCCTCACTCCCCGTGGACAACTGCTCATATAAATTCTTTTTTCTTTTGTATGGACCGTGATTATTACACGAAACATTATTCCTCAGTCAAATAATTTACCGCTCCACAATCTTCTTACCGATTTTTTCGGTGTAAATGCCTTTCAATGAATTGGGGACATTCCATTCCTTTCGGTGTGGTATAAAATTGCGGTCCTGACAGAGTTTTCAAGTCTTATTTAATGTTGGTTTCGTCGTCCACAATAACACACTCCGATTTCTTGGTCAGAATTTCGTCATAAAGCTTGCTAGCCTTTGGTTCCACAGTTTCAACCTGTTTGGTGCCTCGTTTCGACTACCTCTGCTTCCGACGAGTCTGTAGGTCCATCCCTTCCTAGGCATGCATAACGTTAAATCGATGAGGTACCTAGTTTATTCGCCACATCTCGTACTGATGCTGAAGGATGTCGCTTGTAGTAATCCCTTATCATCCTGGCAAAGCACTGTTTCATTTGGGTGTGAACAACATGACGTAGCCAATTTTTGGCTGATTACTGTGCGTTATTTGGAACGATGTTTAATCATTAGTATTGTTAGGAATTTCGGAACAGTCCATAGACCAAAATTCCCGTGCATTACGCTTTATCAAATACATTACCACACTTTCATGTTCAATTGTCGAGACTAGATTTTTTAGATATCTAATATGGCATGCACCTGCACACTTAAAATTTTCTACAGACTCGCGGTAATTTATTGCCGAAAATGGCAGTGCTCGGTTAAAAAAACGAAATCTGTCACATTTTCTCGTAAATCCCGTTTTAACATGACTGAAGTGTCGGCAAAAAAATCCGAAACCTCGATGAAAAACGTAAACAACCGAATTTCGGGGCATAGTGTTGCCTACTCATGGTTTTCAATATTTTTACCCGAAATAAAAATACATCCGAAACATTTTAGCATTCAAATATTGTTAACAAATACAATCAAACCTGTTTTTGTGCGACTTTTTTTTGTGCGAAATTTATTTTGTGCGAATTTTTTTGTGCGGTATATGAAAAAGGACCACTTTCGATAACATTTTCAGCCATTTGTTTTTTTCCGATTCTTGGAATGAATGCCAACGGATTACATAAGTGTTGCGTCAAAAAATTACTATTTGAGCCAGTTTTACGTAGGAAAAGTCACGAATTGCTAGCCTACGAAGGATAGCGGTTCAAAGGATTAATATGTTTAAAAAAAAGTTACGTTTATCAATCCGATGTTTTAAAATTGTTCTCATAGGTGTGCTAAATCAGAATCAACAACTTTCAAGTTATTTGTAACTGAGTTTTTATTTTTTTATGCGGTCTCTATTCACCGCATTAAAAAGTTTTTTTTTATCAATAATGTTGTGGAGATATTGTTTTGTAACTGCACGTGAAGTTTCGTGTGGTCCCTTTCTCTCGCACAAAAACAGGTTTGACTGTATAACAATTATATTTTTGTTTTTAAACTTTTATTTCCGTTCATAACTTTAAAAACTTTAGCCCTAAAAACCTTTTTCACGCAATTTAGAGACCCTCCAATCCAAATCTGTGCGATAATAAAGTTATTTATTTAAAAAAAGCCTTACATTTTTCCGTTAATTCGATCAATTTTCAATCTAAGATGTATAGAGTGATAACAAAATCTATAGAATGCCTTTTAGAGTCAAACAGTCGTTGCATTATTTTCAATCTGGCTGTGAGAGATTGTACAAACAAACAAAACATCAAAGCTTGAAAGCTCAAACGAGTGAATGAGACCTCAGCATAAAGCAGACAATCTTTCATTCGGCCCGTCCTGCACCTTCCATATTTCATGCATTTGCTCTCCACTCATTTCTTCATTCCAGTTTTCTCCTTACACGCAACTTCGTTTGCCATCATGATTCTCTTTTTCTCGGCCATGATCCGCCAGCCGAGGTACGTACACGATCGCCTTCGCTCTCTCCCGTTGTTCACCCACACCAAGCCGGATTTTTTCGAACGCGACGATTCTCTCTTTCCTTGTCAGTCCTTCCCGCTTCGGGGACGACGATCTCGTACAGCAAGGCAAACGCAAAGCAAAGCAAGCAAGCGATCGCGATCGTACACGCATATGCTTTTGACACGCGAGAGAAGATCACTTCATTATTTCGCTCACTAGCTCCTGCTGCTCAGCTCAGTACTCTCGTGTGCGCCTTATGCTCATTGGGATCGGTTTGTGTGTTTAACCGGTCCAAATTGCCGTGGAATCCCTCTGACATAGGGCAGTCCGATACGGCAACCGCAGTCTGTGCGGAGAAGCCTCGAACGAGAGCACGTATAAGAATTTTTCCAACGCCCCCCCCTTTGTTTTGCCGTTTCTTTGGAGGACTTGTCGCTTTGGACAACGCATATGGTATCAATGAAATCAACAGTCAATGGACCGAAATAGTTCAATTAGAAAATAGGGCGCCGACGACGTCGTTCTTCGTAATTGGCAGTAATTGATTTGATTGGTCGTCTACTGACTAGAGGAATGCAGCAGTGAGTTTCTTCGGTGATCGATATCGTGAGCGTTTTACCGACGGCAAAATTGTGCGTTTGAGAACAAGGTTACTCTAGAGCAGCAGTTGTGCATTTTTGTCCAGAATAGAATGCACTGATGTGAAATTTACGGTATTAGAATTTCGATAGTGTGTAGAATTGTGTAAGTGGCAATGAGGGTCATTGCGTACAAAACGGAGTGTTAGTGACCATTGCCTTCCGATTGAAGAAGGAAAGAAGTTTCGGGAAAAAGGAGAACGAAGAGGATTCTTTTTTTCTTAGAAATGAATGGATATACTACCTGACCCACGGGTTGTACATTCCCTTGAGATATTTACGACAGCACCCCGGCGGGTAAGCTGGGCTGTTTAACCCCAAAAGAAAAGACTGATATTATCAGGAAGATGGATAAGTGACATGAAAGTTTGAAATTCGTGCGATAACAGTGTGAGTGATTGAATTATTTCGAGTGAAATTCGGAAAGCTATGCCGGAAAAAGAGACTTTCCACGAGCACATGCAGGTGCATCCGTTTCACCATTCGGGCCATCCGTTGGCCTCGGCCGCGCACCATCATCCCGGGCTGGCCGCATCGCATGGACTAGCTGCGGCGGCGGCTGCCGCTGCCAACGGAGCCAATCCGGCCGGTGGCTACAGCCCACTGCAGATCCCGTCGGCCTTCGTAGCATTCCACTCGCAGCTTCCCTCGATGGAACAACGGGCGGTTCATGACGGCCGCTACGGACTGTGGGATCCGACAGCGCCGCCTGCCTACCATCACACGACACCGCATGGGTAAGTTCGGAACATGTGTTTAGCACATTTTTTATGAACTTCATAAAAGCGAATTTTACGAGGGCGCGAAACGGACACTTGAAGTTCTCGCATAATAACTACCTATCCATCTTCTGTCCGGTTGGATGGATGCGTCTTCCTCCTGCGGCGTTCGACAACAGCAGAAGCGCATGTCGGATAGAACCTGTCTGGCTTAGTTATGACATAGAGCGCAAGTTGATTCTAGCATTAATATTTACAATCCGCCTATTTGTAAAACATAGAAACAAGAGCAATTAAAACGAATCCATAAAGTGATGCAGCTAAAGTCCAGTTTTGCCAACAAAACTATTAATGTTCTACTGTAATATGATGTTTACTGTACTCCAGTTTTATTAGTGACTGATTGATATCAGTGATATCACCGTCCTAACCGGAGAAACTGTTAGCTTCGCTAAAAATTCAATCGTTAATTCAGTAAATTTACAGTTCAAATGATTTTTGAGTGATCACCCGATTTTATCATCGCCCTGATGCTGTTTTGGGGTTAAATCGGGAATTTTTATTATTACTATTTTGTTATTTAAGAAGTTAAACCAATAACTTAATGCGTAAAATCAGTGATTCAAATGACTACAAGCAATCCAAACATATGAAAATGCAGGTCTGTCGTGATCCTTGTAGACGTGGAAACTATTGAACCGATCGGTGTGAAAATGTGTATGTAGGGTTTGAGAGATAGTTATTTCTTTTTGAATTGAGGGCTTCCAGACAAATATAACACCAATTTCTGGCAAGCAGATGGAGGTTTTTGGCAGCAAGATATATTTCTGGTGTAGTTCAACACTAAAAGGGAGAACTTCCATACAAATAAAACACAAATTTCACAACTAATTCGCGGGTTAGTGTTTGTATAAAGGTATGATTCTGTGCTGTTAGCGTCGAACATTTTTCAAGACACTGAAAAAATATTTTTCGTAATTTTACACTAATTTCTGAGGTACTCACATATTCCTTTAAAAACTGACCTAAAGAGTAATACTTCAATATAGTTGAAGGAATTGCCTACTAGTCTCAGAATTTTCACAAACATTCATTCATAGAAATGTGAAATTAAGCCTTAAATTTGCACTTTTTAAGCAATATTCAAAATTTTTATGGGGGTTTGATGGAAATCTAAACTTGAAATTTGTGTATACTAAAATCTAACGGAAGAGGAACCAAAAATGATCCTAAATTTGTCCGCGAGGTTTTTGGATAACCCTTTACAATATATCCCCTCAATACATTTCAAAGTACATTAACATTGAAACCTTTCTTATATTATCCTTCATTCTTCTACCATTATCAAGGTACCCGCTAGCGAAAATCACTAATCACTGGTTACAAAAAAAATCAATAGCATAGTTGAAGCAACACTGATGGATTTTGTTATTCCAGATGCATTTTATTGTACCCAGTACTTATTTTAAATATACAAAACCCGGAAAAATCCAATTAAGAGTTATTTACATGGTTAATACTCTAAAAAGCTATTAAAGTTGGCCGCTTCTACGTACTACTATAAATTAATTGAAAGAGCTATTTACAGACTCGGTAGAAGACAAAAGTTTGTATCTGGAGTTGACAGTCTAAAGATAGTTATTTCATTGTATGGAACTGCCACTTGTTAAGAATTGCGAGACTTGAAGGTGATTAAGATATAAATACCCCCAAAAATATCGAAATATGTCAAATAGCCTTTTGACGTAGAACTACGTCTCTCAGGAAGTTCGGCTACATACTCGGCTACATACAGATGTAAAATGAAAATCTAAAACCGAAAAATGTGAAAAATATAACCAGTTTCAAATGCTAATAGGGTAGGTAACATATTCTAAGCAGCTTTAGGAACCGCCTGTGTATTCAGACGAAATACTCGAAATGTGTTGGGTGAAATTCAAACAGTAGCATATCAATCTGTTCTTTATCGTTTTCTCTGTCCGAGCTTGTTTTCAGATTGTAAAACTAAGTTAGCAAACTTTAACAATAGTCAATTAAAGTTACCAATCGAGGGACACTATTCCAATCACCCCGAACCTATTTTTAGCAGTTTCCATCTGTTTTGCAGCACCCGAAGTGGCTCTTGAATGGCTGCAATATAGGTCGATTTGTTTCAAATGCTGTTTGTTCACAGATTTCTTTGTGATTAACGGTATTACTTATATTCGTAAGACAGCTAGACAATCAAAGTTTTCATTTCCATCATTGAAATTGTCAATATTGATCTAAAAGCGGGAATTTGAGGCCTGTTTTATGCGACTGATTAAAATATGCGCTACTGCTCAAGCCGTTCCTTACCCTAAATCGGTTAATTTTCGATGGATTTCCTTCGTTCCTGCAGCAATAGATTGGAAAATTTTCTAAGATTTCTCCCAAATACAAAAAATTGTAATTTTATTTGGTCTACATAGGAGGCTGTTTCAGCCGAAACCGCTCATATTAGTGAACAGCGATTACAACAATCCTTACTTAGCAGTGGTAGTGGAGAGCAATGGCAGCGGATAGCAGAAGCAGCGATAGCTGGTGTAGCAGCACTTCCTCTAGTTAAAAGCTACCTTAGTGCAGTAGCGGGCAGCAGCAGTAGTAGGTACATTTACATTACCCGGCACTTCCTTGCCGTATTCTGACAACACGCAAACGTTCTGGGATGCTGGTATTCAAAATATATGGGCAATCAAATTTTCAGTATGGAAACAGCTTTCAACTGTGTTATCAGAAAAATGCCTTAATCCCCTCTGTCAGGATAGTACACAGATGCGATCAACATTTTATCCGATATGAAATTGAATAACAACTGTCCTTATGAAGACAAGAAACAAACTATTGAAGATTTATTATTTTCTCGTTTTCCGCTAGAATCAAAAGCATTTTTTACTTTTTATCTTAATCTGCATACACTCTGACTGTTGATACTTGTTTGCGTTGGGTAGTGTTTGTTCCATTTCTGTTCAGTGATGCATGTGCAAACTGAAATTCGGTAGCATTTAAACATTTTTTCCTCTTTTGCCCAAAATTTTAAGCATATTCAATACCAGTAATGTAACAAACAACCTTATGTAGTTCTACGTCAACCTTACGGTCGTGGCTTTGCATACAACCCTTGTGATTTTTTATTTTTAACAGATAAAAAATAACAATGATCGGTAAAAACATGCATTTTAATGATGACTGATAATTTTGAGGAAGGTTTAAAAAAGTTAGAACGAAAATTGGATTTTGTGTCTTTTCAAAAAATACTTTATGCTGTTCATAATTCGTTATGGATAGAGACATGTTGTCTTCTGCAAAGTTTCTTGTTTTAAGATCACCTAAAACTTTGCTGAAGACACTACGCGTCTGGTTTAATCTGATGAAAAAGTAAATTTTGTATCTTACCTATGAGTGGATTGATCACTCATTTTTTTATATCAGAAAAGGTTTTTTTTTGAATATTTTGAAACATCTCCGTATATCAGGGTGGCGAAAAAGTTTTCTAAATCAAATTCCCAGAGTTTCCCTGATATTCCCCGAAATATAACATTATTTTCCCTGATATTTTTCAACATTCGGCACAAAAAAGGGCAACGTAGATTAACGCAACTCTGAAATCCCAGTGAAAAAAGTTGGAAAAGTTGGTGATATAATCGGGTGATTAATGTATACGACATGAGCCAAATAAAGTCACAAGTTGGAATAAAAAATAAAAAAAGAAATAAATAATTCTAGGTTTGAAAAAGGTTATAAATCATTGAGAACTCGAAATATAATTCTGCGACAGAATGCATTTTTTTCCAAATTCAATCTATAGTTCGGTTAAGTTTGATTTATTAAACTTATTTGGTTTTCTTATTATGGTGATTTATTACCACAAAAGATCAAAATAATGGTCGCAGTGGTCCAAATCTTCCAAAAAAAAAATGGTGATTATTGTATGTAGTTAAGAGCAGCTTTAGTAGAGTAAATCCATGCCAAATGATCTGAGCTTTAAGCAACCATTTTGGTAATTTCCACGGATGAACCATTTCTTCAAATTCAAGAGTCAGTTTCTATGTTTGTTGCTAGAGAACCACTAACTATAATAACTTTGTCACAAAACATCAAAAAATTGGTCGCAGTGACGAAAATGCCCAACATGGAAAAAAATAATAACTTATGTGGGGTATTTTCATGATTTTTTTTTCTAAACTCCATTTTGAAATACCCTTAAAACGGATGCATTTAGAGAGTTATTTACCTAGAGCTTTATAGTTTAGAATTACTTTTGAAATTATATTTTATCATTGGAATTTCATTGATCTTAAAATTGATTACGAAATTCAAAGCTATTTCCGTAAAAATGTCATATATCGAGATTGGCTTATGTTACCACGGGGTGATAAGTGTTTGTTACGTAAAATTTTCAGAGAAATACAATGAAATTATCAAGCTATATTTGCCAAAAAGTGCACATTTGGTTTTTAAATACAAAAATAATCTATCTGGTAGAGCGGAGGCCTAGTGTGGTTGGTAACGTCTCCGCCAACCACGCTCGACGCCTGGGTTCGAATCCCACCGCCGACATAGGTGTGTTTGAGCAAATTCTGTGATGGTCGTGTTCAAGCTAATGCTCATTCGTGGCCACTTCGTATGTCGTATGGAATGATCCATATATATTTAGGATGTTTCTCATTATAAACTTTTTGGTTATAAATAACTCCTAGAACTATTTAACACCACTGTACAATACTCCAGAAACTGAATGTGCGTGGGGAATTTGGAGAGTTCGATAGCAATATTCCAGTAAAAAATTATTTTCAAACTAGACTGATAAAAATTTAGAATACTTTTTATGTCAACGGCTTTCAAAGTTAGTCAGAGGGGGGGGGGGGGTGGATTCTGTAAAACTGGAAATGAAGTGGCAAATATTGCGTCAGATTTCGAACGTTAATAACAGTATAACCACATGATGGATAACAATAACCAATATGTTGTTGTATAAATAAAATGTTGAACAAATTTCTAATAGGCTAACTATCACTCTAGTTTCATTACTAAGCGGTAAAATTGATAAAAATTTTCAATGACAAATTTACGCGAACAACGAACCAATTACATGCAAACATTCCTAGCACAGACGATGTGAATGGACACCAACCGTTCCCTGTTATATTCTCTGTATCAATATCGAAAAAAAAATTGACAGAGTCTCCCCGTCCCAATAGGTCAATTTATTTTTGCTTCCATGAGCTTAGACTAATATGATGTCTCGAAGGTAAAAGTTTTCTGAAAAGGTTGAAACTTTCCCCATTCTTGAACAATTCCTAAACCTATTGTCAGAACGTAATAAAAACTGATGTCTTAAAAGAAAATATGCCGGTATAAGCGACAGTACCAGTGGAGCAGAGAGCAACAGGTCTCTCGTCGTCTATGATTGCAGCGGTACTATTCGTATTGCAGTGGTACCCTTCTGTTCGTACATTTATATTCGTGTGCAATCGAGGAAAAACTGCAATGCTGCTGCTGATGGTGATTGAAAGTTTAAATATGATTACCATAAATTACTCAACAAGGATTGTACATTTTTGCAATGGTTATCAGTTATAATTTATATTCGTTATTCACTAAATAATCGTGACCGGATGGTATCGAAAGATTGAATTCCCAAATATAGAAGAGTAAGAGCCGGTGAATGCTTGTGAATTTTTGGTCCATTTACTATATATTTTATTATTTTAAACTTTTTCATAATAAACGTTTATCAGCTGTCTTCGCAATGCAGCGAATGTAATTGTAGGCAAATGAAAAAAAATGGCAAGCAAAAAACAACAATGGAACTGTTGATTGCTACGTTTTTTTGCTGAAACTTGTTGATAATTTTGTTCTTCTTATGTTTATCAATTAATGAACTTTCGGAAGGGCTCCCATATTATTTTTAAGTAAGATCCATATTATAAATTTGATTTAATCAGAGTTAAATAATGTTGTTTGCACAAAAAATTCAACAGGCATAATATCGCCAAATATAAACGATATTTTTTCAAGTGTTGTTGAATATATTTCTAAGAATAGATCTCCAGGGTAGGCTGAAAATAAAAAAAATAAGCCACCGAGCAAACACATTGGTTCTGTCTGCGGACTCTGTATATTTTGGAATAAAACATCCCCTAATCACAGTGTTTAGTCCCACGTCGCAATTTCATACAACCCTAGGGGTGTATACCTTGTAGTATTTTTCTATCTTTTAAAACAACCCATTTTTATTGGAAAAACACCATTTTTGCTCTAATTGTTTTATTTTCATTTTCACATGACAACTGTCTTCTGTCGATTTTTAGAACTTTTCAAGAAAAACGTTTTGCGAACCTGAAATCGTAAAGATCTCAATCCTATTCAAAGTTACTGATGTTTTCAATGAAAATATAAGCCCTTTTCATTTGTTTTTCGTTCTTTTTGGGGCAAACATGAAAAAATATCTCTTGCTGAAATTGAAAATATTTTTTTTATTTGAATCAATTCAGTCTGGAAACAAGATAAAAATTATAACTATTGCATAATTTTCGTAAAAATGATGTTCGGGGGCTCTGAAAATTCTGAAAAAAAATAAGACTATATTTGACAAATCTCCCAGATGGTCCCGAGGTACGATGCTGGCCAGTCGTCGTAGGTTCGAATCTCGGCTCGGGAGAGACTGTTAGTGTCAGTAGGTTCGAAGCGCTAGCCCCGCAATTGTCCTGTACACTTAACAGTTGGCTGCGAAGTCTGTGTATAATAAAACAGAAGGTCGAGTTTCGAATCAGAATGTAGTACGAAGACTTTGTTTTTTTATTAGACAAAATTTCGAAATCTGAAAGATTCAAGTTGGTGTTATTTTTTGTTCAAAAGCTATGGGATTTCACAGTTGGTACTTTAACGCAAGTTATTTACAAAAATTCTGCAAGGTTTGTAAACTTTGTGTGATAGAAATAATTTTTAACCGCAGATTGGTCAGAATATGAGCAATTCCCGCTGAGACCGGCCTACTATGTACATGATGGTATTAAAAACGATTCAACAAGTAAAGAAACTGCATTTGGCTGATCAAATTGTTGGACCCCCCGTTAAGTGGAAATCAATACTTTTTTAAAAAACTTGGCTCACGAAAATTGTTTTAACTCTTGAATTTCTCAATGGAATTATCTAAACCAACATAATATCAAAGTGGGTAGTCGCCATATTGGATTTGGCCGCCATTTTGTTTCCTTTCAGAGAAATTGATTTCTGAATAGGTGTCACCCACCTACCTCAAATTTTATTATTCGAAATTATTCAAAAGATCATGCTGTTTTACATAAAATATGTTAATATCAGAGATTTATGTTGTGTAAAACAAAAATAATAATAAAATTACCGAAACATATTCGACTCGACCGTTCCGAATTTCGCTAAATCTTACCTCACTGAAAATGCTGTAATACGTTTTATTTCTCATAGAATATTTCAAACCAATCCAACCCAACTTGGTGTTATGAACAGTATAGGGTAATGTATCATGATCCGACCAACTTAGACTATTTTCAAGGTACATCGCTTTTCATGACCCATTTTCACCATATTACATGTAATCATAAATAATATATATTTATCGGAAAAGTCTATCTGTCTAGTTTACAAAAATAATAATTAATAGCAAATCTGACGTAAATTCATTTAAATATATCGTTTTTCCTGACAATAGAATTTGTATCATGATTGGACCAGGGTGAATCATGATCGGACCAAAAAATGTATCATAATCGGACCAGTGTGCTTCTGACACTTCAAGCGATTTTCCGCTTCGCGTGCTGGGCTTTACATGCACGGTGTTTGGTTTGGGCTTGATAAATTAGATATTTTTTCGTGATTCTAAAACTATTTTCAAACATTTTTCATATTATTGTGAAAACGTTATGAATTATATTTGAGCTTCCAATACGGCAAATTTGCTTATTCAATTTGTGGGTGTTTTTTTGGTTGCAGTTTCGTTTTACCGATAGCTTACTCCACCAGCACAGTTTTGAGATACGACGTATGGCAAACTTGTAGTTCCCAAGTAGTACTACAAATTTCCGAATATTGAAATGCTCTAACTTTCATGCCTGAAATGCGATATTCAGCCAATGGTACTTGTTACGGGAGTTACCTCACGGTGAAATATATTTCACTCTCATGCTCACTTCATTTTTTGAGACTTATTTCCGATTTCATCTAAAGTAAAGTGAAAAATATTAGCTCCGTGAAGTGAGATTGACAGTGAAGTGAAAATGAAAATGTGACAAGTGAAATGAGTTTCCCAGCATAAAAATTTCCCAAAAAGCATAAGAAGTCCCAGAAATTCGAGTTTTTCCGATTATTTTTTTTTTTCGGGAAAACACCAGATCTCGGCGTTTTACGCAAGTCTAAGATATTTGGTATCAACAAAAATTTCCATATCGCTAATTGCATGAACTGTGCCTTTCGTCATCAATCGAAAAAGAGAGACTCAAAGCGGTCAATTTGAGACACTATTTCCTTAAGTTCGATTGAGTTGAAACTTTGTATAAGGACATTTTTGGAGAGACTAAACTTTTAAGCCCTATCGCTAAACGAAATTCAAAGATTATTTTTTTGCTATACGTTTCCTTTGCCGCAGCTCAAAAATTAGTTAGTCTCAACGAGAGTCTAGTTACTGAAAAATAAATTCGATACACATATTATCATTAGATCACAAATCAATCAATTTTTAAACTTTTCTCATCTTCGTGAAATCATTTTACCGTTCAAAATAATCGTGAAAAATTCCACGCAAAACGCCGCATATAAATTTTCATATATTTTAATTTATCACTCTCTCGTAAACTGTTCGAAAATTCGCGGGAAAAAGTGCTTCCTAAATAAGGATGACACTGCGTTATATTTTCCCTATTTGAAGCATAGTAGACTATTTATAGTGAAGTTCTGAATAATTTTGCTTTAGTTTGCGAACCTTACGTCGTTTTTGAGAGGTTTTATTCTATAAAAAATAAGCTTCATCATTTCTTATTCTGTTCCAATGAATTAAACGTGAAATCCTTCATTGGGTATATCAAGCATAAGCAAAGTGAAGCAGTGATGTCTCAGAAGTAAGTTGGTCCGATCATGGTTCAATGCTGGTCCGATCATGATACAAAACAGGCTTTCGCGTTTCACCAATAATTCAAACTTTAAAGCAAATATTTCATATAAAAAGGGTTCCTACATTGAATTTAAATGCTACAGAAGCATATTACTGGAAAATATACTGCAATCTTCAAATATTTGATTCTAAAATCACTGCTTGAAAATAAGACTTGGTAACAATTGTGAGGGCAAATTTTGCTTGAAAATAGACCATTTTTTAAAACTTTTTTAATAATAGTAATACTTAAGTAATCTAAATGAAACTTTCTGAACATCATCAGAAGAAGTTTTCCGATGATGCGGATACATATTTGATACAGTTTTTATTCAATAGTTGAGAAATCTCGTATAAAAAAGGGCCGATCATGGTACATTTTCTGACTGGTCCGATCATGATACAACACCCTACTTTATGTCACCATCACCTCGCAAGGTAGACTTAATTGAAAAAAAATAAAGTAAAATTTAGTTAGGGGACTACCATACAGAACGCACCAGCGTATACTAGGACGAAATCAAAATTAGCTTTATTTGGATAGGTTTTTTTTTTGCTTAAGAGAGGTATACAGCATAATACAAATAATAACTTTTTTTCATTTTTTAATAAAATTGTTCATTTTCTTTTGACACATTGTAGAACAAACTATTATAGGAAAGTTTGTGAAAGATCGAAAACTTTTCTCTCCTAATCTGACAAAGTTATTAAGTATAAATATAAAGCATCGCCTTAAAATGTGTTTATGCGTGATAGCTCTCTTATCTTAACTTTTCCATTGTTCAAGTGTTAAACAAAGTTCAAACTAAGATTTTTCTGTCACATTTTCGTAGAAGAAAGTGTGTCGCTAGCTCTTATTTTGGATGAGCTATGGCTGTTTTTTTTTTTTGTAATTTTCTGACACAGTTTTCACGAGAATTTATCTTGCAGGAAAGCAGAAATTCGCATCCACTTTCAGTTTTATTTTGTTCGGACACCTTTTGCCCTCAATTATGTGTATATATCGTACTGAAAACGAAGGGTATTCAATTTTTTTTAATTTTGATTAATTTCCAACGTACGCAGCGACGCAGATGAGTTCCATGGAGAAGTCAAAGTAAAGAGAGTTTCATGTCGTCTGCGCAAATTACTATATTTATTTTTTTTAAGTATAAGAAATGCCATTTACATAGAAAATAAAAAGAAGTGGACCCAAATGCAAACCCTGCGGAACCTCACAGGTGACTGAAAAGGGTTTTTAGAGTGCGTTTTGTAAGAGTACTATTTGTTTGTGGTTTGTCAAATATCACTAGAGCCAACACAGCTGTTGAGACGCCAATCCATTTTTTGCAGTTACAAATTCAAAAAGATTCGAGGTCGTTGAGCGATCTTTGAAGAAACCACACTGTTTACGCTGTTTAAAAATGATGCCATTTACAAAGGATTCAAAAAATTTTAGAATGCAAAAAATAATATTAATTCCACGATAGTTACGGACGTCAGATTTCGCACCTGATTTAAACTAAATGAAAACATTTCCAGCTTCGGGAAATTTCTTTTTTTTTTTTTCGAAGATAAATTGAAAAGGCGTTCTAAAAGAACTGTGAGCTCTTCTGCAAGATTCTTCAAGAATACGGGAGCAACTCCGTCAGGTCCAAACTCTTTTGATGTGTCTAAGCTTTTTGTGCTTTTAGGACTTCGTGTTCAGGAAGCTGATCAACCGAAACATGGTTAGAGATTCCGTCACGACCGCTTCGAACAATGTAGCATGGACTTCCTGAAAGAAATTTGCAAAAAGTTTATAAATTTCGGATGAGGTTTTACCTACTTTTCCATCAAAAAAACTTTTTTTACTACCTTTTTCTTCTTACCACTACCTTTGTGTTCTGTCTTCCGCATGCATTATATGTATAATATATATAAATTTCAAAAAGAGTATTTTAATGTGTTTTTCTGTATGCAGAAAATTATTTTCAAACATGCTTCAAACATACGTAGTTTTTAAAGTAACATCTCAACTTTTGACAATAAGATACCTATTATTTTTTCCCAAATGTTTTTCCTGAACATTAACAAACACTTAAATGAAAAATAATTACGTATCATAGGTTTGAATTTTGATTTAGAAGCAAATTGAGCCCAAATATTCATGATTTTGCATGTTTAACATAGCGTTATTTTTACTCAAAAGTCTTTCCTGAACATGAACAAACATTTTAATGAAAAAATCATGTATCATAGCTGTGAGACAAATTGAGCCTAAAAAATCATGGTTTTGCATTTTTCATGTGGTTTTGTGAAAAATATTTAAATTTTAAATAATCAGATACCAATTAATTTTCTTTGATTTGAAAACGAATTAAGTATAAAAAGTCATAATTTTGCATGTTTTACGCGGTTTTGTGAATAATATCTCAAGGTTTAGTGATCGGATACTATATTTTTCCTTAAATGTCTTTCCTGAACATTAACAAACATTTCAATGTAAAAAGAATCATATGTCATCGCTTTGAATTTTTATTTAGAGGCAAATTTAGCACAAAAAGTCATAGTTTTGCATGTTTTACGTAGTTTTGTAAACAATATCTCAATTTTTAGTGATCAGATACTAAAAATTTTTCCTCAAATGTCTTTAATGAACATTAACAAACATTTTAATTGAAAAAGAATCATATGTCATCGCTTTAAATTTTGATTTAAAGGCAAATTTAGCTCGAAAAGTCATAATTTTGCATGTTTTACGTATTTTTGTGAATAATATCTCAAGTTTTAGCTACCAGACACCCATTATTTTTTCTCATATGTCTTTCCTGAACATCAGCTGAAAAACCTACATGTTACCGCTTTTATTTTTGATTTAGAACGATTCAAAATGACAGAACTGTACACCTCAGAGACGGAGGGAATAACATCAATAAGATCATAACATGCTTTGCACAGTTTCGCAACGGCTAACTTGGATGTAGAGTATAGTCGCTAGCAGTAAATACTCCTTTAAAACGACAGTGAGAAAAAGGCTGTACTTTTTTGAGAACTGTTCACATTATTTGGTTGTGAAAAATATTTTCTTTTTGATATGACAGAAATTGGCGATTACGACCCCCTACCCAAATAATTGGGTCGCTAAACTGCGAACTTTCCCGCCTGATGGCTTTGTGATGGACTGTTTGAATGATATGCCGTTATTGTATAGTTATTACCAGAATCATCCGAACGCAATGCAAACACACTTACGATCGCACCCAAACACCGATGACAGCTCGTCATATAACAATAAAGCAGAGAGATAGAGCCAAGAAAAAAAAAGTAGGAGGGTGGTATTCAAGACACGACCGCATGACGTTGACTACCGTATTCTTAAAAAAAAAATATTCCATTGAAGCAAATAGTAGAGGGAATTGCAACGCTTCTTTTACAAAACTTCTGTAACAAAATTTCGAGGCTCCAAAAGGTACCAGTTTCCGATTATTCGCGTCCAGAATTCCAGCCATTTTAGTATTTTGCAGTAGCCATTTATTACTAACAGCCACCAGCATAACGGGTGAAACCGGCACGAGATGACCGGTACTATTTTGTCTTTCCTCCTTTCAGCTGCTAACACCTAGCGCTGTCGTGAAATTAACATCAACATAAACATGCATTTTTGCAAGGTTTTTTCCGCTAGCAACAGCAATTGTAAAACATAAAATTCAACTAACCGCTTCTATTATAAAACTGCGAGGCACCAAAAGGTGCCAGTTGCCGATTTCTTGTTTACTGGTTTCCGTCCAGAATTCCAGCCATTTTAGTATTTTGCAGTAGCCATTTACTACTAAAGCCACCAGCATTACGGGTGAAACCGGCACGAGATGACCGGTACTATTTTGTTTTTCCTCCTTTTTGCTGCTAACACCGAGCGTCCGTATGTATCCGGTACGGTTTAATAATGAAACTGATGGGGTGAAATGTTCGAACGATACGTTTTATACCAAGGCTTCGTCAGATAATTAGAAAGAAGGAGGGGCTACATAGATGATGGAATGGTAGAGACAAATGTTTCTTGAAAGCTGCGCCGGCCGCTGTCGTAATATTAACACCAACACAAACATGCATTTTTGCAAGGTTTTTTCCGCTAGCAGCAGCATTTGGTAAAACAGAAAATTCAATTAGCCGCTTCTGTACCAAAATTTCGAGGCACCAAAAGGTGCCAGTTGCCGATTATAGTTTCCTGGTTAGTCCGTCCAGAATTCCAGCCATTTAAGTGTTTTGAGGTAGCCATTTACTACTAAAGCCACCAGCATTACGGGTGAAACCGGCACGAGATGACCGGTACTATTTTGTATTTCCTCCTTTCAGCTGCTATCACCTAGCGTCCGCATGTCACTGGTGCGGTTTTTGGAATCAGAATTATGGGGCGCCGGCCGCTGTCATAATATTAACACCAACAAAAAAATGCATATTTGCAAGGTTTTTTCCGCTAGCAGCAGCATAAACATCGGAAACAGAAAGTGACAACAACAATAACAACAAAGTCAGATCGATTGTATCCGTTAGTGTGCTTGGGAAGAGAGGTAGTGATTGGCTGCGCGGTATGATTTAGACAATCGATATTAATTACCAATTTTTCAATAGTGTATCTCAAACAAAAGTTTGTTTTTGTTACATAAATTTAACCGTAAAAGAATTTCTGATCGATTGATGCCAAAACCTCGAAAACCTGATTATAGATGACTGCAAAATAAGCGCTCAAAACCTGACCACTTTTCTCTGGTTTTCCCTGGTTGAATTACTAGATTTTCAAATTCAGGGGCCTAACTTCGATATAGACGTTATTCAACGTCAAAAACTGGTAGTTATTAGACAGAAATCGAGAGCGAATGCAGTGCATTCATAAAATCTAATTACTACATATGTGTGCTGCAATCTAATGGTTTCCACCCGTCCAGAAGGGGAGTGCAGCCAGTCGAGGAAACGAGAGCAAGAACAGGCTCCGGCCGTCCGTGCACGGGAGATGTTCATGTGTGTATAAATAAATAGACAGTTTTTATGATTTCAATGACTCCTCCGCGCCGTAAGGGAGCGCATCAGGGGCAATGGGTATCATTTCTTTTCCGAGACACATAAAAAGTGAGCTTGTTGTGCATATTACCGCTGCAGTTTGCGCACGTACCTTTGCAATGGTATTTTGAAGCGCGCGTGGGAACCGGGGAAGAGCAGGGCAGCCAGTGCAGAAATTTCGGCATAATTTTTATTTGAATGGCTTGCGGCGGCCGGCGGGGAGAGGCCGAGGCAGGTTACGGGGATAATAATCCGCAAATGATGATTAAACCGAGAAACGACTGTCGTAAAAAGAACCTGGCTGATGATTGTTCATGGATAAAGGATGCAGTCGCTCTCGCTGGTGTGTGCTTGTGTTTGTGTGCGTGCAAGAAGCGCAGACAGGTTATAACCTGCATAGCGAGCTGCAGCAGAGACAACCTGCCCAGTACGAGAAGATCCATAAAAACGCACAGTTCTTGTGTTGAAATGCGTTTAATGATATTCAATTATGAATTTATTAGTTTCGTTCACATGGCACTTTGGTGAAATTGAAACTGACTCTGTGGGGATGAGCTGCTGCTGGTGTCATTTTGCGGTTAGTTATGCGAGCAACCGACAGAATGGTTATTACATGCGAAGTGTTATTATGAAGAACGTCATAATTACGGACTATAAGAATGGGAGAAGCCAATCGAAGAGGAAGGAGACGAAGATCACTAACTTAAAAATTTAAATTATCAACGCGCAACTCAAGATTTTATCAACCAATTTTCGCCGTCGAAGCTAACATTTTTTGAACGGTTTAATGTTTCGGAAACCAGACCCGTCAGCAGCTTTCCGATGGCACCAGAAAAAATAAAGAAAAATTCTAAAACAATCATCACTCGGCCACCCCCCGCTAGCCACTCGCTCCTAGCCGGTGCCTTTCGTTCCGGTCACTGGGCCTGCAGCTTGTTCGATTTTCCACCCAAAGCGTCATCCCTTCCGTTCTGCCGCAGAACCGCAATGAAAATATCATATTTCTACCTCTCGGGTGAGGAAAAATCTGGCACCCGAAAAAACCGATCGGTAGCGCATAACAGAACGAACTGCTCCGAACAGGAGACGAGAAACCAACCCGAGCATAACCTCGAAACAGTGTGGTCACTTAGTACCGACAAAACGGTGCTGATGGGGCCCAAACGTGCGCGGTTTGTTTGCCAGAAGTGTGTAAAACCACAAAGGCGAGTAATTAATTAATTTATGAATTTTATTCAGCTAACCCAGGAACCCAGGCAACGAAGAAACCTTTAATGCGAACCACCAGGCTGACCATGGTTAATTGTCCGTGAAAATTGCTGGTTGTCGGCCAGAAAAATGCCTACTAATAATGCTATATATACCTATCGGATGACTTACCCTTTCTTTTGCAGTTTCTGCTCCTATTGAGGCCAACATAAACAAACAACTGTCAAAACTCACATGCTATGATTGTTTGACCGGAAGTATGTCACAACGAATGGGAAGCGGAGTGTAAAACTCACCACTCACAGAAGCGCATTGCTCTGTCAAACAGATGTGCCAATGTTCACACTTGATGTGTGACGCAGAGATCTTAGAAAAACACCCTGCACTCACTAGTCAGTGATCAATTAAGCAATGTTTTCACTAGTGGAGGCAAAGCAGCGAGAATCGGGATATTGACAAATTAGCAATTGACATTTGATGAGTTTTGCTTGGAGGCAAACTGGCGTTTCGAAACGATGATGAGTTTGCCTGTAAAAACAGTCATTAAAACGCGTCCGGTAGCCAACGCGTCCAAGCCAAAGCAAGCAGAAGGAAAGGTACCGAGTTTCCTCTCGCGTTTGGAGAAAAGAGAAGAAATTTCGTTGTGCTGTTTTTATTCTGTTAATTAAGATTTAAAAGAACATGTTGATTTATGATAATATAAAACACTGGGAAATGGCACCGGTTGAAGAAATTGTGCAGGAAGAGTCGAAATCAGACATCGGAGGACAGACCAGGACGAGTTACAAGCAAGGTTTAATTTCATAATTCCAAGAAAACCAGCACATACTCTAAAGAAACTTGTGAACCGTCTCCGGTCGCGGCTATGGGCACGGCTCTGCACGGTAGTAGTCTGGAGTCTGGATCTAGGCAAAGGGAATCGACGATGGTGAAGAAGACGTTGTTGTTTTATGCTAATGTCATACCGATAGCTCCCTCTATTTTCGGTTTGGTTTGCGACTGCCACTACACTGTCCTCCGGAGGTTTGCTGCTTTGTCTTTCCTGGCTGCGCGCATATAAGGTAATTTATAGCCGGGAGAGGAAAATTCACACATCGCTTACCGGGACGGTGATTTCATATAGGGATCAGGGCTCATAAACCTTTTCAACATAAACGATGTTAGAGGTGACAGCGAACTAGTAGCAAAAAGGGAAGGCTACCGTCGGTTTGCGGTGGGGTTCCTTGGGAACCATGCAGTGGTTTCCGATGGGAAATCAGCTCCTGCCATCGAGGGAGGTTAACTGGTGACATCGGGAGGTGAGAATAATAGATCGTCTGATTAAGATTGTTGTGACAGGAAAGTTGAATAAAAATCTTTGAAAACAGCATCGCATTAGCTCGTTTGTTTTCACAATTGTTTGTGACTAAACAAAGGCAATTTGTTGGCAGTCATCTCGTGGATCCATTAGCAGGCACTAAGTCGAGAGAACAATCAACTGTTTTCCATCGAACGGTATGAATTTCGTTCTTCACCGTGGCGTCACTCACCGCGCAGCAGGTCAGGCTTTGACAAAGGACAGAAGGAAAAAAAACCGAAACTGTCACCTCCATTCAATCACGACCAGCTAAATTTAACACCATCGACCTGAAAATTGCTCCTGTCAAAAAGTAGCAGCAGCAAACGGCAATGAGACACAGACGTTGAAAGTGGTTGAAAAGCCAACATATATTTATAACTGCGCGCCACCGCCAACCGGTGACGAAATTCGTCCATGAGTGAAGAGTTAAAAAGTCAGGGTGTAAAATTTCACAGCTCTTGCTCGGCGTGCCTTTCCTGTTAGTTTTTGCACGCGACCCCCGAAACGTTGAAGCTTCGATTTCGATGCCTAATGATGAGTTCCAGTAGTTGTGCTATTGCTACGCCCTGAAGAAGCTCTTATGATTGGTTTGAAACGTTGGCATGCGGGTACTGCACCGTAACCAGAGCAGCCCGATCAACAGTTTGTGGAATCGGTGAATTTCAGTCGCCTTTAAATGGACCGTAACTAAGAACATACCCGCGCATGGTCTTTGCCACCGCAAGGGGATATCGTGTGTCAAATGCGGAGGACCGGTTAGGTTTCGGGTGTGGAACTCTAGCAGTCGTTATTAATCGTTGTCAGCACGTAGAATTAATTACGTTACGCTGCAGGGTGACAATTTTTCGGGGCGGCTTCGCGCTCGGCAAAGAATCATCTAGCCAGAGCATGCTTAGTGATTAGTTGAGTTCACAGCGTAAAACCTGTATAACCGTAGTTCTTTCGGTACATGCACCGCCTTCACTGTGAGGACGATCGAGGGAACAGAAGGTGGAAAAGAAAACAAACATATCCTGGGGCGAGAGTTCTGCGTAAAAACTGCTGGAAGCTTTTAGGACACGAAACGAGAAAAAAGAAACAGAGATAAAGGCATCCAACTATCACTTTTAGTCGCTTTCTCTGCCGTTCTTTCCGTTTAATGGCTGACCTAGAGAGAAACGGAAAAATAAGAAAAACCAACAGCGGGAGTCTGCCGTACGTATTTACTTCCTAGCATTAAATTTTCGAAAGAACAGAAAACTCATGTGGCGAACAAGTGCGTGCGTCTGGCAATGCCTGCCGGGATTAATTCTACGGGACAGTGTTAAATTTCCAACAGTTCTTGTTTTGCTCAATAGGCTTGAGTCCGGAAAATTATCACTTTTTTCTTCGCTTCCTACGAACAATGATCCCTCATGTGAAATCGATCAAATATCCGCTATCAAATCAGAAGCGCTTTCTACCTGACGGATCGGGCTCGAGTTTCGAGTTGTGTGCTTTTGTTTGCCCTCTACAAATCACTCGCGCTGACAGTTCACATGTCAATAAATGCGGAGGCCATGAAATCCGGCGGCACTTTTTCGTGTTTTTTTTTTTGTCTTGGTGCACATGTTTAACTTACGCGTTGTCTCATTCTACATTAATGTGCGGTAATGGCGAGATTCAGCAGTTAATGAGGGTGTCATTTTCGGCTTCTCTATTGTGGATAATTGGAGGAGGTTTGTACACTGACGGCAGTGAAAATTATTGCCGCGTAGAGGAACATTTGTTATTAAGTAGACATTCAAAAGTATATGAAAATATTTGTCTAGTGCAGTTGGTATAATCTACTTTGATTCTTTTTATGATTATTTGTCATTTTCTGTCATGCTCTGAAAGTTCTAACTTCTAGCTTCAAAAGTTGTTATTAAGATGGGACGTGTAAAACGACCGTTTAAAGCTCAGTTAGAATCTGTGATATCAATTGCATAAAAAATTCACATCAATGGTATCAGAATGAGAACATCTTCCCCTTTTGACTTCTGTACATGACCACAATTCTAGGAATCCCCAAATTGGGTACCATCACGGTCATTTTAAGCTGTTTTACAAAACCAGAAACTTCCATTTTAGACTTTAACTTTAGGGAATGGATGCTGTCTTGTAGAAACAGATCACTAAACACTAAATTTCAATATACAAAAAACCAGAGTTTAAATTGTTAATTTTTGTTTTCCAGAAAAACTTGAAATCATAGCAAAACTTTTGGTAAAAATCCAATATGAAGAAATGAAACAAAATTTTTGACATAGAACTACGTCTTTTAGGAAGTTCGGTTACGCGGAGGTGTAAAACGAAAACCTGAAAACTCGTTTTTAAAGGATTTTCTTCGTTCTCGCAGTAATCGATTGGAAAATAATCTATGCATCCGTCCAAATGCAGAAAATTGTAATTTGATTATTCAAACTATTGTACTATTGGAAATTTTCAAGCCTTATTAAAACGCAGATTTCGACCTAGATTGGTAGTTTGATTCTTACTTTATCTAGAACAGTCGACAGAATTACAGGGTGTCACCGTGAAAGTGATACACTTTATTTATGCTATAAAATTAAAACAGATGATCATTCTTCCCTGGTTCTTATTTATTATCATGGTAGAGCAGTAAAGTTACAGTTGAATAAGTTTAATCAAATTTTTCGCCTTTTCATTTACGATCTGCAATCGCTTCTCAAAATTATCGTTCGGCATTTTATCACAGATTTTCACCAAACGGTTCCTGAAACCGTCCAAAGTCATATGTTTTATTTCACCCAGTTTTCCTAGCTTGTATCCAAGAATGCTGATGTCTAATTGAATCAAATCGGGAGATGATGCGGGCCATTCAGAGGTGCTGATAGAACACGGTACATTTTCGTTGCACCACTTCTGAGCAATTGAGGTTTTATAGGCTGGCGCTCAATTCTGTTGAAATCAGAAATACCTTGGCACAAACATGGTCTTTGATGATGTATTTTCGCACCCGATAAATAGCAGAGGTAACTTTCCTCCGTTGGATATTGCTCCCCAAACTTTCACAGCTAAAGTATTCTAGATTTGATACACTTCTTTTTTATCAGTTGGAATATCACGAAGACATGCTCTATACACACGATAATTCTGCTTTTACAAGAACAGCCTTCCACGTAAACAATTTTTCCTCAGGAAAAAAATATGTTTTAAACAGTTTCAGTAGTAACTGAGATCTGGCAACTCTGTCGGCAATATTTCTGCGAGATAATCCGTGAATCTTTTGTTTGTTGAAAGTATCCAAAGTCATTTTTGATTATTTCGTGCATAGTATAATGGCTCATGTTCATTTCACGAGTTTTTCTTGGCGACCGGACCGGATTTTACCGGATACTTTTCTCAAGCGCTTTGATCATCGTTGCAGTCAACACACCCCGTTTCTTTACCTGGTTTTTGCTTGGAGACAACCGTACCAGTTTCCTCAATTCGTTTGATGGTCCTGAACACGAATAATCCGTTCGGATTTAGATGTAACAGCTTTTGTTTTTGGCAAATTAGAAAAAAAACTTTTGAAATAAAAACTAATTTATTGAGTAAAAACAGTTCAAAAAACAACAACTCATTGAATGTGTCCTCCTATAGCTCTGATGACAGCTCGGAGACGCTTAGGATAAGTCTCGACGGCGGACAGATTGTCATTTTGAGGAATTTCCTTCCAGCAAATTGAGCAAAACTTCTTAAGCTCGTCCAAACTTGTGTGTTTTCGTGAGTAGGCCTTTGCTTCTAACATCCCCCATATCGAGAAGTCCATCACGGTGAGATCTGGCGAGTTTAAAGGCCACTCATCCTTGGTGATAACAGAGGGAAAGTTAAACTGGCACCAGTCTTGAACGGCCTGCTTTGTGTGAGCCGGGGTACCGTCATGCATGAAGGTCCAGTTTTAATTGTTATTCGTTTTCTGGGCCCAACAAATACCGACTCGCAAATCGACTTAGCATTTTTGTTGCAAAAATTATGGGGCACCCTGTAGGGTAACGGGGGTATTTTGGCCCACATGCATATATTGGCCCACCCGTTAACATTTTACGCATTTTATCTGATAATTTCAATGAATATTAGAGAACTATGCATGCAACATTGAATAACACACCTAAGAATCATACTACACTATAATTTTCGGCGAAAAACTGGCTCTAGGTAGTGTTATTTTGGAATTAGTTCATACATATTCAGAGTCATGGCTGAGTCAACCCAAAGTCAAGAAGAAGTGGTAATATACAAGTCAACGTCCGGATGCTATTGTATCAAATATGTATGCTTATGAAACAATTCGTTGTTGTAATAGCATCAATAAAATATCATAGAAACAGTTTGTATACTCTCACATGTTGGAAAAAGTTGAAAAAGTGGTTAAACGCATGGCCGAAATATGTTTCCCTCTTTCTGAAGCGAACATATTTTGGCCATGCCAAGTTTTGACATCTCTTTGTTTACCGTTCGGCCGTTGCACGTGAACAAAGATGCAGCTTGTGACAATTTGCAGGTGATTACTTCTTAATTTATCACATTTAACGATATGAAATTGGATGAGAATGCCTGTCAAACCACTATAAGCCAAATCATTTCATTTTTAAATGCCTAAAATTTACAAAAATTCACAGCAGAAGGATGTTCTTCTCAAACCCATTATTTTTGCTCTAAAAATACCGATGTAATCTCACATATAATTAGGTCGAACTATTTCTATACACGTCTCTAGATATAAAGGTGGGCCAAAGTAAAAAATTGGTGGACCAAAATATGTTTTTAGTACTTCGTAGAAATATTGATATCTCTAGGATATTTATTAATATATTGCATTGTTGAACGGTGTATATAAAAATAGACACTTAGCTTTTAACAATGGTATAATAGAGTAGGTATTTATGTTGAAAAATTGTGTTTGTGTTTAATGAACTGTGCGAACACTTTCCAAAGCTGGCCAAAATACCCCCGTTACCCTATAGGCTCATTCCAGCAAAATATAGAATATTAATTTGGTCTCTACTTGAATCTAATGCAATTTTCCTTTGTAGAAAAAAGTGAAACACTGCCTTCATCACTTTCAAGTGAACTTTGAGCATGTGTCTCTATTGAAACAAACACAGCTGATTAACTGGGTAGGCCTCCCGATGCTGAAAAAGGCACTCAAATGTGTGTATCATATCCACGGTGACACTCCGTATACACTAAGGTCGCTTTTCACGCGTTTATTTTATGCGGGTTTCTTATTACGCGGCTTTTTATGCGCGGATTCCGGAATTTACGCGGTTTTTTTTCGCGGATTCCGGAATTTACGCGATTTTTTTCACTCGGATTCCGGAATTTACGCGGTTTTTTTACGCGGATTCCGGAATATACGCGGTATTATTTTTTTCTTTGAGCGGATTTCGGTTTCCCTTCACTCGAAATGCAGAATTAACGCTGATTTTTTTCACGCGGATTCCGGAATTTACGCGGTTTTTTACGCGGATTCCGGAATTTACGCGGTTTTTTTTACGCGGCATGTATCCCCCGCGTAAAAAGCGACTTTAGTGTATACCTAGTAAACCAGGAATGCACTTTTTGAGCTATATAAGAGCCTGTTTCTGCTCAAACCAATCAATTTACTAGTTGATGGCCAGTAGGGCGATCTTAACTAAAAGCAGCGGGTAGCAGCAGTAGCAGCACTTGCATTGTTGTAATCTGAAGCTCGATAATATTCATATAAGCTGGTATTTGGCCATCTTTGGCTACTTTCCAGGAACATTACTTCCAGAGAGTTATTTTATGAATGTTGGATATTAGTTATTGTGATTGATTACTCTCGAATACAACAATGAAAGTAAAAAAATAGTAAATTATCATTTTTATGCATCATGTTTGGTGGAGAACCTACAGCAACATAAAACTGGCAATTTAACCTTCAAATATGCTGCATTAAATTAGAAATTTTTCGGAAACTAAAGTAGTGGGTCTTAAAAAATCATTTGACACCATAGACCATAATATTTTACTTCAAAAACTTGATCGGTATGGGATAAGAGGTATTGCCAACGATTTGATAAAAAACTATCTGTCTGATCGGAAACAATTTGTTATAATTCATGGTGTTAGTAGCAATTTACGGCCGATTGATATTGGTGTCCCTCAAGAAAGCAATATGGGCCCCTTGCTATTCTTGATATTTATCAACGATCTGGGAAATTTAAAACTTCTCGGGACACCAAGACTTTTTGCAGATGACACGGCGTTGTTTTATCCTCGTTCTAGTACTCAATCCGTTCAAATCAGATTTAGAAAAACTCATAAAGTATTTGAACGGTAATAATCTTTCTATGAATCTGACTAAAACAAAATATATGATTTTCCACTCGTCACGGAAAAAAACTCGCAACATCCAGATCCACTTGTCAATAACCTGAATATCGAAAAAGTAGAAAATACTTGGGTTTGCATTTAGACCGTTGCCTCTCATGCGATTATCATATAAAGAGCGTTGTAAGTATTGATGAAGTGAAGATAATTTTCAACCGTCCACCCTTATTTTCGACATTGTTGCTTTATACAAGCTTACCACACAGAATTATTCCCGTTCTTGGTTTGCGTGATTCTCAAACAATTATGTATGTACGTCCATAACACCTTGCATAATCGCAATTTTCATCATCATTCAACTAGAAATAATCTTCAGAATACTAGACAGGCAAATACATTATTGAGAAGCAGAGCATGCACGAACTTGGGCCTAGGGCGCATTACTAGCTATGGTCCATTGAAGTTCAATGTTCTTCCTAACGAATTGAAAGAAATAAACAACAAAATTCACTTTAAAAGCAAGCTGAAGCAGCATGTACTAAGAAATGTGAACGAATACTGACTTTGAATGTGTCAACCATTTTGCTTTTGTAGGTTTTACCTGGCTCCTGCTAGGTTTTTCTCCTCCATTTTTTTTTTATTTTATAATTATATTATAGATTATAGCTATAAGATTATTGTCTCTGCCACAAGCGTTATCACTAAATAAATTGAATTAAATGCTTTTTTCCCGTGAATCCCTTCAAAGGAACACAACGTTCCACTGAGATTGCACTTTGTTTTAAAGTGGTAAATTCTCCCTTTTCGCGTGTTTGGTTTAGGAAGTGTCCATTACCGGGGAGGGGGTCTCTGTGTGAGCCACTTGGTGTGGGGATCAGTTGAGGGTATATTAAAAAAGTGTTTATTTTCTAATTTACTCAACTTAAATTTAAAATAACTTGAAAACGGACGCATTTACGAAGGTAATCATCATGAGAATTCTGATTCAAATGAATTGTTCAATCATTGAAATACAATTTTTTTTTCAATGATTTCGCCATCATGGACTTTGTACTAATAGTTCTGTTATAACTTCATGTTCCTTTGAACAAAAATCAAGAGAAAATTCAACTCGTTTGATTTTGTAGATTAAGATTTAGTGTTTATTTAGAATTTTCATAGTAAAAAAATTGTTTTACAATGTACATTTTTCTACAAGGTTGCATCCGTTCCCTACAACTCATTCTCAGACAGTTTTTCTCTGCAACCGAAGGTTTCCGAATTACAACGCTTTGAATGAAGCGTGTGCCAAAATACATACAAAATCTTAGAAATTATTGTTGAGTCCAATAAAACTTTCCACCCGCGGAAATACTCAGTTGAGTGAGTCAGATTCTTGTGCAAGGTTTCATTCAAATAAAAAATTATCGTTATTCAATGATAGGTCATTTGGCGTGGTTTTACTCAAATAATTTCTATCATAAATACCGTAAGTACTCTAAAGTATTTGAAAGCAATAAATATTGCTAAAGTTTCAAAAATCTGTGAAAACATTGAGCTCTGCTTCTAACGCTGCTAACACGTACGGTTGTGTGCGGCCTTTATAGCAATCGAATTAGCTGTCCTGTGTATTGAGTCTCACAGAGTAAATGGTAGAACGAAAGTGGAATTTCTGAATTTTATAACTCACGTCAGAACAAACTTCTTTTTGCTTCTGTTTTTTTCAAAGATGACAATCGTACATAACAGTAAATATGTTAGTTTTGGTAGAAATTCCCATTATATTCAGAACTTCTAATATCGTAAGTTTGGCTTCGGAACAATATTATAACGATTTAGTCCGATAATTTTATTTTGTCGTAGGGGAACTGCTCCATTATTCATCTCAGCTCATATATTCATCTCATACAACATGAAAACGCAATTGAAAACAGGAAAAAACGCATAATTTCTTTTTAAACCAATCTGCCAATCCATGGAGTGGATTCTATTTAGTTCACTTTAGATTCCTTATAAAGTATAATCCTCAAAAACTCACTTAAAAGCTCTAAATTTGATGTTATAGTCGGGCATTTGCACTCGAAAACTCATTTAATTCTATCACCTACCTCAGAAAACAAAATCCACGCATTGTTCTATACGGCTACAACGGGACTCGTTCAGCAGCCAACCGAAGTTTTTTCATCACTAGCGGACCACTTTTTATTTTAATCACTAAACAAAATCACTCACAACACTAAGAATACTTTAATCGCAGATTAACAGATGTACCACGAAATTAATTTTTGTGGATCAAAATAACGGTCAATTCGAATAAGTTTCAGCTTTGCGGAATATTCCCGTCGCAGCGGTGGTGGCGCTGACATGCTTTTTCCCTTTGAACTCAGTTGACAGTTGTCGCGCGCCGTGCTGCTAAAACAGCAGAAAGGCTGAAAATTTATCTTTTGCGGAATATGTCTGGTAGGTGTCGCACAAGTTAGTAGGAGCCAAAATTTTCTTAGAATTTTCTACGAAGTGGTACGTCTGTTTGTCTGTGCTTTAATTTTAGAAATGTTCACCTCAAATTTACAAGAACAAGCTTTAATTAGCAGAAATATATGAAGTGAATTTCTAAAATTCCTAAATTTCAACTGCGTTGAAGAAAATCACAAGTTGCCAAATCAGTTTCTGTTAATACGGAAAATCATACTGACAATGTTAAATTATTCCGAAATAATTGACATAAATCGACAGCACTGCAGTGGTTACCTAGGTTATCAATTTTGCACGTAAACAACTACAGCGGATATCTAGTTAACCTACTACGACGGGTTGTGATTCATTCATGATTAACAGTGTGATGAATATGGGGTCGTCGTGAGATGAATAATTGAGCAGTGATTCAAGTTTTGAGATGGATATGGAAGCTTTGTGAAAAATGGTTCGTTTGACAAAATTAAGGATAAATCTAGCTAATTTTACTGAATATACAATGCTGAATGATTCCATAAGAGCACGTAAGCATATTTAGTTTATTTGTTCAATGATTTCGTGAAAGTTTGGTGTTCATCCGTGCATTGCACTTTGATCAAGGAAAAATCTAATCTTGATCAGCAGAAAATTCAGTAATTTTATTAACAAAACAAAAAAGTTTTTCCCTTCCACGCTCCCTACTAAACTCAACATTTTCGACTAAAAAACACGCGCACACACAGCCGAGCCCCAGCCGATTCCATCAATTACTGTCAAATTCCTTTGTCCGGAATTCTGTACGACGGGGCCCGCAAAGGAAGTCGGGAAAACTGGGGAGAGAATTCCGTCAATACAACCAACCGAAAAGGAAACAACTTTATTGCGCACGCCACTCCGGAGTTGGACCGCACAGGATCCAATAAAACGTAACCACCGCGAACAAAACGTAGCTTCCAATAAAATAATTACCATCACTTTGTACATTTCACCAGCTCGCACAGCTCGGTTGCCTGACTTGTCCGAATCGGGTGCGAGAATTGGCACGGTCCTGCCGGGAACCTCTGGACTGGACACAGCCGCCATATTCTCCTTGTGGCTTGTCAAAAAGTACTTGTAAACAGACAAACCGACTGGCCTCTGCTGCGGTCGGATGCTCGTACGCATACGCGTGTGGATGTACCTACGTTTCAAGCCTGGGTACACGAAAGAGGGGGAAAAAAACAACAACCTGGATGGTTATAATGTCGTTAACCTTTCCATCAATCTTTAGTGCCGAGGCATTCCATCACTCAACCGAGTTTCAGTTTTTTCCAGTCCTCTCTTTCAGCAAATGCATCCACTTTTCTCCACCCAACGGGGTTGATTTAAATTCAAAATCCCAATTAAAATAATTGAGCCATCATTTCGCGCCATAATGATTACACGCGAAGGATGATAAAAAATCGCACTGTCCGCTTGACAACGGTACTCGAACCCATTATTAATCGAGTCCCTGCTCGAAACGAGCAAAACGGCGTGGTCGATAAAGTAGGGCTGCGCCTCGAGGAGACGTGCCGAATTACGAGACGCGACATACGCGTTCGCGCACACGAAAAATTATAATTAAGTCATTAAGTTTAGCTTTATGCTGTCTCTTGAGATTGTTATTCTTGCCTTTTTTCTTTTTGTTTTGCTTTTGCATGGCAAATCAAGAGCCTACTAAACTGGAAGGACTCGCAGCAAACAAGGGGGAAAACCCTTCAGGGCGTACAAGAGCAAAAATCATATCTTGTGAGATCTCACCAAATGCTTGGCACTTTTTTGCGACGCACACTCCGCTTTTGCGCTTTTTGTGCCCGTTCCGTTCCCGTTTTACCGTTTTGCTGCTGCTGGCTGCGCGGCGACGGCGGCGGCCATCATTGTTTTGTTTGTCGAGGGCCGATTGCTCGCTGATTCCTCTCCTTTTTGCACCTCGTGGAGCGCAGCAGCCTGACTACGGGCAACTTATTCTTCTTACACCTTCTGTCCTCCGCCAACCAACAAAACGCGGCCAGGCTGAGATCGCTGCTGCTGCTGCTGTGTGTGTTGCTGTTGTGTCTTTCTCGCAGGAAATCAAACTCGCTGTGAAGATGGTAATGATGAAGAGCATCCCATGATTGGAGAGTGGACCCACTCTGGAGCTTTTATATCGATTTTATAATTTAATTGAAATGTTCAATCTTGTAGTAAGATAATTAACGTTTTTATCGTTCAGCTGTCAGAAGGGACTTCTTCACTACCACCGGCCAACCAGCCAACCTCCCGAGAGGGTGACTTGGTTTTCTTATTCCGATCGGCTGCGCTCTGGCCGGTAGTTGTCAAGATGGTGTGAAAGATTTACGCTGTCGACAGAGTGGTTTCGGTTAATTGCGGTTACGTTTTCCTTTCGAGAGCGTTACATGCTTACGCTGTGTAACGCTAAATGTACCTGCGGAGTTTTTTTTCTCTACTTTGGCACAAACCAAAGTAGTAAAACAGTAGGTTTAAATTAAATTATCTCGGTGTTTTTTTGTGGTCGAATAAGTGCAGGTCGAGTGTTGCGTGAACCAAATTGTTTGGAGAATTTTCCTGCAAGCTACTATTAAAAACGCTCGCGAGATCCGATTTCGACAGGGTACAGGAAGTCACACTAGCCGTGCCTCGGCTTCGGCAGAGCGGAGACGTAAAAAATAATGGGATGACAAATAGATTAAATTAGATTAGATTTATGTGTTTTCTTTTTCACATCTACCAATTTTGGGTGGACTTCCTTTTGGAGTTGGGAAAGATTTATTTCAGCTCCGCTTTCCGGTCGTTGATTATTTTTTGTGGTAGGAAGCGGGAAAGTTTTGAGTGATGTTCGGTCGGGCAGTGCATTTAGGAAATACACTTGTTCGGCATTTTGAAATCACGGGATTGTCGGGTTCTACCAAACTTAATATAGCCCTGTAAATAATTTGGTTAAGATTTAATTTTTCCTCTGTGCGAAAAGCCAAAATCAGTCAAAAAATAGAGATATCTTGAAACCTCAACCGAACGGTTACGCAGCTCAGGGACAACCCGAAACGAACAGCTGCCAACTGTACTGAATGTGAAAAAAAGCCTGCATACATATGTGTACTTAAGCAATCCATTAAGACAAGTGAAAAGTTCAATACGCGGCGCGGCACAGAATGAGCTCATTCGAGTGCGTTCTTCCCTTAGGGGCCAGGCCAATTGAGTGTGACCATTATTCGCAGCCGCAAATTAAGCTGACACTAACCTCGTTTCGACCGTGTATCGATGGAATAATTATCTTCTCCGCGCAAGACGAAGAGGAAAACACGACACGGCCGCGCATATGCAAATGAAGCCTTAAGCATCACAAACCGAGCAGAGCCTGCTATTATCTGCGTGATGTGACATTTGCACAGTCCGTAGTTTTGAGTGTATCTCCAAGTTTTGTGCGCATTCTCCGCTCTTGAGGCTATTTTTTTCGGTACGGTCAGTCGTGACTTGAGAAAAAAAAGAGGTCCAACTAGTCTGCGCGTTCGAGAGAACAACATAATTTTGGCCTTCCAAGAACAATTAAATCAATGACTCTTCCACTTTCCTCCGTGCTGCTGTGCTGGAATAGAAAGCAGAGATGATTGAGTACGCACAGCATACTTGGACACAAAAGGACAAACATCTTGATGGATTACTGCAGAAAGCTCCATGCGCTCTGTCGGGTTCTCTACCTCCGTCCGCATCGTGACTTTTCGACTTTTGGCTTGACGCTTTGTTGCTTACGCCCTTAGCTGCGAAACAGGAGCGCATGTTCTTCTGTTGCCTTATCGCATTCAAAAGTTACCGATTCCATCGGCAGTCTGTTTCCTGCTTTTTTGTTTTGTTTTTGGTCCTTTTTTGCCCAAAAGAAGACAAAAATGGAAACGTGTTAATTTTCGAACTATCAAATGATTTCTATTTGTGTGTGTGTTTTTTTTTTCTCGGTCCATTCTTCAACGGAATCTGAAATCTAGCAATTCACTGCCTGCCGAACGATGTTGGGAGAAGAGTCATAATATACACGGGACGGTACGGTATGTGATGAGATTTTGGTCAGGACAACCGAGGTGCAATAAAAGGTCGTTTCTATGTTTCCACCTTCTGTTTGAGTCATAAATTTTATCCCGCATCGGATGTCTGACTTCGACGAAGTCAAGATGACAATGGTGACCTTTCCATTAACCGAATATAGTGATGTCGGGCGGTAAAATGTAACCGACAGTGGAGGGAAAAGCAGGTTTTTTCTTCCACATTGCTACGGATTGGATGGCCTTCATTTTGAAAATATTTTAATTTTCTTCAGTTCATCAGATACATGTCAAACACAACCAAAACATCGAAAAAATCTCAGAAAATCGTAGCTATATAAACATTCATCCAACATTTATCAGCTGACTTGAGTCAATGACATGATGGGGGTGATAAGTGCGTTATTCGCGGTGTATAAAATTCAACAATCAACTCACTGCGTCATAACTATTTTTCACTGTCCAAAATCGATTGCAGTCACGGTCAACTGAAAAAAGCGGTCAAGTCTTTCAAGCACGGCAATCATCAGTAGTCACAATACATACACGCTGTTTTGACATTGATTGACTCGTTATCTGTTGCCGTTAAGCGTTTCGTTTCGAAAGTACAGTGCAGCCATCTCTGATTTTAATTATTACTACCATTACTTGTTAGTTGTTACCCACCAAAGTAAAACTCATGCACAGAGCACAGACAGACAACCCCAGTTGAGCTCAAGCCAATTGTTAGGACTTGATCAAATATTTGTCCAACCTCATCACCGTCGGTTGAGTCCGTCAAAAAAAAAAAACGAACACACACACGTGAGACGAAGTATAAGCAAACATTTTCATAGTGTCACTCGATAGCCCGTTTAGCGCGTCTATAAGAGCTGGAGAATACGACAAACGCATTTTTCTCTAGTTGACCGAGCGAAACACGAATGCTAAAACGTGTCAACCTTTTGAAGCGTGAATGCTCCCACGACCTCCTATGTTCTCAATAAAAAAAATCTTAAAGTGACAACGATGAGGCCATGCCTTATTGTTAAGCTAAATTTATTTGTTCAAAAATACTGGTTGAGTCTTTTGTCACATAGAAAATACAACAGCAGTTTAACTGTCAAAGTTATGCGAATGCAAATAAACCGCTTCTCGTACGCTCGTGTGGCCGGTGCAGCCTGAACAGCCATAACAAGGAAAACAGGCGAAAAATTATGCTTCTCTACTAGCGTGCTTCTGCTGCACCTAACCAGCAGCTAAATCAAACATCATAAAATAAACACATAATTATTATTTGCTTTGGCATTCTGATACTTTACCTCTCTTTGGCTCGAAAATTTCTCGCCTCGACGATTACTGCGCTGCCTTCCTCCCACAGCCGCACAGTGCAGCGCCACCGTTCTACTTTTATTTGCAAACCAAATATTTAAATTTCAGCTGTATTATTTTGCCTCACTTCACTCTCACTCGTTCTCGAGTGAGTGTTGTTGTTGACCGAGCGCATTCATTGTGCGTATTAAGCGGGCTTATTTGCAGCCAGTAGCAGCAGTAAATTGAACCCATTGAGCGTTCGATGCCCTTTATTCTCGATCATTATCTTCCCCGCAACATCAAAGCCTTCGGAAAATGGAATTTGATAGTCTTCTCAGTTATTTATTGGCACTGCCAATAATCACAAAGTCTTCGACAACGGTCACTATTAGTATTTAGTATTAGTATTAGTCAATGGAATACGATTACCGAAACCAAGACAATGTACGCAATAATTTGTGAACTATTTGCGTTTGAAAAAAATCTTATTCTGTCATAAATTCTCTAAATTAAACAAAAACTTTTAAAGAAGCGCCAGCTCTAAAAGACAAATGCTTAATACTACGTGTACAAAATAAAGCGAAATCTCTTACTGTCAAACGTGATGTTTAGTAGGCCGCTATTATTTGTGCCTATTTTAAAATAGGTACTTTTTGAGATATTTAATATTTAAAATTTGGAAAATTTGGCTTAGAAAAGAAATCCGTAATTTAATTACCTACAACTTTACTGAAGGCACCATTTCAATCAAACAACCCGTTTTTGTGATATAGAAAATTTTTGGTTAGGCCCTTTTGAAACGGCAGTCGCGAGTCAACATAAACAGCAGATTTCATAAAATGGCCTTATTATCAGAAAGGAACAACAGTGAAATGTTTCAGTGAAACCGGAAATGACATGCTAAAAACAATTTTTTTTACCCATTTTCCACGGAATGCCTCAATTGAGCTCAAAATTTTCAGGGATAGATCTTCCTCGAAAATAATCAAACCCGTATTTTTCGTTGGGTCGTCAGAGCGACCAGCTCCGAAATAGGGTGACCCTGAAAAACGGCTTTATTCTATGTGTTTTATTTTCAAAAATTTATAGCTCTTGAACCAGTTAATCGATTTTTAACCTTTTGGATCAAATTTAAGGTAATTAATCCTAGTTTCAATAAAAAATACAAAAACAAAATAATTTGTGTGCTTTCACATGCAAAATATATAAAATTATTACTATTGTTGTCATGTATTCGAATTGAATTTACTCAAATACGACAAATAATATATGATATGTTTTATATTTGCCCCAGAAAGAGCGACAAACAAATGAAAACGGCGCAATTTTTGATGAAAAACAACAATGAGCAGAATTGAGATATACACGGTATCAGCATTGCAAATTGTTTCTCTTAAAAAACCCTTAAGTCATTGAAAGACAATTTTAATGAGAAATTTGATATAAAAGAGTTAAAGCGAAAAATGTATTTTTTCAATCTAAACCGGTTATTTTTAAAGATAGAAAAAAACTACTCTCTACAAAGTTGCTAAAAATTAACGTAGCTATAACATTGTAGAACAACTTTTTCTTCTACAAAGATGAAAAAGTTAAAAACTTAATTTCAGCGAAAATAATGCTCACCCTAACTTTTGATATTTTTTCATTAAGCAATTTGTCATATGTGACAGCTTTGTAGAACAAAGTTTTTCTCTCGAGTATTCCTATCGAGCTCTAGATCCAAATTTCCCCTTAAATTCGGTTTTTAGACCATTGTGCACTGTTCATTATTTTATTATTTTTTTGTGTTCAATTTGAGTCAAATAGTCATACCTCAATATAAGGCAACCTTGATATAACGTAACTTTTACCTCGATATAACGTAACTTTTTAAAATACATTGAAATTGAAAATAAAGGATACAGCAACTATTTTTGGGTTATAAATTGCTTCAAAAAAATGTTTGTATTAAGTTTTGAAACCAATGAAATCAATGCGAAAATTGTCGAAAATGGGCATGAGGAAGGTTTAAAAATACTAATAGGTGATGGGAAATAGGTTTTCACGCATCCTTCATTAACAATTCCCAGTCTTGTATCAATTAAAAAAAAATTTTTTTTGCTTGTTGAAATTTTCTCTAAATGGGTTTAAGAAAGGTTTAAAAATACTGATAGGTGATAGGAAATAGGTTTTCGCGCATCTGAGAATAACCACCAACAGTCTTCCATTAATTAAAAAAAATTTTTGCTTCTTGAAGTTTGTCCTTAATGGGCATAAGAATGGTTTAAAAATACTGATAGGTGATGCGAAATAGGTTTTCACGCATCTTTGAGTGACCTCTTGTATTAATTGAAAAAAAAATTTTTTTTTTTTTTGCTTCTGAAAATACATCTAAATGGGCATAAGAAAGGTTTAAAAATACTGATAGGTTATGGAAAATAGGTTTTCGCGCATATTTGAGTAACCATTAACATTCTTGCATAAATTAAAAATATTTTTTTTTGCTTCGATACAACGTAACGAAAATAAAAATAAAGTTGCCTTATATCGAGGTATGACTGTATTAATTTTTTTTCGTCAGCTTCGTCTTTTTTCTTAATTTTCGTTACCATTTTTACAATTTTTTTTTTGATAAATATTGTCATTTGTGTTATTTTTCATCATTTTTGTTACATTTCGCTTGTCTATGGTACTTTTTATTTATTTCTTTGAGTTTTTTTTAATTTTTCGTCTTATCTACTATATTTTTTTTCTTCGATGTTATTTTTGTGTTTTCGAAATTTGTGTCTTGGTCATTGTTCTCGTTTTCTTCACCATTATCGTTGTTAGTTTTTTTATTGTTGTATTGTTTGTGCTCTTTAATTTGTGATTTTTAGTTTTTTAATTTTTTTTAAGATGACTAGTCCGACGGTAACTCTCATGTTAATTTTTTATATTCGTAATTTTTGACATTTTTTTCAGTTTCGTTAGTTTCGTCATTCTTGCATTCTGACATTGTGTAATTTTTGCAACTGTAATATTTTCGTGATTTTTGTCACTGCCGCTATTTCTGCCATTTTTGTTTTATATTTCATTTCGTCATTGTTGTAATTTGTTGTCATATTTGTCAGTTTTACGATTTTTTAAATTTATTTTCCTTACTTTCATTTTTGACATTTTTATTACTGTGGTCATTTTCTGTTATTTTTGTCGTTTTTTGCCATTGTTAATGTCATATTTGTAATATTTTGGAATTTCGTCGTTTTTTGACTTTTGTATCTGTTTAGTTTCTCTTCATTTTTGTCATGTTACTCAATTTTTTGTTTTCGCAACTTTATTTTTCTATCGTATGTGACGTTGTTTCTCATATTTTCGTATCCTTCATTTGCGTCATTTTTATTTTCATTTATTTCTGTCATATTTTGCAATTTCTAACATTTGATTTTATTTCCATTAATGTCATTTTTGTGTTTTATTTTTTGTAGCTTTGGTCTTCTTGGTCATTTTCCCGTTGTCGTCACCGTCATCTCATCAACATTATTTTTATTATTTTCGTTATTCTTGTTAGTTCTATCATTCTTGTATTTTTTAAATTTTTATATCTTCGTGTTTTTCACTGCCTCAATTTCTGTTATTTTTTCCTATATCTCATTTTGTCATAGATATAATTTGTTGTCACATTTGCCATTTTGTGGATTTTTTAAATTTATTTTTTTTTCCATTTTTGTCATTTTTGTTATTGATGTTATTTTTTGTTATTTTTGTCATTTTTAATATTTTTTTTAACTTTTTCGCAATTTCCATAATTTTTGATCATCTGTGTTCTTCTTAGTCGTTCTAGTCATGTTTATCATTTCTTCCATTATTGTCAAAAATAATGTTTTTATAACTAATAAATTATATGAAATATAAATTCTTCCTCTTTTTTCTATTTTTGTCATTTTTATCATCTATGCCATTTGTGGCGCATAATTTTTGCGTTTTTGATGTATTTTGTCATGTTTGTCGTTTTTCATTTTTCAATATTAATATTTAATTTTTATATTTTGCCTTTCATTTCATTTCCATTTATGTCATTTATGAAATATTGGGTTTTTTCTTGTAATTTTTGTCTTCTTGATCTTTTTTCATCATCATCATCATTTTTATCATTTTTGTTATTCTTGTTAGTTTTATCATTCTTGTTTTTTTTTTTTACTTTTATATTTTCGTTTTTTTTTTGACTGCCTCAATTTTTATCAATTTTCCTATATCTCATTTTGCCATTGTTATAACTTGTTGTAATATTTGTCATTTTGATAATTTTTAACATTTATTATCTTCATTTTCTTTTTCGACATTTTTGTTATATTGTTGTCATCTCTGTTCTCTGTTCTCATCTGTTATTTTCTCGTTTATTTTTTATTTCTTTTTTTACAATTTTCAATCAATTGTGTTATTTTTAGTCGTTCTATTTATGTTTGTCATTTCTTTCATTGTTGACAATTATAAAATTTTAATAACTAATAAATTATATAAATTGTAAACTCTTCATCTTCTGCCATTTTTGTCATTGTTCTCATATTTGCCATTTGTGATGCATGATTTTAATGATGCAAAGCATTGTTAAGTATTTTGTCACGTTTTTCGTTTTTGGTTTTTTATGTTTGTCATATTTTTGTTTTATTTTAATGATGTTTTCTTTTTCTTTTTATAAACTCTGTGATACATGCATTTCTATCATTTTTGTTTGTTTTTTCATTTTACTCAATTTTCCACTTTTGAACCTTGTTGATTCTCACGATTTTAATCAATCTTTTCGACAGTTTTTTTCAATTTTGATCATATTGAACTGTTTATTAATTTCATTTTTTTTAATGTTTGTCATTTATAGTATTTTGTTCATTGTTGTCACTTATTGTAACTCATGTTATTTTTGTTAGTTTCGCTATTTTTATATTTTTCTGCTTTTTATCAATTTGGTTACTTTTTTTTGTTATCTTTATTGCTCTAATTTCAACATGTTCAATTAATTTTTATGAATTATGTGTTTAGTTTTCGTTTTTCTATAGCTTTTTTCGTATCAAAGGTTTTGTTTTTATTGATGTTTTTTTTTCTTTCTATGAATTCTGTGATACATGCATTTCTATCATTTTCGTTTGTTTTGTCATTTTCCTCAATTTTTCACTTTTGAGCCTTGTTGATTCCCACGATTTTGATCAATATTTTCGACAGTTTTTTTCCCAAATTTTGATCATTTTGAACTGTTTATTAATTTTATTTTTTTAATGTTTGTCATTTATAGTATTTTGTTCATTGCTGTTACTTATTGTAACTTATGTTATTTTTGTTAGTTTCGTTGTTTCTATATTTCTGTGCTATTTATCAATTTGGTTACTATTTTTTTGTTATCTTTATTGCTCTAGTTTCAATATGTTCAATCTATTCTTATAATTTATGTCTTTAGTTTTCATTTTTCTATAGCTTTTTTTCGTATCAAAGGTTGAGGATATCAAAGGAGATGATCGAATCACAAAAAAATATTGCAATTTGCCATCAGTGAACATGAAACAAATATTTTCTTCTGTTCTTTTACTTGCATGATGCAGGAGCGTAGCAAGAAATTATTTCTGTGGGATATAGGGGCGATGTGTTTACAAGCAAGAACAAATGGTAACAAATATGCTGGAAGGTGAAATTTTTAAATAAAAATTAAAAACAACCAGCAAAAAAAATGCTCCAGATAATCGAATCCCCGGATAATCGAGGCCGCCCTATATTACCGTCTTTTGTTCTTTTGTGTTATTATATGACATTTTTCTGCTATTTGAATTTCATTTAAAAAAGGCATTTTATAAAATAATGCCACTTTGATTAATTTTTATATGATTTTAGTACATTATTTCGTACAGTTGCTCCAGCAATATTTCTACAACTGTCGTACTCCGCGATTCTGGAGACTTCGCAGCCAACTGTTTTTTAGTGTACAGGACAATAGCGCTACGATCCTACTGACACTAACAATCTCTCTCAAGCCGTGACTCGAACACACGACGAGTTTTTCGTTAGACCAGCATCATACAACAAGACCAACTGAGATGGCTATTTTTGATATTTATACTTTTCAAAACTAAATTTCGCGCAATTTTCCAACGCAGTTTTTCTTACTATTTTGGTGGAATTTTCGTATTTTTGTTATTTTGTTATTTTGTTTTGCTTTTGAGACATTTTACTTGTTTGACACAATATGGCTACTCACAACTTGCCCCGGATAATTAGCTTACTGTGTCAAATAGTACAACAAAAGAGTGCACGTCACTAGGAAGAAACGGGAAACATCAGAACAACACAAATGTTGCACCAGTGGCATGTCTTAGCTGATGTTGAGACAGGAAGCCGTCGGTCGTGATGTGGCAAATTTCGCCAACCAATTTCTTATCGCCTGCGCAAACCCAACAGAACCGGGCGTGCGGGGAGCGGCGCAACTATGTAGAACACTGTAGATCAGAAAGGATCGAAAAACTCAGACTCATGCTGGAAATCAATCAATCAAATCAATAGCCGGGCCGACACTCTCCTGTGCATTAGCTCGGTTCGGCAGTTCGGAAGAGCAGAAGAGAAAAAAATAATAAGGCGACGATATACATTTTATCCGCTGGCCTCGGAGCTGATGAACGCGCGCGGCTGTCAGCAGCGGTGAAAATCATTTATATTGTAATTATATTAGGTGAAATTACTATTTTCACATCGGACCGGGCCTTCGCGATGCTGGTGCTGCCGCTGCCGGTTGGGTGTGATTTGATTAGCGTAGCGTGATGAGCAGGTTTTTTTCTGATTCTTTGATTGGGACTCAAATCAATGCATGATTTAATTTTTTTCTTGAGTTCAGTTTTGAAGCAATAATTAATGGTGAAACGATGGAGATATCAACGACAGGTTGAATTGTTATGTTTTGATGTTAGGTCGACAAATCATTTGATTTTTCAGTGGTATTAGATTTAAATCAAACCACATGGACACAACACGCTCATTTGGGATTGGGAGCAAATCTGTTCATCTGGCAAAACTGGCGGAAAGGATCGAGTATTTGACAGCTCCAAGAGCAGCAGCCATTTGTAGCGTTGCCTAAGCATGGTTTATTGCTCCAAGCGAATTAATTGTTTCCAAATTTTGCGGAGATTGTTTTTCCTAGCGGTTTTTCTTGGTCATTGCCACAAGGAAAAACATTTTAGACCAAATCCAGCAAACAAACCATCCGTGATGACGAGGGCGGACGACCGAATTGATAATTAGATTGTACGCTTAGACGCTTTTTGGGCCGTCACACGAGTGAAAATTTACGACTCTTTTTCTATCATCGGTACGATTGCTGAAATATTATCAGCTAAGTTTTTCACCCGGGACGAACACTATCAGCTAATTGATAGTTTTCACAGTGAAAGACACCGACGAAAATTAATAACCTGGCCCGTCACGGGACAGTGACAGCGTAGTCAGTGTGAAGCGTATCTGACAGTTCATTTCCGTGTTCTCGTGTGGGACGATCGATGAGGTCACTCTAAATATCGGCTAAGCCCTACTTCAGGATTCTAATCGAGTGCAGAACAACCTTTGTTTGCCGCAAATTGAACATTTTCAACAATCGCATAAAGCTTACAATGTCCTAGATTAAGCTGTTAATTTATAGCAATGTTACGTGTTCACGGTGCGTCGGTCATGCTTTTCTGTTCAGGTATGAACCGTAAAAGTATAAAAACTCAACAAAAAATACACATTCACAAACTGTTTCAAGCAAAACTCCACTAGAAAATTTTAACTGAAAAGAAAAACGTCGTCTATCTCTGCCGGATTGCTTCCAGCGAACGGAGCAGAGAATAACAAAGACATTACAATTTCAAATTCTGTTTTTCTGCTTCCCTCTTTCGGGTTTCCTCTATTCCCGATTGTTTCGGAACGATCTGAACGTGGACCTGCTGGGCTGCTGTCGACCGACCGGCGAACATTGGAACAAAACGAAGCAGGAATAATAAATTTCATCTCAATCCACAACGTTAAAGATGCACCAAACAGCGCCCAAATGGAAACGAAGCTAATGTCGAACAGGTTCTGGTCCTTCATCATCATGTGCGTACAGACAGAGCAGTGCAGTGATGATTGTGTTAAATTGGGAACGTGTTACCTGCGCATTTCACCCTGCTGCTGTTGTCGATGGTGAGGCTAGACTCTGCCAGCAAGCAATAAGTGGCGTGCGATGTGTCAACCTTGAGCATTTCCAGGCACCGTAGCAGTCTGCTTTGTCCTCCAGGGCGCAGACATACCAGAGAAGAAAAAAAAAATGAAACCGATAATCTTTATTTATAGGGCCGCCGTCTCCCGAATTTCTCGCTTTCTATTGTCCCTTTACCGACGGAGACTAATCAATTCTTCCTGGCAGCGCTAGGCTAACGAGTTAACGAGGTCTCGATATGGGGTTCCCGGCGGGGGAAATGACCCGTTTTATTGGTCATATGCGGATCTGGAACAAATTTGATCCGAAACTATTTTTATGGTCAGCTCAATAAACATATTAATCGTCCGGGTCCAATCCGCGTCGACGGCGAGAGAGAGAGAGAGAGAAAACACAACAACACGAGCGGTATAAGAATATACCGCGACCATATGCAGTTTTATTGAGCTACAACGTGCGCGCACATATTTTATTACATTTTATACGAACACGATATGTTTTCGCGATCCGGTACAATATTATTGAAATATCACAACTTTTATGGACCAAGGGAACGTCGCGGCTTCACGATCTCGGAATGGGCTTGTAACAATATTTTCGTACCCGAGCGCGCGCACTGTAAGCGAGTTTCGCCGCCGTCCAGAATGTCTAGCGCTCGGTAACATACGGTCCAGGTTTTGGATCGGTGTGTAATTAAATAAACATTTCTATTCCATCCCTCTGCCTACCTTAGCCTCCCCAAACCAGCAGGAGCTCGTATTGCAAATCATCGAACATGCTCATGTTCAGCCCAGTCGGGAAACCCTCGCAATACCAATAGCTCACGACAACAACGTTATGCTCCGCATGTGATCATGACTCAACGGGGCTACATAGTGCCCGTAAGGCGTACCCTTCCATTGACAGTCAACATGCGCTACGTGAGCATACAACTGGTTTTCCTTTTTCGCTGGAGCCTCGATCGATTTGCAGGCTGTTTGATTGACACCTACGCGCCGCACGAGCGGCTCTCCTTACATTAAAAAAAAAACTTTTCTAGACCATATGCGCACGATCACTTTCCACTGCCAAGTCTTCCAAGACCCCCACGCGAATCGACAAATAATCAACTCCACTTCCACGACCGAAGCGACCCGATACCATCTGCCTTGACCAGATTCGACTACAGCCCATTCGAAAGTAGAAGACACGCAAATTAGCGACTGTCGAGAGTTGCTACCGGAGAAACAGAAGCTCAATCAACTGGCATCCTAATGAAAATGCCGAAGCAAATATGGAATTCCTCAATATATCTCAATCGCCATTTCATGCCAATTGCGCGCACCCAAGCAGCTCAGACTCGGCCCAGACCAGCGTTCCGCAGGTCTCCAGAGGGTAGCAGCAGAGCCGCCGCATGCATTGTTATGCTCGTTTCCGAGATTGAGATATTCTTTCCGCGAAGGGACTGCGCCTCCTTCGATCACGCGAGCCTGTTTTGGAGCTGTAACGTATACTGCATTATTGGCCGTCTCTCTTTGGCCCTTTAACGACGACGCCTCACAACACCATCAGCCATGCTGTCTCTTCAGATATGGTGTGCGCGCAGTCGCGTTATTGGCAGCCCGGCAGAGGCCGTGTTTTTTCGAAGCTATACATGCGGAACGGCAGCAGCAGCAACAGCAGCATCACAGGATGACTGGAAAGCGTGCAAAAAGTCAGCCATTTTCTTGGTGATTTTTCTTTGACCACATCGCTAACCGCCGATATCTCGCGTTTCGCCCTCGTCCTCCCCCAGATCATCGGTGCACCGGAGCGCGCAGTTATTTACTTACTGCGGCATTGCGAGTCGTGATGCTCTCTCTCTCTCTCTCTCCATTTGGTGGCCATGGCATTGTTACTGTCTGTCCATTCGGTTGGTGCGGTGCCTTTTTGCGATGTGTTTTGCTCGATTTGATACACTAAATGGTGTTTTTGGTCTGGATGAAGCTCGCTTTTCCGCAAGCTAAGACATACGTAGGACTAACTTCCGGATTTAGTTCTAGCACTAACTAGCTGCTATCTTGAGTGTGCATGATGACTTAATATTGACAAAATACTCGCGCGATTTACTAGTCTAGTCTTGTCTAGTCTCCACTAACACAGCCAGTACTTGAAAGGATCCTGGAAAATGATATCCACACATTTTTTTTTGTCAACGGCCAGGCCTACTGTGTAGCGCAATATAATACAATGTAATCCAAGAACGGGGACAATCCGTACCAACTGATCCGTATGTAAAAAGTCATAAAATTTGTTGAAAGTGACAAAGCTAAGAAAGTACACTCCTTTGTTGATCAATTTCCTGGGATGGAACATAGGTATTTCTTACTTATGTTCGGGCTTCGGAAGGATAAAGCGCCTTTACTCGTTCCAACTGTTACGGTAGGAACTTGAGTACTAACTCTAGTCCTAGCATTTTTAGCTTATGGTTATAGCGCCATTACTCGCCTTCTAAAAGGAATATGAATTAGGAAATAAATTCGTGTTCAATATATACTAAGAATTTGTCTATATCCCCTGTTTCCTAAGCAAAATTTATGGCCCCCCTGTGACACTTAGCATGCACTAACATGAAACAACCCTCGCTTGTGAACGAATCACATGGAACGAACTCACCATCCAGGATTCCGTTCTTGACGACGTTCGCCCTTGACGGACCCAAACTGCTACTGAAATCGAAACCAAAAATGCTTTGACCTTGAATGCCCGTAGCGACAGCGACGAAATGATGGTGGCCGTCCTTTTTATTTCCAAATTTTTCCCTATTTTTTTTTATTCTCGCTTATTTTCCGTCGATCTAGTTCCGCCACTGTTGTTGTTCCAATCACCGACGCCCAAGGAGGCGACTCCACCCAGGACCCTAACTCACGACCCGTTTATTAACGGACCGGCGCCAACGACTTTATTTCCTCATGCGATGGAAGGCGTGATCCCAGAGATTTTTCGCCTCAGAAAATCTCCCGTTGTCGGCTAGGATTGAATCTAGACCAGTTCGGTTGGTTGTGAGTGGATCACGCCACCTCACAACCATCGACACCTATGTCGGCGGTGGGATTCGAACCCAGGCGTCGAGCGTGGTTGGCGGAGACGTTACCAACCACGCTAGGCCCCCGCTCTTTTTCCCTATTGTCGCTGTCAATTTTTCCGTCGCGGCTTTTGTTCCAAAACAATTCGACTCCGATCCAGAAATACTACCAAACACTACCCATCAAACCAGAAGTCGTATAAGGATGTTATTTCTAAGTCACTTAAATGTGCATGTCAAGTTTGAAATTACATAAGATGCAACATTACATTCGTTTATATCATATAAAATTTAAATCCAATAAAATGCAATATTAGGTTATATATGAAACCATTTAACGTGTCATATAAAATTGTAAAATGCGTCAATACTCTAAGTCGTATAGAAGGCAATTTAAAGTTTCAAATAAGGCCACTTAAGAGAGCATGTGAAGTTATACGAAATCGAAACCAATTTTTTTTTACAATGTACGTATATGGCCTCCAAATTTGTACACATAGGCGCATTTCATGCATCTTATATGATCATTTTATAACAAATAAGAGTTCACTTAACAGAATTGAGCGCGAGTTATATGAACCAATTTGTTTGCTGGGTAGTGGGGCTCTGACGCTACCCCGACGCCTGTTTCTACTATTTCGCTGAAGATTTGAAAGCCGGATCGATCTGGGATGGCATTTTTTCCTATTCCTGAATAACTTTATTGACAACACCTCAAGCACGTAGCAATAAAACACGATTCACTACTGGTAATTTAGAAAATGTACCACAAAGAACATAATTTGCGAATTTTTTCAGTGAAATTGAAACCACGTTGAAAACTGCTTGCTGCGATCCGATTTGGAGCTTGAACCAGACAACTGTACACAAACTAAAAATCTGCCTTTGAAGTTTTACAAAAATATTTACCTTAAGCCCACGACTCTTGATGTAGAAAACATGTCTTACTAAAATAGGGTGCCATTCCGAAACATCGAAAATAGAGTGTAACGGCAGAATGAAAGATTTCAAATGCGTACAACTTTTATACCACTGAACAGATTTTAGTCATTGATATCTTGTTTAATAAAGAATAAATGTCTCTAGTTTATAAAATCAATTTTTGAAACTTTTTTCAAAGTACAGAGGTTAAATTCATAGCCAATTTAATTATAGTTCAACGAATCGCGTACCCGTAATAATGCAGTCCAAGCAATTCCCTAGCACAGCCGACGCTAAAGTATACAAACGATGTGACTTTGTAAACGATTTGTTGTTGTTGCTTTGTTCGCTCGAGTGCACAACGACGCGCCCACCGGAAGTATAACTGTCATTAGTCACATATAATAGCTAGCATGCAAACTAGTCTTTATTGTTCATCCGATCACTGTAGCCAGGGAATGATTTACTGAAAACCGGATCGACCAATAGCAAGCAGACTTGCCGCAGCGCAGCAAGCGACGATTTTATGTTTGCATGGTTTTTGATGCAACAAACGCTAATTTGATTGCGACATTCTGTAGCGGACGGCATTTCGTTTTTAGTACATCGAAATTATCCTTTTATTTCAAACATCATCCAACACCTTCCTGACTCGTTTTTAGCCTGTATTTTTGTAAACGCATGTTACACTGCTGTGCTTCACACTGCTATAAACAGCGACATCGATAGATTAGGCAACACTGAACGGGGGTGAAGAGCACGTAAGATGTCTTACCTTTGCGGCCATTGTTGTTTGGGGCTCAGCATCGAGGGGTTCGTCATAATGGGGTACTGTCAAACTATAGGTAATAAGATTACGGTGTCAGGGAGGTGTAAAAATACGATCGCATTTAGTGCAGAACAATTTTCGCGTCACTTTTTAATAGCTTGAAATTAATGTAGAGCTTCATTTCTCATAATCTGCACGGTAAAAAAATTCAGCACTGCTTCAAGAATGTGGTTGTGGCCTTGAAAAAAGGCAAATTTTACAAATTACTTGGCAGGAGTAACAAAACAATTCACTTTCCGCGGAGTATTTTCTGATAGCAGCAAAAGTACGGGAGTCTGAACTTGGTTGTTCTGCCGCTCGACTGTAGCCCACTTTTGCCATATTAACGATGTGCTTGTTGGTGCCATCTTACCGACGTGCTTGTTGTACCTCTCACGCAACATTCGTTTTTATACCTAAAAACCAAGCGTAGCGTAGTCCAACCTTTTTTTACATTTTTTCATAATACGACATCCGCGACCCCGCTTACTTGTGGTGTTAGTCCTCTCCGTAGGTATTTAGGACAATCGCACGGGTTTATTTCATCACATCATCATTCATTCGTCCACTGACTTTCGCTTGACTCGGGTGCGTCACTAATTACCCAGAGAAATATTCTCCCAGATACCCGAGCTGTTCTGCATTCGAATGAAATAGTAAAACGGCATTATTCGATTGATTGGCAGCTCTGTAGAAAACAAATCCAATCATCCTTTTGGGGACGATCACTTGCTTTCAATGGAAGCAATTAATATACAGTACACGTGAGTTTACTATCAATAGCAAAAATCAACGCAGTTTTTGAATTAACCATAACTGAAAAAGGCAATTAATAGCGTCGTAAATAACTACCTATAAAATAGCCGATATTCTTAAGAAATTCATACAAACTCGACCAGTAATTGGTTTTAGTCTCTCGGATTACAATGGTACTTTGTAGGTATAATTTTTTTACCTATCTATAAGTAATTATCATAATCAAAAAAAGCCTAAGCTTTGAAAAGGGCGTAACTTGAATTATACTAGTGAGAGATCATTCTACCAAATTAATATCAAAAAAGGCATAAACAATAAACGATAGATAGATAAATCCTTTTAAACTTAGTTTAACGGTTGCAGGACTCGGCTGCCTAAATCGAAGATAAAGTTTAAATAAGGCCATTATCCAAAAATATAACCTTCAACTACGCTGCTGTGATACAGACAAATGAATTGCATGGGAATATACTTCGTATTTGAGAACCAACGTATACAAATTGGCATGGCGATCTTGTTCGGTATTTTAGAGTTTACAAACAACAAATTCACACAATTCATTCATGTAGCAACACCTCCTTCCAACCAATGCTAGATAGACAAAATCTGTTGCTCTAGAACAGCGGTTCTCAACCTGGGGTACGCGTACCCCTGGGGGTACTAAAAAGCCAGTTTTATTTTTACTAAAAAGCCAGTTTTATTTGGAACCTTAACTAGACTACCACAGTATGATCTACCATTACTCTCTCCCACTCGGCAAGAACATTCCAAGCCAGGGGGGGGGGGGGGTACAATCGTTATGAAAAATATCGCCAAGGGGTACGCGTACCCCAGGTTGAGAACCGCTGCTCTAGAAGCTCCATGTAGAGAACGAAATAATCAAATTCCCCTCCTTCTTTTACTTTAGTACGCCACTGAGATATGGCAGAGTCTCAGATGAACCAGTTATGTCGCAAAACCCCGCCTCATACCTGGAAACCTTTGTATATAAAATTTGCACTGCCACGTGTAAAACGTTTTCAAGTTTACGGAGTACGAATACTCCACCCCCCACGCTAATAACATAGAGCCAAACTAACATATTTGTTACACTCTTTAAACTCAAAATCCCAAAGGGCGAATTTTCACTGTAATCGGTTCAGTAGTTTCTGAGTCCATAGGAAACAAGCAGAGAGATGTACAGACAAACAACGGTGCCTACTGTGATTCCAATTTTCCAACGGAAACTTTTGACATTTCTGACATTTTAAACGCCTACTACAGTTTAATGGATTTCTTCAGTAATCACAACATAACTTGAAACTGTATTATATAAGTTTTATTAAGATGACTAAGTTACACAATTGCTTATAGGTGCTTATAGGTAGGCAAAATGTCATTACCTATAAAGTACCATTGAAATTCTGAGACACTAAAACAAATTACTGGTCGAGTTTTTATGAATTTCCTAAGATTATCGGCCATTTTAACAAAAAATGGACATAACTCAGAAATGCTACCAACGATTTTTTTTAAAATTAACCCAGAGATGAAGAACATCATAACAAACAAACTGGCATTCACCGTTTTGATGGTATTTTTTGTTTGCCTGTAAGAGCACCGTGTGTGGGCTATTTAATGAAGAGTTACTTGATTTGAACAAATAATAATAGACTTTATGACTCATCACTTTAAATAAAGCATCTGTTAATACCAACCCAACAAACAATTGCATATATAACAGCATATTATCCGTTATACATAAGCTTTCAAGTTATACCTAAATAAAAAAAAAGTTTGTCGGAACGTGTGCGTATTCAACGTCAGTTATGCGGTCGTATCTCGGATACAACCTCCTACTTCTTTTGTTGCATATTTTCAGTATTATCCGGTTTTGACAACTCAATTTTTCAGAGGTGCTCACTGTCAGGGTTGCCTATGAAAGAGCACCTTCTTTTCATGAACCAAATTAACATATAACATCAGAGCGTTTTCATGACCTATCGTTCTGAGAGTACGTAAAATTTTAATCGGCAATCTTTGATTTGAATGAAACTTTGCACACGTATTTGTCTTAGTAAACTGAATATCCGCGGGGGGATGAAACTCAAGAGTTGTTTTCTAAAAGGGCGTAATCCTTTTGGCATACACTACCCGCCATAAGTTTGGAATCGAGAAGCTTGGCATCCCCTCAAATAAGCAAATTTATGTAACCCTATCTCGTGATTTCGCCAACCTAGTGAATTTTGGTCTTTAACAAAGTTGTTCAGGAGGCCAAGGGCTTGTGATCGGTGTTCAGTATGGTTCCGAATTAGGACACAACGCGGTGCTAATGTGCATGTTGTTTTGAGCATTTGAAGCTTAATCTATCTCGAGAATCCCACTACTCAGAGAGCTGCGATGTTCGGCATAGTGTTCAGGAGGGGAAATTCGAAATTCAGTGTCTACGCGACTTTAAAGTATTTCGAATTCAAACTATCTTATGGATCCAATCACTTACCTTTTTTGAATTTCAGTTAATATTTTCAGAGAGACAACATTCAACCACTCAGAAGGTTGTGATTCTTAGCAAAGTTGTTCAGAGGATCAATGGCCACTAATTTTGAGCCTTATAAAATACATTTATTTCGAGAATCCAACTACTTGAAAAGTTTCAGTATTATTCAAATCAACGATTGAATTACTGCTATTAAAAAGTTGGCATTAAATAAGTGTTGATCTGGCCTGTGTGATCAATTATTAAATTTTTGACTCCTCAAAATACCCTCCGTTTGCTTCAGTTACTGCTCTGCAGATCCTGGATAACCGTCGAGTAACTTTTTCAAGCCTTTTTCCTGCGATGTTTCCCCAAGTCTGTGCAATATTTAAGATATTTTTCCTAGATTTTTTTTTAATTTTTTGAAGTCTTTTCTGTGAAGTATCCCCAAGTCTACTTGTACAAGTACTCCCACAAATGGTTAAGATTTTGGGGCAGCTCCTTCACCTAACGTTTCAACATATTCCAAAGCAATTCGATTGGGATCAAGTATGGGAACTGAGCTGGCCACTGCATGTTAATCAGTTTTTACTTTTTCTCGAGATCGTCCAAGTATCCACACCAAAGCTTAAAAGAGTGCTTTCTAGAAAATCGGAATCGTGAGTTGAATTGCTAATTAACCATAGTTCCTTGACCTTCCGAACAAATTTGATGAAGACCGCAGTTTTCTAGAAGTTCGGAATCACAAGATAAGTTGACATATAAATATAAATAATTGCGTTCAAACTAGAGCCACGTAGCAGAGGATTCCGTATTAAACTGTCTACCATCCAGAGGCCCTTGGCCCTCTAAAAAAGTTTACTGAAAGCCGCAGTTTTTAGGATGTCAGAGAAGGGTTACGTAAGAGATGAATTAAGGTCGAAATACGGCGAATTTCGTGCTCGCTAGCACCACGAAGTAGATTTTGCACTAAACTGTCCACCATCTAAAAGCCCTTGACCTACTGAATAAGTTATATCTGTCTAATTTTTTGGGGAAAGCTGCAATACTCAAATTGGGTGATGCAATTCTTAGTAAGCATAACACAATTCACTCTTTGACAACAAAAAGATTAGACAAACAATTCAGAACTTATAACTATGTTCACATTCACGGAGATTTTCTCCCATGAGTTGAATAACATTTGTAAACACAGGTTCTCTAGTGCTCAAACTGGGAAAAAATGAAGGATGTTCAAGGAACAGGGAGTAAATTTGAAGAGAAAAATCAACCCTGTTTTGAAACTTATTTAATTTTAATTTTTCAATTATTTTAATTTGATCATTTTTATTTTATTTTAATTAAAAATAACTTGAAACAGATACATTTACAAAGGTAGTCATCATAAGCTTTTTAGTTTAAAATAATTCTTCAAATAATTTAACATCATTGAAATACAATTATTCTTACTAATGTTGAAATGAAATAAAGGTTGGAATATTAACCTTTTATAAAAAAATATTTTTCAAATCAACATTCTGGAATGTTTACCAGAAGTTTTGTAATAACTTCAAGTTTCTAATAAGAAATTGAGTAGAAAAATATATCTCTTTTTTTGTAAGTTGAAATTTGGTTATTCAGAGTTTTTTGCAGATAATTTCTTTTCACAGTGTATATAATTTTTACAAGGGATCTGTTCTCAACAATTCATTCTCAGGGAGTGTTTCTGTACAATTAAAGATTTCTGAGTTATGATTCTTCCAATAGAGCCTGTGACTTTTGAGTCTGACATTTTTTTCCACTCGTGAAATAACTCAGTTTGTTGAGTCATATACCTGTGCAAAGTTACATACAAATCGGAAATGGTCGAAAAAATTTTTGCGTATTATTTACCACACTAAGCGAAATCCACCACTTTTTAGCCACCATTTTTAGTTGGTACTGCCCCCCAAAAATAAATAAGGATGAGTTGAAAAATTAAAATTATTTTTTTTGTTGTGAAATTAGACTACTGCATCCATTATTTAGAGCTTTTGTGGTATTCTTCCGGCAAAGTCTCTTGGAATGAGGACCCAGTTTCGATATCAGCTGTTCCCACGACTAAAGTTTCCAACTCCCAGGAACATGAACAAAAAATTACTCTAATCTTCAGTTTTAAACTTCAAATTTCAGAAACCAAGCTCCGAGACTCAATCCTCTAAAGTTCACAATTTCTAAGCTCAATGATTCGAGTTCCAATTATCAAATTTTCACTCTCGATTTTAAAATCTAACAACTTAAATCGCAGATCAAAAGCCTCAAACCAAAATTATTCTGACGTCAAGCTAAAAACTATTAGACAAACGTCAATTCCTAAAGTTCATGTTCCAAATTCAAAGTCCCAGAAACACATTTCCTAGTTAAATACTTACTTCCAATGTATGACTACGGTTTTCTAAACGCAAAGATCAAATGGAAAATCGTAGGTCCTAAAAGCCAGATCACTTCGAACTTTTCTGTGATTCAAATCTCGAACTTTTCTGTGATTCTAATCTCTCAGCTGAGAGTTCCAAAGAAACGAATCTCTAGCCTAGATCTCAACTGCTAACGTTTACTTGTTTACGGATCAAAGGTACCAAATCTCTGATCTCTTGACTGCTAATTCACTTCCAGTATCAAATCCAAAAATAATACTGATCTATAAGGTTCAAGTGTCAAGGACACATCTAAAGTTGCAAGTTGTAATACTAATGTTTCAAGCCTTGATCGAGTTACTCCAAATTCACCATGCAAGTGGGCAGATGTTTCATTTGCCTTCCCCATCGAAACTTCCAAGTTAACTCATCAGCTGCTAACTCCCGAGCGGCACAATCCAAAAAAAAAACCACCACAGCGGCCGATCGATTTCCGAATTCTTCCCGTAATTGCTTAATTCCAGCATAATAAGCGAGCGATTCCGAGAGGAGCCGGCCCCAGACCGGCCAGAAATTTCCCATCTTTCCAATTACACTCGACGACGATGCCGACGACGACGACGTCGACCTCCGAGGAACAGCACCCGCGCGGCTGGGATTGGATTTCGATTTGTGCCGGATCGGATTGAATTGATTTTTTTTCTTCGGCTTGAACGCGAACGAGTTCCGAAGGCAAATGAATTGATGATGATGCTGATGATGGTGATTGTTGATGATGACGATCAGGTTGATGAGAAGTTATTATCTTCCTATCCCGGCATTACCTTCTACCACCCTCTTACAATGCCCGAGCGGGATCAATGAAGCGCGATCTCTACCGAAAAATGCATCTGCTTATCCCGAATAGACCTCTTCACGGGGCTCGCGCTGAAATCTGAACGAAGGCGAGCGTGGTAAATTTCTCTAAGCATGAAATTGCTTTGGAGCGGTTACACCCAGATGAGCTACCGTGGCAACGGTGGAGTAAATTTCGATTTCCTAAGTCCGTTCGTATTTACCTATTCGTGTGGTTCAGGCGAGAATCAATTCAAGGAGAACCCGTAAATATATAGGCTAGCGAACAGCCCACAGACAATAGATACTATTGTCTTGCGGCCAGTTCAGCGTTCTCAGGAATCGTGGAAGATTTGTAGAAAAAATTAGACGTTCATCCCGCACGGAATGAAATAATATTTCACGTTCCATCAAATTTTCTAACCATCTAAACAAATAACAACACGTTGACCCCAAATGTCCGAGTCCACGAGGACTGTTTGCGCTTGTAGTTATCGAAGACTGCCCAGTGCCAGCAGGAACAGACCTTCCATGGCTGACACAATTTGTTTAATTTATGCTGAGACATGCTTCGAAGCGTCGTACTTCTCTCTTTCGCTCCTTCTATCCCGTGTACACAGAAGCTCTCGGAAGTGAAGAAAACAGTTCTAAATAACTTAATTTCAAGCACACTGCAGACGGACACTTGCTCGCATCGAGTGCCACCAGGCAATAAGCGAACACGCAAAACTAACTGAATTCGAACTAGCAATTTATGATGTTTTGCCACGACTAATTATTCTTTTCCACGAGATGTTTACCGCAATTGTAAACATCCCGATCAATCACACTGTTAAAAGGGGGCCCACCGGTAGCTTCCTTTTTACGCTCAGCAGCGGTTGAGTGATAAACTGTCATACTTTTAGCAGCCGTCACTTGTGTAATGCAGTTGCAATCGAAGGCGGCTACGGCGGCTGATTACTCCATTCGTCACATTCCGTCTACTGAGGGACGATTGCTCCAAAATAAAGCAATTAGTTTTTATGCGTTCCTGTCTTCCAGAGACAACGACGGAGCTTGAATTACTGTAATCTGAGCAGTCAGCCCACCAGCACCCACCGAGACGGACCAGCAGTGGTGGGACACTTTGGAATTCTAAGCAAATATTTACTCGCTTCCAGGGAACTAGCAATCGGCAGTAATGAGCGTCCGTCGCCGTCGCCCGTTTGCTTCTCGCGCTCGTGGGCTCGAAATTAAAAACCCTTGGGCGTTTTTGAGTGAGTGGTCTCTAATTACCGTGACCAGGGCGACGAGACAACGAGATATCATGTGGTTTGCTGGCGTAGCCGCCCGGTGATTGCGCGCTTTACACTCGCGTCCAAGTCACCGTCGCCGTGTTGATGGTTCTTCTCGCTTCTCTCAAGAGGCCATCCTCTAGATTTATGACATCTTGTTTTTTCCATCGCCACCACTGCCACCCACTGCCCTCGCAATCTAGCAGCACTGGAGCAGCTACATCGGATCGGATGGACACTCTGGAACTCGGCGGCCGGTGCCCCTTGAGAGTTGCCGGAATCTGCTGCGGCATAGTTCCTCCTGATACATTTATTCCATCCGCGGCTCGTCAGGAATCGGTTTTTTTTTTCTCTTCACTGACTCGCGTCAAGATTTTAAACGTTCTCATCTGTGTCGTTGATTGGACTCCATACGTTTTGATGTGAGGAAGGGAGTAGTACTGACACGAGAGGGTGAAGGCCATCGCAGTCTTTTCGAGAAGGCGATTCTCGTATGCGTTATTTTGCTTTGTCTACACTACTCTTCTCTAAGATTTTCCTGTCTTCTGCGGGGACGCATATTTGCTGCCCGACTGTTGTCCCAACGAAAAAATGAAGGAAACAAAGGAAAGAAAAAAATATGATCGAGTGGACGATTTCCCCTTGGTCAGCGAGGGGCCACCGAAAAAATAAGTTTCGGCTCAAGAGTTGATCCATTGAATGGTTGAATTCTCAAGTGGACGACCACTCGAGAAAATCATTTGGTTCGAATAATAATATTTATAGAAATTATGATAATTGCAATTCAACAACTTTTTTTCGTCTTCTAAGGCCACTCTCGTCTGGATCTTCTCAGAAAAGAAGCTGAAAAGATTGCGAGTGAGGAAAAAGTTGTGAATTGAATCTCGCCCCGAAATGAATGTGCTAGTGAAGAGAGAAAAAAAGTATGACGGACCCCTCTCGACAATAGTGCTCAAGTAGGTAAAGCCCGAAAAGATAATAGAGACCTCGAGAGATCAGCTCGCAGTGATTACTTCATCATGCACACTTTGGTCGTGTGGGCTGCTAACTTTTGACAGCTTCAAACCAAAACGAGCCTGTTTCGTGAAGCTCCCCACTCGCATGTTTCCCTTCCTCTCACAGTTTCTCTGACCCGTCCACCCCGTAGCACTTCATCCTGCAGGCTATTCAAATATTATAAATTAATGCAATTAATTTTACACCCTATCCGATCTCTAGCCGTAGAAACAAAATTCCTCCAAAACTAATCTAACCAATAAGCCATAACGACCCGTCATCCATTTGGTCCTGCTTTGATCCACGCAAGGCGTACGGCCATTATCTAACCGTCCATTTCTCTCGCACTCAGAGAAGGCCTTTTCCTGTGCGCTAATATATTCTAACCAGGGACCAAATATCTATCAACAAACCAGTTTGATGACATTTATTACCCCCAGCCACCCGTTCCCTTTCCAAGAAAATCTCAGCGCTTTCGCAGGCCGTGGTCTAATGATGGGGACCGAACAAAAAAAAACGATCTTGGATTGTAGTGTGATTCGTATGTAAATGCGGAAAACTAGTCGCCCCTCGGTGATTCCCAACTGTCACCGCAGGTAATTTTTTCCTCTGTTTCCCAGTGTCGCCAAGACCAATGTTTCCCACCTGGCTGGGCCCAGACTCTCGGCAAGTCAGGTGATAAAGTGCGGTTCTTTATTGAACACCGTCGTTCCCGCTATTCGATCGAAAAGTGTCGTTCGTTCGCTCGCATAGTAGATTGGGTCCCTGGCCCCTAGAATAGAAACGTTCGAATATCCAACGGGATAGAGAAGGGAAAGAGGCTTCGCGGGCTCGGAGGGGTTTGGTAATTTGTTTCATAATTTATAGGGTTTAAAGTTTTATGTTTTATGAGGAATTTTTTTTTGTGTCGGATTAACTAACGGAAGCTTAGTTTAGCTTTTTTTGGAACAATCCTTACTTAGGATAAACGAAATGTATAAATCAGAGCTTAAAACAAGCGACGAAAATTAACCCAAACAACACCATTAACGGATATTAGAATCTTCCTCCTACAAGGCACTTTCTGTGCGACAACAAAACAACAGCGGAAGTGTCCTTCCCAAGAAAAGACACAAATCTATATAATTACGCTTGGTTCGGGGGAAATTGTCCACAACATGTTTGGTCTTTTTCTTAGGCGCCCCGAAACCCAAACTGAATTGTGCATTACTTTTTGCACTCCTCCTCTTCGCAGCTTCTGCTGTTATTCTATGATACAAGATACAAGATGTGACATTTCGCAGCGACCTTTTTGTTGATCATTATTGTTCCAGGTCCTTGTGTACGACGTTTGGAAGATAGTCTTCTCAGAATGAGAAGAAGCACAGCAAAAAAAATATACTGAAGATGAAGACATTCTTCACTTTGAAGGCCATTTCGGGTGCTTTTGTAACTGTCCGTGCTTGTGTGTTTGTATCTGATTACATATGGTGTCGATTGAACCATTTCAGTCGGCTTAACTTCAATCACGGGGGTGCAGCTTTTAATGGCGAAGATGCCGATCATACAAGCGGGGAACGTTGAAAAAAAAACCCGCAAAATGGCTGCCTTCAATAACAAATCCAATAACATCTCAAACAGCACAATCGAACATCCTCTCCTCTTAATTAAGCAATTTGTATGTGTTTCATCGTGGTGGTGTCAAAGAATGTTAATTAGCATATTCTGTTCCTCTGCTCGCACTCAAAACAGTTGACCGCGAGGTTCGCCCACCCTTCCGCTACTGGCGTCACCGTGTGATGGTCGAACGGCACACACACAGTGGGATGCATGCGTGATGACAGTGGGCAGAATCTTTGAGTTTATGAAGCAGATTTGTAATTTTAATCACTTTCGGAATACACAACACACTAATAGGAATCATTTTCGCTAAATTTAGTAATGGAACTCAATTATTAGAGGGGATTAATTTGTAAAACAGAACGCAGAAGGTGATTCTCAATAAAAATTCGTTGTATAGAAGTAGAAAAAAAGTTATAACTTAAACAAAAGCCTCAAAAGTTGAGCTCAAAATTTTCAAAAAAAAACTCGCCAAAAAAAAAACAACATTGAAAATCCCAAAATAAGCTCAGAATCGTTGTAAGATGCTTCTAGAGGCCAGAAAAAAACACAATGGAAAACATTTGGTTTTATCGTAGAACCTTCAAAACATTCTAATCTTTTTTTCACATCACTATTTTATCTCTCTCGGTGTTGTTTATATTTTCGCGTCGGTGGTGACTAGAACATTTTCTTCAAATACCGGCACGTGAGAGTCGCGTAACCACTCAAACTAAGTATACTTTTATCTTTGCACTAATAAACATCGCGATGGTAACTAATTTTTGCGATAAATCGGCCGAAATGGTCTTAAGCTTGCCTCTAAAGTGCAACGCCTTGCAAAATCCCGGGTTTTGCTTTTTGTTAGTGTCAAGTCAACTACGTGTGTCAAATTTTGCGCCCGTGTTGTCAACACTACCAGCAGCAGGCTGCGTTAGCATTCAGATCAAATAGTTTGAAATTGATTTTGTGAACTTCATACTGTGAAGTAGATGTGTTTTCTTTTCTGATATGACATGCTTTTAGTGGTTTTAGCTGATCATCAAGCCTTTTTCAAAGATAGGTGATATTACAAATATAAAAAAATATTTCTGTTGAATCTGAATATTATCTGTTGAATTTCATGGCATCAAATCCATCCCATCCGGTTTCATCTCAGGTCAGAAAAGACCAAATAAGGTCTCAAGTTGGGCTCAGAATCGTAAAAAACTACCTTTAAAGGCCAAAAGGTGCGTTTTTATTCCAGAAAACGCCAAACAAGCCAAGAAAGACATACATGAAAAAATAAATAAACAAATCAAACTCAGAATCACCAAAACGTTTCTAAGGGCCAGAAAAGGTAAACTAAATGATAATTATTGTGCAAGTACAAGCGTATCTACGTTTTGACTTGATAAATAGTACCTAATAAAAAAAGCGAATATCTGGACTTAATAATCATTCAATATATGCTTTTTTTGACTTAGAAACTAAGTAACTGATTTGTTCTTTCTTTAAATCTTGAAAGTTAATAATGAAACAGTCCAATAAAAACTGAATATATTATTCGAACATTTGTTCCAACTCCAATTCATCGAGATTTTGTTGCTGCCGAAAAAAACATTTTAAAAACAATATTAAATACTACCCAGTCAACATTTTCATATGCATAATAATGTTTCGATTTCAATATCCGCACTCATATATATTAGGGTGCCAATCACTCATATGGGAAAAAAGTAACCAGAAAATTTAAAGAAAAAACCCTACACAACATTTTCAACTACCCGAAAAAACACCCTATGTGAAATTTTAGCTCGATCGGACTAAAAACGGGATGGCGCAAAGCGATCGAAGTTTGACCTTGAAAAATTCGAAAAATCGCTAAAATCGAGACCTTGTTCTTCAGATGATTCCAGATCTGGACGTTTCGTGCATTTTGGAGCCGTCTGGGACCAGAAAAAAATCTCGAAAACCGAAATTTCATGCACCGCACTCCGTTGGGTTAATTTTTGAATTTTTAAAAGCCAAAATTCAATCTCTTTGCGCCATACCATTTTAAGTCCAAATGAGCTCAAATTTTGCACAGGGTGTTTTTCGGGTAGGTGAACATTTTGTATAGGGTTTTTCAAAATGACTATATTTATTGGCACCCTAATATATATCATACAAACTCGCATTTGAGGCACAAAAACAGCATAAGCGTACTTATTTGGAGGCGATATACGTACTGAGGAATGATAGTATGCAATTTATTGATATACGTACTTATATACGATAATTTGCGATTGAAAGATTGTGATTTGTTTCACACTATCTTACAATTGTGGTGCTATAGGAACTTCTTACTTTTGACTACTTTTATTAAACTTCTAAGTGGTAAAACATTGAGAGCCTCTTCAGAGAATTTTGATTGTGACGCGGTGTTGATAGGAGAAACGAGGTTCAATAAGACTCCTTCCTCTTGACAGAATAGGTCCTTCTTATAATAAAACTGACCAGAGGAATATTAATCCTCTCCAGGGAATTGTGGCTGGTGATATTTGCACGGGGAACGAGGTTTTGATTTTGACTCCTTCCTCTTGACATAATAAGTCCCTTTTAGAAAAAACTTGGCCAAAGAGAAACGTTATGTGAGGTCTCTCTCCAGAGAATCGTAAATTGGTAGGATTCAAAGAGGCTCAGTATAGTAGAGCAACAAGCTTGAAACGGAAGGGTCAAACACACAAGCACGGATATACATGAAAAGCGTATCATTTACTTCAATAGTGATATTGCCTATAATCTGAAGTGCGGAGTACACAAAACGCAGTAATGAGTCCACACAGGAAAAAAAACTCTCAAGCATATATTAGACACGATAATTCATCACTAATTTTGTTTTAAAGCTCGCCTCGGATAGAATCCGGAACAAATGAGTTAGCTCTAACTCAGAGTTAATTTGACTTAGGACATTGGACTTAGGACTTAGGACATGTTAAGAATTCAAAATGAAGTTATTTTATTGTATTTTCAGCGAAAAATATAAAAAAAGATTTCGTCAGTCGTTGGATGAAATAGCGAACTTTCTTTGGAATTGGTGTTGTCATTTTCTGCACTTACACACTTCAGCGACTAGTCGTTCTAACTTATGTGCCCAGAGTTCGGAAAAAGTGACAGAACTGTGTGAAGACGAATAATAAGAGCATTTATAGTACAATATTTTGCTTGATGTAGCCTGATGAAACTGAATAGGCGCTATAAGTTTTATATCAGTCATTACTTTCTTAAACGAATGAATGGCAAAGCATGACAAAATGTAACACCAGCCGAATCAGTAGAACATTAAATTTGGGGTAAGGGTAACTAGATTCAATTCAGTGTCACTGCAAAGGGTGAGAGTTAGTGTACAGTTAGCTTCATTTCAGGTGTATTCCAAGCATTGAATGTGAGATTTCGGAGCTCTGTATGTGCCGTCAGTGCAGGATACCACCCATCAGTTTTCCAGTCTTGACATCCCCTTCTCGCTGATTATCAGCCACAGCGCACCTTCTTGGGGGCTTATTGGTGTGTAGAATGAACTTCACCTCAACGCTCACTTCCTTCGTGGGGAAGTAATATACGAAATGCCCTGCCAGTCGTTGCCATCCAGGGTGAGACAGGTCTCGTCGTCCATCATCACCGCCACGTCGCGAATTGCCGGGAAAATCGACATGATAATCTATTTCAGGCGCTGACGCTGCAGGTACTTTTTCACTGTTTGGCCGGTTGCACCGATCTCCCGAATAAGCGCACGCAGCGATGTAGCCACTTTTCCCTTGGTCTTCCTCTTCAGCATCCTTGGGAGCTTCGTGTCGCTCAGGGTCGTCGACCGTCGACCGAACCCGGCTTTATTTCGGTGCTCGGATTGTTGTCCACTAGTTCCAAAATGTTTTAGATGCCTGAACGGGCGTATCCGGTGCCCACGAACTGTCACAAGATGTCCGTTTTCGACGCGACGGGGTACCGTTCTTTAAACGCACACACTGCTGAACGGAGTAGCTTCACGGTTAGAGTTAGAGCTGTCAAATATTTTCTGCTGACTCATGGGTTACTATGATTGATGCTGCGTGGGTAGTTTCGTCAGCGCGTGTGAAGGTAAACCTATGAAAAATCAGGAATTTTTGGTTTTCTAACCACAGTTGCAAATTCCGGAAACAAAATTGAACTTGGTAGGAACTTCCAAGGGAAATACGGCTTTTTCAGTCTTACGGGGTATCAAACCGCGTCATAGCTATCACAATCTATCGTAAAGCTTTCCACGCTGAACGGAAAACGGTACAACTTTATATTCCCTGAGGAATACCAAGTCCAAAGGCGGAAACGTCGGACAAAAAACGTAGTAGCGTTCTGATATTCCGTTAAGTCTGAAAAAAGCCATATTTCCCTTAGAATTTTATGTTACAGTCTCCTTCGAATTTGAACTTGGTAGGAACATCACCCCATACTGTGATGTGGTGAAAATCCGTTCCGGGAAGTCGTCCAAAATTCATCTTCACTAATGTTTTGTCGTCCATAAGCAAGCATCCTTTGTACTTCGTCAGAACCTTCTTGTTCAATCTGTGCTTCAATCACTAGGTTTTGCTCAAGCGTCTTGATTGCTTACAGGCATGGAAAGCACGATAGCCACCTCGTAAACGGATCCTCCGGGACAGAACTACTGTTAGCATCATATTTTCATATTTTAAGCGATATCCCGATCCAAGAGTCCTGAGTTTATCTTGATTGCCCTCAATGTCGTTCAGTTCAGTGGCCGATCGTATTTTTCACAGCGACGCTTACTCTGATCCATCCGGGACACGGTCATCCGTTCTCGGAAACGCTTGAGTACATCATACACTACACAGTTCACTTGACTAATTTTAGTGGTTTTGAGATTTCCAAGGCGGACGACCACGTCTAGTTCTCAATGCGAGTATGCAGAATTGTTTTCCTTCTCCTGTAACACTACAAATTCATTGTACCCGAAAGGAAAAAGAGGAGCTGCGTAGCCGCAAGATTACAGAGTCCGCTTTGTTGAGCGAATGGTCATGGGTTCGAATCTTACCATAGTAGAATCAGGCCATTCGATGTCAAAAAGGACTTTAAGCATGGATTTATTCTCAGGCTCCCCACCAACTACCCTTCCTTTAGCGCTGAAATCTACAATACCTTTGCGTCACTTCCTCTTTACAAAAATAAGTCCCTCTTATCAATTAAAATGGCCAGAAGGACGCACGACGAAACTTCTCCAGGGAATTATAATTGGTGATGTTTGGCAGGAAGAACAAGGCTCGGTATAGGAGAACAGAAAGCGTGTAAAAGGAAGGGTAGCACATTGCACACAAGCACTGATAAAAAATAATAAGCATGTCACTTTTTAATAGCGGTATTGTTAACAGCAGACACCCGGGCATATCTCACAATAAATCAACGATTCTGATCGCAGTGAGGAAGTCCATACAGTAAAACAAGAAAAAGCATACACACAAGCTTGAAATGGCCCATTGTGTACTTTTTTCCACGATCTTCATTTGCTTGGTTAGAATTGTGCAATGCGGGCGCGACAATTTTCTGAATGGAAGTTCAGAAGATTCATTCACTTAAGATGATATTTTTATGCTCTCTCTCCTCTTCATGCCATTTTTTTTTTGTTTATGCATGCCCAGTTTTGTTAAAAATGGCGTCGAAACAAGGAGCATTCCGCAAGCACATTGTACGGTTAGCTATGAATTGCACAAAAATTATGGCAATAAGTTCACGGTACACCGTTTTGAAATAAAAATCTTCCGGTTTCGACTGTGTCAAATTTCCTGCAAACCTCAGCAACAATCCGCCATAAAGGTAGTGGGCGACCGGTCAGAGTAGTGGTCAGAAAAGGACTTTTTCCTTTTTGTCTAAATTATGGTTCAAGCTTGACTCTCAATTAGAATGTATACCGGAACGAATGTTTGTGTTTTGGTCAGATAAAATACCATCACATTACGTAAAAAAAAGTGTCGTCCAATCAAGGATTTCTTTGGAATTTTAAGTTCCTTTTAGGGTTTGCAATATTCCCGGAAATTGGTTTCCCGGGAAACGGAAATAAAAAATCTCAATTCCCGGGAACCGGGAATGGAAAAAAAAAATTTGGCAAATATGAGATTTCAAACAACGTTTATTTATAAAAGGTATCAAAAAATCGTTTTCAATTTCGTTATAAATTCGCATGAAAAACGAATTAAAAAAACAAAACTTATTCAAGTTCACATTAAAAATTCTCGATCGATTTTTGTTGAAAATATTTGCAGAAGAGTAGGTTTCAGGGTTTTTATGCCGTCAATCGCTTCAGATCCACTGACGATTTTCCGTTAAACCCAAAAAATGTAATTTCCTTCTGTAAAATTTTGCTTGAGTCCGCTAAAAAAACTGCTGGTGTTCGATTTCTAAAATATTTCTAAATCACCGATTCCATCTCTTGCTACATTTCATTAGAAACTGGAGTTGCCAATACTTTTAATTTGTTGAAGAATAAGCTGAGTGTTAAGCAGGCATTAAACAAGGAAAATATTTGCTATATTTGGTACTGCTTTTGTTTAGCAAAATATTTCTTCGGGCTATTTTATATATGCTATAGTATTGCACTATAATCAATATCAATTTTAACTCTGTCGGCTTAAAAAATAGCAAAGCCGATTCGCTCATATTTTACCGAATATATTCGCCATACACGATGCGATTTATTTTCATAAAATAATCTATGTAACAATATTACAAACCCTTTGGATTTATTTGCCTAATTTTTCGTTGACTGAATAAGACAGCAAATGTTTTTGACAAATAATTGAAGCAAATAATTTTATGTTACACGGCCAGCAAATATTGACTGTCATTTCAAGCAAATATTTGCTCCCTATAATGCCCACTTTAAAAAAGATATGTACTTTAACGACTCAAGTTTCGTGTTTTTACAGTATCTTAAATTTTATGGCACAATTGTATGGGAAACTATATCAAATCTTACGAAATTTTTCAAAGAACTCGGGAATCCCGAGATCCCGGGAATCAATATTTTTGTTACCGGGGCCCGAGAATCCCGGGAAAAGGTAATTTCCGGGAAATCGTTCCCGGGATTGCAAACCCTAGTTCCTTTGGTGCAGAAATAGCTGGAGATCAACGTTGATTGGTAGAATCAAGAAATGCATTCGAAAAGTCGACGTGAAGGCCGTTCAACGCTCTTGTTCTGGCATCATAAGAAAGCTTCGTCGGAAGGCCGGTATCGGAGATTTTGATCGTTTATTCATGCAGTTATGTAGATCCAAATATTATTAGGCCAATTTATGCTGTACCGATCTGGTCAAGTTGCTGTTCAACAAGGAAGAAACCGCTTCAAAGGATTCAGAATAAAATTCTGAAAATGATTTTGAAGCGTCCTCCTTGGTTTGGTACACATTTCAAATAAAATTATTAACAATTTTCGACAAAAATCTTTGCAATCCTCAATTGGTACGATAAGCTCTTTTTATAGCCAATAAGTTAGCAATTAGGTTAGTTGAAGGTTTACTTCCCCTTTTTAACAAGTAGGTTTAAATCCCTGCGAATGATAAGTCCTAATTGCGAAATCAAACAAATCCTAGCAATTAAAATTACAAATTTCTAACAGTGTTGAGAAGTCACCATTTGTGATCGGACATAAATACTCATTTTTAACTAATATTTATCATAAATACTTAAGCTACTAAAACATCCCCCCCCTTTAAAAAAATTATTGGGCCAATTCAGCAAATTCAAATAAAATTAGAATATCGGCATGCTTTACAATGGCTAATTTCTCGCAACAAAACACTCCACAACGTTACCGCCATCCATCAACTTTTGGCCAGTAAACATCGAATACACCCCCTTTGTGCGTCGCAGTGCAAGCCCCGCATCACCTCGAGGCTGTTCTCCACCTTCGAGCGGCTGATGTTTTAGTTCCTAGCGACAATCGAATCAGCGCTTGTTTTATCCTATCTATATGTTTATTCTTTGATTTACTGCCCCTCGTTTGTGTGGCGGCTGGCTGCCTGCCGATCGTCCCGAGCGCGGCAGGTTCCAGTTTACGTGCCAGCCGCCACACAATCGGTCGTGCTAAATTTATTTGATTTGGATTAGTGCCTCATAAAAATGGGCGAGGAAGACACTGGTGCTGCAGGCAGGCCACAGAGTGTGGCTCGTTATGATATTAGCCGTTTCCACACACCGGTTTCAGGCTCGTTAGTTGAAAAATGACTCACATCGATAATTCTTCAGCTTCAGTTCTCACAAATGGAATGAAGCCGTTACCAAGTGCCAATTAAATCCAGGACTACCAAATCGAACCGGTTCCTCGTCGAACGCACCAGAAACACTCTGCTGAGTTAGCATTTCAGAACTCATAATCATTTGATCCTAAACACACTCGATATAGACTGCTTCACACTGCGTGCGGAGACAATCCTGTCGCGGGCTGTCAAATGAACTCGCCAGCCCATAGTCCAGGATTATCGGTGGCTCGTTCAGTCCGAAGGAAAACCAGTTTGCTTTTTCCCGTTTATTACCTACGCAGGTAACGCCGCGAATTGTTCGCCACATGTTCGATAGTGATTCTTATTGCTAGAAATGCATCCTCATAATAGATTTTGGGCTACTCAAAGCAGTATTTTCCTGATTCTTTTTCTTCATGTAGGGGTTTAGGTTTGAAATGATACTTTTTGATAATAAAAAATGTCGATTGAAGCACTTTACTGGAGAAAAGCGAAAGAATAAGAAAACCAGAAGCTTCCTAATAGCTACGGAATATACAGCGTGCCGGCGCTGCTCAAAGGTAGATTTATGACTTTATCAGCTTCTCCACAGCTCACCTATGCCTTCGGATGTGAAACCATAGAAGCGATAAAACACCTTAATTAAAAGTGTCGTAAACATTATCGCGATGCCAGCCAGACGGTCGATCCTTTCAACCGAACCGGCCTAATTGATTCCGTCGGAATCTGAGTCATTCCCCCGGTAGAATTGAAAAGTGTCAAAAGTCTAAACTATATTGTCGGTAGGATCGAGGGTGCCAGATACACAGGAAAGGCAGGGTTTCTAGATACATTCTATGCCTTGAAAATAAACTCTTTGCAATAATTAAAACTCAGATGCCTTTAAGACAATTTCAATATTTCAAATGAAATAACTTATGACCGGCGATATGTTTACTCTTACAAAAAAAATGTGTCTTCCTTAGAAAAAAAAGTAGGAGGAAAATGTTCAATCGTAATCTTTTTAATCTGGGAAGTATTAAATTACTTAGCTACTTAATTGGCTTGATGGACAATGAGGAAAAGAGTGAGTAACTCGAAATGAATCTGGTTTTAATTTTGACATGTAGGTTTGAAACTCTACGAATGATAAGTCCTAATTGCGAAAGCAAACAAATCCTAGCAATTAAAACTACAAATTTCTAACGGTGTTGAGAAGTAGTTACCATACTACTAACAAAAAAGAAGAAAAAAAACTGTACCTAATTTTGAATGAATCTTGGTAGGTAACTTTGAAGTTGTATCTTGCTTTTGATTTGAATTAAACCTAGAGTACTTTGTCATGCCATTCTGCTATTAATACAGATACAGACGACAACAAATCTGGCATCTCTGGGTAAATTTCTCGAATGAACATCTCTCGCGTAGCAACGACTGCTGATGAAGTCCACCGCTGCTTCATTTCAGTTTCAACATTTCGCACAGTCATCAATCTTTTAACGACTGTTAATCAGATTAGCAGTCTGTGTAGGCCATATTTTCGATCGACTCCGCACCGGTTGTTGTTTGTTGGTTATGGTCAATTTTCGGTTCACCCGGCTCTCGGTTTTCTCCTCCGTGTCCGCGCCAGATCGCGGATTGATGTCGCATCGCGAAGCGAACAGCGTGTTAAACATATTCCGGTTGCTGCGATCGCATCCACACAATACGAGCCATAACCCGAAAAGTGGACTCTGTCAGGAAGGAATTTTGATTTAATCAATCAAAAGTCCATGTTTTGGGGATCTTTTGTTAGCGCGACGGAGAGAACTGATCGCGACAATCATCATTAGCAGAGCTGCCAGCACACGCGGCAACAGTATTTGACAGTTAATGGTCTCTGGCAGCGGCCGCAGAAGTGGCACTCAAACTGGCGACAGCCAGCTCGTAAAAAAGGTAAAGACTTAATAAATCTAAGCGAGTACAAATATTGTCGACGTAATGATTATGCTGCGTAGCATAAGTCTGGGACCCATGCGAGCACCGCAAGCACTGAGACAATTAGTCATGTAGGCCGCGCGCCTTGCGCACACTGGAGCCGGCGCACGGAGACCAGCCGCTCGAAAGGCGAGCCGCCGTATGTCGATGATAGATGAATGGTCAGAAAGAAAACATATTAGTATTATAAATAAAGCCCGAACGGCCGCGGAGTGTGCGCATATGGCCAATCGCCGCCACTCCATTTATACACATATATCTTTCCGCACCCGTAGAAGTGGAAATTTTTCCATATTCAATCCCATCAGAAGCGAACCCTGCACTCAGTAAATCAAAAAATCGCAAGCAATTTGACATTCGCGATCGAGTGTATAGGCTTTTTGCCGCTTAGTCACCAGGTGGGGTTGGAGAAAGGTCATCCAAAATGGAGAACGACTTACAAATCGTACCACTTTCTCTGTGCGTTGGCAAATCTGTCAAATAAATCAATTTGATTATCATGATCATGGTTATGACTGCCCCAGCCACTGTGATGCGGCGGCTTTAATTTATTTGTTTACACACTCACTCATTCAGAAGCGGCTGTGTGTCATAATCTTTTACACTGATCAGCGACGGTAGCCGCCTTCCTCTGCCCCTGTGACGGAGAGCGGCAGAGTAGCTCACCGGCGTCGCATTGCCACCCCGATGAGAGGCAACGTTGTGTGCGATAATTATATGGTGTGAAAATATGAAAATTAGTATGAAATTAAATTGTTCACTTGAACGCGATAGTAGCTGCCTACCATTCAAACCGTCGGCAAGCGGTTTGGCATCCGCGCAACTGCGCGAGGGGCAGAGCAATCGGCATCAAGCATTGGACAACAGAAAGATGAGGGAGGGGGGAGGTCGAGCAGTTAATATAAACTGCTACAGTTTAGCACGCCAGTGGAGAAGCTCTAGCTTGCGGAATTAATGGCGGCGGCTGAGGCGGCGCTTTTGCTACCGGATTTTCATTCTCCTTCTGTGCGTTCGAGCAATAGTAGAAATAAATGTACGTCATTATACGATTTATTTATTTTTATTCATTCATTCATCAGTCCAGCTTACGTCGTCGGTTTTTTTGCTGTGCTCTCTTCTTTTCGTTGCTACCAAGTGCGGCTGCCACCATATATTTGGCGACCCGCCACCGTTGTGCGCGGGTTAATCGGATTTGTCATCGGGTGTGAGCAACTCCAATTGATACGATGCGGAGTCAGTTCCCGATGAACCTTTCCGCGCGTCAGTGTGGAATCAACGAAAATTAAACAATCTAATTGCAATGCTTGCTATAGTAAATAATCTTTCTTTTATGATAATAATCTTTTCTTTCTTTTCTTCTTGTCTGTTTCAGGTAAGTGTTTTTCGCTTGTCTGCTCGACGTTCGACGAACATCTAAGCAACCATTGCATGCTGTAGTACCGAGGAATTAGAGGTGATTACTCATCCGAGTGCACAAAAGCGCGTCCTTCAAACCAGAGTTTTGCAACTAGCCTTCCTTTAAAAAATGATTGAACGGTACGGGACACACGTGGGTCTTGGACCGCGCGTCCTCGCGTGGTTCGCTTATTAAGACATTTGTTCAAGAGCCCGGTGAAAGTCCACCGCGGTTCGTCGCGGAAGAAAGCAAAAACCACGCGCACACGGTTCGAACCCTAATGGATAACGACGATGGCCAAGACGATGACGATCGAGGTGAGAGATTTATTACCACTAATCATTGGTCCATAGACGGCGGATGAGTTAGGCAGCGGAATACGAAAACGGCAGATGCTCAGCGTGAGATTGATTGGATTTTCGACACGCCCAAGAACTTGCTGTCCGCGAGCGACCTATTCACAATTCGGAGCTCAAAGTTTGTTGCAAGCAAGTTTGCTTTCTAGTTGAAAACTAAATCAATCTTTATTGATGATTGACACTTGATAAGAGCTCGCGGAACCATAAAAAATGAGCACGGGCAACATCCTCTGAATTGACTGCCTTAGAAAAGTCGTCCAACGCGCGTTGGCGACTAGTCGAGGTTGTGTTTCTTTTTTTAGTGCTTCGCGGGTTGTTTTTTTATGAGGTGAGGAATGAGATTCTGCATAGATTTGCCGTTTTTTTTTATAGCAACGCCCAACAGTTTTGCTAGACCCACTCGAATGAACACAAAACATTCTCCTTTGATTATAATGAAGCGCGACGTAGTTCGCTCGTAATATTTTTTGTCTGTTCTGCTAATTAAGACATTATATTTGTGAATATATATCTTTGCAAACTGTCGAGAAACGAGAAGGGAGGGCAAAGCGAACACAAACCGAGACTGATCGAGAGATGAACCCCGACAGGAGAAGCACACAGGGAGTAAGATAATCACTTTTTACCGTTTCTCCTTTGGTGGTTATTTCTCGCCTTTCCACACTTTTCGATCCTCTCGAACGGACCTGCTCATAAGGTTCGATCCCTTCCCGAGGTTGTTTTCTCTTCCCAGGAACATATTTATGCTGCCAATTCCCAGTACCTACACACGCGCTCCGTGTTGGGTGCCCCGGCAAGTGTGGGCACGTACACAACCATAAAGCAAATAAATGAACATATCTCGAGCCACCCCCTGCAGACTGTAAAATTCCAGCAGGGATGCACACCGCTGGATCATTCTTCAGGTCCACAGTGTGACATCCCTCGGTTGGGTCTGCGAGCGGCGAAGGTCACCGCGCTGATGCAAATCTTCCGCCACAAGCGACGAGATTGCGTGCAACGAATTATAATGTGTCATAAATTTATTAAGAAAACCGAGAACTACGCCGTCTGTTATGTCTTCGTTTTAGGATCGCTGCTCCAACGACGACGACGACAATGACGAAGGCAGCCAGGAAAAAAGGTATGGTTTACGAGATTTCTGCACGATCATCACGGCGATCAAGTGACGAACGAAAAATTGCTCTATTCGGGAATAATCCGAGAACCGTCGCGGTGGTATTATGAAGTGTTTTACGACCACATTTTTCGATGTACGTTGTTGTCGATGTCGTTGTCGTTGCCGTCGTCGTTATACGGCACGCTGTGCAGTATTATAAATTTCCATTGTTGGAACACCGCTCGAGGAAGACCTCTGGCGGCAAGCTTTGGTCCGAGAGTGCCAGTTTATGGCATTTTAAGAACCGAATATTAAGCAGTCCGAATAAGCTCGAGATTACGAATTATCAGCGTCGCTTTGAAGGAATTATACAGCGGTTTACCTTTTTTTCCTGCCTCCTGAGCCGTCGAGATTTATGTGCGGCAACGAAATTCGCACGCTTAGCCCCCGAGGTGGGATGGCGAAGGATCCAATCTTCGCCTGCATATCTAATTCAGATCAGTCATGTGTGCAGCATATTTCCACCGGTGGCCCACCATTCGCAGAAGGCATTGTGCAGAAAGGTTGAGGTCTTATTTAAAAAGACCTCTGCGCGAGGTTATGTTACCGAACTTATTTTTCTTGTTCGAGGAAGGTCCGAGAATTTTTGCCACCAATCAATGACATGATTAATGATTCACTTTCGGCGCGTAGACCTGCATCAGTCTACCGGCACGAACACACACAAACACCGCCGCCTCGATGTTGGAAGCCGTCAGGTTGATCATTCATCCACGCGGCGGAACATGAAAGAGAAACAGCAGAACAACCCCCCGAAAATCGGCAGGCAAATCATCATCTCTATACCTTTCGGTCGGTCGATTTTTCAGTCGATCTGTTCTTGTTATTCTTTTATTCCGCATTCTCTTCTCGATAACGAAGACCAGAATTGTGTGAGAAGCTTGTTATTATTTCGCTGGGTTGATGACTTAATCAATTCGAAGATAATTATGCGTTATTAGTGTTCGACAGGGTTCAGGTTTTGAGACACCGCCAATCTGGTGCCTTTCGGGAAAGAAAAAAAAAACCTATTCCAAAGTAAACCAACAGCTGTCAAAATTTCAACCGGAAAATATGCAAATTGGCAAACCCGACAGGCTGGAGCAAAGAGCATTTTCAATAGTCGTAAATCCATATCACTTTCCGGTAGAGATCACACCTCCTAACGATCTGTCAATCAACGATCGCGCCACCGCGAAAACCAAAGAGATACACACAGGAGAAATCCAATCACAAAGCGGCAACAGCGTTTTTTTTTTGCTGTGCGGCTCCATACCGTAGCGATCGATCAAACCGAGAGCAATACAAGCGCAGGGATATGTCAATCGCAACCGTGATCCGTTAATGAGCAGCAATCAGCAGCAACGACGACAACGACCGGTTTCGCAGCGCACGCTCTCTCTCTGTGTATACGAACGAATGCTACAACTCAATCCACACGGCGACCGACTGTCCGTTTTGGTAAGCCCCTAACGTCGGTGTTTTCTCTCTCTCTCTCTCTCTCTCTCTGTCTACCTCCTCGACAACTGGCAACTATCGGCAGTAATCGATCAATTAGGTTCACATTTACTTCAATTACTCTTACCCTGCACTGCACATGATCATGTGTGTGCGTGGTTGCGATTGCAAGTTCGAACAGCAAGTAATCGAAGCTCATGCAAAATGAACCCTTCGGTAAACGGTTGCCGGAACGCGAGACTTGCAAGTTCGTGCGGCAGCCGCTCTAGGTCGCCGCTGTGCTGTTGTTATTGGATCACAGATCAGGCTGGCACGCAGACTCGGTGTATGAGTCGTATTAAAAGGAATTAAATTTATAGGGTGTGTGGAAATAACACCGTCGATGAATAGATTAAAATGAATTGGTCCCAATACTCTGCCTTGAGGTACAATTTTTGCTAATCTATGAAATCTTGCCAATCACTTTAGAAATCGAGCACAAGCTTCAGGTGACGGTTGCGAATGCGGCTACCAATTTTCATGCGGATGTTCCGCATTTACGGATGCGGATACGGATATCCGTAACATCCCTAGACCCCCATAGGGGTCATTCCATCTCAAGTGTGCACACCTCATGTACGCGATCTTCTCAGATTTGGCTCAAATTTTGTGGAATGGTTGATTTAGGGTCATTATGTAAAAATCCCAATTTTGGTGCCGATCGGTGCACCCCTCGCCCCGTGAGACCCACCCCTTTTTTGAAAAAGTGCAATTTTTCCTTTAAAAAATCTTGTTTTCTTTCCATTATAGCTTCAAAGGCATATTGTCTAGAAATAAATTGATACATGGATTTTGATGATAATTAGTTGATGATTTAAAAAATAAATATGAATTTTAAGCGATATATTGTTATCGTGTTCCTGAGAAAATTTTACATAAAAAACACTTCACTTTTATTTTAATTCTATTCATATCTCTGAAACTGGCCTGATTAGACTGGCAGTGTTGCCATATATGTTATTTTTACAGTTGAAAAATTAAATTGCATAAGTGTATTTTGATTGCAAATTCGACATTTGCATCGTGTTGCTGAGAAAATTTTACCCTGAAAACACCTATTACATAGAGGTATTATGATAAAAACTCAAGTTACAGCATTCTTAAGGAACATTTATTTTTTTTATATGAATTCTTATTTTTGAAGTTCATATAGAAACAGTGACAGCTGCCGAGTGCATGGAGGAGTTTGTCTCTCTTTTTTTTTTTTTTGAAGAGATCGAATGACCCATTGGTATATTATTCCAGACTTTCAAGATAACCGTTTCAAACTGTTCCAAGTGGCAGATCTTGTAATCAGCAAGTTTCAACATTATGTAGGACCAGACAAAAAAGGAATTGAATTCAGATCTGGGGAGCTAGGTGGCTATTTATTTTTACCCAGAGAATCCGTCAATTTGTCTCTATACCAGCCTTGAAAAAAGTTCTTAGTGTGCGAAGATGAACCTTCTTGCTAGAACACGTAGTGGTCATCTCCGAAGAATTTTTGAAGACTGTGGGCAATTTATTTTACAAAACTGCCGTTTAATAATAAACAGCATCGACTTTGACGCTTTCGCCCATGAAACCTCGCTTGCAAACTATCCCCCCAAACCATCACTAAAGTAGCACTCTAGAATCAAGTGCACTCCGTAATATCATTTCTTACTACTGCCCACAACCGATCATTTTGTGCAATGCGGTGCTGCTCCAAGATAAATAGTTTCTCATCAGAAAGAAAAAAGTATCATTTTCGCTATATTGAGCATCTTTTTCTATAAGGACTCGGAAACGCCGTGAACTCGACGCTTCATGTAGGCCTTGCATCTATCGTCAGTTGCCAAAATATTAGACCTTGTGTCTTGCCACCGTTTCGAACTGAACGTCACCCTTTTCGTCGGATATACTCCCTTTCTACTTTGTGTCCATGAACACTATGTGTAGGCATTTTTTGCACCACATTTTTTTCTTCCGCTTCGTACTGTGTTTCTGCTGCTCGCAGAAAAAAAATAACACACTTGCTGCACACACTACAACTGAACAAAACAAAAGTGGTGAGTCACCTTAGTGAGAATACACAGAAGTACACCGCGGTGCATACTTTTGACAAGGGAGACGTCTTGAGTTTCCTTGTAGAAAAATGTGATGATGTGAGTGATACTTTTTTGACTTTTAATTCAAAATATACAAGATTCACTCGAAATGCTTGGCGTAATTTGTTTTGAATGATTTTTCCACATAACAAAATATGTGAAGTGAACACACGACGATTTGGACGGGAATTTACGGACCCTCATGCAATTCTTGCAATCTACGGCAGTCTTGTCAGAACAAAACTGGATTTCGCGAGTGTGGTTTGGCGACCAAAGTATGGCATGCAAAAACAACGACTTGAATCAGTTCAGCGTAAATTCGTGAAATTCGCTTTAAGGCACCTTGGATGGAATGATCAACTACCCGAATACGAAAACCTTTGCTGTCTAGTAGATTTTGAAACAAACAGTAGCAGACATAAGATCGCAGATATTGTTTTTTTCTGCAACATACTCAATGGACGGATTGAAAGCTCTTACCTGTTGGAGCGACTTAATTTCAACGAAAGCCCGGTTTCTCTTCGTCGTCGGAGGGTCTTTGATCCTCCATTGAGAACGAGGAACTACACACAACACGAACCCATCAGCAGATTTATGAACGAGTTCTATGGACTGCAAGACGTAATCTATGTAAATATGACTCCAGAAGTAATTCGAAGAAGACTCAAATTATACTTAAGAAATCAGCTATATACTTAAACGCAAACATGTATTGTATCTAGATTTAAGAGGGGTAACGGGCTACCAGCCTATGTCCAATAAACAATTACAACCTACCTTTCAATAAAGACCGTTTACGGGGTAGCCGCAAACATGAATTCAACATCAAATAGCATTAAAAGAGCAAACATGGATTCATTTTTTTTATTTCCGAGATGCAAAGTAAACTGAACTCAAAACGCAATCTACTTTTCTAACTAGATGCTCCCCTCAAGAGACACACTGTAAAAGCACTGCAGTAAGCTCTGTTGTGTAGTTATTGTGTGAAATGGGAAGAAAGTTTACCTCAGTTCATTATCCTTCAGGAAAGATATGGGGCATTTCATACTAAGTGATCACGAAAAAGCACAATTTTGGTGTCGATTGGAATACCCCCGCTCTATGGGAACCCCCCCCCCCCCCTTCCATTGCAAGATAACGCATTTTTGTTTCAAAACCACTTTTTTCTATTTTCTACAGTTTATAGACGTATGAAGTCCGAAAAATACTGGTAGGTAATTTTTGAAGAAAACAAGGCAAGGAATCCAGAAAAAATATTATTTTTGATCGGAAGTGTTGCCAGACAGATTATTTTTGTATTATTCGGCAAATGTGGCCATTTTGACTTAGGACTACGTCTTTGTTATCTATACTAGAGTACATTTTGTAGAATTGAAAATGAAACTGGCAAATGTTGCGTCAGATTTCAAACGATTATAGCAAGCGAACGACTTAATGCATCTTAGTCATCTACATATCGGTGGATAGATAAAATGTGTGACAATTGTTTGAGATAAAGTTTAACGAATGGTGAAAATAAGTGAAAAGTTCCAAGGTTGAGCTTTCCCATACTTTTTCCTCGCTATTGCCTTGCTTCCCGAACACGGATAACAATAACATGGAAGGAATAAATGCCACTGCCTGCATATTTTGACTCAGCAAAGTGTTTTGTTTCGTTTCTCATTCGCGAGTCTGCGTCGCTCCGCCTGTATCGCAAAAATTTACACTCAACTCGATACAAATGACTGCGTGCAGAAAATTCAACTTAATTCTTGTTCGTCAGACGGTAGCGAGTGGAGCCCACAGTATAGCTGTTAGGGGTGTCGCGTACCTCAGGAAACGAGTGCTGATTACGAGTCAACTCTCAGGTACTGCGGAACACCTTACCTTTATTCTGCATACGGCAGCAAGAGGTACCGTTGTATGGTGCAGGATATTTTGCTGGCACAGCTACCGGCAGAGCGGAGAGCAAATTTATTATGTGCGGCCATCAGCACGCACGTGTAGAAATTCAACTTCATTCTTGTTCTTAACACGATAGCAAGTGGAGCCTGTATTACTATTGGATAACAGGCGTAGTAAAATATGCTAAACAGTTAGAATCAACATATATATTTGTCCTACGTCGCCATTTAATAAAATCCCTAGGGTTGTATACCTTGTAGTATTTGTTTTACATTTGATAATTTAATCGTATTTTCGGATAATTTTACGTAAGAAACATTTTCCCATATCAGCTTAGATATCCCAATTGTTGTAGCACAAGTTTTGGCAACCTTCGTCATTCGATCAAAACATTGATAGTCAAAATCCGTTCATTTGTAAACACATATTGTAGGGTAACGACCCCATGATTCGCCCACTTTATCCGAGTACCCAAAATTCGCCCACCTATTTTTTTATTGTTAGCAATATAGTGTCAACTCTTAGTTTTTTTACGCGGCACGTATCCCCCGCGTAAAAAGCGACTTTAGTGTACTGTTGCGTGCTTGAGAGTGCGCTGCACGTCCTGCTCTCTGCTTCGTACAGAATTTTGGTTTTTCCACGGCCCACAACTGCAGTTTGTACCTACAATATGTAACACGCAACGGCGCAGTTTCGCAGATGGCGATTGAATCGCCAATATTTTGTCTTCCAGGTTGCGACACGATACCTGTGTGTTAGCTAAACACGCACCGCTGTGCGTTGACAACGGCAATGTAGTTTTCGCTTAGCTTGGATGCACACAAATGGAAATCGAATTTTATCGTACTGATAAACGACGAGTGACCAGCGCTCTACTCATACATGGCTGGATGCGATACTGTTTCTCGTGCCAGCATATGTCCCTTAAAAACATTTTAACAACAGATCGTTAAATTGACTGAAAAAGGAGGTTGTTACGAACTTTCCAAAAAAGCTTTACTACCGAGACATCAAAATAGTCCAGGCTCAGAGAAGCAAACATTAGTTGACTTACTGGGACGAGGAGATTCTGTTTTTGTTTGCCTTTGATATAAAGAATAATTAGTGCCACGCATGCTCGCATGTTATTGGTTCATTGTTCGTGGAAATTCGACCTTGAAACTTTCCATGTATCGGGAGTGCATTAAGACATAGTCCTACGTCAATCTCGGTTAGGCTACCTTTCTCCTAACTATAGGATGTTATTTTTCTCGTCTTTTCGAAAATATATTTAAAAGAAGATTAAAAAGATTTAAAAGAAGAGAACTAAATTATTAATTCATAATGTATGATATGCAGTGTGAAAGCGCGAGTACTCTCTCTGTCACGTTCCATTATCTGTGGTACACAGCCATGCCCGCTGCCCTGCCTGACGATATGTCAGGGACCTTTGTAAATAATAAAGGCAAATAAATATATTAACTCTAAAGTCTTACGCGATCGATGATCTTGTGCGCACGTCGTCGTCGCCGTCGTCCATATTTCCAGACCAGTGGGTCTCGATCGGTCGTAGAGAACGCGCGGTGAAGAGTGCGGCGCGCGCGAATGAGAGATAAAGCGAGGGTAGTTCGCTGCAACTGCGCGATATCACTCCATTAAAGCCCCCTGGGACCTGGCACTCTCCGGGTTCGGTTCGATTACGGGAGTGAGGCCGAGCGTGGCCAAGTAGGGCTCCGAAGACAGTGCCGCCGCTGCCGTCCCCGTGGACGACGACGACGACGAACGAGAGTGCAACGATGTTTTCCCTTGATGTCCGCGTTCCGCCTCCCGCCGGGGTCCTTTTCGGAACGATCAGGGCATCGAACAACGTGTGATCTTGCAGTTTGCCGCGATCGGCATTGCAAGTCCTGGGCATGGGGGCCCGTACAGAATTATCTGATTTATTATTATTGCGATTTATATGATCATTTTCATTTATTTATTTATTTAGTTTTATTCGCGATTCCTTTGCTCCGTTCGTAGTACGGATTGCTTGGCCCTTATTGTTGCTATTATTTTTCCACCTTAGCGACCCAGTGAAGGGGATAGCCATCTCTCGCTCTTTCCGCGGCTCCGCTAGCCACCTTCAATGTATTATTTATTTGTAACTTAATTGAATTTAATAAAATTTCCCCCGATCGCCTTCCGCCTTGCTCGGAACTGTTTGTCTTGCCTCATTTCGCTACAGGCAGTAGTAGAGTAGAGCAGAGCAGCAGCAACAGCGACAGACGATAGAAATCTGTGCATTCTTTGCACAGTCGTGTGACACAATTTGACATTTGACGTCTCAACCGTCGACAGCGGCGGCCATATTTGAAAACGTCCGTATGTTATGTACATATGAATAGGAATTCTGTGGCGGTCGGTTTTCGGCAGACAATGTCGTCACTTTTCGGCAAGCAGTGCGTAACGACAGCTCCAAGGATGCTTCGGTGTGAAATTTACGACTTGCGGATCTGCGTCACATAGCCGGGAAATGGCGCTGAACCGAGAAGAAGCGAAATGCACTTTGCCTGCCACAAGAACAAAGAGGTTTGTTTTGCCGGCTTGTGCTCTGCCGCTGCTTCCATCAAGCAAAGGTTTTACTTTTGACGTGATATTTTAAGCCTATTAAATGGAAACGATACTATCAGAAATAAGATGACATTCACTCTCTGTCTTGAATAGAAGTTCAATTTTTATTTCTTCGCCTTTCTGCGCGGCGAGTCGTAAAAATCTCCGCTCGCTGTCAGAATGGAAAGGAGAGCAGCGACCGACGAAGCTGAAGGCGGTGTATATACATTTATTTTAATCCTATCCAATATGTGGAACTCTGGGTAGACATCTGAGAATCGGAACCCGTAACAAGAGAGCTGGTCACAGGACAAGAACATTCCCGGTTTGTCGGTCGTCTTTCTGTGCTCCATTTAAACCGAAGGAAAGACCAACGTTCGCGGCCCGTTACAACGGATGGACGGAGGGAATTGAGATGAATAAATTAATGAAATCATGAATCGAGCATGCCAAAGGCATTGAAAGATTAATACCAAAACGGGTTGGTACAAATGGAATCGTGAAGCCACGAGGATAACGCCGCTGCGCTGTGTCAATGCAAAAACTGTCAATATGACAACCAATGAGCGGATAGCTTTTCTCAATGACCGTTACAAGATCACTCATCGACAGCCGCGCCGCTGATTTGCGCGAGAAGAAGAGCTTGAAAACAAAAGAGTTAGCTCTTAACTCAAAACCAGTAGCAGGAAACTCGTAAAAACTTGCCTTCTGAAAAACTACTTGAAACTCAACTCGTCTCGCGAGCACCTGCCTTCAATAACCGTATGGAACGGAAGAGCTCCCAAGTGCGAGATCAACTTATCGGAGCGAAGCAAAAAAATAACTTCATTAGAGTCAATTACAGACTATTTTGCCTTTGCTTTACTTGAACTCGTGGCCGCCTCGGCTACTGGTTCTAAAATTGACGATTTTTCTCCAGGTTTTCCCAGACTTGTCATCGGGTGAGCGCAGCACGACTCCCCATTTGTACGTGTGTGAGAGCGTTTCCGGCCCGATCAGCTATTGAGGCAGCGCAAACGACGACCGTCGTCAGATCTTGATCGTTTTGCTCTTCCGTCTCAAGATTTAATCGATCGCTGTTGAAGCTGCCGCCAGCCACAAACTGCTTACTTCTTCCTAATGGAGTTTGAACCCGAAAAAAAACCGACGCACAAACACACGGGAAATGAAAGACATATTTTCCAATTTGCTGTGCTCTGGCTCTTTTGAGGCAGTCTCTTAAGTTCGTACTGCAGCGCTTTCTTTCTTCGATATTTGTTTCGACGACGGTTGTTTGTTTACAAACATGCACGCACCCAACTACTGCAAGCTTTGATTTGTTTACGTGGCGCTGCCTGCTCCGATCGGATAGACTGCCGGACGAGGGGGAGGTGAACCATTAGGTGATGCACCTAGTGAGATGCCGAATCTCGGCTACCGAGCTGCTCGGTTGAAGTTTTGTTAACTCTACATCAATAGATTATTTAAATACTGTCCATTTTTAGCATCCTAATGCTGCAGTTAAGCGACAAGTGCGATGCGATATGTGGAGAAACTTCCTGTGGCCTTTGTTGGAAAGTTTTCCACAAAACTTGTGCCACGTTGGTAATCCATGGCTACCTCGTTTAGCACCTCCACAGGTAACTTGATGCTTGTGCTTGCGGTTTCGATGCAAAAGCAGACAGGTAATTAATGCTCCACTTTCTACCGGAGTGATTGGCTCATTAATTTAAAGAAAAACCGCACATTTAGAAGGTGGCGGTGCAGCTCCTCGCTGGAATGCGAAGCCACAAGTCAATTTTTGCCAAAAATTTAATGAGCGCAAATTAGCATGAAACGAACTGATCTGCACTCGTACTGCCCTTTCGCAGTAATGCAAGGTTTTCGCTTCGAATCACGTTTAAAAAACGATAACTTATTTCCTTCCACAGTCCGTCCTCGGTCGTTTGGGAATGTCGGCAATAATTTGGGAATGTTATATTTCTCGGTTGTTCGTGCGCATTGGTATGCTTTGTAAGGGGACACAGCCGCTCGAATGGAACCTTAATTAGGGCGAAAGTTTGCCCTGTTGACCATGTAATTACCGCAGCCGAGAAAGAACTCAATTTTGAGGTCCCCGGAAAGGGTAATTATTGCTTGTGAAAACGAACAGCCTTCCCACTTTATGCACTTGTAAGGTGCCGATCTGAATGAAGCACCCGTTCAATACAGGGTGCATTTGTGATGATGACCTTTCTCTCCGTTGCAGCGAGAGAGAAAAAAATGAAACGTGAGCAATGCAGCTAATGATTCCCCCGCAGGCCAGGTACTCTGATTGCGGCGAAACGCGCGAACCACGGGGTCCGCTTTTCGACACCGTAGATTGACCGCTTACTTGCGGAAGAGAAAGGTTCGTTTAGAATGATGTGAAAGACGATTCTAAAAAGGCAAAATATATGTTAAAAATTATGAACAAATTGTAGCCCTCCACGCGGTATAATATCATCTCATTTTCATCATCAATTACCTCCCATTCCCATTAATAATAATATATTCCAATCGCGTCTTTCTCCAGCTTTGCTTACACGCGTCTCCTCCCCACGGGAAGAAAAAAAGATTTGGTGTTTTTACTCTCGTCCGTACCTAATTTCGAGCACGACGACGAGAAACATTTTTTCAGCAGCTTGCCGGCCGATCATCGGTCCAAGAGTTCAATAAACACATTTCAACTCCTATGTAAATTTTACCGCGTCCGCTCTGTCTACCACCGTTTGGTATCGGGTTCCCGAGCAAACCAGATGAAAAAAAAATCAATCAAAATTTAATCGTTTTCGATACATTTTCTAACCCAAATTTGACAGTTTATTTTTTTTTTTGATGACCAAATAAAGTCAGAATGAAGAAACTGCAGACACAGTTTCGATAGAACGAACGCAAAAAAAATCCTCCTTTGTTTTGATGGTCTCTTTTTGCTCGGGGAGCGCTTCCAGCGCGAACGAGTAGAGCTGGTGAAACACAAAAAATTAAGTTGTCATGAAGTGAACGGAAAAAAACGATCGTAAAATATAAAATTTTATTCCCTACGGACCAGTATGCGGAGGCAGAATAAAAGCATTTTCGTCTCTCTCAACGACGACCGCGACGCGACTACGCGGATGTCCAAGAAAGTGTTCCAAGTAGCTCAACGATCGGGCGGACTCGGGTTCGAGTCGCAGCTGGGATATCGCAGCTTTTTTTTGCGCACTTCCATATTCCCCGCTAGCTAGGCTCCTCGAAACGGGAAGCATATCATAATTCACGAACCCTACCACTTACTTAATCGCACGATTTTTTGCTTCAGCCTCCGCGACTGCCTGATCCACCCGATCCACAGCAGCCACCGGAATGCATCCTGTAGCACCATTCCATTCCCAGGAACACCACAAAGCGAGCGGAGCCAAACGAAATCGTGTTTCACGATCGTCGACCAACGATCGAAAAAAATGAGTTTAAATATTGTACTTTCAATCATTTTACCGAAATAAAAGCGGGTTCTTCGGAGCTAACCGCGGAAATGAACGTAATTTATTGGCTCGACCCTCCCGCATTATTTTTTTCGGATGGCTGGCTAGACGATCTAGCGGAAAGAAGGTCCGCGGAGATCCCAGCCCGGAATGAGCAAGCCGTGATCGGGAAACGATAAAATTGTTGCTTCACGATTTAATAACTTCATTTTCGGCATTGATTTGCCGCAAAACTGCCGTCCAAATCGGAGGCTGTAGACACAAACAAACCGGCCAATCCGTGTCTTACTCATAGCAAAATCTTCCGCTTTATCCACCAAGCTTAGCATGTGGAAAATGACACCCGAAGAGGGACAAAATCGAGTCCATTTTGCAATTCACCTTCACATTCCAATCACCACCACGAAGTCAGCGGCCATTGCTGCCGTGCTACACCAGAGATGGAGCTTCGAGAAGCGACAAATATAGCGTCAGACACGGCATGACGGCTTTCTCCCAAGGCGGAATCGATCACTTCCAACTGATTAAAGTTAACCCGATGCAATCGTTCAAATCGGGCTAGGAATAATTCATCCTCCTCTACGTAGGCAGTGTGTTAACTGGATTACCTTCTTTTTTCTGCCCTCTCTCTCTCTGCCTAATCAGAAGACATGGACGAACCTCATCATCAACCAGCGCGGCTCTTTCTCATGTGGTGTGGTGAATAGAGCTGTACAGTTCCTTTTTCGTGTTGCCCCGGGGTTTTACCACACTATGCGAGAAGACGGATTCCTTCTTAAGTCAAGTTGGCACGACGCTACGGACGCTAAGATTGATTGTGGCAGGCTCGGCAGAGCGCGATGGACCAGGGAGGAAAAAAAACAGTGCTTGATCGATTGTCTCGAATAGTTGGAATAACGTATGCCAAATTAATAATTTATCGATCGTTTACTCTCTCTCTCCCTCCTGTTCACTCGTTCGCTGCGACGACGTATGTTTTGTACTTCTATTGGAGGGGGGCCGAGTTCTTTTTGATCTTGATGGGAGACCGGGCCCTATCCCTGGTAGACAAAGTTGGAGTAAATGCCATGAGAACCCCGGATCGTTTACGGCACTCCAGCGAAGATCACGCGCAGCAAAGGAAGGTGAAAATCAGACTACAATGGACGATACGATCGATCGATCGCTGGTCGTGGAGGACTCCACACTGATTGGAAGCCGGACTGTGTCAACCATTGACAGATTCCTTATAACGGTGCAGTAGAAACGATCGAAGACAAAACGTGAAGTTAAGTCTTTTTTTTTTTTATTTTCCATCCACCGTTGCTAGTTTCGTTGCTTCTGTCTTCAACGAACAGAAGCGATCAATTATAATTCCAGGACAGCCGCAACAATCGGTGCACGAGTAATGGGCAGTGACGGTTCGCCATGATCATCGATTATTGTTTGTGGCGAGTGTAAATGTAGACTCTCTTATGCCACTACTTTTGAAGTGGTTAATGAAGTGGTAAACACAAAGTTGATAATGACGTGAAGAGGGGTTAAAAAAAGTTAAAAAAATAGAAGTTGCGACGAATGCATGATTTTAAAAACCTCTAGATACTACAAACCAAATTTGTTAGAAAAGCCGTACACAACCGTAACGGGTCAGCAGGAAGATTGCCAACATTTGCACAGGGTGGAATTGTTTTTTACCATCGGTCATACCCAACTAAATGGGTGAGTGCTAAAACCCAACTAAATGGGCGTCACAAATTCTCTCTCTGCGTTTGGCCGCTACTTCGGCCGTTGGCCTTAACCTGCGAAAAAAACGACTGTTACAGTCTTTTCTTTACGATTGTAAGGACGTGACCGGCGCTATTATCGATATATACAAAGCAGTAGCTACTGAATTGTTGTACACTGCAAATGGCAAACCAATCCCAAGTAACCATACACGTGGTTCCTTGTGCAACTTCACTAGCTCAGATCGATCACGGAGGAGCAACTACGAAACGCTCAAGCTAAAGCTATACGTTCTTAACGTTATCGAAAAAAAATGCTAAAATATGCTATAACTTTGTAAGGAGAAGTCCTGAAGATGTGTGCTTTTTGGCGAAAATGTGTTTTGTGTCCTTTAATAATTCCGTAGAACAACATTTTCTTGTAAAATGAAACTAACAAAAGTTAAGTACAAAAAAGTAGATTTCGAGTAACTTAAATATGTTGCTACTTCATAACTACCCAATAAAGATAGGAATTTCGTTTGTTCAGTAAAGTTTCATATTTTTTAATTTTCTGCGACTATGCCAAATAAATTATTTCTGTATCTCTCAACACAAAAACAGTTTTTATCTTTATTTTTGAAATAATAAACTTCTCAAAATTACTTAGAATTTGTGATTATGCGAGTCATTCATCCAAAAAATTGTTCCGGAGACACCATTAAGCTAGGATGAAGATGAAAGGCGCTATGGAATTAAGCTCCACTTTTTGCCTTTTTGGACCACTGGGCACCGATATTTACGCCAAAATTTCGCCTTTTGGCGAGCAATTCTAGCCAATGGTAATCGTTTCGTCTAACTTTTTGATGTCTGAGAGCTCTCATCGCCGTGAAGGAATCTCAAACAACCATGCAGTTTGCAAACACATACATAAAATTTGCACAGAACGAATCTATTCCATTACAGCAACGGGCGCGAAACATATCTAGCTGTAACGGAGTGGTTATGGATCATACATTCAAATACACTTCCACTTTTATAGAGATAGACTAGCTGACCCGACAAAGTTCGTTTCGCTCCTTGTTTCATTTAAATAAATTTTTGACATCTTTATTTAATTAATTCCACATACATCCAAAGATTGACCTTGTGATTTGTTTGTAGTCTGCAAATGCATGAAGAATCGGATATTGGATACGTTCAAACTTAAAAGACAAATCGTTAGAAATGATTCGTTTTCCCGGAACGAGAACATCCTCGCCTTTTGGCTTCTGTACATCACTCCGATTGTGATAATACTCATATTGGGTGGAATTCGATCATTTTCAGTTGTTTTCCAGGAACAGGAAGTTATCATCTCGGATTTTAAAATGGCATGTGTAGTCAATTTCTGGCTTCTGAGCCTCAATCTGATCACGGAAATAACCACATTAGGTGACATTCAGTCGTTTTTGGCCGTTTTCCAGAAACCGGAAGTCACCACCAGGATCGGTTTTTATTATTGGATCTCTTCCGGCTGTTTTCCAGAAACCGGAAGAAAATCTTGGCCATCTTGGATTTCGGAATGGCAAGTAGAGTCAATTTCTGGCCTCTGAGTGTCATTCTGATTCCGGAAGAACCGTGGTATTTGGTCATGTTCGGCTGTTTCGGCCAAATACCCGAAGTCGCCATCTTAGAATTCAAAATGGTGTCTTAGGTCGACTTTTGGCTTCTGTGAATCATTACAAATCCGGAAATCCCCATATTGGATGGTATTTGGTCACTTTCAGTCGTTTTCCAGAAATAGAAAGTCGCCATTTTGGATTTGAATGCCACGTGGAGCTTGGGGCAAGACACTATTGATATATTGAGAAATTTTTCCAATATTAAATATTACAAAATATTTATCGTTGGATTTGTTGGCACCCCTCAATCTATATCACAGCTCATTAACGTTACATCATCGTTGGAAGAATGTCAATTGACAGATAAACGATAAATATCAAAATATATTAACCAACATCGCGTAATATTATCGAAATGTTTTCATGAAAATAAAGGTGTCTAGCCCCTCGATGTGGAGTCAATTTCTGGCATTTATTGTTCCGAAAATACCGATATTAGGTGGTATCCGATTTTTTGGCTGTTTTCCGAAAACTTAAAATTTCCATCATGAACCTGGAGTCTATTTTTGGGCTGCTGTGCATCATTCAGTTCATTTTATGCTGTTATGCGGAGAAAATGGTTGAAATAATATCTGTCCCAAAACCATCAACTAGCCAAATTTGATTCCATTTACACTGAGTTCTTTTTGCGCAACTTTTTTACGTGATTTTATTTTACACGATTGTTATACGCGGTGTTCTCGAAATTGCGTGATCTTTTTCTAAGCGATTTTCTCGGAATTACGCGATTTATTTTTATGGGAAACATTCTTATAGTTATGAACCACAATGACAAATGGTTGAATTGGGCAAATAGTCGAAAAGGGCCAAAGGTCGAATAGGGCCAAAGGTCGGAAGTTTACTGCACGTTCTACATAGGGACCGTTATCAATGAAAAGGTTCGCCAATTGCTCTGCCAGTCTGAATCCTTCCTGAAATTTATCAACAGGCATTTCCTAAACTTCGTCGCAAACTGCTTCTTGGTCTGAGCCTTGCAGCATTTCCAGAAGGTCCTCGTCAACTAGTATCTGATCCTTTATCAACTCTTCAGTATCGTCGCCAGTCATATCGTCAAAGCCTATCCCGCCAAAAGCATGAACCATTATAATAATTCCAGAGACGCCATCAGTTTCGGCACGTGGACGTTTATCAACACATCCAGGCCAGATTGGCTTTGAACAGGCATTGAGCGTTGACGACTCCATATCTACTACAGCTGCACCAATATGATGGACGCATTCCTTCCTCGTAAAGGCATTTCATGCTTCCGGAACACTGAGCGTAGGATCGTTTTCTATCTTTTCCAAGACAAATCGCATCGTCCTGCCTATGTAATGCTTCTTGAAATAAGACAAGGTTGCCCTGGTCTAAAGACTGTATAAAGGACGTTGTGTTTGGAGGCAAGAAGACTACTTTGACATAAGCAGGATCGTTTATCGGATGTCCGGGAGTATTGTCGACGAGTAGAAGAGCAGTCAAAACGTTTCTCTTCCAAATAGGTCTTGACCTCTGGGACGAACATTACATCAAACCACTTCTTGAATACAGCTGTCGTCACCCATGCTTTTTGGTTGTCGAAAAATTAAGAATAATGCTTTTCGTGGCGTTTCATCGTGGTTTCGAGAAAGCTTACCAATCTTCGCAAATTCTTTGTAAAAGTTGAAAACCGGTTAACTACACACAATCAACGATGCAGTTTGTTTCTGTTTTATCTAGAAGTTCTGACACGTTTGTTTTTGTTTCTTCTGACAGCTCTAAAACGATACGTATCAGAGCTGGCAGACTATTTTTCGTAACAGTTATTCCGATTTTGGAATGTACTTTGACATGCGTGGAAAATAAATCCAAAAAGAGTAAAATTTGACGCTTTCCATAAAAAGTGGAACTGAGTAACTTCCCAATCACGCATAATCAAGTAACACTAAGCTTCTTAAAAACTGAGTGATTATGACTCGGAATTTGTGTACGATATATTTTTTTTTTTTGAATATAGTATTAAAGCCATGCCCTTTTAGAATACGGAATGATAAAATCATCTGTATCTCGGTAAAGGATTGACGTACAGATAAGGTTGATACTTTATAACAAAGATAATTCACTGTTAAAGGAACATCCATAAATGACTTTTTTAGGTTTTTTTACCCCTCCTCCATCGTAGCATTGTGTCACAAAGTCAAACCCCCTCCTCTCTAGATAATTACGCAGCTTTACAACCCCCCCTATGATTTTTTTTTGCAAATTTTAGTATCGAAAACATACCTTGTATCATAAATGAACGAGAAAAGACAAGAAGTAATTAAAATGACCCTAAACAGATAAAACAGTGATGAGAAAGAACAATTAGAAAAGAATGCAATTTTTTTCTTAGTTTCATGTTTGCTACGTAGCTTGGTTTGACCCCCCACCCTCCTCCTCGTCACATTTCGTCACAAAACTGCAAACCCCCCCTTTCCCCTCGAATGCTACGTCATTTCATGTGACCTTCATGGACTTTAATAAAAGGTAGTACGCGATTTTTGGGGAATTCTTCCTTGTACAGCTTCGAGTCTATCGTCTTATTCGTCACAAACACTTTGGTTTTTGCTCCGCAGCTACATATACCTTGTCAAATCATCAGTTTTTTTTTTTTTAGCGAATGTGACCATAAAGCCAAATTAAAATTCGCAAGATTTCCTCGTACCGTCGCCATGTAGAATTTTTGGCCAAGAAGCTGTCCGAAATCCATTTTGACGTAGGTTTCATCGTCGATGAGCAGGCATCCTTGGTACTTCGTTAAAACCTGCTGGTACAATTTGTGAGCTCGAGCTTTGGTGACGAAACTTTGCTTAAACGTGTTTTTTTGTTGATTGATGGCTCGATAAGAACGATATCCTACTCGCCAATGAATTCTTCAACCGTAGATATGCTGAATTTTTTCTCTCCTCTCGGCTTCCATCTGGAATAACTTTTGACTCACTGCAAGAAACACGGTGAAATTTATACCACAGAAAGTGGGCGCCTCGGTAAACAATTCGCTGTAAAAGAGTTCTTGCAGCGGTCACTTTCTGTGCCGCTGCAACAAAATAAGTGATTCCGAATTCTAATTGGACAGAACTTTATCAATCTCTCATTTTCCAGCCTCTAGGTGTCACTCTGCTTACGAAAATACCGATATTTAAGTGTTACAGGTCGGACTCGATTATCCGGAATTTTATTTTTTTGTGTCCGTTTTCAACTTTTATTCCGAAATTTTGCCTTTACCATCCCTTCTGGCATATTTTTCACCATTTATGTCACTTCCGGCATGTTTGGGACATGTTCGCATTAAGTCAAAATAATCAATGTCACCCATCTAAGTACTAATCGCGCACAATGTTGCTTAGCTTCGGTAATCGGACAATAATCAATGTCCAATTTTTTTTTTTTTTTGCTTTTCAAGATTTTCCCCCTTTTTGCCTCAGAAATAACTTCTGGTTACGCCACTGCATCATAAAAGTAAAACAAAGAAAAGAAATATTTATTTTATGTTCGTTAATCGCAAAATTTAGGTATTTTTTGTGTGATTCGATTATCCGGAAAACTCGATTATCCGGAATGAAAATTTTTCTGATGTTCCGGATAATCGAGTCCGACCTGTATTAGCTTTCCACAAACTGGAGGTCGCCACCCTTGGCAGCATGTCAGTTCCAGAAATATCAATATTGGAGAGTATTCAAGAATTTTCTTCTATCTTGCTAAGCTTTCCAGAATACGGAACACTTCATCTTGGATCCAGAAACACATCGGTCACACATCGGTCTCTGAACGCCATTCCGTTTCAAAAAATCATTTTGTGGAATATACAATCGCTATTCACGGATTTCCTGAAACCAGAATCATGACTTCCTTGGTCAATAAGGGAGGCTTATATTCTCTTCACAGCTCTTTTTTCTGTTTTCGAATTTTCCATGTCCACCTCAATTGTACGGACATTCGAAAGTTATGTTGGAACATACATGCATACAATTCTTGACTTTTATATAAATAGATTTAATGATTTACTCCTGATAAGGGGTTGAGATACTTTAACCCATTCCCCGCGGGCGATGCCATATGGCATCACCTGACATATAAACTTTGATAACAGTTTAACAACTATTCTTAAAATTTCAAACGATGAAAATATTCTAAGCAGTTAGAGAACAGATTGATCTTCAACATGCAATTTAGTTGGTGTCAATTATGCATGCGGTTGCTGAGTAATAAGAGTTTGAATGTCATTTTTCAATGTAAAAACTGATTTCTTTCCGCGGGGATAGGGTTAATCAACAATTTGGAGATAGGGAAAATCACTCCCAATGTAGAAAAATAACCTGACTGAACATTTGGTCACCAATTCTCGGCTAGACGCCATCCCGGCTCTGGAATTTAAGATGTTAAAAAGTATTGGAATATTTGTTCAGCTTTCCACAGGTTTCCAGAAACCAAAAGTCGCTACCTTAGATTTCAAAATGGTGTCGGTTACCGGTTTTCAATTTCTGGACATAATCCAGCTGTACTAACATCAAAATTAACAAGCGTATCGAACATCGATATTAGGACTTCGGACGTCATCCCCCGATTCCGAAAATACCGTTTTTCGCAGGATCCCAAAAACCACAAGTCGTTATCTTGAATTTCGTTTAATTGTACACCGATTTCCGGTTTCTAAGCGTCGTCCTAGTTCCGGAAATACCTGGAGGTTACCATGTTGGATTCAGACATGATGTCGAACATCATGTTCTGGCCTCTGAACATCAACCATGTGACCAAGGCCCAAAAACCTTCAAATTCAACCAATATATTCACCTAATGCACGGAAAATCGTAACTTTTGCCTTAATTGGGACTGGGGATCACCCCTACACCTTCCCAATACACCAGTGACCATCTCCTTTACGAAAGGAACTTGTATACCTCGTTTGGTGGAATTCGATTCGAGAGTTATGAAACTTGTCTTTTATAAAACCTGAGTCATCGTTACGCTTATTATGAAAATTTTTATCTCTGGGCATTTGACCACCATGAGACACAATGGCAAATAGAATGACATTTCTTCAGGCAATTACCACTTCCGTGATGAATGTTATTACGCGATGATACGGTCCCATACCATAATGAGAAAGTCTTCACACCCTAAAACACTCGAGCGCGTCTTTGTAGGACAACACAGAAACCCATAGCAACTGAAATCAACAAAAGCACAAAACGGTAAGTGCTCTTTCTTGCTCTCATGTGGAGCGTCGCTCCAGGCAGTAAAGAAAACGAGGTAAATATCTCTGAAACTTTACTTTAGATTGAATAATTATGCTAATTGTTCCGGTGTGGTTAGCTACCAATGGTTGGCGAAAATTAAAAGATCCTACAACAGTACAAAACGATGGGTCCGTTCAGCATTCCACAGCTGCTGCACAGAGGGCTAACAGCAACAGGGTGGGGGGGGCCCGGTTAGTTCGGTGCAAAAGGTAATTTAATCTGCGCGCACTCATCATCATCATCATCAGCAGCAGCAGCAGCATCATCGTCAGCACTGTGGGTTCGGTTCAATTTTCGCTTCATTGACCAAAACAACACCACAACTCCCGGGGCCTTTCGTCTCTGGTCCGCTTGTTGCGCGAAAACATCCAGCGAAGTCGTCGTGAGTGAAGATTTGTGTTTAAAATTTTATCTCCCGTTTATTCTACCTTGCTGCATTGGTTCCCTCCTGGACCAATGTGTCTGCTTCTGTTCTCCGAGGTATTGTGTGGTTAATTAACACCATGAATATTTAAGCAGGCTCAAGCCGTTTGCCAACTCGCAGCTAATATATCAATTACGACCAATCTCTCTACCCTGTGGGAAGTCTGGAATCGGGTCGCCGATGAACATGCGGACCGATATTACAAGTTTAGCCGTCGTGTAATAACCTTCGCTGTTGTGCTCTGATTCGTGATTGTCCACGAAGGCTGGATCCAGTTCACTGGACTGCAGCCCGAGTATGAGTGGGTGTATCCACTTCGGAGGAAACTTTAAATCCGCATTAATGCAAAATGATGCTGGGAAGTAGTAGGCACTGCTATAAACAGAACAAGCTCTGCGCGATTCTTAGTGAAGGAAAGGTGAAGAGAAGAAAAGGAAAAAAAAACAACGAGCTTGACCCAGCATCTAGAAGGCTTTGATATTTTATTCCTTTTAATAAGTTTAAAAGTCCCAGAGCGTGCAATGGAACCTTTCCCGGACTCAATCTGTGAGGTGAGAGCAAGTGAAAAAAGCATTAACTCAAGTGTGGCGAGGTGCGGCGGTGGTCAGCGAAATAAGCTAAAATAATAAATGTGCTCTCGAATAAATTTAATTTGCATATACGAGTTAATCAATTTAAATAAGTTGTTGAGAATTGAAAATTGAGATATTCATCTCTCTCGCTTTTTCATTTGCCTTTTAGCTGTCTGAGATTTTTATTTTTTTTCGGTTGGATTCTTCTGTTTCTTCTTCTTCTTCTTCCTCTACGCTTGCTTGCGGAGTGAAACTTCGTACAACCGGGCACAAAACAAAATATGTATACATAGAACGTGTGTAAGTTTTACCTTTTGTTAGCTCACTAGTCCGAGCTGTCTTCTCCTTCCATTACAATGTATCTTACGCTACTGCTTGCTTGTTTCATCAACGATTACTTCCAGTTCTTTGGTTCGGATGTTAATTTGAAAGTTTAATGTTGTTTATCCCATTCAATATCACATCACGGTGTGCTCCCGCTAGTCTATTCGCTACTTTGTAATGGCACAAGTGCCTGTCTGACATCATCCCACTGTAGTAATTGCTCTTGTGTTTCCACTGAAAATTTAAATGTTGTAATAGGCATTTTCCAAAAATGAAATGAAAATTACAAAATAACCCATCACTTGGCAACATTGCTGAGTTCAAATCCGTGCAGTTTTGCCCGATTTGAGGCTTCATAGTTGTTTCCCATGGGGAACATGGTGTCTAGTAAGAGCACTTTATTCCGGCGAAGGTATGTCGGAAAAATATACAATTTCAGGCTATGCAACGGAAGGTTGCATCGGATGTATGACTCTTTTCAATATTCTCTAAATTCACATTTTTCTACCCAAACCTCCCTCTGCAGGAAAACCTGACTACGCCACTAGCCAGACTGTAATGTATGGCTAACCGCAAAGAGGAGTTGATATCAGGTATAAGAAAAATCAAAGGGTAGAGAAGTTAAAAAGCGAAAAGTTGATAATCAAATGATAAAGAATTCTAAAATTAGAAAGACAAAACGTTGAGTTCAACAGAACAAAAATCTAAAAGAGCCGAAGAGACATTTTTTGTGGAATTGCAAAAAAGTAAAATACGGAAATAGCTCAACAAGCTGAATAAGGAGATACAGCACCCGCAATAACAATCTAAGGTATACTGAGCCTCGGCAACTGCTGCAAACATTGCAAACTTCGGCCGGCCTTCCACGCTTCTATCTGCACTGTAATCTTTCAATTTCACGGCGCGTTGCGTATGACCGCAAATTAGAACATGCATAACTACGCGCTTGGCTAGTGAGCAAGAAGCATAAAAACCTGAAGTGTAAATCGCAACGACAGAGATGGCAGTTTTGTACCTACCTAGTCGGGGAAGGGTCGTAAAACGGTAATTTAGACATAATTACCCGACACCGCCGGGGTTGGTTATTGGCGGCTAATCGGCAGGTAACTATGTAATTACCCCACATAGGCAGAACATGACCTTGTCGCGAGCGTTATGGCTCTATTTGCTGCTCCGGTACAGAAAGGGGATTTTTTATCCCGACGCTTGATGACCAAGCAACCTAACTGGCAGCACTTTCGCAGTGTAGGGGAGAACCGCACAAGACGCACCAGATGGGTAATATGGCCCATTCTATTAGTGATCCAAAATACTTACACATGTGGCTTTTTATGACTAAATTCTTCGCTTTTCTCATAAAAACCCAGCTTCTCTACAGTTCTCATATAAAAAAGTGTGCCACAATGACTAAAATACTCAAAAAACTGTGCAATTGGCTGTGGCTCTGTCCAACATGTAATTATTCATGTATTTTATTTAAGCTTTTATGATTAACTGACTTATAAATAATACAAAAAACTATGGTTCCCCTAACCTTTACACTTTTGGGGTGTTGAATACTATGAGTATTTCAAATTATTTCACTAACTTTCGTCAAATTTTACCTCAAAACAAGCAAAATAAAATTGGGCAGAATGCACTATGAAGAGCTTGCAGGAGATTGCTTGACAACTTAGAGCATGTTCCATTATTTTTGATTTTACTTTCGAGACTTCAAGCGCTTCTCACTTCGCGTGCTGATTTCTGCTAGTGGCATATTGGCCTTCTGCTTTGGAGCATACTGACCTTTGTTGTGGTGCGTTTTGGTCACGGGCTTGTTTGGCGGCAATGGCAATTTTTACCAAAAAAGACATTGAAATCGAGTATTTTATAATAAACTTCGTCATAAACATACAATAAATAGATCCTACAATCATCCTACACGTTCAATGTCGCTTTGAAACGATTTGAAGCGCTGTAAATCGCGCAAATGCTTAACTGGCGCGTTTTGTACAATCCTCCCCTATTCCTCGTTACGCAGGGATCGCTGCGTCAACGGCGTAAATTTGCTCGCATGCTTTGATGCCTTCGTGCTCGCTAATGCTAAATGAGCCGACTGCTAGTGTGTTGGCACTTCTGTTGACGCTTCCCCCTTCATTTACATGCCCTCGGAACCCCGGTGGATTTCGATTGGCCGACGACTACACGACTGATTTAATGAATGCTTTATGTTATTACATTGTTGTGAAATTGTCCGTTTTGCCCCCGCCTTTCGTTTAGCATAATAACAGTCCTAGCTAGAGGTAGACTGGTTTAATAATACGGTCTACGAATGGGCATCTAATTGGCCTCCTGTGCCATCCATCCATCCATCCGTCGTGTCGTGTCGTGTCGAGGTAAAAGGGGTTGCGCGAAAAAAGGTGTCTTAATTGTTGTACCCATCAACAGGTTAGCTAACGACCGTGCGACAGGTGTCAAACTGTGTAACGGCAAGTACGCAGACCGGGGGTGGAAATTTACGGCCAAATTTTACGTGTACGACCGCAATTTAAACTAACGGCGAAAATTCACTTAGCAGTGTGGATTGATTTATATGTTTTAGCTCATAATTCTACGTAGAGTATTGGAAACAACTGATGAGCGAGTAGCAGGGCATTCTGCGATAACCCTAGCTTGCACGAGTTTGACATGTCGGCCTTATCACTGCTAATTGCTGTTACCAGTACCACATCAACACAGTTGAAAAGTTCGAAGGTGCCGCACTTTTTTCGACCTTACGGAGCAAGGCAGACCGACGGAAATAGGGCATCGGATGACTGCTTTTTTCTGGCTATTTTCACTCCCTCCTTTCGTGACATGCGGATAAACAAATCAAAACAATTATGCTTCCAATTACAAAACATTCGTTAAGCGTCACATTCGCTCCCTTTCTATTTCGCTCGCTTCCTCCATTGCCGCGATGTATGTTCATTTGGAGAGCCGTCGCGGAAATTATGCCTGCAAAAATTTATGATTTCATTATTTATATCTCCGTTTACCCCGCGCCGACCATCCGCACCCAGCAGATGAGCGGACTCCGAGTCTCGCGAATGTTGCTCAGCTTTGCGTCGCGTTATTTTCGACCTTCATTCTTAATACTCGCATCAGCAGCGGTTCAACTGCTCGAAATTAGATGCCTTCGGGCTCGTTTTTTATTCTTTTTTTTTTTGCGAGGCTGGATGTATTTGTGTTTGTAAAATTAGCTGCTACCAAGATGTTTGTTGGGTGCACTAACTAAGCCGCAATCTTAGCAGTTTTTTTTACGACTCTGCGACTGATGAAATTTCACACGTAAACAATCGGTTCGACGTGACGGTCAGTGAGATTGCCTCGCACAGTAGTAAAGATTGAGGTTATGCACGGACAAAAGTTAGAGCGAAAATTGGAATAGTTTCGACAGTCATACAAAAATTAAAAAGTGTGGAGAAAGTGCTTATGAAATGACTAAACAAGAGAGTTTCTACAAAATACTGAAATTGTTTCTCTCTGAAATACATTCCGAAGAGAAAAATAACAAACCATGGAAGATATCAAGTGTTTATTGATATGAATTAAAATTCCATTATTTTTGAAGATTTTTGCCAAAGGTTTATGTCCTAGCTTCGGCTGGACATATACTGCAAAAGCTTTAATTCCAGTACCTTGTTTACGCAAAATCATTAGTACATTTGATATAGGTTTTGTTGTTCTGAAAACAATTGCCACAAATTTTAATTTTCAAAATTTCAAATATACCAAGAAAACAAAACGAATAACTTGCTTTTTATACACCCGCACTGTAACTAAGTATACCTTAAAAAAAATTCTCGCATCCACTTCACGAGAACCTGTTTTAGTTGTTTGTTATACTAAAATAATTAATATGACTAATCATTGTAAACTGTACACTGTTAACCGTAGTTGCCGTAATCACGAGAAAATCAATCTTCTGGACACAAATTGGACAAAACTAAACTGAAACTGAAATTATTATAATTATTTTATTTGAGTATGAGGGGTAAATATAATTGTTTTGAAAACTTACTATTCGTTTCCGATTTGTATGACTGGAGCCAACACAGAAATTGAAAACAGGTTGCTTCAAACATTTAATAAAGAGTGATATCCATACAATTGATTTACTACTTAAATTTGGTCTCAAATCTCTATGCTGAGGGTGTTTTATATCTTTTTATTTCGACAAAATCATTTCTGATGTTGTTCTACGCTCAGTTTTCATTTCAACAGAACAGAATCATTCTGCTCCCAGTTTCTAAAATTTAACGTAAGTTTTCCTTTGACAAATTGCTTTTTTTTTTTGACGTAGAGTCACGTCTTACGGCAACATTCTGGGATAGAGGTGCAAATTAAAAAACCGAAAACATCAAAAACGTCACAAAAATTGTCCACTTTCAAATGCTTAGAATTCCGACAGTTTTCAATGGATTTTCTTCATTCTTGCAGCAAATAATTGGAAAATTAAATATGCGTATACCGAAATGCGGAGCATTATGATTTTATAGTGCGAAGTATTGTACTTTTAAGAAACTAAGAGCCTTGTTTTGAACGCAGATTTCAATCAATCAGAGCTGTAAACAATGCCAAATACCGTCCAATATGGATATTTTTAGAACCAGGATGATATTCATAGGCTGAAAATCTACCCCAAACGCCATTTTGAAATCCAATATGCTAGCTTACGTTTTTTGGAAAAAGACCTAAAATGACAGAATAACACCCAACTAAAATAGTTCCAGAATCGAAATGATAAACAGAACACGAAAATAAACTCCAGACGGCATTTCAGAAATCAAGATGCTGAGTTCCGGTTTCCTGCAAACAGCCTAAAATGATCTATCACCATCTAATACGAATATTTTCGGAACCAGAAGGATTTCCAGAGACCCTAAATCGACCCCAGATGTCTTTTGTTAATTATTAGTTATTTTTTATGTAAACGTATTGATACAAAAAAGTCTATCTTAGCGTCTATCATTCAAATAATATTTGGAAAGGAGGAGTTTGCCTCGAACACTTCACTTGCGATCACTCCCGAATGCAACAAAGCAAGTAATGTAACAAACAGCCTTCGACGGTGAAGAGGTGCTCTGCCGACAAGTGTTCCACAAGTGACAAGTTCACCATTATTTTTAAATGACTTCAAACCAATTAAATAACGCTCCTATTAGACTGTTCCAACTGTCTGTCTGTCTGTGGGAATGGAATTTTGTGACTGTAATACCTGGTTCTGGAAAGAAAATTTGCCGTACGATTAAGCTGGAATTTTTATGGGGAATTTTTCGAGAGGACAACATTTTTGATACCTACCATTAAAGGAAATTTGAAAAGTCGATTTCCATTGGCACTTTACTTTTTATTCGCGGATTTATAGTTGACTGAACTACGCAACGCTTTATTTAAACAGCACGTGCGTTGCACAGTAAGTGGTATTGCTAAAGACTGCAAAATAACACTTCATTCAACTTCACTTTGTTTTCTTCTATTCTCTCTCTCTTCAATTCAAGGTAGCTTGTGAAGCGAGTGATACGAGGCAAAACCACTGTTTTTCTAATCCCGTTTTGCTACATGACAGTCATTGGTTTAGATTACTCTCTCTTCCATGTTCTTAAAACTCACATTTTTTATCAATCCACCACACCTCTCCGAGGAAATTTTTGGCTACGCTGATAAATGGAATCGGTTCTAAGCATTGATCAACATCAAACCCGCTCCGTAGCTACTAAGAATACTGCAAAAGGTATTGGTGGCGAAAATTTCTTCGAGAAGAAGGAAATAATAAGGTTATCAATAAAAAAACTGAACAACTTTCCAAATCATCTTTGTTTTATATTTCTAAACCCTTGGTACTGTATGGATGCGCTCTGTCTCCGTCAACGCTCGAAGTTATTTTCAACTGCAATTTGTCATACAATAGTGATGTTCTTAACCTTCGCTTTCAAATAAAAATCTTTTCTTTGTTTCTCGAGTTCTTTAGCTGTCGAAATCAATGCAAGAGCATTCGAGTTGTTTTCAAGCAGCTCACAAAGTGTTCGAAAAGCGAAACAGCGTCACTGTCGCCTGATCATTTTCAATTACTTTGTCAGGCCCTAGTAGGCTTACTGAAATCTGGACAACTACTAAATCTAGTGTCGGACTTTGAGTACAATTTTCACATTACCGCACCCTTGCCAGGAATCCGCAAGTCCTGCACTGATTGTTATTGTACAGGCAGTTCCGATTCCTCCGGGTAACGCTCCTGCTACTGATGCAATCCATTCTGTCCAGATGCTCGCGTGTATATGTGTACAGCATTATACAAACAAAGGCGAAATTTAAAAGAAAATAACTGAACGATGTTTCGATAATATCGTATATTATATTTCTTCTCCATGATGAATACGCGAGAAAGACGATCAGGTGCAGCAACAGGCCACGACGCAACGGGTTGATTCGGTATAATTTCTCATTCTAGCCGTTCAATTTTAGGGAAACCGCGACCGTTCGCGATGGGATACCTAAGAAGGCCGCGAGCTGTTTACCTTGAAATGCAGCAGAAGCGCAGTCCAAATCCTTCCCAAATAAACCAGCAGATGGTTTTTACTGGCGATTTGCTCTGTGAACTGACCTTCCCGAGGATGCACGATGCACGTTGCAGTCGTACACGAGTTTAAGAAATATTATCATGACTTCCAAAGCACTGCCGTAGACTGCGCCGCAGTGAGAATGGCAGTTGAAAAGGATGAAAAATAATAAAGTAATTACAGATCCACGGTCCCGTCCCAGGTAGCAGTTGGCTGCCCGACGTGGTTGCAAAACCGCTCGATTGCCGGTGCGATTTGGCGTTCCACTCCGGTTGCACTTCGGATCATAAATTGAGCGAGCAGGCATTTTGTAGAAAGCCTAGATTCTTGAAGTGGCTTCCATAGGCATGTTTCTTCAATTTTAGTGTAGATTAAGCTGTCGCATGATGATTTCCGGACCATGTCTAGATATAACTAACCTCATCCCAGGTTAATTAGGATTCCTTGATCTAGTTTTTAAACTTTCGTGTGATTTGGGGTAATACTAACCAAGTGGAATTCACCGTTTAGATGACGAGTTTTGTTTATAATAACGATCAGAAAAAACCGTGCTGACATTCAAAGTGTCTCCAATCGTTTAAATTTAATTCTAAAACTGACAGAAGCCTCACAGGATGCTGTTCCTTTTCTTCGCGTGTTCTACCAACAACAACAATAACGACAACACTATATTACCGCCTGCTCCGCCTTTATATAATGCATCGCATCATCAATGATTTATAAAGACGATTTGTTTGCTTACACCGAAAACAATTAGCTCGGGCCCCTCGCTCTCGGACAAGTCATGCAGCTATTTTTTGCAGTGTTTACTTAACATTGCACTGAGTAGCAGCGGTGGTACGTGTGTATTGTACCTAGGACGGTTGCGAATGGGCAAGGGCGGAATGCAAACTTTATTAATTTATTACAGATAGGCAAAGTAGGCTTTTGCCGAGGACGACGCAACACAGCACAACACATATTCACGCTCGTTTAACTTCGCTGGTCCCCGGGTCAATTGGCCCCGACGCGGTGCTGCAGAAATGACGCTTGATATCGAATAAATTTCAACGCTAGTCAGAAAAGCGGTTGTACATTCCATAGAAACGATAAATCGTCTGAACGAGAAGCAGCAGCAACAGCAGTAAGCCAAGTGCGTTTCCATGTTTGTACCCATTGTCTCTAAGCAAGTTCCATCGCGTTGACACTCCATTGGTGCCTCCCAGTTCCAAGTACTGCTCTACGGCTCTATCAGTGCATCGTTGTTTCGCTTTTTGTTGTCGGAACACTCCAATCCCATATGCATGATAGCCGTGCGTGCATTCTCCGGTTGTCAGATACCGCGGCGAAGCTAGTTATTTTAGCATGACCGAACTACGGAGTCGAAGAGCTCTGCGACTAGCGGAGGAAGTAAGTCGCAGTCAACCTTACGGTTTCGCATAAGCACGTGCTGCTCAACCGTGCGCCTCACGCCGACCCGAGACAATGACGATAACTAAAATGTAGTAACAAGTAAATTAAACACATTAACTAATAATATCGTAAAGGAAGACAACAAACGTTGATGCGCCACTGCGCGAAGTGGCGAAGGGAGTCAGGAAGCAATTTGTAAAACATACATACTAGGCGAAATCTCATCACCTTGCAGCACTAGCAAGCAGCAGCCCCGCTTGGTTGCTTCTTTTCTCTGCTTTTGCACTTTTTCCATCAGCTTACTCACGAGTTAGTCGTCGCTTCTGCTCACCAACGAGGTTCCTATAGGTAATGGTATGTACATGCATAGATTTGTAATGTTGTACTCACGAGGGTCTCTTTTTCCCACAAGTTATTAATTATTTATAAAGTCTCCTTTTTCATATCCCATGGTGCGCGGTGGCCACGTTTGATATTTACACCTTCGGTCCGTGCGAGGTGGTGTGGTTGACACTTGCACTCCGGCCAGTAACGAGCCACCGCACTTCTCCGACTGGCCGCCCACTCGTCTGTCAGTCAGTCAGTCAGTATGGAATTCGATCCCGCCACCGACCGTCGCTTGGTCAATTGATTTAAGAGGATTTGACGCGAACGATATTCCGCCTCATTTTTTATGACATCTTTATCAGCTTGTTTTTCGGTAGGATTGTACCCTCACCGGGAGAACACAAATCCAATCACCTCACACAATCGCAAGTCATAAAACGCTACCCACTATCGCGGCACTGCTGGCGCGTCCTGTCATTTCGGCAACCGTCGAAACCAGCTTTAATTACAGACCACGCACGCACACATCACACCGCGCAGCAATCGAAAAAGAAGACATTATTTCATCATCATCATCATCATCATTGTAGTTCTTTCGTTCCTCACGCGGCCCACAAGTCAATCATCTCCGCTGATCCGTGATTGTTCCAAACCAACAGCAATCCGGAGAGAGAGAGAGAATTGTCCGATGGGAGGACTCGCTCATTATTTACATTCTCATCAATCCACTTATCTTCATCTCTCCGGCCGCGAGTCGCTCTTTCAACAGCAGTGCAATGATGATCGCGTATCCATGTGATCCAATTATTTCCACCCTGCTGGTTCTGTCCGGCCTGATTGCGGTGCCGGTTGGTGGGAAACTTGTTTCCCAGTTCCACCGTCCTCGTCGACGTCGTCAGAGACCTGTGCGCCGGATCGATCCGATATTGTTGTTCGATCGACCGATGGAACAGGTTTAATCTGCGTGGAATCGGAAATCATGTCGCGAGACTAATGGATGATGTGATTTCGTACCCGATTTTTTTTTTGCTTTCAGTAGAGTTTGGGCTAATTAGTGATTGCTGCCTTTCAAGACGGCGGTGATGGGACTTCCTTTTTTCCTAAACAAACGTTCCCTAGGTGTGGTTCTGTTATTTGGAGAGAGGTCACTTCTGGAACCAACATAATCTAACAATCTTGCATTTGGAGTAACTGTAAATTATTTGAATTATCAATTCGAATTTACATTTATTCGATTCTCAAAGAAAGGAAGATAACCAACTATTTCAAAATTCTGCGCCCATTTTTTGTTTGTAGCCAATCAGTAAATGAAAATCAGAAAATGACCCATCTTTCCGAAAAATTATTGATCACTTTTGGAAAATAGTAACCAGTTACAAAATGACTGAGTACTTGCAGTACATTCCAAAGTAATTTTTCATTCCCAAAAAATATCGATATTCATTCCCATTACAGTTGCCTTTTTCACAGTGGAAACGATAGCACTGTACAGGGTGTTTAATAAGTTCGAATACATTTTAGAAATGTGTTAAAAAAATGAAAATACGAAGCACACCCTCTTTTTGCTTTATGACGAGCTTGAGACATTTTTCAGAGAAATCCCACGCGACACGCACCTACACGCAAAAATTCAAACTATAATCATCCAATGTGTCCTTCCAATTCGCACAGAATTTGCTCTGACTTCGCACAACGAATGCGTGAAACGCATAACGCAAAAGTTGTACAAGGAATACTTTGACAGACATCAAAATCAGAATATGTATCATATAATTTCTAATTTCGCTCATAGATGATCTGGTCACGCACACTTACGCGTGCAGTCTATCGACATTTCGTCCCAGATCTTGGTAATTGGCTTTTCAAATTGGTCCATAATACACATAAAAATCCAGGGGATTAGGGTCTGGGGAGCTGGGACACCACGCTTGGTCGATATTCGCCGTGTGGATGCAATGTGCGGCAGTTGCAAGACAAAGAGTCATCAGAAAACAGGAACTGTTGACCTGCATGCTGCGAACAATTTTGCTGCGAACAGTAAAAATATTTTGATTTACATAAATTTACGTTGTTTCTACGAGTTCGCTTGGTAATATTTTCTTCAAGTGCACTTCGGAAGCAGTGTTGCCAATCATCACATTATGCTGATGATGTTATGATATCGAAAATAAGATATGTATAATATAATATTATTATCAATGAACCAAGATAAAGTTCTGGAGTAGATATATACAAATATTTCACCGCAACTCTGGTCTGGAATGCCTAAAACGGTTTCTCGGCCTACATATTCACCTATTAAATAGGGAGAAGATAGAAAATTGTTGCGAAAGTCAAGTTTTATCGTGCATTATCGGGACTTTTTGAATCGAATTCGATGAATATGGGAATATGGGTGGGTCTCGAGACTGAAAGTTTTTTCGAGAGACCGGAACATGATTTTCAACTCCATTATCAAATCCATGATCCTGAAAAGTTAGATAAAATTAACGATACCATTTTGAAATTCGAGATGGCGACTTACGATTACTAGAAACCTGTGGAAATCGGTCATGTACCTGGAAATTCTAGGTTTCTTCGAAATTGATAAAAATATTGATATTTCCTGAATTTTACATCTAGAAACCAGAAATCGATGTACGATGACATTTCGAAATTCAAGATGGAAAATTCGAGTTTCGAAAGCCCTTGAAAATAGGATTAACCTGGAAAATCAGGAAATCAGAGAATATCAGGGAAACCTGTAAAACAATCAGGGAAAATTTTTTGACCGAGACGCGATTCTTCTTTTACGGTTCTTTAGTACCAAAACGGATTTTTTAGCGTGAAAAGCTAATGCGGGACCTTTACTCCCAAGTAACAAAACTGGTTTTATTAAAGTTTTATAGGACTGTTTTGGCTGTATTGAGCGCTATAAAACTTTGATAAAATCAATATTGTTACTAGGGCTGTTTGATTCCATAACCGAAACTTTTTCCACTGGGATATCAGATTTGTAGATACGTGCCGCGTAAAAAAAAACCGCGTAAATTCCGGAATCCGCATAAAAAAAACGCGTAAATTTCGGAATCCGCGTAAATAACGCGTAAATTCCGGAATCCGCGTAAAAAACGCGTAAATTTGAGTGAAGAGAAACCGAAATCCGCGCAAAAAAATACCGCGAAAATTCCGGATTCCACGTAAAAAACCGCGTAAATTCCGGAATCCGCGTAAAAAATCCGCGTAAATTCCGGAATCCGCGTACAAAAACCGCGTAAATTCCGGAATCCGCGTAAAAAACGCGTAAAAAGACCGCGTAAGTTCCAGAATCCGCGTAAAAAAACGCGTAAATTCTGCAATCCGAGTGAAGAGAAACCGAAATCCGCGCAAAAAAATACTGCGTCAATTCCAGAATCCGCGTAAAAAAACCGCGTAAATTCCGGAATCCGCGTACAAAAACCGCGTGAATTCCGGAATACGCGTAAAAAAAACGCGTAAATTCCGGAATCCGCGTGAAAAAACGCGTAAATTCTGCAATCCGAATGAAGAGAAACCGAAATCCACGCAAAAAAATACCGCGTAAATTTTGGAATCCGCGTAAATTCCGGAATCCACGTAAAAAAAAACGCGTAAATTCCGGAATCCGCGTAAAAAACCGCGTTAATTCCGGAATCCGCTTGAAAAACCCGCGTAAAAAGCGATCTAAGTGTATTTCAGGAAATATCAGAGAATTTAGTTATGAACACTTTTTCGTCACCCTGTAATAGTTTTTCTGGAATCGGGATGACATCCAGAGATAACCAAGATGGCGAAATTCGGAATGGTGGGTCACAAAAATATTCATTCCTCAATATTGACCATTCTAAAACCGACACAACATCTGCAGTATAAAATAAAGAAAAAAATCGAATAGAGTATTTCATATTCCTATAACCGGGACTGTGACCAGAAACTGAAATTCAGCATTTCCAATTTCTAGTAGGTTGTGAAAGGCCGAAGAAAATATTGAAATACTCCCCAATAGCAACATTTCCAGAGTCGGGATTACGCTTTGGAAATTAAAATTATTCAAATTTATTCACTTATGTTCGAGCGTCTTGATAGAAAAATTTTCACTACACTTTTCACTTTTCATTCACTTTCACTATTTAATTCTATCACTATCACAAAAGTGATAAATTAAATAGTGAAAGTGAATAAAAAGTGAAAAGTGTATTAAAATTATTGTCCACCGCCATATTGAACCACAAGATGGGGATTTTTAGTAGTTTTGTCTTCTGTGAGATGAAGATTTTTAGTAGTTATCTAAGAGGTAATGTAGACAAATTTTACGGTTCATATGGATGACAGTAAAAAATTCATAAAATCAGGTGTTGTTTTTTTACTGCTATAAATTATTATCCCCCGTGGCAAATTTGATAGTCAGTAACACGACGTGAAGTTTTTTTTTCGCCAACATAATTCTGACGTTCGAGATATTCAAGTTTACAGTATTTTTTGTCTCTGTTTGAGCAACTTTTTTTATTGTAAAGCGAAACCCCATAGGAAATAATCACACTCCCTTTTTGTATATTGCACCAGTTCGTACAATCACCCCAGATGTGTCTAATTTATTAAAATAATCCTTATTGCGCCTTTTCTCTTTTTCGGTTCTATCACTTTAACTTAGATTCCAATAATTCCAAAAAAAAAATCTAAAATTTTACTGTAATTTTATCCATTTGATATTCTTCACATTGCTAAATTTCTTTTGGCTTTTAAACTAGGTTTTCACATCGGATCGATATAAATTGTGTCAATTTCAATACTGTTCACTGCCGATCGCAGTCAAGTTTTGACGGCGAAATGTAAATTTTAGGATGCGTTTTACTAGCAAAATATTGCAACGGTGTATACTATTGTGACATTTTACAACATGGTGATAAGCAATTAAATTAAAGTTGAAAATAAGTTTGTTTACGTCATTTGAAAACTGTAGTTTTGTTTAAAATTTGTAAAAGTCGTAGTTCATCTAGTCGCAACCGTAACTCGTTAGAGTGGAATTTCAAGGGATCTATACTGCCGCGCATAGCATGTCAGTCCCATTTACTTTTTCAGCAAGCCGAGAAAAACGCGATTTCATACCATTGCATCTTATGAGATGGGACAATATGTTTGGATGTTTTCCCGAAGTTTTTCAGAACAAAGTTGTTGAGTCCATCTATTGTCACGAGACTATGCATAGTTAGCTACCATTTCCGCGTATTAACTCAATTTTAGTGAAAATGCAAATGGGACTGACTTGCTATGCGCGGCAGTATACTCATGTGAGTAATCCTGTGAGATACCGCTTGAAGTTTTTTTTTCGTTACCAAAGTTTTTAGTAGCGTGAAAAATTATTAAAATTTGGAAATTCCAAAACCAGTCATATTTAACATACATAAAATGCTTTTCTTTGTCATTACTGCGTTTATTTTTCCTTTTTGCCTTTCTCCTAGAAAGGTATAGCAATCACTGGAAATACCAAAGGTATAAAAGTGGTCCCAATGGCTGAATGTCATATACCACTCGACCCTTTTCGACGAACTGAGCATTTTCTGTATGTATGTATGTATGTGTGTATGTGTGTGTGTGTGTGTATGTATGTGCAACTTTTTTTTCTCACTCACTTTTCTCAGAGATGGCTAAACCGATTTTCATAAAATTAATTGCAAATGAAAGGTCTAGTTGCGCAATAGGTTGCTATTGAATTTCATTGTAATCGGATTTTTAGTTTAGAGGTTATGTATCAAAATGTAAAAATCACGAAACATCAATATCTCAGAAACCGCACATCCGATTTCAATAAAACTGGTTTCAAATGATCGGGCTGTCTTCAGAACCCTTAACTTTTGAATTTCGTAATGATTGAACATATGGTTCAAAAGTTATGTAAAGAAAAGTTATCCTGAGGTTGTTTGAACTCACTCATTTTTCTCAGAGATGGCTGAACCGATTTTCACAAAATTAGTGTCAAATGGAAGGTCTAGTTGCCCCATAGGTTGCTATTAAATTTCATTGCAATCGGATTGTAACTTTGTCCGTTGTTCATGAAAATGTGAAATCACATAATGAAAGTAAACATATTGACTTCCTCCTAACGATCACTGGCTAATTAAAAGGTAGAAAAGTGATCCAAATGGCCGAATGTCATATACTACTCGACTCAGTTAGACGAATCGAGCATTTTCTGCATATAAGCATGTATAGGTGTATATGTTTGTGTGTGGGTGTGTACGTGTGTATGTGCACCTTTTTTCGCACTCACTATTCTCAGAGATGGTCTGACCGAACAGATTTCAATGAAATTAATTGCAAATGAAAGGTCTAGTTGCCCTATAAGACCCTATTGAATTTCATTGTAATCTTATTTCTAGTTTAGAGGTTATGTATCAAAGTGTAAAAATCACGAAACATCAATATCTCAGAAACCACACATCTGATTTGATTAAAATTAGTTTCAAATGAACGGGCTACCTTAAAAACCCTTAACTTTTGAATTTTATGAAGATTGAACATGTGGTTCAGAAGTTATGGAAAGAAACGTGTTCTGGAGACTATTTAATCTCACTCATGTTTCTCAGAGATGGCTGGCCCGATTTTTATAAAATTAGTGTCATATGAAAGGTCTTGTTGCCCCATAAGACCCTAATGATTTTTTTTTACAACCGGATTATTACTTTGCCTGTTATGTTTAAAAATGTGTTTCAAATGAACGGGCTACCTTAAAAACCCTTAACTTTTGAATTTTATGAAGATTGAACATGTGTTTCAGAAGTTATGGAAAGAAACGTGTTCTGGAGACTATTTAATCTCACTCATGTTTCTCAGAGATGGCTGGCCCGATTTTTATAAAATTAGTGTCTTGTTGCTCCATAAGACCCTAATGATTTTTTTTACAAACGGATTATTACTTTGCCTGTTATGTTTAAAAATGTGAAATCCAGCTATGAAAAGAAACATATTCCAAGACAACTTACTTGGACTCACTCATATTTCTCAGAGATGGTTGACCCGATTTCAACAGAATTAGTATCAAATAAAAGGTCTACCTACCTCATAACACCCTATTGAATTTTGCTGTAATCGGACTGTAACTTCGTCTGTAATGTATCGAAATATGAAAATCACGAAACTTCATTATCTTAGAAACTACACAACCGATTTGAACAATATTGATATCAGATGAACGGGCTAGTTAAGGGTTAACTGATGAATTATGATTGAACACGTGGTTTCAAAGTTTGGCTGCCCCATACGTTACCTTTTCATTTGATTGTAATCAAACTTAAGCGTTATGTTTTAATTTGTAAAACAACGAAAGTCTATTATCTCAAGTATTACACGACTTATTTGAACATAACTAGTGTCATACAAATGAGTCATCTCTCAAACTTACAAATAACAAACTTCATAACAATTTGATATGCTGTTTAAAAGTTTTAGAAAGAAAAGAAATTCAAAGACTATTCAACACTTTACCTGCTTCGATCAATATATATGGCCTCAACATGATTTAAATGTGGTATCGTATTATCTGAACGTTCCCGGCATCGCTCGTGATTAAATTGTTCGAAATTAAGAGTCATTGCTTTTATTTCGCTATTTCTTAAGTACTAACATTACGTCAAATTTCATATTTTATACTTTAATTACAACATCAATATTTTAGAACCCAAAGAGTGGATAAACATTTATTGGATTTAAGCATTCATGTAAATCTATTTTTACAAATAATAAGTTTGAATGAGAAAGGCTGAGTCTGACTGCTAGGTGGATTAATTTAGGTTTTTTTTTTTCAACTACAGGTCGGACTCGATTATTCGGAATATCAAAAAAAAAATCATTCCGGATAATCGAATCACAGAAAAACTATTCAAAAATGATTAACGAACATGAAATAAATATTTCCTTTCGTTATTTTACTTGTATGATGCAGTGGCGTAACCAGAAATTATTGCTGAGGCGGAAAGGGGTAAAAACTTGAGAAGCAAAAAAAAAATTGAACAATTAATTCGAACATGTCCCAAACATGTCGGAAATGACATAAATGGTAACAAATATGCCAGAAGGGTAGTGGTAAAAGTAAAATTTAGAATAAAAATTAAAAACGAACACCAAAAAAAAAAAAATCCGGATAATCGAGTCTCCGGATAATCCAGTCTGACCTATATCTTTACATATAAAAATGTCTGTCTGTCTGTCTGATCTGTCTGATTTTGGGGCCGGGGAAGGTTTTTATAATAGTTCGAGACTCCTCTCTGCTTTGTAAGAGAGGGCTCCCACACAAATGAAACATAAATTTCTGAAAAACCCGAGATAATCGAATCAAATTTGGCATGTTGATGTTTTAAGAAGCAAGAAATATTTCTTTGGCAGTGTGAGACCCCTCCCTGCTCTAGATGGGAGGGCTCCCATACAAACAAAACACAAATAGCTGTAAAACTCGAGAACTAGTCAAGCAAATGAACCACAATTATTAAGGTGACGGGAGCAACAAATGTTTTCGTGGTAGATCGACATCCCTACCTTCTGTAGAAGGGAGGGCTCCCATACAAATAATCTAATCAATCTAATCAACTAAATGTAACCAAATTTAGCACGTTGGGGTTTTTGGGAAATATGTTTTTATGATGATATGACACCCCATCCTACTCTGAAATTGAAAGAGGGGTCCATACAAATTTCTGCATATCCTCAAGTTAATCAATCAAATGAAACCTTATTGAGCATGTGAGGGTTTTTGGGAGCGAGAAATATTTCTATAGTGGTTCGATACCCCTCCCTCTTCTAGAAGGGAGTGTTTTCATACAAATAAAAAAAAAATTTTGCATAACTCGAAAACTAATCAACCAAATGGAACCAAATTTTACATGTGGAGGTTGTTAGGGGTAGGACACGTTTTATCCTGTGAAACGGAGGGTTCCCATTTAAATGAAACCCAAATTTCTATTCTAATTCAATAACTAGTCAAGCAAATGGAATCAAATTTCAAAAGTGAGGATTTTAGAGTACCCCCCCTTCGACTTAGGATGGGGGAGATAGTCCCACACAAATTGAAAAAAGATATTTCACCCATTTTTTTTCCGGAAAACAATCGTAAATGACCGAATACCACCCATTATCGATATTTCCGGAACCAGAATGACGTCCAGAGATCAGAAATTGACGCCACATGCCATTTTGAAATCTAAGACGTCGATTTCCGGTGTCTGGAAAACAGCCGAAAATGACCGAATACAGTCATACCTCGATATAAGGCAACCTCGATATAACGTAACTTGATACAGCGTAACTTTTACCTCTATATAATATAACTTTTTCAAATATCTTTAAATTAAAGTACAATTTTTTTGGGGGTGTATAATATTCTGAATAAATGTTTTAAGTAAGTTTTGAAACCAATAAGTGCCGTAAATTAGGGTAAAGTTGACTTTTTTTTCAATGTTTTGTGACTGGTTATTATTGTCTAGGAAAATTGTCTAAAAAGTACATAAGTCAGGTTTGTATATTCTGCTGCGTAACCATCAATAATTTTGCATCAATGAAAAATCGTGCTTCGATATAACGGAACTTGACATAACGTAACGAAAATAAAAATAAAGTTGCCTTATATCGAGGTATGACTGCACCACCCAATATCTGTATTTCCTCAATCGGGATAATGCACAGAAACCAAAAAATAACCCATTACCATTTGTAATTAATTTCATGCTTCGAAACCTGAAGCGACAAGATTTGACAAGCGAAAAGATTTGACGTAAAGCATCTGAAAACAACAATACTTTAAGACAAATTCTAGGACGAGGATGTTCTTATTCGGATAAAACCAATCATTTCAAACGGTTTGCCTTTTGAGTTTAAACGTATTCAATACCCGATTCGTCATGCATTTGCAAACTTTAAATAAATCACAAGATCAATCTTAGGAGGTATGTGGAATCATTTCAGAATGTTTAAAATTAATTAAATTTGAAAAAATGGGCGGGACAAAGTTTGCCGGGTCAGCTGATTCACTTATAAAACAATTAAGTTACTCTCTCATCATTCGTGTTGGTACGTTTTTTTAAGACTTGTTCATTCAAGATTAAGTTTTCACACAGTAAGCAGATTGTTATCGTTTCATAAATTTTCTGAGCAAATGGCGAAGAAAAGAAAGCAATAAGTGTGTGCGTGTCGTTACCAAGAAAAGTCGTAAAAAGAAATGTCGTGAAAAAGGATTGAATTTCTACGTGCATGAACCTATGATATGCATAATGACGTTATAAAAATATTTCTCGCTATGAAAATAGTCGTTATAGACCGTCTACAGATTTATCTGACAGCTCATTGTGGCACGCAATGAACGCAGTAAAGAAATTTAATACAATCTGACAGCACACCTGGGAAACAGTTAATGTTTTGATTATTAACCTGTCTCTTGCTACGTGCACAGTGCGGTGTGGAATAGTACATGAATTAGGAACAAGTTAAATCAATAATTGCCTTAGCTTTATTTTTGGCTTAAGCGTAATGTTTCTTCATGTTTTGAAACCATTTTAGTTGTAAATGCGACATTTTTGAAGAGTGAAAACCATGTAAAATACAACACAAAAGCACTCTTCCACATAAATTTTACAAATTTTACAGCTATTTAAACTTATGACACGACTACAAATCAAGGTGTTCGATTAAACTTTTTAATTGACTGATTTTTGTAAGCAATAGATAGTAGTTTCAATGCTACCAACTTGGGCTTATCAAAGCAATCCCGAGATTACATAGTTTTCTTTCTTGAGAAAAAAGAATATACAGCAATAATCTATTGGTATCATCATGATGTCTGTGTTTGGAGGCTACAATAAAAATCATCATAATCTACTATTAATCATTGCATTGAAACTGAAATTTTCTGCCCATTTGAGCGGTATTGATCTGGTAAGATCGTGAAATCACCAAACCATACTTAGCTTCCTCCTCGACATATGCTCAAAGCCACATCAAAATTATCTTCCAGAAAACGTCTCTTGCACACCACCGCCAGACAATAGGCGACTAAGCCACACAATGCATCCAGCCTGTTGGCACGCAATGACTTCAATTTAGCACACCGGCAGAAACATGCAATCCAGTTCCACCTCTTTACCCTTTCCCTCCTGTGAGGGGAGTAAACCAACTAAACATCCAGCGGTGTGGTGCGTTGATTATGAAGCGGCAAAAGAGCAAAGTAGCGGCTGCTTAGTGTGCCAGTCCTTGGGACGACGAACCACGCTATTATGCATGTTCGCGCCGAACAAACCCTTCATAAGTCGGTTCGTACACATATCAGGAGGAGTCTCGGTTTCGAACTGGAGTTTTGCCTCCCTTTCCACATTACGTTTTTCGGAACCCTAAACCGTGCCTTAAACTGCCTGATCGCAAAAAGGTTTCCAGGGAAAACCGCTTGGCTTGAATAAACACAGCCCGAGCCGGAGCTCGAATACTGATAAAAGTCACGCATTCGGTTTGCACACCGTCGTACACACTCCTGGCGTCGCTTCCTTCGCTGGATCAAGCGTCCGCCGGGCCAGACCACCTCATTATTCGTGGCTTTCTTCTAAGTGCTCGGCCTGTACTTTATTTTTTATTATTCCCGGCGGCAGCTGGCCAAAGTCCAGTCCTGCATTGAGATAATGGCTTAATTTAGATATTTATATTTCTGCAGCATCGTGGTCCTACTTCTGACAGACCCAACATAATTTTGCCTGCATGCAAAGCGGCCCGAAATCGATGCAACGAATGCGGAGATGAGGTAACCGAGGTAGAAAAATATATAATTTCCGATTTAATCAGTTTGGAAAGGGTATGCATGTGCGTTTCCTCCGTGGTGGCCCTCCTTGGATGTTACACGGAGAATGATCATGGTAATAAGTGTGCGAAAAGGACTCGCACAAAGTGTATGATTGGATTCTGATTAGGCTGACAGACTAACCGACTGCCGACAACTCGCGCAGACTACTGATAACGAAATAAAAAAGCTTATTAACATTCCGCGAAGCATCTATTCCGCAGAAGCAAGCAATAAATCAATTATTTCAACCACCACCACTCTTCGATCATCGTCCTTATCTGTTCGAATTGATGATTTGCGCATGTATCAGTAGATTTCCTGTTTACCGTGGTACCATCAGCAAACAAGGCAAACAAAAACAGTAACAACAACAGGGTGCACAAGTGCATCCGTAACAAATTTGCTTGCGCGGCGAGAGAGGCAAAGAGACGACAAAAACGAGTTTATACACAGAACACTTTTACTCTCACGCTCTCGTAGTATCTCCCTTCTCTCAGCGATCGTATTCGCGCAAGTTGAGTGAGGATCCAAAACAAGACCGTTTCAGTGGTAAACTCGACAGTTCTGTGCGGATCGCGTTTCCGACGGCGGTGATGTGAACGCGAACATTTCTTTTTACTACATGCGAGACGCAGACAATTTAACTATACCTACGTGATGTTTTGTTTTGCTTTCGATGGTTATTGTTTTGGTTGAAGTTTTTTTTTTGTTATTGTTGTGAGAATCTCGTGTGTCACGATCAGTGCGCGGCATTTGTGGCCAAGTAAGTTTCTCAGCCAGTCAGCAAAAGGCGCATCAAATCGGTTATTGCAAAATTTCTTCATCGGAAAGGGGAAGAAGCTTTTATTACCTTGGTGCAGCGAATTGTGGATTTTTCTGTTTATGCTGATAAATCGGCGAGTGCGGAGGAAAATGTAGAGGAATTAAGATTTTGTGCTCCGTTGTGATCGCGGCAATAAACCGTGAGCATATAGAGGCGTGATCGGTTTGAGGCTTGAATTGGTGGGCGTGGTTCGAACCAATCATGTCCGCGTCACGGTGGGGGGCTTCAATTAAAACGACCAGAGCAGTAGAGACCCGTGGCGCGGTGGAACCATCGAAGCAGTGATTTTTATCACGCTCAATCGAACGCCTCTCGCGTCGATCCACCAGAACAAAGTCATGCGCGATTATCTACACCCTTTGCGCTGTCTCCCGAAGGTTGACGAAGGAGTTTGGCTCCCTCGTCTTCTTCGCGTTGGTCAGCCTTGGTTGAGGGAGCCAACTAGGGGGAAAACACACCGCTCATAATTTTCTCGTTTTTATGCCTCGAAGCAAATTGTTTACTTTTCTCCTCTTTTGTTATTTTCTTCCTCATATTTAATCTTCGTGGCTGCCACGGTGCAACTCAATCCAGCCTCGAAACCCTTCCGGCCAGTGCTCCTCGCTTCTGCCGCTGTTGCAGCTGGCCGGCCCTGCTTCTCCACGAACGTCTCCGTCCCAGAGCGGTTGCGAAGTATATTATTTCGCTTCTTTCTATTTATGAAATGTTATTTCTCAATTATTCGCAATCGCTTTTTATCCTGTACTCTCCTTGTTGCTGGTGCTGAACCAGGAGGAAGAAAAACAATCCCATCATAATAGATAATTTGCTTATCAAATAAAGCAATCATCCTTTGTAAGAATGGACCAGCATCATCGCAGCATCATAATACGATCGTGGTGCAAACAAAGAGAAGAGTCCCCGTCTTTCTTGCGCTCGTTGATGATGCTGCCAAACAACACAATGACGCTCTGCGGAGAATCGGTACAATACCGGGCTATGAGTTCACGCAAATTTCACTCCTTCACTTCGGAGGTTTGGACCACCCGATCGGTGGTGCACATGCTACGGGTTGCTGCTAGCTGCCGTTGCTGCTGTGAAGAGCCTGTCTGACGGTTCATTTTCTGCCAACTCGCTGTAAGGAAATACCTGCCACACGTTCTCAGTTGCACGTTCACGATTTTGACAGCTGAACATGAATACGATCCGAAGAGGACGACGGAAGGGGATTGATTTCTTCCCAACTATGGAACCGCAGAATTTACCCTTACAATTGCAAATCAGTGCAGTAGCGCTAAAGGTTTGTGATAGTTGTTGATTATTACATGTTGAAAAAGCTGCTTGAAAGCTGTTAAAACATTTTACATTTTACTAGGAATAAGACTATGTGAATTGTTTTCACAGTTAACACGCACTTTGTCTTATAACACCACACATCGGCATGAAAATCAACGATGAATTTTTTTAAATTATTTCACAAATTGAAGAAATGTAAAAAATAATGCTGATAAATTTCCACTCACCAAACAAACAATTCCGCATTAGAAGTCGAGACATAATAGTCTTTCGCATCACACTAAAAAACCTACCAAACCCGAGAAGACAAAATGTGTCCACCTACAAATCCATCATATCAGTAGCTAATTGTCAACTATTCACTTAGTTTTCCGACTAGATCATTGCATAGAACGGCCTAACCTCACTTTTTGTGACATTCTTGGAAGGTTTGTTAACAAGATGTTAGAACTTGGGACGACTATTCGATTTTTGATTGTTCTTACGATCATTGTGACCTATTCCATTAGAAAAAGCATGAGAAACTAGTGATACTGAACACATTTATATCAGAGTAAATCAATCCCGAAAAGCATTAGGACAAAAACATTTTTGGCTCCATCGGAAATTAATCTAACTTCGCAAAATTTACCTTCCAGAATTGTCAAATGACGTCATCGTGCAATGATCTATAGCGAATAAAACAGCAAGCTCCACTAGTTTCAACGTGAATCGGGACGGCATCCATGATGATGATGATGATTGATGATGATGATGATGGTCCCACCTCATAACCCTACATCGGTTTGAGCTGGTCGATTTATCTAAGAAAGATATTATTTAAAGACATACAATGTAACCAGTAGGCAAAAAAATAACGGACTGGTTATTAATACAGACATAGTAACCCTTCAAAAGAATACCAATAATTTGAAAATTAAAAAAAAAACGATTTTCCAATAACATCATTGATCCAAGGCTCATCCAAAACGTTTCCAACCCGAAAATTATCTGGATTTGGTTAGGAATCGAACCTAACATTTAGGAGCTTTAACTAATCAGAATTGGTTCTGGATAACGATCCAAAACTGCGAGAGAGATCCTATGATACTATAGTTATCGATAACGAGCTATACAGTCCACAGGCAAACCAAGCCTTTTCAGTTTTTTCTCCCAACCCTTTGTTCTAAATCGTGAAAACAGATAAATATTAAAAATCTTAATGAAAATATATATAATATCACAAACCAGAAAAGCAACTTATCAACCCGATATGCCTTTTGTTTCAATTTCAGGGGTTTAACCCTGATGTACTCAGTATCCAGATTGTCTATGTCAGTCTACGCGCGCGTGGCTCAAACATGTGTAGTCAACTCATTTTTTTTTAACTCTACTATTTAATATTATTAGCTATATTCAAACAAAAATCCATCATCATCAATGAACATAATAACTTAGTGTACCAGATTAATTTGAAAAAAAAATATACTTAAATATTACAATCTTCTTTATTAATTAACAAAAAAATCGTTGAAATCTGTCTACAAAACAGATTTTATGTGTGAAATACAAAGCCTTTTAAACTCCGCCATTGTTGCTGCACGTTTCACTTGTCTGGGCATCGAATTGAAAAAGTTAATTCCTTTATACAACAGAGAGTTCTGTGATTTACTAAATAAAAAGTGTGGTGTTCTAGCGACTTCCGCGTTTCTAGTGTTGTACCTATGAAAATCACTTCCCCTATCAATTCGATCACACAAATATCGAGGCAGCATATTATTAAAAATTTTATAAAGGAACACCATTGTCAAAAAATATACTCGTTGCTTCACAGAAAGCCATTGCAACGCGTCCAGCATGAAACTCGAGGAAGTGTATCTATTACATCTTAATATTAAACGCATTACTTTATTTTGTAAACGCTGTTATCTCAATATTTGTATATTATATGCAAGGAATAAGATGGATGAGCAAAAGTCTATGTGTGGTGAAATGACTGATTTATACAACAAAATTTTACTACTAACAGTCAATTCATTTTTTAAACGGCACAGAATACCGTATTTTTTAGCCATTTTTCTGATGACGTTGTCAATGTGAGACTTGAAAGTTAACTTGTCATCAATGATTACTCCAAGATATTTTAACTCATTCACGCGATCAATCGTCTCACCATTAATTGCAATATTTACGTCTGGTCTGGAGTTGGCCGAAGAAATAATCAAATATTTAGTTTTGCTAATGTTTAGCTTAAGTTGTTTTAAATTTAACCAATTCGCCAGATAATGTAAGTCTTGGTTTAAAAGTGTTTCAACATCATTTGGATTTTTAGCCGCAATGAACAGAACAGTGTCGTCGGCAAATAAATTTACATCACAAAACCGTAAAACTCGCTTCATGTCATTAATATAAATTATAAACAAAATGGGCCCTAAAACACTTCCTTGCGGTACACCCAGTGTATTAGCAATGGAAACTGATTCAGAATCATAAAAACGAGTCTTCTGAGTTCTAGCACACAAATAGCTTTCAAACCATTTATATGCTGTCCCTACGATACCAAAGCGCTTTAATGTTTGCAACAATAAGGGCCTAGAAATTGTTTCAAAAGCGCGATTTAGATCCACAAACACCGCAAAAATAGTTTCTTTAGCCTCGATTTTCTCTTTCCATTTTGCTAACACCAAATTCAATGCAGACTCACAAGAGTGTCCCTCTCGATAACCTGATTGTTCTGGGATCAGCAAATCATTACTGTTTAAATAATGCATTAGCTGGCCTTTAACAATTAGCTCCAAAATTTTCTCTAATGTGTGCAGTATATTAATGGGGCGGAACTCTTCGGCTTTATCCGTCCCAGTAATTTTGGGGATAGGAACCACAAGAGATTCCTTCCAAACTTCAGGCACGTGCCCTGTTTGTAAAGATTCGTTAACAAGGTCCAGCAGGTCGTGTCCAATTACATGAAAGCAATCTTGTATTACTTTTGCGTTGACATTGTCGATACCAGCCGATCTCTTCAAAGAGTAACAAATATCTTCCAACTCTGCAAAAGTAATAGGATGAAAACCATCAAATCTACAGTTATTATGGATCGGCTGTATTATCTCGTCAGGTTCATTGACCACATCAATACTTTGATTGATCGATTGAACACTTTCAACGAAATAACTGTTAAATTTATTTGCAATAACTCGCGCGGAGTTTTCCTCAATACCATTAAAAGTAATGCACTGTGATAATGTATTATTACTTTTCATTATTTTTTTTAAGTTTTCCATAACTCTTTGCTGTTATTTTGATGTTGATCGATCTTCCGTTGTATATATGCACATCTAACCTTTTTCAAGGTGCGTGAATGTATGTTTCGCGCCGCGGTGTACCTGTTCCAATCATCGTTATCATTACTTCTACAAAATTTTTTATAACATTTATCTCTTCTACGTTTTAAACGCACAAGATCTAAAGAGTACCAGCTGTTCGAATTCTCTCGGTTTGATCGTTTTCAATTGAAATACAAATTGTCTCATGGTCTGTTATTTTATAATCGGCCTCTGTGAAGGAGTTAACATTATCAAAATTGGAGAACACATGATCAATCAAGGTACGAGAGTGTCTGGAAATTCTTGTAAATTGAAAAACTGTTTGTCTTAGATTGAAAAAACCGACTAATTGCTTTAATTGATTCGAGTTCGATCCACCAAGCCAATCAATATTGAAATCACCAGCAATTACGTTTAATTTATTCAAATCAACAAAATTTTCCCACCAGTTATCTAAAATTTCCAAAAAACGCTGGTCACTCGAACTGGGGGAATGGTAGACTATTCCAAAATTTCCCATCGTCATGCCTCTCTGAACTGATATTCCCAGGAACCAATTGTTTTCGACAGATTCGTTTGATAGAATGTTGAACTTGACTGATTCCTTGGCGTAAATAGCAACCCCACCAGTATGTCTGGAATGTGAAAGGCAAAAAGCAACTTTAGAACCCGGAATACTATATTGATCAAATGCATCAGCTTCCACTATGTGAGTTTCAGCCAGCAATACTAACATTGGTCGTTTTTTTTCCACAAGATGCCGCAAAGCAACATAATTCGTGGATAAACCAGCAATATTAAGATAAACTATTTCTAATTTCCTCTCACATTGCATTTTCTTCAGCTGCTATTTTCTTGACAACATGTTGCTTTTTCTTTTTTCAAACAGTCTCCGAAAAACTGGACACTGCGAACTTGATGCTGGATGTTTCGCGTCCGAATTCATTTTTAACTCATTATTATGTTTTAAACAATTTTCGCATTTATAATCAGTAGAAGCGCATTCCGATGTTTTGTGCTTTTCACTGCATTTAGAGCATGTCTCAGGATTAACACACTCTGTGCTTTTATGACCAAATTCGCCACATTTAAAGCAACGAAATACATTTATGGCCTCTCGTACAAAACACTTGTCCCACCCAATGCTTACTTTTCCAGCATTCATTAGGCAGTTATAAGTGTCTAGATCAACTTCGATTATCACGTTAAACTTGTTATATTTGAAGCGTGAATTTTCATACTCGGCAATAACCTTTACTTCTTTAAAGCCAATGCTATCATTCTGACTTTTCAACAAGTCTATGAATTCATCGGAGGAATATCGATCACTCATTCCCACAATCTTCAACTTAGGCCTCGCGAATGTGGGAATAACAGCATTATATCGTTCACCCAGGTTGCTTTCAATGTCTTTTTTAACAACCTCAACATTATCCCCTACTGCACACTCTGCAATTATCGAGCCATTCTTACCGTTTCTAAAGTTCCTAATTTTGTGGATTTTTGGATCTAAAGTTTTTTTCAAAAAACATCTAGTATCTTCACTAGATTGAGAAGTCTCGACCGGTTTGATCACAATGACCGGCCGAGCCTTACGGTTTTCCTTTTTCTGTAATTTATTTGATATACTCCCAGTCGAACTCGCTAAAACATTCGCGTATGTTGGTAAACTTTCCGAAAAAACCTCGTCATCACGTACTAGAAACATCTTTTTACTGGGGTTAGAGTCCGATTCAGAGTGAACCGTTCTCTCATTTCGACTCCTTTTTCTGTTCATTGGACCATTATTTCTATCGCGATCGGTATTTAAGACTATTTGGTTTTTGAAATCATCCAGCTTTCTGGCAACCCTGGTCTCAATATTTACCAGACTCTCACGAAGAGAATCGCTGAAAGATTTCAAAATAGTCTCGATCGCGTTAGATCACAATGACCGGCCGAGCCTTACGGTTTTCTTTTTCTGTAATTTATTTGATATACTCCCAGTCGAACTCGCTAAAACATTCGCGTATGTTGGTAAACTTTCCGAAAAAACCTCGTCATCACGTACTAGTAACATCTTTTTACTGGGGTTAGAGTCCGATTCAGAGTGAACCGTTCTCTCATTTCGACTCTTTTTTCTGTTCATTGGACCATTATTTCTATCGCGATCGGTATTTAAGACTATTTGGTTTTTGAAATCATCTAGCTTTCTGGCAACACTGGTCTCAATATTTACCAGACTCTCACGAAGAGAATCGCTGACAGATTTCAAAATAGTCTTGATCGCGTTAAAAACAGCAACATTTATCTGGGTTTCAATTTTGTTTTGATTATTTGTGAGCGACAGAGAGACAGATGATAAGGCATCTCTCATCTTTGTCAACTCACTCAAAACATCATCTTTCCCACCGTCATCACAGGCTGATAAACACGAAACACATTTAAACACAATATTATCATTATCATTAACGACTTTCGCTGCTATTTTCGTAAGGGGCGTGCAAACTCTGTGGAACTGAGATTTGCATTTACCAACGCAAACAACCGGATCGTCGCTAATGCGAATGATATTACCACATTTGCCACAATCCATCTTCCCGCTGCAAACAAGCCGAAGCTGCTGCAGACCAATACGCTGGACTCGTCCAGCAGCAACGGAGGGTAAAGGCAAATGAACAATGAAAAAACACAACAATGAAATTTCAATCAGCAGCCGTAGCGTCTATATAACATAGATGCGTTGGTCGGCGCTGGTATAAAATAAATCGATAAAAAACAGAATAAATTAAAAGCATTCAAAGACACTTCTACTTATCCGTTGAGATATCCAATTATGCCGTCGGATCACTAGCACTAGATCACCAAAAGCACTTGATTTCACACAAAAAAATAGCTTTTAAATCAGCACACTAGTGGTACACAAGCTAACATGCTCACCGTCATCACTTGAAACCCCACTCCAAGCGTGGGAGGAACGGTGGCTCCCTCCTGCATTCTACCGCATTTCGGAAGTGCCTCATTAAATATCATAAATTTTTCGAGTAACTTGCAATTTTTTATTGTTGATATGCCAACCTAGCACCGGAGCACCTTTGGTTTTATCGTGAATGCCACACTTGCCCTTTTTCACATCACTATTTTTTCTCTCCCGGTGTTGTTTACATTTTCACGCCGATAGCCACTAGAATATTTTCCACTAATACCAGCACGTACGAGTTTCGTAACCACTCAAACTACGTATACTTTTCTCTTTACACTAATAAACATGGCGATCGTATCTAATTTTCGCGAAAAATCGGCCGAAATGAACTAAAATTTGCTTCCAAAGTGTAGCGCCTCGCAAAACTCCGTTTTCTGTTTTTTTCTAGTTTCAAGTCAACTGCGTGTGTCAAATTCTGCGCCCGTGTTGTCAGCACTGCTAGCAGTAGGCTGCGCTCCAAGTATGATGACAGTTCTACAAGGTATGCTACATTTTTGTCTATCCACGCACACAAACTAATCTCGTTATGAAAAACTTCGCGTTTGTATGGAATTCGGAACATTTTTGGAAATTTCTCGTTTTATGTTGTTTTATGTTTGATTTTTTTGGTTGGAGAGTGAATCTCCAATTGAGACACACTAGAAATTGATATTAATTTAGATTTAGTGTGAAAAACTGCGACAATATGTCGAATTAAAATATATAAAAATGCTACATTTCTAATATTTGGCATTTTAACATTTTTGGCTCCATCGGAAATTAATCTAACTTCGCAAAATTTACCTTCCAGAATTGTCAAATGACGTCATCGTGCAATGATCTATAGCGAATAAAACAGCAAGCTCCACTAGTTTCAACGTGAATCGGGACGGCATCCATGATGATGATGATGATTGATGATGATGATGATGGTCCCACCTCATAACCCTACATCGGTTTGAGCTGGTCGATTTATCTAAGAAAGATATTATTTAAAGACATACAATGTAACCAGTAGGCAAAAAAATAACGGACTGGTTATTAATACAGACATAGTAACCCTTCAAAAGAATACCAATAATTTGAAAATTAAAAAAAAAACGATTTTCCAATAACATCATTGATCCAAGGCTCATCCAAAACGTTTCCAACCCGAAAATTATCTGGATTTGGTTAGGAATCGAACCTAACATTTAGGAGCTTTAACTAATCAGAATTGGTTCTGGATAACGATCCAAAACTGCGAGAGAGATCCTATGATACTATAGTTATCGATAACGAGCTATACAGTCCACAGGCAAACCAAGCCTTTTCAGTTTTTTCTCCCAACCCTTTGTTCTAAATCGTGAAAACAGATAAATATTAAAAATCTTAATGAAAATATATATAATATCACAAACCAGAAAAGCAACTTATCAACCCGATATGCCTTTTGTTTCAATTTCAGGGGTTTAACCCTGATGTACTCAGTATCCAGATTGTCTATGTCAGTCTACGCGCGCGTGGCTCAAACATGTGTAGTCAACTCATTTTTTTTTAACTCTACTATTTAATATTATTAGCTATATTCAAACAAAAATCCATCATCATCAATGAACATAATAACTTAGTGTACCAGATTAATTTGAAAAAAAAATATACTTAAATATTACAATCTTCTTTATTAATTAACAAAAAAATCGTTGAAATCTGTCTACAAAACAGATTTTATGTGTGAAATACAAAGCCTTTTAAACTCCGCCATTGTTGCTGCACGTTTCACTTGTCTGGGCATCGAATTGAAAAAGTTAATTCCTTTATACAACAGAGAGTTCTGTGATTTACTAAATAAAAAGTGTGGTGTTCTAGCGACTTCCGCGTTTCTAGTGTTGTACCTATGAAAATCACTTCCCCTATCAATTCGATCACACAAATATCGAGGCAGCATATTATTAAAAATTTTATAAAGGAACACCATTGTCAAAAAATATACTCGTTGCTTCACAGAAAGCCATTGCAACGCGTCCAGCATGAAACTCGAGGAAGTGTATCTATTACATCTTAATATTAAACGCATTACTTTATTTTGTAAACGCTGTTATCTCAATATTTGTATATTATATGCAAGGAATAAGATGGATGAGCAAAAGTCTATGTGTGGTGAAATGACTGATTTATACAACAAAATTTTACTACTAACAGTCAATTCATTTTTTAAACGGCACAGAATACCGTATTTTTTAGCCATTTTTCTGATGACGTTGTCAATGTGAGACTTGAAAGTTAACTTGTCATCAATGATTACTCCAAGATATTTTAACTCATTCACGCGATCAATCGTCTCACCATTAATTGCAATATTTACGTCTGGTCTGGAGTTGGCCGAAGAAATAATCAAATATTTAGTTTTGCTAATGTTTAGCTTAAGTTGTTTTAAATTTAACCAATTCGCCAGATAATGTAAGTCTTGGTTTAAAAGTGTTTCAACATCATTTGGATTTTTAGCCGCAATGAACAGAACAGTGTCGTCGGCAAATAAATTTACATCACAAAACCGTAAAACTCGCTTCATGTCATTAATATAAATTATAAACAAAATGGGCCCTAAAACACTTCCTTGCGGTACACCCAGTGTATTAGCAATGGAAACTGATTCAGAATCATAAAAACGAGTCTTCTGAGTTCTAGCACACAAATAGCTTTCAAACCATTTATATGCTGTCCCTACGATACCAAAGCGCTTTAATGTTTGCAACAATAAGGGCCTAGAAATTGTTTCAAAAGCGCGATTTAGATCCACAAACACCGCAAAAATAGTTTCTTTAGCCTCGATTTTCTCTTTCCATTTTGCTAACACCAAATTCAATGCAGACTCACAAGAGTGTCCCTCTCGATAACCTGATTGTTCTGGGATCAGCAAATCATTACTGTTTAAATAATGCATTAGCTGGCCTTTAACAATTAGCTCCAAAATTTTCTCTAATGTGTGCAGTATATTAATGGGGCGGAACTCTTCGGCTTTATCCGTCCCAGTAATTTTGGGGATAGGAACCACAAGAGATTCCTTCCAAACTTCAGGCACGTGCCCTGTTTGTAAAGATTCGTTAACAAGGTCCAGCAGGTCGTGTCCAATTACATGAAAGCAATCTTGTATTACTTTTGCGTTGACATTGTCGATACCAGCCGATCTCTTCAAAGAGTAACAAATATCTTCCAACTCTGCAAAAGTAATAGGATGAAAACCATCAAATCTACAGTTATTATGGATCGGCTGTATTATCTCGTCAGGTTCATTGACCACATCAATACTTTGATTGATCGATTGAACACTTTCAACGAAATAACTGTTAAATTTATTTGCAATAACTCGCGCGGAGTTTTCCTCAATACCATTAAAAGTAATGCACTGTGATAATGTATTATTACTTTTCATTATTTTTTTTAAGTTTTCCATAACTCTTTGCTGTTATTTTGATGTTGATCGATCTTCCGTTGTATATATGCACATCTAACCTTTTTCAAGGTGCGTGAATGTATGTTTCGCGCCGCGGTGTACCTGTTCCAATCATCGTTATCATTACTTCTACAAAATTTTTTATAACATTTATCTCTTCTACGTTTTAAACGCACAAGATCTAAAGAGTACCAGCTGTTCGAATTCTCTCGGTTTGATCGTTTTCAATTGAAATACAAATTGTCTCATGGTCTGTTATTTTATAATCGGCCTCTGTGAAGGAGTTAACATTATCAAAATTGGAGAACACATGATCAATCAAGGTACGAGAGTGTCTGGAAATTCTTGTAAATTGAAAAACTGTTTGTCTTAGATTGAAAAAACCGACTAATTGCTTTAATTGATTCGAGTTCGATCCACCAAGCCAATCAATATTGAAATCACCAGCAATTACGTTTAATTTATTCAAATCAACAAAATTTTCCCACCAGTTATCTAAAATTTCCAAAAAACGCTGGTCACTCGAACTGGGGGAATGGTAGACTATTCCAAAATTTCCCATCGTCATGCCTCTCTGAACTGATATTCCCAGGAACCAATTGTTTTCGACAGATTCGTTTGATAGAATGTTGAACTTGACTGATTCCTTGGCGTAAATAGCAACCCCACCAGTATGTCTGGAATGTGAAAGGCAAAAAGCAACTTTAGAACCCGGAATACTATATTGATCAAATGCATCAGCTTCCACTATGTGAGTTTCAGCCAGCAATACTAACATTGGTCGTTTTTTTTCCACAAGATGCCGCAAAGCAACATAATTCGTGGATAAACCAGCAATATTAAGATAAACTATTTCTAATTTCCTCTCACATTGCATTTTCTTCAGCTGCTATTTTCTTGACAACATGTTGCTTTTTCTTTTTTCAAACAGTCTCCGAAAAACTGGACACTGCGAACTTGATGCTGGATGTTTCGCGTCCGAATTCATTTTTAACTCATTATTATGTTTTAAACAATTTTCGCATTTATAATCAGTAGAAGCGCATTCCGATGTTTTGTGCTTTTCACTGCATTTAGAGCATGTCTCAGGATTAACACACTCTGTGCTTTTATGACCAAATTCGCCACATTTAAAGCAACGAAATACATTTATGGCCTCTCGTACAAAACACTTGTCCCACCCAATGCTTACTTTTCCAGCATTCATTAGGCAGTTATAAGTGTCTAGATCAACTTCGATTATCACGTTAAACTTGTTATATTTGAAGCGTGAATTTTCATACTCGGCAATAACCTTTACTTCTTTAAAGCCAATGCTATCATTCTGACTTTTCAACAAGTCTATGAATTCATCGGAGGAATATCGATCACTCATTCCCACAATCTTCAACTTAGGCCTCGCGAATGTGGGAATAACAGCATTATATCGTTCACCCAGGTTGCTTTCAATGTCTTTTTTAACAACCTCAACATTATCCCCTACTGCACACTCTGCAATTATCGAGCCATTCTTACCGTTTCTAAAGTTCCTAATTTTGTGGATTTTTGGATCTAAAGTTTTTTTCAAAAAACATCTAGTATCTTCACTAGATTGAGAAGTCTCGACCGGTTTGATCACAATGACCGGCCGAGCCTTACGGTTTTCCTTTTTCTGTAATTTATTTGATATACTCCCAGTCGAACTCGCTAAAACATTCGCGTATGTTGGTAAACTTTCCGAAAAAACCTCGTCATCACGTACTAGAAACATCTTTTTACTGGGGTTAGAGTCCGATTCAGAGTGAACCGTTCTCTCATTTCGACTCCTTTTTCTGTTCATTGGACCATTATTTCTATCGCGATCGGTATTTAAGACTATTTGGTTTTTGAAATCATCCAGCTTTCTGGCAACCCTGGTCTCAATATTTACCAGACTCTCACGAAGAGAATCGCTGAAAGATTTCAAAATAGTCTCGATCGCGTTAGATCACAATGACCGGCCGAGCCTTACGGTTTTCTTTTTCTGTAATTTATTTGATATACTCCCAGTCGAACTCGCTAAAACATTCGCGTATGTTGGTAAACTTTCCGAAAAAACCTCGTCATCACGTACTAGTAACATCTTTTTACTGGGGTTAGAGTCCGATTCAGAGTGAACCGTTCTCTCATTTCGACTCTTTTTTCTGTTCATTGGACCATTATTTCTATCGCGATCGGTATTTAAGACTATTTGGTTTTTGAAATCATCTAGCTTTCTGGCAACACTGGTCTCAATATTTACCAGACTCTCACGAAGAGAATCGCTGACAGATTTCAAAATAGTCTTGATCGCGTTAAAAACAGCAACATTTATCTGGGTTTCAATTTTGTTTTGATTATTTGTGAGCGACAGAGAGACAGATGATAAGGCATCTCTCATCTTTGTCAACTCACTCAAAACATCATCTTTCCCACCGTCATCACAGGCTGATAAACACGAAACACATTTAAACACAATATTATCATTATCATTAACGACTTTCGCTGCTATTTTCGTAAGGGGCGTGCAAACTCTGTGGAACTGAGATTTGCATTTACCAACGCAAACAACCGGATCGTCGCTAATGCGAATGATATTACCACATTTGCCACAATCCATCTTCCCGCTGCAAACAAGCCGAAGCTGCTGCAGACCAATACGCTGGACTCGTCCAGCAGCAACGGAGGGTAAAGGCAAATGAACAATGAAAAAACACAACAATGAAATTTCAATCAGCAGCCGTAGCGTCTATATAACATAGATGCGTTGGTCGGCGCTGGTATAAAATAAATCGATAAAAAACAGAATAAATTAAAAGCATTCAAAGACACTTCTACTTATCCGTTGAGATATCCAATTATGCCGTCGGATCACTAGCACTAGATCACCAAAAGCACTTGATTTCACACAAAAAAATAGCTTTTAAATCAGCACACTAGTGGTACACAAGCTAACATGCTCACCGTCATCACTTGAAACCCCACTCCAAGCGTGGGAGGAACGGTGGCTCCCTCCTGCATTCTACCGCATTTCGGAAGTGCCTCATTAAATATCATAAATTTTTCGAGTAACTTGCAATTTTTTATTGTTGATATGCCAACCTAGCACCGGAGCACCTTTGGTTTTATCGTGAATGCCACACTTGCCCTTTTTCACATCACTATTTTTTCTCTCCCGGTGTTGTTTACATTTTCACGCCGATAGCCACTAGAATATTTTCCACTAATACCAGCACGTACGAGTTTCGTAACCACTCAAACTACGTATACTTTTCTCTTTACACTAATAAACATGGCGATCGTATCTAATTTTCGCGAAAAATCGGCCGAAATGAACTAAAATTTGCTTCCAAAGTGTAGCGCCTCGCAAAACTCCGTTTTCTGTTTTTTTCTAGTTTCAAGTCAACTGCGTGTGTCAAATTCTGCGCCCGTGTTGTCAGCACTGCTAGCAGTAGGCTGCGCTCCAAGTATGATGACAGTTCTACAAGGTATGCTACATTTTTGTCTATCCACGCACACAAACTAATCTCGTTATGAAAAACTTCGCGTTTGTATGGAATTCGGAACATTTTTGGAAATTTCTCGTTTTATGTTGTTTTATGTTTGATTTTTTTGGTTGGAGAGTGAATCTCCAATTGAGACACACTAGAAATTGATATTAATTTAGATTTAGTGTGAAAAACTGCGACAATATGTCGAATTAAAATATATAAAAATGCTACATTTCTAATATTTGGAGCATAATCTTAGTCATTGTCATAGCTCATGACTTTTGTTACTGTATGAAACATAAGCGATTCTATTTAGAAGCGCTATAAGAGTACAAGAAAAAAACGAAAAGTGCTAAAAGGTTACCGGCAAAATGATAAAAAGATCATATTTTACCTAAACCCCAGCGTGTTTATGTATTTCTCACAAATAAAACATGTTTCTTCATCCATTTTATAATTCTTCAGGAAAGTATGTTTTATAAGTTTAGTTTAAAATGCATAATCATTTCAAATTTCATACAAAATCTGAAAAAGTTCATAACGCTCACTAATACTAATGCATCGACGTGAATAGTATACCTTTTAGAACTGTCATTTATACTTGGAGGCTGCGCGTTTAAATATATTTAAACTTTGGTAACCATGTGCTGTTAACAATAATAAAATAATGCTTGGATTCCGTTCCGATTCACCTTAACGTACAGCAAGTCTTATGTCGAATTCGTTTTTACGGCAGGACTATCCTAAAAAACACTTTCCGAGCAGTTGCAATGGTGTGCGTAATACCAGAGGTAACTGTCACTTTTGTTTTGGTCATTATCGCCATTGTCTTTTATCGCATTTGTGCTACTGTACGAAAAATTTGCCAATTTACTGAAAAATGACAAAATAACAAAATAAAATAAATAAAATTCAACCTGATGTTTGACACGCAAAGAACGATAATCAAAGCAAACCGATTTTGACACTTTTTTTTTTTTGATTTTGCCACATACGTGTGAATGTGTTGTTGTCTTCAAAATTGCACTCGGTTTCTTGCGCGGACTGTCCGGGACAGAAAAACTGTAGTTCGGGATAGTCCGGGAAATGTAAAAAAACAGTGATAGGACAAAGTGTAGTCCGCGGGGTAGCTACACCGCAAAAACGAAAACGACATTAGAAGGATTTCGCGCCAACTCGACTAGAGTTCAATTCCCTCTCAGAATTTAATGAAACTTTGTGTGTGTTTAAGTCTTGCTACCCTATACAACTTTGCATATATATATATAATTTTTTTTTTTCAATATAAGTTTTTAGATGAACAATTTACTGCCCATAATCGCATATTTGTAACATTTGCAAAATTGGTTGTTCGAGCAAATCGCACTTTCATATTTTGACCTTAAATGCATTGTTCCTAATATATTCTTGCAAATAGACACTTCAACTGAACTTACTATCATGAAAAAAGTACTACTTTACACTATGTATACATTGAAAATTACTTTTGAAGTCAAATTGGTTGAAGTTTTTGCAATGATACATTTATGCCGTCACTTTCAAGCTACTTTTGGAATATATCACAGGGAAAATGAAGTTTTTCATGTATTCAACAAGCATGAGCTGAACATCAGAAACTGATCACCGCTGGTTAGTTACCGGACCAGAATAACTTCCGAGTTCCAAAGGATGCAGATGTGGATTTGGATGGAAACTTTTTTGACAAAAAAGTTGAAAAAGTTAAGTAGTGTGACAATTATGCGGTTATTTATGCTATGTGACAAAACAACTTGGTATTTTTTACGACTTTTTTTAAACAAACATAAGCATATTTTTCCAGATGTAAAAAGTACATACTATTCTGAGCATTTCCCAATAAAAAGCACGAAATCCATAAAATGTCGAATGTTACAATTATGCGATTACAGGCAGTTTAGATGCCTAAAATTCTTCTGAACAAATCAAAGTGAACACTCTTATGGGAGAAAATTGTTTGCCACAACCTTCGGTACACGGCTCGGAAGAAGAAATTTTCCAACAAAATTTTTTGAAGCGGCTCTATGCATGGTAGTTTAGGATCCGTTCAAACGAGTTTTTGTTAGAAATTCATTAATTCTTCTTCGAGCTGTTGATAGAATCTACACACTTTTAAACTGAAAAAAAGGAATAGAATTGAAATGTGAAGTGAAATAGAAGTGTAGTGTAAAAGTTTTGTTAGAAAAACTTTCACCCACTTGGGTATTTCAGGAAGAGTTTGAGGCATCAAAATTCTGTTTAAAAGAATTTAATGTAGGATCTCAAAATATATGCCTACTTTGGTTTGTTCAAGAGTTTTCTGTTTCTTTCTTTTCTGACCAATTTTGTTACCAGCATCATTTCGGTATGATTTTTCTCTGCAATATCAAAATAACCAACAGCTTCCAAAAACGTTAACTGATTCATTCTTGGCCACATAAAAATACAATTTCATGATTCATAATCCTGATAGCTATAAGCCATATGTAAATAAAACCATGATACACACTTAAAACTCACTGAGTGGTCGGTTTAATAAATAATGACAGTTGTCATATTTTTTCATAAATCTTAATTCAACATAAATGAAATTCGGTATAAAATATTACCGTGCTATCACTACCAAGATTACGGAGTTTTTCAGGCTGTTATAAGATATCGCATGATACATGTAAAATCACAACTTTTTCGGAAATTGGCCAAAATAGGAGCCCCAAGTGGCCTTTTTAGAAATGCTATGGCCAAAATAAGAGCATGGGAAAGTTTTTTAGTTGAAAAATATGTAATCAAAATGACATATTTTAATGATTTCAACTTAATGTTAGTACAAAATATAGGCGAATTCATCCGAATTTCCCATTGAACTGATTCAATTACATATTTTTCGAAGGAAGAAGATTGAATATCTGTCATACATAACATACTAAACCGCTGCTTTTACCTTAGCCATCCCTTAACAGCTTGTATCTAACTCAAGCCATTACCGTACTTCCAGGAGACACGAAAAAGTTTTGTTAGAGAAACTTTTTTTCCTTAAGAGTGCCCACTTTGGTTTGTTCAGACGAGATTTAGGCATCTAAATTGGATCCTAAAGTTTTAAACGGTTTTCTGATTTTTATATATCAGCTGAAAGAGTGCAATTTTCTGAGCGAAACGTGATTTTTGAAAAATGTTAATCGTTTTCCTTCGATTTTTAAATGATGAATAAAAAACTGCTCGAAATGCCCTAAATGACTCTTCTCTCATATACCGTACATGGGCGAAACTAAGACCTGTCTTAGTGGGTCAACTAAGACCTGTCAAGAAGTTTTTTCATTCTCAATTTGAAAATCGAAGGAAAACGATAAAAATTTTTTGAAAATCACGTTTTGCTCAGAAAACACGGCTTTTTCAAATGATATATAAAAACTGATTTAGGACCCAATTGCCTATTTAAAAACTTATTTTGCAATAAGAACTGAGATGACCGATTTTTTCAGATTCACTTTTTGTTTTTATAAAGCATTTTTGTGTTGTAGGATCTTGTTTGATATTTTTAAGAAAAAGTTCAGATGATTTCATAGCAGTTATCGCTCGATAAATTTTCTTGTCATTACCATACTTCCAGGAGGACACAAAAATGTGTTTGTTAGAAAAATTTCTTTAACATTTTTTCCCTGTTCATTTTTTCCATTGTTCAGATATATCGATTTATAAACATAACTTTAACCCTTCTCAAATGTTAGTACAGACAAATTTTCGAAAAAAAATATACAAAGTTTCAGCAAATATAATCCATGAATTATCCCAGTTTTATAGAAGTTGAAATTTTGTGACTCATTCACTGTTTTATTATAGTTAACAGCATTGTAGAACGTTGAAAAATGCAGAAAATCACAATGAAAAGCTATATCAAAAAAGATTTTATGGGGCATTCTAAGGTAAACTTCACAACAGTGCATTTAAATAGGCAGATACTCCACAAAAGTTCACTTAAATAGGTAGGTAGAAGAATGATGTCTTCGACAAAATTGTTTCTTTTGAATTGTTCTACAACTGTTGAACAAAGTTTTACATGATGGCCTCGCGCAGTGTAAGGCTTCGCTAAACACTGAATGTTCCCTGTAGGCCTAATATCGAAGGTCAGTTGCCAAAATATTGTGGACAGATCTAGCAGAGATATTCAGATCGATGGCAAGATTTCGAACTGAACGTTGCCTTTCTCGCTGGATACGCTCCCTCATAACTTTACCGACTTGCGGAGTTTTCCAAAGAGGATGTCTCCTTGTACCTTTTGATGGTTTTAGAAACGAAATGTCGCATAAGCCCTTATGATTTCACGCCTTTGAATATTACTCCAAAGCCAAAAAAAAACGCTTTACTACAATCTCCTGAAATTGCTTCATCGCGCATCGAAAACAAAACACAACTGTCTATATTGTTTACATATATTCTGCAAGCGGTCCTAACTGTCAGCTTCGGGGAGCACTCAGTGTGACCTACATGGTAGTTAATATTTTTTCATTGAGTCTAGCCATTTACTGACGGTAGATTAAATACAGTTTGATTCGATTAAGGAATCATGTTTCAATCCCCAGTTTTTCCGGTTTGAAAATCTGCATTGGGATATTGGAACGCTTGGTTGAATTCAGCAGGGAAAATTTTGTCAAGGTTACTTTTATCAAGCGCGATCAACAATTTCCGGAATGTTACTAGTTGTGCAACGACCTATTAGTTAAATTTGCGACAACCGTCTTCTTTTTCTTCAGACGGTGGCAACGGTCGCTGTCTAAAAACATTCTCGAACAAATATGTCTAACAAATACATTTTTTCTAGAAATGAGAATTACGGACGTTATGTGCGGAGATTTTGAGCTTGTAATAATATTTCTCAACATAAATAGAACGAAATAGACAGGAAAAATCCAAAATAACATAGCCAAACATGCATTTCTTTGATGCGTGAGTGTCAATTGACCATCTGTGCTTTGTGTGAGAGGCGACGGTTGTTCTACATTTACGAACGAAAGCCTACTGCGACGCACACTAAGGAAGCGAGGCCTGGTAAAAAATCAGATTTATAAATCGCACTAAGAAGCAATTGTTTCCATTCCGCCGGAAATCTGCTATTTAGATTTAAATACCATATGGGTCATGCCATGCAAAGTGACCACAAAAAAGCACAAACTTGTCATCGATCATCACTGATATGGCTCAAAATTGGGACCAAATTTACACTTTTCAGTAAATGCAGCCATTTTTATTTTAAGTTTGAAAACTTTTATTTCAATTTAATTTTTTTTGTGGAATAATTGAGAAAAAAGGCAACACTGCTACAAGAAAAAAATATTTGGATTTTTTTCCTAATTCCACAAACTTTGAGCCAAATCCGTGATGGTCGTGTCCAAGTAGTATGGACACTCCGAATAAAACAACTGATTTTATGCTTAACATATTAAGAAAACTGGTGGAATTATTCTTGGTTAAGAATCTATTGTCGAATTCGTTTCGCGGTGTAGCTACACTAGGACTACACTTTTTACCCCGCAAATGTTTTTTTTTTTTTTTGACGTGGGACTACGACTTTGTTTACTATACTGGGATGCATTCTGTAAAACTTCAAATGAAACTGGCAAATGTTGCGTCAGATTTCAAACGTTAATAACAGCATAACCACTTGATGGATAACAATAATCAATGTGTTGTTGGATAGATAAAATGTAGAACAATTTTGTGATATACTTGTTTTCATTCTAATTTCATTGCTAAGAGTTAAAATTGATAGAAAAGTTTCAATTACAAATTAACTCGAACAATGAACCAATTATATACAAGTTGAGATCGTTACATAACTGTGATGTTTGCTCAAAATTGCAAATTTGGAGGGGGACAGTAGACTGGGACACGGTTATATGGGAAAAAAGCGATGGTGTTATTTTTTCGCTCCCATACACTTTTCGTGTTCCTTATGGATCCTATAAAAACTGTGTAACTTTTCAGATCGATCGGTGAAACGCCCGATTTGCGCCCGATTTTTAAAGTTTCCATACGATTTTATATGGGAAAATTCACTTTTTCAAAACTTATTCTCTATAAATTCCCAGTTGGGTCCTAAAAATATATCGATACATGATATTTGTAGGAAATTTTCCTGAGAAAAACTCTTCTGAAGACTGTAAGGCGCTACGATGCTTGTAGAAACAGCTATTTACCCCAAACTGATTGAATGTCTGACGGACGGGGTCTGAAATCTAGGTTTTTAGCGTTACGTTATTTGTGTACGACGCCTTGTTGGATTTGGTTTTTGAGGATTTAGAGTTAATTCTGACTTTGACGCATTACGAGAAATTCTTGGTACTTCTTCAACAAGAACAATAGGATTTGTCAAATACATGTTGTTTGCACAAAAAATACTACAGGCATAATAACGTCAAATATAAACGAAATTCTTTTGAGTGTTGTTAAAATTTTTTCTAAAAATAAATTTCCAGGGAAGGCTGAAAATAAAAATACGTAAGTCACCGAGCAAACACATTGATTCTGTCTGCGGACTCTGTATGTTTTGTAACAAAAAATCCCCTAATTACAGTGTTTTGTCCCACGTCACCATTTCATACAACCCTAGGGCTGTATACCTTGTAGTATTTGACGTTCCGGACTACACTTTTTCTGTCCCGGACTACACCCGAATTAAGCAGAGTGTACTTTTGGGAGTTACCAACACATTCACACGTATGTGTCAAAACTGGTTTGTTTTTGGTTCTAAAATCTCTTCCTGAATTTTTTTTTTAATACTATTGATGACTTCCACTTGCGCTTTATCTTGATATTTAAGAAATAAGTGCCGAATTTGTGCGATTTTATTGATCGTTACTCGAAATCTTCTTATAACGCACCCCATTATAGTGTAAATTGATATAAGAACGTTTTCATGCCGAATAATTTTGCAATCCGCAGAGTTTTAATTGACCATGTTTGATATTATTGCAACTTTGCACACGTATTTGGCTAAAAAATTGAGTATTTCGCACGGGTTTTTTTTTTAGACTCACGAATAGCTTTTTAATAGGGCGTTATCATTTTGGCATAGGTTCCATTCGAAGCGTTGTAGCTTAGAAACGTTTGGTTGTACAAAAAACTTGTGTGAGAATGATTTGTTGGGTCTATCCTACCAATAACGAGAGATGATAATAAGGCAAAAATGCGTTTGCAATTGTGAGCTTTATCATTAGTTTTAAAGAACGACCATCCAAAAGACACCGAGAAAAACTCTCAAGTACAGTGCCTCCACAGTTATGGGTCAGCTACAATTATGGGTCACTTTTACGCAAAACGTCTATTCTCACGAAACTGAACAATTCTCATTAGCAGTGGTATTTTTTATAACTCACTTGTAACCTCATTTAAACGATTAAAATGATTTGAAGTTGAAAATGTCACTAAAAACTATAATCCTGCTCGGTGCAATAAGTGAAGTGACCCATAATTGTAGCAATGTTACATTTTGCGGTGCACAATTGTGGGTCAGTCTATATTTTGGCTATTTTTATTACTTTTACATGATAATGCATCGAAACTGAATAAAATAACTTATTATCAAGCTTTTACAACAATAAAATAACTTGCGCTTTGTATTTTGACGATTTTATAGATTAAATGATTTTGAATGCCAAAAGTGACCCAAAATTGTGTCTTTCGCTAGGTAAGTGATATTTTTCTTCCTAACCGATTTGCATGCATAAACTGCAGTCAAACTAAACTGAGTTAAAATTTGCCCCATACGTTTACCTAATTAGGTATGAAATTCTCGGGGTTTCGCTATTTTCTCCACAGTCCAAATAAGCACTGACGAAGGCACTATGTCAGTGCCGGAATACGTATTTGCAAGTGAAAAGTGAAACTAATTGTTGATCGAAAGTACACATCAGAACACAGAGATAGATAGTAAAACATCCGTAGTTGATAACTTTTCTGATTTTATATCCATTTTTGAACATTCAGACAACACGTTGACTGACCCATAATTGTAGAGGGACTGTATATTGCGTCAAAGCAAACAAAACAGTACACAGTTTCGGTTTCAGTTTCGTTTTTTCCGAAGCTGAACAAGTTACTTTTCTGCCATAAAGCCTACGTTTCACGATTCCTCGTGATCAACACAGCTCAACAAAAAAAAACCCTACCAGCGATGAAGTGCCAATTAGTGTATATCTCCATTTTCGTTTGCCCTATTTCGGCAATTAATTAACATGTTTAATGAATTACGTTTAACACTTCCCCGCCTGATGTAACACCCATTGTCCGCCTTGTGTGTGTATTTGTGCTGGGGTGGATTCGATCTCGTTCGAACCAGCCAAACGGCATTCCTAGAGAAAAAAAATCCCATTCACACCGAGCTGCTAACAATTGTTTTAGCTGGTAATGGTGATTTTTTTTTCTCCTTCGAGGCTCTCCTACGCAACGGTATCTTTCGATCGCAGCCCATGTGTGAACAGGGCAACCTCACCAGTTGTCCAACACATGCGCCCATGAAATGAATCTATCATCAACGTCGTTGCTTCTCCACCAGCAGTGTGGGACGAACTCAAAATTTACAATCTGTTTGTTTTGCTAATATCGATATTATTATAGCATATATTTATACAGTTTTAGTTTCGCTCCTAAGTAAACAGACGGAGCCGCTTCAGCTTTTGATGGTACGATCGCTGTCTTCTGCTCGATTAAGACATAGTCTCCCGAGCGTTCATCCCGTGTCAGCTCAGCTGTGTCCGCACGTCATGCCGGACGACCGTGCTGCAGCTCCGTAGCAAAGCGCCTCCCCGGTTTATAGAGGAGTATGAAGAGCGCGTTGAATTATTTACTTTTAATCCAATTTGTTGATACAGCAAACGTTCTACTATATACTCAACACGCGGCCAAATATTGATCCATTCAATTACCATTCCGCGCAGTCTACATTGACTCGGCCCGGACAAAAACCGTCAATATTTGGACGCAAAATTTTGGATCCTGTGCGAGATTTTCCGTGACATTTGTCGGAATGATTGAACGACGACCTTTCACTTGCCAACCAGTTCGGAATTGAGCAGCGAATTCCGAGAGTTCGTTTGCTCAATTGATGACTCTGTTCTGTGTTCGCTTTCATTATGAGTTCGAAGCCCTGTTTGATCTCTATCATTTCAATTGAAAGCCGTGCCACGTCCGCGGCCAATTCTCAGGAATTCTGCTCCGCTTGATTTGAATATGCGTTGCGGTGCGCCCGCGCCCGGGACGGGACAGCGCTGCAAAACAATATGTTATTATCTGATCACCGGGGATGAAATATTAAAATGTCGAAAATCGCTCGGCTCGGCTTTAACCTACTCTCGATCGCAATCGTTTAACATTCTTGTTGCGCCACAAATAAACATGAGGCTGCCTCCGCAGCTATACGCGAATAATACGACGAGTGCCGGTGCGATATTTGCGCGATGATTTATGCGTTTTGTTCTAAAAAAGTGATTACAGCGGCGTGACTTCATAAGTGAAAACACCGCCACTGCCGTGGTCGTCGTTGTTCGCGTAGTTTTGCATCTCGCGAACGCACACCAACGGAGCAATTGGCCCCGATCACGTGTGCTCCCGAAGAAACCCGTCCTTGCACCCAACACTGCCTTACCACCGAAAAGCAATTGTTAATTAATTTTTCCCGCTTTGATGTTGTGCGGCAAACCGGCTTTCTTTGCTCTGTGTGTACACACGGAGCTACCGGGAGTAAGTTAAACCGAGCGATATTTGATTGAAATATCGATTCGGCTACTTCCGGCTCACCGGCGGCTGAGCGGCTTTAATCTCAATCGGTCCGGCACCTGGATGACGAAAAAGTTCGTGCACGGTTTGCGTTTGAAATCCAAAGTCCGTGTAAATGTTTGATCCTACGTTGGTCCCTTTGATCCGCGCCATCTTAGTACGTACTGAACTAAGCTGCCATTGCTGTACCTAACGATGCATTGCCATGACAGACTCATTTCGCAAACGACTTTCCGTTGACTACCGAGCGGCAGGACAGAGCAATAGCAGCAACAAAAAAAAACGTTTCGCGACCACATCGCCGAGACAAAAAAGCCATCAAAGGATTATTTATTGGTTTGGGTATCGGGTTACGCTTTACTCTAAAACATTTTCAACACGCGGCCTCTCCCGATTTGTGTATGTTTTTTTTTGTTCATTTTTTTTTGCTCTTTGCGGTCCATGGTTAGCGAACAAGAAGCTTCTGATTAGCATATCTTTTTTGCTTCTCGATGCCCGATCCGAGGCTCGATCAAGCGAAACTTCGCAGTCCCAAAGTGTGTAACATAATATTTTAATTTGATTTTTTTTTGCTTTTTCTTCTCCTGCAGGCTGTCTAACAATGCAAATTTCGCTGAGTTGCAATTTTTAAGCGCCCGCCGAGCTGCCGTTGCCGCAGCCGTGGCCAGCGCAGAGGCCGCCGCCGGCTCAGCGCTACCACCGCACCCAGCAACGGTGATCCCAAACACCATCTCACCTCCTGCCACGTCCGGCGGTCCGCCCGAAGAACGCAGCAGCAGCAACGCCACGAACGGCGGCGGAAACTCTAGCCCCGGATTGCCGACTACCAATGGTGGCAGTCCACCGGGTCCGGGACAGTCTGCTGGACAGACCACCCTTCCACCCTCGGTACCAGTGCCACATCCCAGCGATTTTCATCCGGCCTACAGGATACCCGGCTACATGGAACATCTCTACTCGCTGCAGCACGCGTCGGCCTCGTTGCATGGTAAGTGTTTGCTTTGCGATCCAGTTTCCAAACCGTTGTATTTCGCCGGAACGGGAGATTTTGTTTTGGCTACGCGTGACTGTCGTTACTGTGGGCAGCCAGGCAGGGTTTGGAGTTAGAGCTGCATCAGCAACTCTGCGGCCGGTTTGTGTAAGAGTTTGCAGCGTATTTATGCATTTGAATCCAGCAGGCGTCGACTTTTTTTTTGTTACTACGTAGTATCGAATGATTATTGAAATTTCAGACTCTCTGAGTTCAGTTGTAACAGAAATTTCCCGGAAAGTAATCCTTCCTCGGTGTTCCGTCCGTTATGAGAGGTCTAATATAACCAAGCACTATCAATAAATCGTGAAACGGGACGGAATCCAAGCACGGGAGGACCGATGGTTTCCTCCTGCATACTACCGCATTTCAGGAATGCCTCATAAAATATTGTTAATTTTTCAACTAACCTGCAGTTATTTATTGTAAAACCAGCATTAGAGGGCTAATTTATTCAGTTTGCACATTTCGGTGCTGTTTATAGGAGAACTGCTCCATTATTCATTTCAGCCCATATATTCATCTCATACAATATGAAAACAAAATTGAAAACAGAAAAAACGCATATTTTCTAACTAAATCAATCTGCTAACCCATGGAATGGATTCTTTTTAGTTCACTTTAGATTCCTCATAAAGTATAATCCTCAAAAACTCACTTAAAAGCACTAAATTTGATATTATAGTCGGGCATCTGCGTTCGAAAACTCATTTAATTCAATCACCTACCTCAGAAAACAAAATTCGCGCATTGTTCTATACGGCTACAACGGGACTCGTTCAACAGCCAACCAAAGTTTTTTTCATCACAAGCGGACCACTTTTTATTTTAATCACTAAACAAAACCACTCGTTACACTGAGAAAACTTTAATCTTTGAAATGTTCACCTCAAATTTCCTAAAACAAGCTTGAATTAGCAAAAATATATGGGATGAATTCCTAAATTTCATCTGTTTTCACTGCGTTGAAGAAAACCAAAAGTTGCCAAATCAGTTTCTGTTAATACGAAAAAATCATACTGAAAATATTTAATTATTCTGACATAATTGACATAAATCTACAGCGATGCAGTGGTTACCTAGGTTACAAATTTTGCACGTAAACAACTACAGCGAATATCTAAGTAACCTACTACGACGGGCTGCGGCTACGTTCATTGATGATAATGTGATTCATTCATGATTAACAGTGTGGTGAATATGGGGGCGTCGTGCGATGAATAATTGAGCAGTGATTCGAGTTTTGAGATGGATATGAAAGCGTTGTGAAAAATGGTTTGTTTTACAAAATTCAGGATAAATCTAGCTAATTTTACTAAATATACAATGCTGCACGATTCCAAAAGAGCACGTAAGCATATTTAGTTTATTTGTTCAATGATTTCGTGAAAATTTGGTGTTTAATCCGTGCATTCTTCGTGAATATCGGCCTAATGAGCTGAGTAATGGATCAGTTCCCCTCTTTTCGCGCCTGTAGCGATTATAACATTTTCCACAAATACCGGCAGGTTAAAGGCGCGTACCCACTCAAACTTAGTATACTTTTATCTTTACACTAATTAACATCGCGATCGTACCCAATTTTTGCGAAAAATCGGCCTAAACTTGCTTCTAAAGTGTACTGCCTCGCAAAATTCCGGTTTTTGCTTTTTTCTAGTTTAAAGACAACTGCGTATGTCAAGTTTTTCGCCCGTGTTGTCAGCACCGCACTGCAGCAGGCTGCGCTAGCTTATAGAAATGTTCAAATTGATATGATTTTGTTGAATTTATTTACACCAAAAATATTAAAAATTTGGTAACAATGTACTGTTAACAATGATAAAAAAATGCTTTGATTTCGTCCCGTTATACTCTAAACCATTGTAGAATCGTTTTAGCTAGAAATACTTAGATAAAGATGAGCGGTGAAAAACATGAATTCGGAGATGCCAGATCTATTTTCAAAGTGCAATATTGACTAATATTGCCATTCGAGTCGTGTCGTCCGCCTGGTGATGATGAAAGTCCACAGATATAATGAAGTGCATCACAGAAAACGTGGGAGTGTTAAATGTTATGTTTATGTTTGATTTCATATTTGCTAACCATAAAAAGACAAATCAACCTCCGATTTAAAATCAATGAAGTAATGCATTTTTAGAGCATTCTCAATTAATTGTTCAGCAATAGAAAACAAGAACTGTACTTGATATCAATACCCGTCAATATAGTTTTTAATTTGTTTTTGTATGTTATTAGGTTCCAACATTTAATCGGCTGCAATATTCCACCGATCTTTTCCGCCAAATCATGAATTGACATCGATTTGAAAAGGTTAACCCCTTTCGATTCAGGTTGGAGTCAGGGAATTTTCGTTTTTTTGGGAACTTGTAAACCTCGCCAGTAAACAATGCGCTGGATAACTCTTGACAAATAAGATGCTAGATAGAGGGGAGCACAGTTTGACACTGAAATTGTTCACAGTTCTTTTTTGAAACATTCTTTGTTACTAAGATAGAAATTTAAAATATCAGCCGTATACCTACAAAACTAAAGCTCCTCTGAAACATAAAGGATGGAAAGGCCAAAAAGAAATATGGTTGAGAGTATGTTTATTCTCAATTTAAAAACCCATTTTTTTCAAGGTTCATACATTACATTATTAAAAAAAATTGGTTAGTTTTTCTGCGGCGAAAAAACGAATGCTTGAGCCTTCCTTTTCATATGCTGCATCAGATTTTGTACAATCGGTTTGTCGACCTTCTCAGCTGCTACATGCCAGTTCGCCTTGAAATGCTGTTCGCTCCTGATGACTTTTTTTTATTTTTCGTATTTTTCGCTTTACGATGGCCCAGTATTGTTCGATCGGGCGAAGCTGTGGGGTGCTGAGCGGGGTCTTATCCTTAGGCACGAATTGGACTTTGTTAGCCGCACACCACTCTAGGGACCGGAACACAGCAGGATTCGTTTTTGGAGCCACTCGTTAACGAAAATTTCCTGGTTGATGGTGCCGTTTGTTGCAAAAATGCTGCTCTTCCACACGAGCATATCGCCTGCCAAACCAGATATTTCTTTGCGAATTTCGACAATTTAATGTGTTTAAATATCTCGCCACCTTGCCCCTCCACGTCGCTTTGTAGAATTCTTGTCCCGGAAGCTGGTTAAAGTCGGTTTTGACGTATGTCTCGTCATCCATAACGATACATTCGGACAACATCGTCGGGTACAACTTCCGTGTCCTCGTTTTGGCCGGTTTGTTTTGCTTTTCGTCGCGGTTTGGGGTCTTTACCTTTTTGTACGTTGACAGCCCAGCTCTTTTCTTGGCACGTTGCTCCGTGGTGTGGGACACTCCGACTTTATCTGCCACATTCCGAATCGATAAGGTCCTCATCATCGCTTTGGTTGTCTGTTCGACCGTCGGGATGCAGTTGTGTTCAACTTCTCCCCAAACACTCTAATCACTTTAGACTCGGCGTTTTAGGCGAATTGAGCTTTTCCGCTAACTGAATGCGACATAAGCGGAATTTCTTGGTGTGCGTGCAGAATTTTTAAACACCGTTTCTCTTGTGTGGAGACCATTTTGACAACGGTAAATTTGACAGGTAATAGAAAATTCTCTCTAGATAACTCTGTGAAGCAGATTTGAACTCTTCTGCGTATTAGGACCAAGACGTGAAACAAATTAGACTCGCAGGACGATATATGAGTCTGAAAAACGCAGCCCCGTATTGCAACATTTGTATTTGAAATTCTTTTGGGGGCCGCGAAGCTCTCTGTGCTTCGCAAAGGGGGCTGCGGAGCTCTTTGGGTTTAGCAAAAGGGGCCGCACCGCCAAAAAGGTCGGGAATCACTGACCTAGAAACTGGCAGCTGGCTTCTACTGCCGTATTGGTGGTTGATCCGCCATATACGTTGTAGCTCTAAGACTACTTAAAAGGAGGCTGCAAAAACCACACTCCAGATGTCCGGGTCTTCACACATCTTCCGAACTAAGTTATCTGAAGTTGTGTTGTAGCGCACTGACTATCATCATGCCGCTCCTCGCAAGTACGAAACGAGGGCATACAATGAAGAATGCTCTTAGATAAAGAAAAAAGACACATGAAGGATCCAACGTGCTGTGTAGGTATTGCCTGAAGCTAGCATGGCCTGACAGGATTAGTGTGAGATGAGAGTTCACTTCTCTTGCCCGGATACATCCGAAATAAATTATCTACAATTCGAACCAATTCGAATTCATGTTGCCATCTGAACATCGACAATGATCTTCTGGTACCTTGTATGCCCTTTGTATCACGTTTATCGAAGCGCTCTACATCCTCCTTAATGACGAAGCCGGACAAGACGCAAATTTCATCGTATGACACTGTACGATATACACTAGTTAACCTCAGACACATGAGCCTATAGGTATTATCCAAATACCATGATAACCTAAGTATGGATGAAACCATGCTGGCAAAAAGTTTCCGTACACCGCTGAGTTATTCGACATCATTTGTGATAGTGCTGCAATACTCGTTGAGGTCCTTTCCAGACATAGTTGACGTGGCTCTTGAGCGTAAGCTTGTCGTCAACCATAACTCCCAAGAGTTTCAAAGATCACTTTAAGGTAATGGTAGTCTTCAACTCTGACCACCGCCTGTTGCTTCAATTTACGGTTACTCACAACTGTGACCTCCGTTTTATGGTGCGTTAATTCAAGTGTCCTGGACACCATTCGATCCTCAATCTTGCGTGTTCAATGCATGGCCGTCAACTCGATCTCTCCAATCGACTCGCCGTAGACAACCAGCATTAAGTCGTTCGCAAAGCCGACGATCACTACCTCTACAGGGAAGTTTAGCTTCAACACTCCGTGGTACATGACATTCCACAACAGTGGGTCTTAATTTTCCAAAATCTGATGACTGCGTAAAAGTGAATGCATTTCCTCTTGCGCTGAGCTTCTGTTAACGTCGTCTAGAATAGAATAGCATCCAGCTTGGACCTAATACTCCGGAGGACGAACGATTTAGCTGCCAGACTGTTTACACCCTCTGTGTACTTCACCACTCTGTTGAGGAGTATCCTCTCAAGCACTTTGTCGGCAGTGTCCATCAGACAAATGGGTCTACGATATAGTGACAAATAATTGCCTCCTCAAATACCGCGGTATCGAAATGCGATGTCTTCCACCCGCTGACGCTTAAAGTGTTGGCTCTAACTGTTGCATGCCGCTCCCCTTTGTGGGCCATCGTCTACCCTCCAGTTCATGATCAGTCCTGGGCTGGAGAACATCACGTCGATGATCGACTCCGCACCATTTGTGCTGACTGTACTTTTGGCCCCAACGTTGACTAGATCCAGGATGAGCTTTGCCAAAGCCTTAAACAAAATCTGTACCCCTTTGGTTCGTACAACGACTTCCCCACTCAACAGCCCAAGCATTGAAGTCAGCCGCTCCATGGCTCCATGGTTACGAGGTCGACCATCTGAACGAACCTTTCGATAGACCAACGTGGCAGAGCGTAACATCTGCAGTAGAAAACTTTTACCTTGTTTACCTTGGCAACCGCGTATTCTTGCAACTGCAAGGAAAAAGAAACGTTAGTCCAACATTTACTTGAGTGAACTCTACGTGCCCTCATAAATGAGAGAAAAGAGATGAGAAAATGTTAGTTGGAAACAAAGACCCTAGGATACATCTAATATGCTCATAGCACTTGAGAAGTTTCACAGTGAACAAAAGCGGATCTATAGAACATTTTGCGAGACATTTCTGAACTCAATTTATGATGACATAACGCACGTAAAAGCAACATCAGTATCAGCAGGATCCGTGACACCTGTCAGTTCGTAAAATGGTCTATTGTAGCAGCAGTATAACAGTACCAAAACACACGAGAGTCGATGCCGCGGTAACGTAATAAGTCGAAAGTTCTTTTCCTTGGGTAAGTGTTTGAACGTCATCATAACATAATTTCGAAATCATAATTTATACTTATCTTGCTGAACACATTCTAGCAATTTTCCATACGAAATAGACGGGTTTAAGCCAATTTTTCGGTAAAATAAAAAACAAATAAAATGTAAACATTGATTGGACGAATACCTCAAACACGCTCAACCGTGCTGCCAGAACTTCTTGCTGTCGTTCGCACCATTGTAATCGTAATTGAAATAAATAAAAAATCATTATTAGAACAAAATTTTGAGACGATCGAGAGGAGAATCGAACATTTATAAAAAAAGGTTTATTATTTTGCAAGTCGAACTTAGCGGATATGAGCATTTAAAGAGAATCATAACTTTTCTAACTTCCGGAGGATAACGGTGTTTAGTAATACGTTAAAATATCAACCATATTCTTGGTTTAGCCCGTTATAATCATAAAGAGCCTTCTTATCTAGAGTTTAGAGGACAGTCGAACAACCGAACATATCTCGGTAAATCGAGCCTCCACTGTCGATCCTATTTGGCCATGTATCCACACTCATAATTTTCCCGATGCCAACCAAATAAACACTATCATTCAATTCCCTCTCTTCACATTATCCACGGTCACTGCCAAATCGCGTGACGAAAGTTGGTGCGGACAGTTTGCAGGAAAAAAAAAACGCTGCTGTCCAGCGGCTGTCAGCCCCGTTTGGGGCAGAAGGCACCAACAAAAACAATACGCGCAGAAGACTCCGCGGGCAGCGAAACTGCAGCAGTAAACCGCCGTACCACGACGAGCGCCGTGAGCTGTCACGTATAAATTGCAGTCATGTAAGACCTTGATTAATACACTCGCGGCCCACCGTTCGTCATCCCATCTTTTGGCGAACCGACTGACCGGCCAAACGGTGCCGCTGCCACCACCGCCGCCGCTCTTATTTTTCATATATATCCACACATAAATTTAATTTACGAGTTTATGACTGCGTTTATAATGCGATTTGGTCAATCTCTTATGCGCTTCGCGTAAGCTGAAGCCCGCATGTGACTCGCTCCATCTATTCCGAGCTCTCGGTTGCGACGAAATCTCGATGATGATGAGTTTTGCGCAAATTAATTGGACACACGTAGTCCGCGTCAAGTGCCAATAAAATCGGCCGGTTGTGCCCGTGCGTCGGTGTCTTCCGCGGGGGCCACGGTCGTCGACTATTAAAACAAATGAGTGACATCTATATTTCATTTTCGCCCTGTCAAGCCAGTTGTCGCGAATTGGCTATAAATAATTGCCGGCATTGGTGCAAAAGTTGCCTAAATTGAAGTGAAAATGAAGCTATTTCTTCTCCATTTCTTGGAAGGGAACATGTCTTCACCTGCCGATGATGCAGTGGCCAACTCGGGGCCCGTATTTAGCGCTTCTGTGTGCTTTTAACTAGCATCGGACGTGATTAAATTATAAATAGTCGCACATTCGCTCCGCATTAGGTTCCTCCTTGGCTGCCGTTTATTGTTTTTGGATTCTTGTCATACGCGCGCTCTCCGGGCTTCTCGTTTTCGTTCGATCGGTTTTTTATGACTTTCACAGAATATAATTTGAATGCACCATCACCGTGTACCTCTTTCCTGTCGAAGAGGCAAGGGACCTGCCGACCGTTTCATTCAATTTGATTTTCCAAACGGAAGTTGTCTTCGTCATCTGTTTGCTAGTAATGGCATTAACTGCAACTAGCCGCTACTAACTAAGACGGACTCGAAACTACCGCATCGCCTTATTTATAACTCCGGTTCTAAGCTAATGTGGCCCATTTGCTTGCGGTGCGCGTTGTCGTTTTTTCCAGATCCCGCCCCGCTTCCCGAGCCCCGAGGGAGCGTGCAATTCGACGCAGCTTGTCGACGCCGCCGGAAGGCGTCCCGCGGGTCCAGGTTAATGGAATAACATATTTAGTCGTCTTTCGTTCAGTACAATGTGTCATGACATGGCAGCAAGTCGGTGCAGAGATCGTTTACTAGCCTGCGCGCACCCATTTCAATGTGTGTGTGTGTGAGGAGGGAAGAAGAAGCGGAGGGGTCGACGTGTGATTTATTGTTTGTTTACGCGGGGGTGCAGCGATGTCAAACGCCACACCGGACCCCGGTCGGAGCTGTCAAAATCCGTGCTTGATTAGGTGTTGCTATTGGTAGTTAAATTGCTTTTGTTCGGTCGTCTTGTTTGTTTGTTTGTTTAGTGTTTGTCTGTCCCGAATGGGGTGTTGTGCTTTTCAGCACAAGAAATAAATCAGTCTCGATCATGTAATGGAATGTGGCCCCAATTGGGTTGGAATTTACGTAAATTGAGAAAAAGGTTTTGACAAACATGTGTTTTTATTATGCCTATAATAATTCTACTAGTGATATTCAGGAAAAGAAATATAAAACTGCCACAATCGAATATGAAAACAAGACTTCAAGTGAAAGCTAGGTAAGTTCATCGTACTTGAACTAAGCCGGGATGAATAATTTTGTAACCCAAACATACAAGTATCGTTGAAAAAAAAAAACTAACCTGAAATGATCAGTTACCTTGCTAACAATAATCCTATCTATATATAAAGTCATCAATTTTTCAATGCGTTTTTACAGCTAAGATAATTATTCAATACAATCCGGGGTTCATTCGGAACGAAATCTTGAATGTTAATTGTAGTCCAGTTTAATTACGACAGTTCACACGTTGTTGAACAGCTTTCATCAAAGTAGTCATGCCTAATGACTGTCTGAAATTTAGCGAATTGTCTGAAAATCATCCCATGTATAATATTGAAACTATTGCCATAGTCAGAAACGCCTCTGAAAAAATACATAACAACTCCTCCGATTTTATTCAAACTTCAAAATATTGTTTTTTTTCTGCAAAATTTTTAACCCGTATTATTCGTTTTGTTAGCTTTGCGCTTAAGGTAGCACCGAATTAGGACGATCTTCAAAAGCGTCTTTTCCCTCTATAAACCTAACTTTGAAAACTCACAATCCTTGATTTGGTCCAGTGATTTAAAAAAATTTGTGTGCAAAGCCATAACCGTAGGTTTGACGTAGAACTACATAAATCTGTTTGTTACATTGCAGAGCCCCTTCCGTAGGACTCTGCCGTGATATTTGTGATATATTTCCGGAAAAACGCGACACAAATCCCGTACGTGCGTTCGAAGGGATCACACGACATCACGTAAAATTGAAGATTGATCATAAGTTTACATAAGAACTTAATGCTAGCCCTAGGTTTTTTTAACTACACTTAATTTTTCCTCTCGGTCCTACGCTTCCTCGTTTTTCATACAGGTTTTCGAAAACCTGTTGTGCCAACGATGCGTTTTATTTTTTCAAATTCCTCTAGAACTCTAACTCTGCTTAGTTTCACTAAGGGAGTATGCATAAATGACGTAGCTTTTTTAGGTTTTTTGGACACCCCTCTCTCCCACCGTAGCATTTCGTCACTAAGTCAGTCCCCCTCTAGATAATAACGTAGCTTCATAACAACCATAATATTATAAATGAACAAAAAAAGACAAGAAAGTATTATAATGACCCTTAACACTCTTCACATTCGCGGATCACTCTATCGCGCGCCGCTTATTATTAGTCGGATGGACAACACTATGCCGCAGCGCAGAACAAATACACAACAATTTATTTTGTTAACTTTAATTTTAATGAGCTGGAATTAATTTTTTCCATTTTTCACCACTTTTTATCACATAATTAACCAATTAATCAATTAAACTTGGGGATTTCGGTATCCCACTTCTGACACCACAATGCAGAGCCCCTTCCGAAGGATCCTGCCGGGATATGTGATATATTTCCGGAAAACGCGACAAAAATCCCGTCAAAGTGAACAACTTACACACTAGCCCTTTCTATCATTGTTATCCTAATGTCCTTTTATTACACTACTTAACCTAATCTCTGCGAGCGGCTGCTTTTTGGCGCTTTGTAAACGACCGCAAACAACCCGGTAACTCACTCTCGCGCACGCGGCGACGAGTTACCGGCGCATCAAATATGATGTTTATTCCAATTGCGCTTACGAGTGACTTTTTGCAGCTTTCGTCACCCAAGCCAAGCGGAAGATTTGGCTACAAATGTAAGCAAGCTCTGACCTACTTTTATGAAACGGCTGATGACCGTGTTCTAGTGGTGCTTGATAACTTCATGGAAAGAATCCGATAGAAGATCGGATTCTTTTCGGGTTCTAAGTATGGCACCTAATGAAACGGAACCCTGTAGGAAGCTGTAAAGGAGAGCGGGGTGCCATTACAAAGTTAAATGCATTATTACATTCGAGAGTGATCGCATATGATAAGTTCGAAACCAGCTTCTTCTCTTTATCAATTCGGTGAATTACACAGTGCAACAAAAATTGACTTTTTTTTCTGCCTTGGCTTCTATATATAATTTTTTGTGTATTTTATGCAAAACTGAATTTCCCCGAGTTTGAACATATTTCAACTTAAGGGGCAACAATGGCGCCATTTTGAATTTTTGAGAAACCGGTAATTTTTGTGCTTTTTTCGACGTCATTTTGTTTTGAGGCCAACTATCAAAATTCTAAGAGTTTGGCCACATATTAGCATCTTGTTACCCATCTTTTGAAAAAAAAAACAGATCTTAAATCGGACAAAAACTGAGCTCAAAACGGTGATTCTACGAAACCGGATTTGGCATAGTTTTAGTATATTTTTAACAAAGCAAAATAATATCGATTATTATGTGGGATACCTTCCAAAGTAAGTAAGGGTGTTTTCCATAAACCGGGAATCGCCATCTTGGAATTCAAAATGGTGTCTGCGGGCGATTTTTGGCTTCTGTGCATCATCTCAATCAATTTAAACTATTTTCCGAGAAAAATTGGTTGAAACATGTGTTTCATTTGGATGAGAATCTTCCCGCCCTCTTCCAGAGTAAGGAGGGGTATCAAATCATCATAGAAAGATTTATTGCACTCTAAAATCCTCACATTCCAAATTTGATTCCATTTGCTTGCATCTAGTTCTAAAGTCAAGTAGCAATTTGTGTTTTATTTTTATGTTAGCTCTTCCATTTAGAGAAGGATGGGGTATCGAACCACAATAGACATATTTATTGCTTCCAAAAAACTCCTCATGCCGAATTTGGTTCCATTTGCCTCTCTTCCAGAGAAGGTAAGTGTCTCGAACTAACGCATAAAAATTTCTTGCTCTCGATAACCTCCAACTCCCCGAGTTATACAGAAATTCTTGTTTCATTTGTATTGGAACCCTCCCTTCCAGAGAAGGGGGGGGGGGGGTGTCGGAACACCATAATAATCTTCCTCGGCCCTAAAATCTCCTACGGCCCTAAAAACCCCTACATAATTTTCACACCGATCCACCGATCCGTTCGTGAAATTAATCGTGACATACAGGCAGCAACTTTTTTTATTTATATCCGTCATAGCTCTGAAACGCCTGAATCGTTCTTCATCAAATTTGGCATACCATAGAGCTCGTATACCATAGTGTGGGATGCTCGTAGCAAGGTTATAAAGTCCGCTCTAAAAAGCGAATATCAGGGAGACTTAAAGCTCTTAATTTGTGGTTCACGAAAATGTAATTTTGAGGTCATAATTACTAGTGTTTGTACATAAATTTGTGTTTTATTATTCACGTAGTTCTACGTTTTGTTTATTTGTTGATGACGCTGCTGGCCGCTAGTGGCGTTGGCTGTTCGCGGTGTTTGTCATTGCTATACTGAGCGTGCGTGTGGGGAATATGGTCAATATCGAGATTCGGGGAACTTAGCCAACACACTTGCTACTATAGGTAGCCCAACAGGCGCAGAATGGATATGTGTAAATTTGTTGTCAAAAAGGATACCGGTAACGAAAATGTACTTTCAAAGGAAAGCAATCCAAATTCGACAGATTATTTTTCGAGTGCACAGAGAAGTAACTCGAGTGGAAACCTGGCCAAAATTATTTTCGCTACTGTTTTGTAATATGTTGGAAAATATTTGAGTGAGAAGTGGAAGTGGCTGGTTCGAGTATTGTATCAAAGAGTAGCCTATGTGGCTATATTAATGTTATTGAATAGGTGAAAAAATACGCTCGCATAATTTGTGTTCGCAAAACGGGCAGCGACACAAATCGAAGAATTTACAAGAAAAATGATGTAGCAAAATATCTTCATTTTGAATTTTTAAATTTGTTGCTCACAGATTATATGATGCCTCGTGGAACCTACGTAGGTTAGAAAAAGGCTTCTGGACGAAGTGTTATTTACCTGGATTATTGATTTTGTGCATCGAGTTAATTTTAAGTTAACTTAAATTAGTTGAAGTTCATTCACTTAACTAATCTCATTTAATCTTTGTTGAACTGAAACTCTGTTTTACGCATGAGGCAGGAATTTGTCAAAATATGTCATGAACAACATTTTTCAAACGGGTCGCAAATGTCAATTTGGACGTTACCGGATGAGATATTTGCGTGGATGTGATGTTATGAACTTCCATTCCCCCGATGATTATATGATCGGATCCCGAGAGATCTGATAATTCTTTCAATAATGAAAACGCTCGAAAATACGTAAAAATCACCAATTTCGAAAACTTCTTAAGAGTAGCTATAAATTTTAACATCAGAATTTTTATCAACCAGTTTATTGGCATTGAACATAAAGAATTCATTAGATGCATAATATTGATCAATTGTCATTTTTTTTTACGCCTGGCACAACTTGGTTCGATTCTCAAAAAATGCTTGAAAATTTGTCAATGTTTACAGCGCTCCCAGCATATGATAATACTGCTCAACGTTAATCGAGTGATGGTATATTGTGAAGCATTTATTTAAGCTGCAGAAAAAAAGTAGGAGGTTGTATCCAAGACACGACCGCATAAATGACGTAGAACTACGTACACTATTAACAAATGCATTGAGTGTTTCATTACCCTAGTAACACAACTGGTTGTATCAAAGTTTCATAGCGCTTTTTTGGCTGTATTGAGCGCAATGAAGCTTTGATAAAACCAATATTTTTAGTTGGGTAATGAATTATAGTGTCTACTAATGAAGGGTTGTGAATTTCGTAAACCGGATTCAGCAGTTAGCAGAACGTGCCGAGTTGAAAACCATACACAGCACACACACACAAATCATACCATATCATAGACACACACATCATACCATATCATACAGACACATACACATCATAGCATATCATACAGACACACACACACACACATCATATCATATCATACACACACATCATACCATACACACATCATACCATATCATACATACATACACACATCACACCATATCATACACACATCATACCATATCATACACACACAGCAAGCAAGCGACCAATCAGAGGACGTTATTTCTATTTCAACAAGGCTTGACAATTTTCATTAGTGCAATAGTTCGTAGATTCAAACATCATTTTTCTGCATTTGGGCAGATGCGTGTATAATTTTCAATCGATTGCTGCAAGAATGAAGAAAATCGGTTGAAAACCAACCGACCTATAAGCATTTGAAAAGGGACAAATTTCGTCCCAGTTTTTCAGTTTGCATCCCTGTGTGGTATGCTAAAGTAAAACGTAGTTCTACGTCAAAAAAAAACTTGTTTATTTGCCTTGAGAAAGGCATTTTGATGTTCAAAATCTGTAAAAGCTTTTTCGCATTCAGTAAAAAAGACGCCCGCGACAGATTGTATTTTCTTGGATTCAGCACATAATTTGTTCCGACGCGTACCGATCTAGCTCACAAGACGAAATAACTGATCGCGCGTACGTTTTTTTCCTTTTATACTTGCACACTGGCAACTAATGAACCCAACCCTCGCATCAGAAAATATCACGCAATGAGCAATTATCTCAAGCCATTTGCGGCAGGACAAATGATCTTATTTTATAAGTTTGGATTTATCACGGCTTGCCACTGCTCGTCAAAACCCCCTGAAACGATTTTAAAACACTAATAGCCACGAAATTCGAATGCGGTCTAACACAACAGTTTAACTGTCGGTTAGAACAAGTTAGGGCACCCTTTCCGAAGCAAAACGAATTTGTTATTATTTACTGTTCATTCACTGGGCTCGAAAAAGCCTTCGTTGAATAAAATTGAATTAACTTTCCTCATAAATTTATCAAAAGTCTTTAAAAAGACTGTTTCTGAACTGCGTGATAAAGTTGTGTGCTAGGCCGCGGCTGAAACCTTCACTGCAGCAAATTTGTTAACTACAGGTAGCCTTCCGACAGCTCATCACTTTTATCACAACTATTTTTCTCCAGCTCCAGTGTTAGCGCCATGAATCAATCAAAAGATTAGAGTTCGTTGCCCAATTGAAACAGGAACATCCAGCGTTCCACTAGCAACAAACAGCGATACTCCGACGCGTGCTGGCCTAGCTCACAAGACGAAATAACTGATAGCGCGTACGTTTTTTCCTTTTATACTCGCACACTGGCAACGAAAGGCAGCAAGCAACCAATCAGAGGACGTAATTTTCGTTTCAACAAGGCTTGACAATTTTCAATAGTACAATAGTTTGCATAATCAATCAACACTTCCCTACATTTGGGTGGAAGCGTGTGTAATTTTCCAATCAATTGCTGCAAAAATCAAGAAAATCGGTTGAAAACAAACCGATTTATAAGCATTAAAAAAGGGACATTTTTCGTCCCCTTTTCGTTAATAGTTTTTGTATTTGCACCCTTATCTGGTAGGCTAAAGAAAAACGTAGTTCTACGTCAAAATATAGCGGCACCAAAAAGCGACAAAATTTTTTTTCTTATTTTGGCCAGATTTTTATTCTTTGTACTCCTCTGTGCGACGTTGCCACTAGTAGCTTAACAGACCCGCGGACAGCAGACATCTTCTTTACAACTTTGCTCATAAGTTAGCACATATGCATGAAAAAATAACTGAAGAGCAACATTAAGTTGGATCCCGGCAGTTTATTTGAACATTTGTTTGAATATTTCCGAAACATTTCTCAGACACTAGGTGATGAAAAGGGATAATTATTGTTTGCCATTCCTACTGGTTCTGAAAAATAATCCGTCGAATTGGGTTTGCTTTCTTTGTAAGTACATTTTCGTTACCGGTATCCTTTTTGATAACAAATTTACACATATCCATTCTGCGCCTGTTGGGCTACCTGTAGTAGCAAGTGTGTTGGCTAAGTTCCCCGAATCTCGATATTTACCATATTCCCCACACGCACGCTCAGTATAGCAATGACAAACACCGCAAACAGCCAATGCCACTAGCGGCCAGCAGCGTCATCAACAAATAAACAAAACGTAGAACTACGTGAACAATAAAACACAAATTTCTGTACAAACACTAGTAATTATGACCTTAAAATTACATTTTCGTGAACCACAAATTAAGAGCTTTCGATTGATCTATATATCATCGTTGTCCGATTCATTTGAAGAAAAATCATGTTTCAAGATGGCTTGACTCAGTTTTTTGAAAATTTCTCGGAAACCACTTAACCACAAATTACCACAAATTGGATTTCGAACTCACAATTCAACCACTAAATATTGGTTGGTGATAAAAGAATTGAAAAAAATTACTTTGTCAAGCCATCTTGATATATGCGAGTCTATATATAGGCGTATACAAGGAAGGGCAAAAGTATTAAAATCCGTCACGGAGAGCTCCGTAGCCGCAAGGTTACAGAGTCCGCTTTGCTAAGCAGGTGGTCGTGGGTTCGAATCTTAGTAGAATCAGGCCATTTGGTTGTCGAAGGATTCTAGCATGGGTTTATTCTCAGGCTCCCTAACACGTACCCTTTCTTCAATCTGAATTCTACAGTACCCCTGTTGACTCTCCTAACAAAAATAAGTCCCTATTATAATAAAACTGGTGTGAGTAACGTATGAAAGTTCTCTACAGGGAATTGTAACTAGGCGATATTGTTAGGATGAACAGCGGCTCGGTATAGTAGAGCAGTAAGCTTGAAACGGAAAGATAAAATTTACACACAAGCACGGGTATGAAAGTTAAGCGTATCACTTACTTCAATAGTAATAATAATATGAAGTGCGGAGTACAGAAAACACCTGGGCAATATCACAATAGATCTAAGCTCTGGTCGCAGTGATGAGTCCACACAGAAAAAAAAGAAAAAAATGAAAATCCGTCACGGACCACGGTGACAAAGAAGTACCTTTTCTTTCCATCGTTAGAGATGCAGAGCTGAACTCAGTCTCTCGTAACAACGATTGTGTAGCACTACCTTTTCTTCTTTCCTAACCGACCGTAAGGACGTAGCCAGCGCCGTTATCGATCTATAACAAAGCAGCTACTGAATTGTTGCAAATTGATTACAGTAAATTGATCCCAAATTAACGGTCTCACGGTGGTTCTTTGTGCAACTTCACTAGCTTAGATCCATCACGGTGGAGCAACTACGAAATGTGCGGTCGTTCAACCTCAAGCTCATAGAGTGGAATGCATTTGATTACTTTTCACAATATATTCCAAAAAAATTGCAATGACTGCGACTGAAATTTCAATCGATTGCTCTATGAAACAAATGAAAGAATTTCAAAATGTTCTTTATGCATTTCTAAGTATCTCATGTGAGTTTAATCACTCGCCAGAGAGCCATATTTTCACCAAGGAAATCAAGGGATAGTCATTAGGAGTTAATTCTGGCGAATACAGAGAGTGGAAAACCAATTCAGAGCGCCCGTTCTGCAATTTATCGGTCGTATCACGATCAAAACGTGCGAAGGCGTTGTCTTGGTGCAAGAGTTTTGCTTCGATTCCAGCGTCCAATCGATTTAATAATACTCTTTATTGATTGCTTTACCATGTTCAAGATAGTCGATAAGTATTAGACCTTACGGTGCTTATTACGGGAGTCCCTTCACGGTGAAATCAAAGTGAAGTGAACGGGACTCACGTAGGTGAAAAAAAACGTCGCAAAGTGACATCTGCTGTGAAATCTGAGTTACTATGAGCGTCAAATAACTGAAAACAAAACGGAGAAAGTGACGTTTCGCGTGAAATTATTTCACAATCATTTTAAACGGTGAAATGATTTCACGAAGATGCGGAAAGATTAAAAATCGATTGATTTGTGATCTAATGATAAAATTAGAATTGGATTTATTTTTCAGCAACAAGACGAATCCTTTTGTTTTTAAATCGACAAATTTTCGAGCTGCGGCTCATGAAGCGTAAGGGAAAAAATGACCTTTGAATTTTGTTGTTGATCACAGGCGGTCCGTAGCCGCTTCGGATTGTGAACTGGTATTAAATTTCGTCACGATTTTCTTAACTCCCTCTTCCCTCTATATGCGTGAAGCCCCCTGTCTCCGTCAGTACTCATTGTCGTTTTCAATTGACAATCGTCAGGTGATAGTGACGCTTTTAATTGAAAGTCATTTCTTTTCTTCTCAAGCCTTTCAGCTGTTCAAAATCAAGAAAGCGTATTCGAGTAGTTTTCATTCAACCCGCGAAGTGCTGGAAAATTAAATTCAATTAAATGCGACGGGCCACAACCTCACTATAACCTAATAATTACAAAAATGCTTTACATTTTCTGTGCAGGTGCTATCTTTTTTGGGTCTTCTACAAAGTTGTGTGTTTCGAATAAACACACAACTTTGTAGATGAGATCAGAGTCTGACAAAGGCATTCTCAGTTGACAATTATCAGGTTAATTTTTTGAATTTAATATCAGGCAATACAGATACTGCAAGGGACACACGTTTCACTCAATTTCGTAGTGTTTATGGTTAAAATTTTTCTATGTAGTTTTTGTCTAACTGTGATCTGGGGATGTGTAAAAATGATGATGTTGTACCATTTTTGAAAATGACTCAGTTCTTGTAGAAGCTATTATTTTTGTGTCTTAAACGAAGTTGTGTGTTTTGATTATATACATATATTTTTGAGAAGGCCTCAACTTCTTAATGCTACAGTTTGTTAGCTAATTGAAAGGACTTCAAGGACTAGCCTAATATAAATCGTTATAATAAAAAGTTAGTTTTGAGAATACTGAAGCGAGAGACAGGTTGAGTAATCTAAATGTTTTGATACAAGATAATCATTGACTTTTTTTTCCGATATTCATTTGCCTGGATAATGTGCTGATTAGGGATGTAACGGATGTGATTTTTTAGACATCTCCAGATGCGGATGCGGATATGTGATTATGGATGTTGATGTGGATACGAATGGCAATTTTTCATGGGGAAGTTCCTAGAATCCCGCTTTGCTGTAAAAATTTTAGTTCTTGATCAAAAAAGTTTTTTATTTGTGTTTTGAAGGGTTTTATCCAAAACCCTTGGGAGGGGTGGGCTCTGTGAGTCAAATAACTGAATACGTTGCTGAACCGAACCATGCAAAATATTCAAATACAACCCCACAAAAATAAAAAAATATATGGAAAATTATTGGGCAACCTGAAAACCTTTTTTTAGAAAGTCGAAATGTTCTACAAAAATGCTATAATGTTATTTATTATCTTTCAATTTGGGGCTGGGCACCTTGACTTTTTCAACATCGATTTTTGTTTCGGACAGCCCCCAGTGCAAAAAATATTCAAACGAGCAGGAAAATTTTTCTACAAAATTTTATGAAGCGATATTTTTTCTCAACATCCGCATGGCATGGTGCGGATGGGAATGCGAATGTCAATTTTCATGCGGATGTTCCGCAGTTACGGATGAGGATGCGGATATCCGTAACATCCCTAGTGTTGATACTAGACACCTTGTGTCCCGCGGGTAAACAACGGAGAACCGTCTTGGCAACGGAATAAGCAAGCAACAAAATTTTTCGAATGCTGAAAAATATCAGGGAAATTGATGTGACAATTCAGAGAACAACAGGGAAAATCAGGGAATTTGTTTTCGAATGCTTTTTCGCCACCATGAATAAGTAACGCGTTACGTAATTGGTGTACGATGCCAAAGGTCCAAAAGATTAACTTAGCCTTTGCAATTAGACTTCCGAAATTAAGGTTCCAAATCTCAAAATTCGACAGAGCTGAAACTTTGTATGGAGATTTTTCCGAGAAGACGAAGCTTTTGAGCCCTACTTAGCCCTAATTCGAAGGTCAAATTTTTCCTATACACTGCATTGGTACCCTAATGAACAGTAATGCGGAACCCCAATAAGACGAAAAAATTGAAGATTCAAGACTCTAGAAGGAGTTTGAACGATCTGTCCCAGCCGAGATTCGAACATATAACGACTGGCTTGTTAAACCACCCTCGAGACTAACTAGAAAGTTCGTGGGAAGTTACGAGTGTTTATGCAGAAAATGTATAACGTTATTAGTACAACTGATTTTTTCTAAGCAGGCAACGGTTTGATTCCCACGAAATAAATTTCCCGATTTGGTTTTGAAATTCCCAGTTTTTCCCTGGTTTCCCTATTCATGTTCATCATTTCGTTGATTTTTTAATTCATGTTGCGGTGAAAAGAAAGTGAAGAATGAACTCATTTCAATAAATGATTTTATCATTCTCGGTTTTTAACTGGAAATTTGATATTGTTGATTTTTTTTTCCTGTCAGTGATTTACTCGTTTGCCACAACAATCGCGAAAACAGAATTTTCTCTCTGTATTTAAAAAAATAACTTAAAAAAAGTCATAAATTTTCGTAACTAACAAAACTCTTTCCTTTTCTTCAACAGGTCTTGGGCTCACTTCGGAGTACCTCAACGCGCGTAATGCCATCGCCGATCTGCACCCGGCGAGTTCGCTGGCCAGCGCTGATTTCCACTTCAGCATCGACGCGGCCAGCCGGCTCAACAGTCCGCGGCCCGGGAGCATACGGGCCAGCGTTAGTCGCAAACGTGCCTTATCCTCATCGCCATACTCGGACTCGTTCGACATCAGCTCGATGATACGTTACTCCCCGAACTCGCTGGCATCGCTGGTAAACGCATCCCGCAGCAGCAGCGCCAGCGGCTCGTACGGGCACCTTTCGGCCAGTGCCCTTGGACCGGCCCTCGGAGTGCATAGTGCAATGCCTCCTCATTTGCAGCATTTGCTGAGGAGCAGTGGCTTTTTGCATTCACTTCCAGGTCATCACCCCCCAACGGCCAGTATGTTCTCACTGCCACCGCATCATCCGCTGCATCCCGGGCATTCGTTGACAAAACCTCAGGTAAGCTTTCACCACTAGCCGTAATCCCTTTAAGAACAGTTTCTTGAACCCCGATTTTATTCAATTCCAGCAAATAACTGACCTCTCTAGCAAAAAACAAGAGCAGCCGAGCTCCACGAATCACGTGACCCGGGTCGAGGCGGACAGTGCCAGCAACGCCGGACAGAAAAAGTCTCGCATCAAGCGCGAACCATCTCATCACATCCCAATGCACAAGGGCAGTCCGCCGAACGGATCGGTAATGATTACCTCCAACCATCAGCTCAGTCCGACCTCCACTCAGGGTATGACGAATGGGACACCAACCTCGACCGCGGCTACTTCCACCACGCACAACGGGGCTCACGGTCTGAATCTCAGTCCAATGCACGGTATGGACAGCCACGGAATGGGTGGATCCAAGGTCGACTCAACGGATCCCAAAGATGAGCCTGGGGACTTCATCGAGACCAATTGCCACTGGCGGGATTGTTCGCTAGAATTCAATACTCAGGACGAATTGGTAAAGCACATCAACAACGATCATATTCACGCGAACAAAAAATCCTTCGTCTGCCGGTGGGACGATTGCTCGAGGGACGAAAAGCCCTTCAAGGCTCAATATATGCTGGTGGTTCACATGCGGAGACACACTGGAGAGAAACCACACAAGTGCACGGTAATTGTTATCACACTTCTAACCTTGGTTACCTAGAGCCTTCTAACCCATTTTTTTCTCCAACAGTTTGAAGGTTGTTGCAAGGCGTATTCTCGTTTGGAGAACCTAAAAACTCACCTGCGATCCCACACCGGAGAAAAGCCGTACACCTGCGAGTATCCGGGTTGTAGTAAGGCGTTCAGCAATGCTTCCGATCGTGCCAAGCATCAGAACCGCACGCACAGTAATGAGGTAAGTTCTGGCAACCATTCAACCCAGCTATAAAATGAAAATTTTAAACCAAAACGATTTTTTATAGAAACCCTACGTCTGCAAGGCTCCCGGCTGCACCAAGCGGTACACGGACCCGAGCTCTCTGCGGAAGCACGTTAAAACAGTGCACGGAGCGGAGTTCTACGCCAATAAGAAGCACAAGGGTAACGGTCATCACGGGGGAAGCGGTGGTGACGGTGGCGATGATGGTGAAGGATCGAACCACATGTACGACGGAAGCCCACGCAGTGAGGATATGCAGAGTGGCAAGACAACAAGCATGAGCAGTCCCAGCATTAAGTCCGAGTCCGATGCTCATTCGCCCGGACAGCCGCCAATCAACAGTCCGATGTCGATATCGGCTCTTACCGCCGGTTTGGTGGATGATTACGATGGCAGCAGTATGCAGTTGGGCAGTCTGGCGGCGATTGATGACCCTGCATGGCCATACGTCGATGAAGATCTTGAGGTAAGTTATTGTTGTTCAATCTGTAAAAAAACTAGTTTTTGCTAACATACGTTCTGCACAGGTTGCCGATTTACCGTACGTGCTACGAGAGATGGTCGATATGGGTGGTCCCACATCGGCCGCAACGGCTGGATCGCGATCCAGTGCTCCACGGAATCGCTTCAAGAACCGTATCAACAACAAGGGTTCTTTGATGAACAATATGTTGTCCAACATTCCGGAGATCAACAACTACCGGAACTTTGGCTTGGGTGAACTGAACAAGCGGATCACCGATCTCAAGATGGAACCAGGAACGACACCGCCTCCGCAACCGTCCCCGATCTCCAAAAATTGTCAGACTGATTTGGGTGGCCTCAGACCACCCCCGGGTCCTGCACAGACCTGCACGAATGCGATGATGACGAATGCCTACCTTAATCCCGGCCAAATTCGCCGGGACAGCAACAACAGTACAACCAGCAGCTCCTATTACAGCATGCGATCGGCCGACATTAGTCGGCGTAGCAGTCAGGCTTCACAGCAAAGCTCAATCTCGACGATGCGTCCAACAAGCTACTATAACTCATCGTTTTACGACCCAATCTCGCCGGGAAGCTCCAGACGGTCCAGCTCGATGTCAACCGCAACGAACGGTGGCCAAAGCCTTCCACCACCTCCCTCTTCGCATTTGATCTCAACGCACTTGCAAAGGTTCAATCAAGCATCGATGGGCAACGCACCAGCAGGCTCTTCCCGTCACTCCATTCCGAATAACATAAGCGGAGGAAGTTACTATCATCAGCAACAACTTCTGGGTCAAGTAGACCGGAGAATGTCCGAGCCAGTTCCAGCAAACCAACATGGAATGGGTCCTCACTTTGGCGCAGGATTCAATGCTCCCCCACGGCCAGGTTCTGCCGTACCTAAAAGTAGCACCGTAACATCCGCAACAGCCAACAAGATTCCTCCCGTACCAACAGGAAAGCTGCATCCCAATCAGGAAGTCGTTCTGGACGAAGTTGAGGAAGGAGAAATGGTTGAAAATAAACTGGTCATTCCAGATGAGATGCTGCAGTATCTGAACCAAGTTGCAGATCAGGAGAACAAAGCTACGGTTCCTCAAGGCATGTCGACGCCTAACTCAACAGCCACCGAAACAGCGGGACCATCTGGATGGAAGCCCAACCCAAGCTCGCCTCCTGCATACTCCGGAAGTGCTATGCCAGCAGTGCCAAAGCAGCCAGCTTCCTTCACTCAACCCCAATCCAATCTGAACAATGTCCTGATGAGTCCACAATCCCAGTACAGTAATGACGACTGCAGTTTGATGAGTAACGTAATGTCACCACAAACACCACAACATCAAATGATGTCCCCGATGATTCCAGAGGGTGCTGCAGCACCCTTAACCCCACAACAATCAACCCCGGTGCAATGTCAGATGCAAAACTTTAACCGCCAAGCAATGAACGGTACGTTCTCGCAGCCCCAGCAACAACAGCCACTGCCGTTGCGACAAATCGCATGCTCCAACCTAATCGGTTACTTCCACCGAACGGATCAGAGCGCTCACCATTGCTGTCTGGCGATGATGATGCAAGGATCACTACACATCAATCCAACGCCTGGTGCGGGCCCCAACACCGCCAACTCTCAGCAATATAAAAATCCCTTCAGCAATCACTTCAACTCAAACTTCTCCACCACCCAACAATCTACTCCTCCTGTAACAAATCCTCAACCTTCCGAACCAGCAGACGTTGAAATCCAGTGCGGGGACATTAGTCAATCGCAGATGTCCCCCGCGGTTGCTCCGCTAGCTGCTGCGAAACCTTCATCATCTTCCAGTCCACATCAGGCTAATGTCCAACAAGCCGCAGCTCCCAAACCCATGGAAAGCAGTCTCCAGACACCACCTCTTCCATCAACACCTACTAGCTTCGGAGCAGCAGCAGCAGCAGTTGCAACTTCAGCCCCCATTGCAGCTACTGGAGCAACTGTAGTTGCTGTTGGAGTTACACCAACTACCGGAACACAGTCTGGTATGGGTTCCGACACGTACCAGCGGACCCTCGAATACGTACAAAACTGCCAGAACTGGGTTGAATCGGCCACTGACATGGTTAGCAGTAGTACACACCCGATAGGAACTGGTGCGGCCACCACGGGGCCTACCACTGCTCCGGCATCCTCCAATCTGGTGATCAACGATATGAGTACCTCGCTGAGTTCGTACTTCGAGGAGGATCGCTACCTGCAGATGATACAGTAAACCGCCGTCGTGAACGGCCGTTAACAGTTATTTGTTTTTAATTTTTTTGTAGTTCTTGTTGGAATAGGCGATAATATGCTTGTTTTAAGTCTAGTTCTTCCGCGACTCATTGATTGAGAGAGACTTACTTTGTTCATAAGATGTGTAAACAATGACCTGTAGTGATAGTTTTTTTTTTTTTTTGGTTTCATTCGATTCATCGTGTAATGTACTCAGTGATCATACATAGTGAAATGAAAGTTTTGATTTCATTCTATTCGTGTAGAAAAATTTCTAGCATGTAAGAGTGTAGCTTTTTAAGATCAGCGAAAGCATTTCGTAGCATTGTAAGGTTTAAATCCCTCCTCTGTGAAACAAAGACGATAGATTTCTTTCCCGTATTTTTTTTTATTTCGACTACTTTAATATGTTTATCTTGTCTTCCTATAGAATCCCATGTAGGTCTAATGAGCAATTTTTACCGCTTCGGTGATAAACTTTAATCGATATTTGATCGCCTGAAAGCAGTTCAACAATTATTACGGACTCTAGCCGACTTAAAGCAGAAAGCGAGTCTTGACTACAACCCCACTCGTGTATAGTTTATAGTTTAGTTTTTGTTTTTGTGCAGCTTCTGCACAAAAATGTCTCGATTATTTTATATAAAAAAAACTAAAGCAATCGGCGAATAAATTAACGGTTTTTATTGTAATAAATGATTCTGTTATGTTGTGACATCCGAAACAAATCCTATATTTTCTCTTCAAATGCAGAGGAAGCGAAGAGAGAATTTAATCTTTATAAATAAAATTCACCACACTCTGAAAAATGCTCAATTTTGTTGCAGAAAAAAGATACCAATCATAATTCCAGCAGAAAAAATACCAAAATAATATTAGGAAACTTCGATTTGGACATTGAAAAAAAAATTAGAAAAAAAATACAAATTGCAAATAAATAATAATAAACAAATAAATAAATAAAACTTGTTACTCGAAAATTTAAAAAGTTACAATTGTTTGAAGCGACACAGCTGGAAAAATATAAAACGATACCATGCATGAAAATTTTCATTTTGCGGCAGATGGTGGGGCAGTTAAAGTCAAGTCTGTCTAACCCCGATATTTGGGGTGGCGTAATGGCTGACTGCCATGTGCGGAACTGTATGAATGCTATTGGAAGGGATTGAGGATGGCTTGGAAAGGTAGATAATTGAGAGTTTGGTTCAAAAATGATAATAAGAAAAAGTTCTACATACTTGGATGTGATGATACTTATTTCATTCCGTCCGATGTTGATATTTTTCGAAGAAAAACGACGTTCTTTATCCTTTATGCAAATCGTGTTACATATCTGTGAATGATAAGAAAAAATGGTAAGAAAAAGAAAAGAAAGACAAATTCGTTTTAGTGTAAAATAGAGTAGTGAGGGACAAAAGTACGCACTTAATTGTTTTTGCAACAGAACTATTGCAAACAATTGTTATGAAATTTGGTTTTGTTTCTTAGCGGTACATGAACCTTTTGTCTTTAAAGTGTTTTACCAGAGTTTTTCGAATTTTGTTTGTAGCATGAGAATTTCACTTTTCAGAAAAAATACTTAAATGCGAGCTTTTACCCAGCATGCGGGGCAAAAGTTCGCACTGCATGAACAGTGTATTTAGCATGAGCATGATTGACCGCCCGCGGTTGCTACTCCGTTATTGCCAGATCAGCTGTAATTACACAGAGAACCAACAGATGATGCTCGGGACCAACATGCATCCTCAATGTGTAAAAACTGGAGATCTTAATCTTTATGTAAGGCAATACCAGCACCGGCCGCATCCGAATGCAGGTCAAAGAAGGAGTTTGTATGGGAATATGTTGACGTGATACTCGCTTTATTGGAAGCCGAGAACACCTCTGCACTTCCACGAGAAATCACTGGGATGTTGGAGAAAGGGCAGGGTATACAACAGGGTTCGTTTTGGTGAACGATTCACTGATTTCGAGTGTCGGGTTCTTTAGACCAAATGTCGCCCCGAGTCGAGTTCATTACATCGTTGTTGATTTATCTATAGAATCTAAAGTGTAGATAATACGACCTCATGGAATATATCGACGCGGAGTTTTTTGGGGTTTGGTCAACCGGACATTTAGTTTTCTACCTTACAGATCGAGTAGCGACGTCTCTCGTATAGACTTCGTGGGTTCTAAAAGAAAAAACGCTACGATACCGCGAAAAACACACCTGAAAAACCCGATGTCACGAATATTTGGTGAAAAAAAGGTGGCCAGAGTTAATTAAATGAAGAAAGTATAAATGAGCGGGACAAAGTTTGCCGGATAGCTAGCCTCTAGCTAGCTATATACGATTTCAACACGACGTACCGATATGGAAGCTATCAATCTCGTGAAATCTATGCGCGCCGTACACACGGGTTACAACGAAACGTTATTTTCGCGTAGATTGATGAATGGATAATCCGACAGTTTTTCGTGTAGACAATAGGTTAGTCTGTCAATAGTTTGTTTCACTGTCAATCATAATCAATATTATCATTCACACTACGGCAACCGGCGTAAGGACAAATATGAAGTAAAGACGCGATTATCGTTTTCGTAGACGCACGAGAGAATATTCCTATTAAATTTGAAACTTGGCAACATTCATGCATCCAAAGCTCGAAAAATATAAAAAAGCATGTGAGTTTAAGTAACAATACTACATTCCTAATAAATTTGCAAAATGCCAATGTTGCCATTATTGGTTTTATGGTTTCGAACCCGTGTCATCTTTCGAAGCTAAAAAAAATTTTTCAAAAGCTAAAGAAATCCAAAATAGAAATAAGAGAACGGAGTAGCAAATCAAATCAATAAAGAAAATGCAATACAGTCATTAACAATTCTATAGTGAATATTTTCAACTTGTGTGCATACCGTATCTTTTAAAAGCTAAAGAAATCATGAAAAGGGTATAAAAAAGCAATCAAACCAGTCTTCAAAGAAAGTTCCGAACCTTACCCAAACCCAACAACAATTATGAAATAATGGATATTCGAAAAAATATTCGAAGTTGAAAATATGGGTCAGCTTAGGCATAAGTCGCTCAATGCACTGCGTCTATCAAAACGCAGAATAGTTGATTCCAAAACGGCCCACTGGGCTACACTGGGTTTATAAATATAGAAAATACTTCAGTATATTTGTTAAATCCATATTTTCATACCGGTGGTAGCCCTCGAATAAAAATAAAATCAAAAGCTGTACAAAATGATACAGTAATGAACGAAATTTGCTTATTTATATAGTGAAAAATTATCATGTCAGGAAAAGTTAGGTTACGTCAATATCGTCGAAGTACACCAATCTATAAAACACTTATACAAAACAACTTCCAAATCGCGTATCTGGTATCCCTGCAGTTGAGTGACTGTGGTTTTGAGAGAAATACATATTCATGTACCGGCCACACAGTTACTCATTGGCGCATTATGGTGTACAATCAATCAGATGAACACAAAGTCTCTGTCTACCAAGCAACTTGATGTAGTGCAGTTCGAAAACCAACACATATGCAAAATCTGTCAAATGGAATTTAAAAAAAACAGCATGTGGTGTAGTTCCGCTGTAGCCCGCTACATAAACGAATTTGACATAATAAAATCCCTCACTAAATGCGGCTTCTCCACGCACTGCATGAACAGTGTATTTATTACACTATCCTCAATAAAGTTAATTGTTTTTTTGCTAGTTTTGCACTGATTCTTCTTAGCTACGTAAGAGCGGTGCCCCGAAACAATTTTCTTATTTCCGAAAATCCGGTTTTCTGAGGATATGTTCCGAATCTTAAAAACTTTATGAATATTTGAACAGAATCTTACAATTATTGGTTCAAAGGTCATAAAATTACGTCAACAGGCCGGGTTTTGGGTGTTTTGGTGATATGCCCCAAAAATGGACCATCCGGAATAGATTCCACTGGGGCTTCTAGAGAGCCGAATACGACACCAGATGCCATACTAGATTCCAAAATAGCGACTCCCGGTTTTTCGCAAAACAACCATATATGATTGAATAGCACCCGATATGAGTATTTCTGGAATCGAATTCATGCTCTGGAGCAAAAATCAATTTCAGACGCTATTTTTAATTTGAATCGGCGAAATGCAGCTTTGCAGAAGAAATTCGTTGACACAAGTCGTTAATGAAAAGCACGAAAATCAGCGGTCCCAGTACACTTCCCTGTGGAACTCCAGACGGGATTTCGAACTTTCTAGAGCAAGCAGAGTTCACCTGGACGAATGTGCTTCTACCGGTCAAGTACGACATTAACCAGTCGGATATCTCAATTGCGAAGGTGTGCGGAACGTGTGTCATAGTGTGATCTTCATGAAAAATATGTTCGGCTATTTTGGATCTGAAATCGTGAGTTATTCCTTTTTCCGAGTCCTTTTTAGCCTTTGTAAGTTCTGAAGTATGTTCCTTAAACCGGATGTCTAAATTTCTTTTAGTTTGGCCAGTGTAAACCTTATCACAATGTGGACATGCAACTTTATAAACACCCGCCCTATGCAATTTGTCAATAGTGTCTTTAGTAGACCCCAACCTTGTTTTAATTCGATTATTTCTACTACTGTAGATTATATCGATACTAAATTTTCTAAGTTTTTCACGAAGTTGACGTGTAAAATTGACGTCATATTCAACCACTACTCTCTTCCGATCCTCTGTTAGCGGTGTGAGTGTTGTGTGAGATTTCCTATGCCGGATTCGTTTCTTTCTATCATAAATGGCTTGTATGGTTCTTCTGTTATATCCACTCTGCTCACCAATATCAAAAATATATTCCATTTCGTTTTTCTTACCTTCATTACTGAGGGGCAAAGATTCCATATGGTGGATCATATGGTAGAAAGAAGCCATTTTATGCTGGGAGGAGTAGTTAGAAGTGTTACGTATTACCCGTTTAGTATGTGTGGGTTTCCTGAAGATTTCGAATTCAAAGTTGGTGGTTGGAGTTTTTAACAACGACTACATCTAAAAATGGAAGCCTGTTGTTTTGTTCAATTTCCAAAGAGAACTGGATATTTTTATGAATACCATTCAAAATTCCTAAAAAACTTTCCAAGTCCCCCTGTTGTAAAATACAAAAACTATCATCAACATACCTCCACCAACGATCTGGAAAGCAGTCTTTTGCATTTAGTTTATTTTCTAAATGTGCCATAAAAAGTTCACATAAGAAAGGTGAAAGCGGATTCCCCATCGGTGCTCCTTTTGTTTGTTTGTAAAATTTCCCACGAAATGAAAAATAATTGTCTTCCATGCAAAGTCAAGTTAACTTCAAGTAACTGCGTACTTTAGTTTTCCAAGGGTTGTCACGTCGTTGGGGCAGAAGCCAATCTCCCAAAAGATTTATTGCTTCTTTCACTGGAACACTCGGAAAAAGAGCTGTGCCATCGAAAGAAACCATTATCTCGCCAGTGTTTTAAATTCAGAGCATCATCCCGATTCCGGAAATATCCATATTATTTTCCAGAAACCCGAAGTCGTCTCTTGGAATCCCAAAATGTCGTTATCCACGCTCTGGACATCATCTCGATTACGGAAATACACTTATTGGAGGGTATTTGACCATCTTAGGTTGTTTTCTAGAAACCGAAAGTTGACATCTTGAATTTCAAAATGGTGTCTTGGCCATTTTCCGATCTGTGGGCATCATCCCGGTTGCGAAATTAAATATTGGATGGTATTTGACTTTGTTTTTTCATTGTTTCTATGGCTTCTAGAAGCCCCAATCTATCGCGGAAAAGCATATCAACAAAACAATTAAAATGGTTGTGAGATTCTATTTATTAAATCATTAAACCATAATTTTCCTTAGTTTTCCAGCATATTCGCATATCACTGGTTATTCTTGAGTAATTTCTGTACAAAAACATTGTTATTAAACGCTTTTTCATTACGGTTAATGGCACTTAGTGCGTACTTGTGGGATATTTTCTTTCTCTGCTTTACCTCCCATGCGCGCTGGTTCGATTCAAATGGTGTGTTAACCCTCTCCCCACGAAAAGAAATGAGTTTTTGTCGCAAATTCTGTAATTACTCATCAACTAGATGCAGAATTAACACAAACTGTATTTCATATGAAAGATTGATCTGTTCTCTAACCGTATTTGTTCAAAATTTCAAGTGTAGTTGGTTAACTGTAACCAAACCCTCAGCTCGTAGTCGGCAGCGAGGATAAAAAATTTGCTTAAAGATTTTAAGTCATCAGATATAATTGGCGCCGTTAAACATTAAATTGTATTTGTGCCGTGTCAAATAAACGATAGGTGAAGAGAAAAAAACTGTAACCAAAGTTTAGATATCAGGAGATGCCATACGGCATCATCCGCGGGGAATGGGGTAATGTGTGTCATTCTAAGAGAATTCATTATGGATGTGTCCGGTGCAACAAAAAAAATCATCCGGTTGGGTGGTAGAGACGTTTGATCGGTTCCACCAAAAATGTCGAACAAAAATTAAACATAAATCAAATCTGCCACAAATGTTGAAAAAATCAAAATGCAAAATAAATTTGAGTAATCGACCACATCAAAAGTGTAAAACGATCTGAAATACTAAATAAGCGAGTGGTCGTGGGTTCGAATCGTAGTAGAATCAGAGTAACGTAAAATAGTTCTCATCCGGAAAATGCAATTATGGCGCGGTCTTGGCTGGAGGAATGAGGTTTCGATAAAAGTATTTCCTCTTGACAATATATAAGTCCTACTTATAATAAAACTGCCCAGAGGTGAAGCATTGAGTGCCTCTTCAGTGAATTGTGATTATGACGCGGTGTTGGCAGGGCAACTATTTCGAGCTCTAGGGCAGCATGTTTTTTTTTTTTTTTTGTCGACCAGTGTTAGAATCGAATGGATTGGGAACCAATGAGGGTAACCCAAATTTTCGATGGAATCCAGCATCTTACTTTCCTTACTTGGAGATAGAGCTGAACGATGTTCTACAATGTGGTAGCCCCGTCAATTTTGCGTATTTTTTATAAAGTATTTTTTCCTATCATTCGAAATAACCGATATGGAGCTTTTTTGCTAAACCACAATAAAAAAAACTACGGGTGCGGCCCTCAAATTCAAACCGGAAAAAGTGAAACATTGTAGCTATTTGAGCGTTGTACACAAATTACCTAACGCGTGAAGGGGGGGGGGGGAGGAGGGGGTTGAGTCTGCGTTACTTATTGTTACATAGGGGGGAGGGGGGTATTAGGGACAGTTACGTAACTACGATATTGGCTCGAAATTGAAAATTTTGATGGGGGTCACGTTGTTCAGCGTTACGTGATTTTAGCGGGGGAGTCATATCGAACGTTACTTATCGTTACATAGGGGGGGGGGGGGGGAGGGGTCTGAAATCTAGACTTTTAGCGTTACGTAATTTGTGTACGACGCCTTACTCATTCCTGTAAGTTTTGGTGGTCCTAGCCATATTAATTACGCGACAAAAGCTCCCACCCACTTCAATACAAACGTTAATCGTGCGCCTCCTTTCACTGTTGAATCGATGGAGACGCCAAGTACATCGTTCTAGGGAACTAACTAAGGGGGAAGTGCAAGTGCTCGATAGTATCATAGATAGTAGTATGTTATCACAAGTTAGAGTGACCAAAATTTTCCATCAAAGCAGTTGTTTAACTTTCGTATCTTTGAAGATAGAATTAGAGACTGTTCTACAATATTGCTGTTCCGTTAATTTAGGGCAACTTTGTAAAAAAAGTTTTTTCTATCTTTCAAAACAACCAACTTGAAATTACTTTCTAATTCATAAATCATAAGGTGTCAATGGAACAATTTTTGTTCTGAAGAATTTTAAGTACGACATTGTTTAATTTACAAAAAAACAACTTTTTTTCTATCTATTTTGTTTCACGTTTTTAAAAAGCTCATATAAAAAACTTATTTATCAAGTTATAACCTACAAATTAGCTTAAGAATGTGTAAAGGCATGTTTCGAACTCCACAAATGTGCTTATGTGCTTAGCTTGCGAGTTTCGATAAGAGATATCTGCTCATTTTTTTTTAATATCATAGGTAATCTTTTTTTTTAAGGGGGGGGATTTGTTAGTAGCTTAAGTATTTATGATAAATATTAGTAAATAATGAGTATGTGTGTCCAATCACAAATGATGTCTCTCAACACTGTTAGAAATTTGTAATTTTAATTGTTAGGATTTGTTTGCTTTCGCAATTAGGACTTATCATTCGTAGGGATTTAAACCTGCTTGTCATAAAAGGGGAAGTAAACTTACAACTAACTCAATTGCTAACTTATTGGCTATAAAGAGAGCTTATCGTAGCGATTGAGGATTGCAACGATTTTTTTCGAAAATTGTTAATAATTTTATTTGACATAGCTTCCAATAGTTCAACACCAGTAAGTCTATGTAATTCGAGTGTACCAAACCAAGGAGGACGCTTCAAAATCATTTTCAGAATTTTATTCTGAATCCTTTGGAGCGTTTTCTTCCTTGTTGAACAGCAACTTGACCAGATCGGTACAGCATAAAGCATTGCTGGTCTAAAAATTTGTTTGTAAATCAAAAGTTTGTTCTTTAAACAAAGTTTAGAATTCCTGTTAATGAGAGGATATAAACATCTCGTATATTTGATGCACTTGGCTTGTATACTCTCAATGTGCTCTTTGTAAATCAGTTTTTTATCATAAATTAGTCCCAAGTATTGTCGGACCAACTTAAAATAACCCCATTCATCTTGACAACGTGATTATTGTTTGGCTTGAGGAAAGAAGCCTTAGGCTTATGCGGAAAAATTATCATTTGAGTTTTAGAAGCATTGGGAGAGATTTTCCACTTTTGCAAGTAGGAAGAAAAAATATCTAAACTTTTCTGCAATCGACTGCATATGACACGAAGACTTTTTCCTTTTACGGAAATGCTTGTGTCATCGCAGAACAATGACTTTGTGCATCCTGGAGGCAAATAAGGAAGATCTGAAGTGAATATGTTGTACAGGACTGCACCCAAGACTGAACCTTGAGGTACACCTGCTCTGACAGGAAATCTATCAGATTTTGAATTCTGATAGACAACCTGCAGAGTTCGATCAGTAAGATAATTTTTCAAAATTTTGATTAGGAAAATTGGAAAATTTAAAGTTTGCAATTTCGCAATCAAACCTTTATGCCAAACACTGTCGAATGCTTTTTCTATGTCTGAAAGAGCAGCTCCAGTGGAATAACCTTCAGATTTGTTAGCTCGTATCATATTAGTAACTCTGAGCAATTGATGAGTTGTGGAATGCCCATGGCGAAATCCAAACTGTTCATTTGCAAAAATTGAATTTTCGTTGATGTGTGACAACATTCTGTTAAGAGTAATTCTCTCAAACAGTTTACTTATTGAAGAAAGCAAACTGATTAGTCGGTAACTTGAAACTTCAGTTGGATTCTTATCCGGTTTTAAAATTGGAGTAATTTTTGCATTTTTCCATAATTTGGGAAAATATGCAATTTTGAAGCAGCAATTGAAAATTTTCACTAAAAATTCCATTGTGCTCTCAGGGAGATGTTTGATTAGTATATTAAAGATTCCATCGTCACCAGGTGCTTTCATATTTTTGAATTTTTTAATAATTGATTTAATCTCATTCAAGTTAGTTTCAATTATTTCTGCAGGTAAAAAATTCTGGGAAGAAATTAAATCAAATTGACGTGTGACTTCATTTTCAATTGGACTCACACAATTCAAATTTGAGTTATGAACACTCTCAAACTGCTGAGCAAGTCTTTGAGCCTTTTGTTCATTGGCTACAAGAAAACGTTCACCATCTTTTAAAACTGGAATAGGCTTTGAAGGTTTCTTAAGAATCTTTGACAGCTTCCAAAAAAGTTTTGAATATGGTTTCAATTTTTCAACTTTAGTCTCGAAATTTTGATTTCTCAGAAGAGTAAATCTATGCTTAATCTCTTTCTGTAAATCTTTATAAATAGTTTTAAAAACAGGGTCACGAGAACGTTGATATTGACGTCTGCGGACATTTTTCAAACGAATTAGAAGTTGAAGATTTTCGTCAATTATTGGTGAATCAAATTTCATTTGAGCCTTTGGAACAGATTAATTCCTGGCATCAACAATTGCACATTTTAATGGTTCCAAAGCGGAATCAATATTCACTTCGTTTTGCAAATCAAGCTCATTATTGAAATTTCTCTCAATATGAGTTTTGTATCTTTCCCAATTAGCCTTGTTATAATTAAAAACAGAGCTCATAGGGTTTAAAACTGATTCATGTGATAAAGAAAAAGTTATTGGAAGATGGTCAGAATCAAAGTCAGCATGTGTGATCAAATCACTACATACATGACTTTGATCTGTTAGTACCAAATCAATTGTTGAAGGGTTTCTTACAGAAGAAAGCATGTAGGACTATTCGGAGCCAAAATAGAATAGTATCCTGAAGAACAATCATTGAATAAAATTTTGCCATTGGAATTACTTTGAGAATTATTCCATGAACGATGTTTAGCGTTAAAATCGCCGATTATAAAAAATTTCGAACGATTTCTGGTGAGTTTTTGTAAATCACCTTTAATATAATTTTTGTGTTCGCGTGTGCATTGAAATGGTAAATATGCTGCGGCAATAAATAAAATCCCAAGTTCAGTTTGAACTTCAATTCCCAAAGTTTCAATAACTTTCGTCTCAAGATGGGGAAGAGCACGATGTTTGATTCGGCGATGAATAACAATTGCAACTCCACCGCCGGAACCCTGAATCCTATCATATCTATGAACCACGTAATTGGGATCATATTTTAAATTTATGTTAGGTTTCAAAAATGTTTCAGTAATAATTGCAATATGCACATTATTTACTGTTAAAAAATTAAAAAGCTCATTCTCATTGGCCTTCAATGAGCGAGCATTCCAATTTGAAATTTTGATCGGTTTATTTAAAATCATTGCTAAATTTTAAATTAGAAACAATTTTAATTGTAAAATTTGTACCTATTTGAATGGCTTAAAACATTGATTTTGCCTGCAACATGGCGTTCATGAGATCGACATTGATGACATTGCCTGTTGCAGAAAAGAAAATTCACCTGCCGTAATAGGCCCCAGGCAGTTGATATTAGAAAAAATATTTTCGGTAGCAATATTAGCTGAGGTAATAGGTGTACATTTATTTTCCACCGTGTTTTGCTTACCTCCCATATTAACGGTCATTTTCGAACTACCAACATTAGGCGGTAGAATGTTCGAACTACCTGTAACCTGTGCATATGTTAAACGAGTATGCAAATGAGTAGAAGAAGTGGGCGGTACTGGTACGCTTGGAAAATTTTGTTTTGAAGTTTGTTTTGATTGGAAAATTGATATTTGTTTACCTTGCCGTGCGTTAACAATTGCTAAACGGACTGGGCATTGGTAAAAATTTGACATATGGTTGCCGTTACAATTCGCACAGCCAAAATTTTTACTCTCTTTCACAGGGCATGTGTCCTTTTTGTGAGAAGAGTCTTCACAAATGAGGCATTTTTGGTCCATGTTACAGAACTTTAAACCATGACCATAACGTTGGCAAATACGGCATTGGGTGATATGCTTTTCACCTCCGCCAAACTTCCTATAAACTTTCCACTTTACACGCACGTTATATAAAACATGTGCTTTTTCAAAAAAATTTAAGTTATTAACCTCACTGCGGTTAAAATGAATTAGATAAGTAAAAAGGGAAATTCCAGTGCGCTGACTGTTTTCGCCTCGTGATTTTTGTTTCATTAGAATAACTTGGGTAGGGGCTATGCCAAGTAATTCTGTTAAAGTAAGTTTGATCTCATCAACGGTTTGATCGTTGGTGAGACCTTTCAATACGACCTTGAACGGCTTGGCGCTCTTCGTATCATATGTAAAAAAATTATACATCTTTTCAGTTAAATAATGAATAAGACGATTACGACCCTTTATAGAGTCGGCTAATAAGCGGCATTCGCCTCTACGACCAATTTGATACGTAACTTTAACGTCAGAAACAAACGTTGAAAGTTCCTTTTTGAAGATAATTCAGAAGAAATAGTTACCACAATAGGTGGAACTTTCTCCTTTTTTAAATATTTTACATTTTGTATAGTTTCATTACTAATAACTTCCATTTCACCAGCTTCTTGCTCAGGCAAAATATCAAAAGGATTGTCACTACAGACACTCGAAGTGTCAGAAAGAGATGCCTCTCTTTTCCTCCCCGCAGCGATACGTGGTTTCTTTTTTCGTCCTGCCATTTCAGGTGATACGAAAAAAGTAAAAACAAATGTTAAATTCAAAAGTAGGTAGTCTTGAGAAAGACTGATGGGAAATAACTTCCAGGTAGTCTTTAAAAGACACACTGACAAAACACAAACTTTGAAGCTATAGGCAGTCAAAGACCAGTCCACAAGCAACCGAAAACACGTCTGATCTGTAGCACAGTTCAAGACGCACTGATATGTGCTCATCATGCATTATGTTATATATTACCATGTGATGGATCTTGGTCACTTTCCCGAAGAAAGATAGACTGACTAGTTTTATTCAGAAGCTCTGTGCCACCATTGCCAAGAATACTCGTGCAGTCGACTCAAGGTATACTTAGGGTTTAATTGACACCGGAAAAATTCAAAATGTAATAAACATCCTAGCTTATTTCGCTTCATGCGTAAAAAGACGCGGTAGCACGTTTTTCAACCACCATTTCATGAAATAACTTCTACACATTGCAAGTATTATATTTCATGACATTTTTCATTGGTGGAAAGATTTATCCGAAAATCTCACAGTGCACAACTGTGAAAAATTGATTTTATGTACTCAATGTCTACAGCAAAATTGTTTCATAGAGCAAGGCCTTACTTTTAGTGTTTTCGGATTTTTCGATCAATCCACCTAACGGTTAGTAAATTTTGCAAATTTTCAATACATCAGATTGCTTCCTTCAGCAAAGTTGTAGAAAAATTTGAGCCAAGACGGTCCCCATATAAAGGAGCGGTCAAAACTACCAGAATGCGAAGTTAATTTTCAGGATGCTTTGAGCATTTTGTAGTTTTTGATCTATATTTTCATATCTCAATGAAATCTTGACACATAGCACGGTTCATGCTGAAAAACACCTCCAAAGTAACCTTTCTCAAAAATTAAGAAAAAGAGTTTTTCTGAATATGTTGGAATATATAAAATCCTACTAAAGCTGTTATGCTATGTTTTCATACAATTAAAAGCATATTATATTAGCTTCATTAAACAGAAAGAGTAATTGATTTTAACCCAACAGAGTCTGCCGCAGGCTACATAGAAAATATGCGAAATTTTCCTAATTTTGACCTTTGAAAAACATTAAATGTAAGCACGTATAAGCACGGTTCCTGATAGTGTGCTCTCCAAGAATCAATTGTAAACGTTTGCGGAAAATTTGCGTTTTTGTAGAAAAAGATGAATAAAATTTTTTCACTTATCATGTAAATTTTGAATTTTCGGGTAACTGATCCACGAAATTCATCGTATATCTTCCAAATTGGTCCAAAACACATCAATAAAACGTAGAATTAGTTCAATTTTTGGTTTGTATACACTGACGATTTTTTTATTATTCCGAAAACTAATGAGATTTGCTTCAATTCACGTGGTTTATGGACAACCACTTGTCACTACAACACTTTTCTCGAAAGACAAAATCATCTACAGTAGAAAACTAACAATTTGACACCAGAAAATTATTCTGGCCAAAAATCTTAATTTGCTGACCATTGTGCACTGTGTACTAAGCACTATGATTTTCGAATAATTATTTTCACCAATTGTAAATGTTATGAAATATAATACAAATGATATCTAAAAACAGTTTAGACTTACTTAATATATTGCCCTTACGAAAAATATGTGGAATATCATGAAAAAGCGACTGTTATTTGTTATATGTTGTATTACGTTTTACTCTGTTAAAAATTAATGTTTGAGTGAATAAACAGTTGAGATCATTCTGTTCAGTTGAACATAAATTGTTTATACAGTAGAAACCTATATTTGAAAAATGTGTTTCGAATATATCACGCCTTTTTTTTTTTGAGCGTGATAAAATCGAAACGTCATTGTACTTATTTTCAGCAACAACGGTTTATTGTTCAATTATAGTATCATACGTGAATACGTAGTCTTTTTTCCACCACTAAAATTAGTTTTATTAACAAGCTGAAAAAGGATTTTTCAATTTTAGTCTTTATTTTTGAGGTTTTCAGTCTGCAACAGAGACGAATCATATTCGAAACATCCAAATTCGAGAAAAGAGAAAAAAAGAAATGTATTAAAAATCTGATGTGATTTTTTTGGAAATGTCAAAAGTGCAGCAAAGGTCAAAAATATTACATTTCCGATTTGTTAAAAATAACAAAAGTGTCAAAATATTGAAAATAATAATTCTAAAACGTTTCGGCGATAGAAAGTAGCCTGAGCAATGGTGTACTGATGTGGAATCCGTCATCAGAATAAATATACCCTAGATGAGATCATTCGAGTTACAAAAATATTTCGCAACAAAAAGTTTATTTACATCAACCGCACGATGAAATCTGTTCATATATAGCTAAAAATACTTTCGTTTTTCTTTACTGTCGGTTTTACGCTACAAACTAAGTAAACTTACGAAACTAGATTAAAGCACAATATTAGGTACCCACAAAATCACATTAGGCGTCGTTCCGATTGCTTTTCAGCGTCCAGCACTTGACAATCTCGAGCGTTGAGTCTCCGCGTTTAAAAAGCGGCACAAACAACGCGGAATCCAGCCGAAAGGCAGTATGCTGCACCGAACGCTGCCAGTTCCAGAAGTATACCGGTTTACCCTGAACGCGCAGATCTTCAACAATTCCGGCAAGAATTTTCGCTACCGTAGAATCAATATAACTAACGGCAGAGCCCTTAATTATCACCACATCGACCTGATTTTGTTGAGATAGTTTTAGGACCCGATATTTGAGATATTCCGCCGATGAATAGATTAAACTTTGATCTGGGCTCACAACCAGCAACTCGTAATCGTTTACCCTCTCGATTCGGTGGATAATATTGGGACGGGATGTAAGGTAGAGTACAAAACAAAGATTAACTCCGATTCCAATAATCATTCCGTATTCTAGCCCAATCAAAAGACAAGCAATAAGTGTCGTGAAGAACGGAATTATATCGATCTTTTTCGTTCGCCAGATTTCGGCTGCCGCGTGAAACTCCACCATGAAGAACATGGCAGCAATGATCACTGCGGCAAGAGTGGCTTTCGGAATGTAGAAGAAAGAGCTGGCCAGTAAACCCAACGCCAGCAGCACTACGAGACCCGTTGTTACCCCACCAGCGGGAGTTCTAACTCCGCTGCTGTTGTTGACAGCTGATCTCGTGAATGAGCCTGTGACGGGCATTGACGAGAAGAAGGAACCAGCGAGGTTGCACAGACCTAGGGCGATCATCTCCTGCGTGGCGTCTATTGTCTTACCTTTGGAGAAAGCTTTAGCAATTGCGATACTCTCCAGAATTGCTATCAGTGGAAGTGCTATTACCGAGGTACCCAACTCGGATACCATGTCGGTGAAGGTGTAGGTTTGATTGTTGACCACCGTCGAAAAAGGTGGTAGTTGAAATGGTGGTAACCCTGACGTTACGTTACCTGAAAATCCAGCTATGTCTTAGTAGCACAATTTTATTCAACTTAGGGATAATTTACCAGTCAACAAGAAAGGAGCTACTCCGTCTGTACTTAGGATATAAGCCAGCAATGTACCTCCAATGACCACAATGGCATTGCGAGACAACGACAGATACTTGCCGACCGTTTTCCAACGACCATCGAGATTTTTTAGCTGCATCATCAGCAAGAGTATTACAATTGAGCTAACTCCCAATATGGAGTCCCACAAACGAGTTAGGTGAATATTCTCAACGACGTTTATCCAGGACTCGAGGAACTCGTTGGATTTACCTGGTAGCCCAAGTAACGATTTAACCTGACCACTGGCTATGGTGATTGCGGCTGCCGATGTGAAGCCCGCCGTCACGGGCATGGAAATGAATTGCACTAAAAAGCCTGAAAGAAAACAATAAATTAAAGTTAGGTTTCAAAACAAGTTTAAGTGTAAATTATACCTAAATTTAAAAGTCCTAGCACCAATATGATACAGCCGGCTAAAAATGCCGACAATATAGCGAATGCGGGTCCCAAATTGGCCACATGAATCTGCACCATCAGTGACATGATGGCAGTCGGACCGATCGTGATATCCTTACAACTACCAAACACGAAGTACACGAAACAACCAGCAAAAGCTGAATACAGTCCGTACTGCGGTTCCAGGCTCGCAACGACCGCATAGGCTATTCCCTGTGGAATGACGGTCAATCCAACAGTTAGACCTGCCACGATATCCTCCACGAAATACTCCCTGCGATAGCCGGGTAACCACTGAAGAATTGGTAATCGCTTTTTCAACAACTTTTCACTGCACCACCCATTTCGAATTTTGTTGACTAGAAGTGCCCCAACCGGTGGGAACTGTTCCGAATAATCGTCATCTATGTTACCTAAAATCACAACATTATAGTGAGTTAAAGTTCAATCCAAGTCATAGCCAGTCATATGAAGTCAAGGTCAAACGATAGTCCCGGCGTTCGTCGACATGTGCTTTGATGTTCGATTATTCCGGGCACGTACGTACGAGCAAGTACCGTTGAATTTCATAAACAACAAGTTATTCCTACCGTCTTTGCCGACTGCAACGTGCTTCTCTTCCAACGCCAAAACCTGAATGTTTCCATCCGGAACCGCACCACCCGGAAGATTGGGTGTCATTGCTAAGCGAATTGCTAACGACTGTCGGAACCAGCGGTCAAATCAGAACTGAAACAATACAAATAGGCGCACTGATCAACAGGCCGCGAATTATCTACGATCAATGGGGCGTGAGGGGTAATGAACGTAGGTCACAACAAAGCGTTCTCTCTTCCTCTGGCTTTGGATGTTTCGAAATATGGAACACATAAGCGACAACGTGATAACGTGGGAATGAAGTATGCTTTAAACGGTTATCGTGTTTTATGAATGCAATGCGTTGCATTGGAAATATCCACTTGATTTTAGAGCCTGGTACTCTAGAGGGATAATCCATCAGGTTCATGAGTACTATCGAATATTCGGTTTCAGTTATAAATATTGATAAACAAATTTTAGTAACTTTTGTTGAACCATCCGAAACAAAATCGTCCTGAGAAAAACTTACCCTAAAATTTGAATTAGAAGTCGAAAAAACTATCTCCGGAATAATAATGAAAAAAAAAATATTAAAAACACCAATTTCTTGCATATCTTTCTATAAATCTTTCAAATCGGTCGTCTACTTGTTCACTATCTGTATGAGAAATTTAGCATAATGATACCAACAAAGGCAAAAAGGTCTGGCAAAATTTGTTATTTTATGTTTGGTTTGCTCGATAGGATAGGGCCTTTATTATTAAATTTAATGATAAATTTTAAAAAGTCGAAAATTTGACGAATACAAAATAAAAAGTTTGTGCTGATACGAAAAATACATTGAAATTAAGGATGAATGACTTTTCTCTAACGTCATACTAGCTCGAGTGATAACATCGGGAGATGCATATTATACGGTATTATTTCAATTCCTCGAATAAGCAGCTTCAATCACAAAAATACAAATGCTAGTGAGTTTTCCCTTGAAATGGACTGCTATTTTCAAAACTAGAGAACCTAATCATTTCGACTCGACTAAGGATCAAACTTTAATATTTTATTAAAAAAGAAATCTTCAAATATCTGTTTTTTTTTTTCATTAATTTGCTTTTGTGGGCCATCTAAACAACATTTTCCGAAGTTACCGCTATAGTAAAGATTGTTTCTAACACCCTAAGCTTTCATTTTTCAACTTTCCGTACTTCACTACCATACCGTTCAAGAGATTAGATTAGATTAATACGAAAATGTTGAAAGTTCGTATTCGCATTTTCGTTCGAATCGATTTACGGTAGAAAAATAGACAAAAATTGCCGATTTTTCATAGGTTTACCTTTAATCGCACTGACGAAACTATTCATGCATCATCAATCATAGTAACCCATGAGTTAGCAAAAAAAAAATGACAGCTCTATCAGTCAAACCCTAACCGTGATGGCGAAAAAAGTGAAGCTACTGCGTTCAGAAGTGTGCGCGTTCAAAGAACGGTATCCCACCGCATCAAAAACAAACATCGTGCGGCACTTTGTGCCCGTTCCGTCATCTACAACATCTTGATACTATTGGACAACGATCACAGCATCGAAAGTAAGCCCAGTTCCGGGCGGCTAACGACCCTGAGCGACAAGAAGCTTCAAAGGATGCTGAAGAGGAAGACCGAGGAAAAAGTGGCTGAATCGCTGCGTGCATTTGGCCGGGAGGTTGGTGCATGCGGTAAAACAGTTAAAAAGTATCTGGAGAACATGGACATACTGATTTGGGAGCTGCAGGCAATGACGCAGCGACAGCGGTTGAATAAGATGTTCAAGTCGATTTTCCTGGCGAATAGCGACGTGGCAGTGGTGATGGACGACGAGACCTATCTCACCCTAAATGGCAACGACTGGCAGGGTACTTCGTATTTCACTTTTCCCACGAAGGAAGTGAGCTCCGAGGTGAAATTTTTTTCACACACCAAGTTCCCCAAGAAGGTGCTACTGTGGCTGACAATCAGTGAGAAGACGTCAAAGCCGCTCTTCTTTCGCTCCGGGCTGGCCGTGAACGGGGAAATTTATAGTACGAAGTGCCTGCCAGAAGTTGCGTCGTTCATCAAGAAATACCATAAGGGCGAAGACACGGTGTTCTGGCCAGATTTGGCGTCGGCCCACTTCTCGAAGCGATCTTTGGAGGAGATGGAGCGGCTGAATATCGGTGTGATACCGAACTCGGCGGATCCGCCCAACGTCCCCCAGCTGCGTCCCATCGACAATTTCTGGGCATACTTGAAGCGCAAGATCTATTGCAAAAAATTTGTCACGAGAACGGAAATTAATAAAAAAAACGGAGAAAGAGCTTAAAAATATGCCTACACGCATGTTTTCGTCCGCCATGGCGAATGTTCCGGTTAACTGCCGGAAGGCCGCTCGCAAGGGCGTAAATTTTTTTTTGCAAATAAGATAATATAATTATCATTAAATGGGAAACTTATCCAACTCAATCATCTGTCTTAGTTTTTTTTTTATCACCATCTGAAAAAGTCCATTTTTTACCACAAACGTTAGGGGCCATTCGCCAGGTTGGCGAATGGTTGGACACGTGTCACTTGAGATCCTATTGTGGTCATTCACCTCTGTCCAGCAACTCCTATCCCAACCTCCACGTGGTGCCGACCGGGATACGAGTAACCTTAGCGGAGATCGGGTAACCAACCCCCGGTGGAAACTTTGGTCGTATGCTAACTGGGAAGGGGGAACGTACGCGGCTGTTTTCCCATGTTAGGGGCGGCGTACAACAGCGTCTGATCCGGAGCGGGCGGCTGAATCATGAAACGCGGTGTCTAGCCAGCTATATCAAAGAGGGCAGCCCCGTCGCGAGACTAGGTATCGCAGCCCTAGTAAAGCAGCATACCGTATAATAAATACTACGAGCAATCCAGATATAAATACGGAACGGAATAATCGGCATGGACCTAGGCGAACGAAAAAGGACAACGATTATTGGAAACTCGGTACTTGGAATGTAAGGACTCTATTCGAACCCACCCGCGCAAGTATCCTGACTAGAGAGCTGCGGAAGGTGAATGTGGAGGTTGCAGCTATCCTAGAGGTGCGGTGGCCGAAATCGGGAGAACGCGAATTCCGGGCAGTAGATCCTATTGCGGACACTTCATTTAAGTACCATATCTACTATAGCGGCGGCGTGAAAGCAGAAAGAGGAGTCGGTTTCGTGCTAATTGGAAAACAGATTAACCGTGTCATTAGATGGAGGCCGATCAGTGACCGTATATGCGTGTTGAGAATTAAGAGCAAATTCTTCAACTACAGCATAATAAATGTGTACGCACCGACCAACGAGAAACCCGATGACGAAAAGGAGGAATTCTATGAGCTCCTGGAAAAGACATACAATGAGTGCCCAGGACACGATATAAAGATTGTCATCGGAGATGCAAATGCACAGGTCGGGCAGGAAGACTTCTTCCGCCCCGTAACTGGTAGGGAAAGCTTCCACTCTACTACGATCGACAATGGCCTGAGGCTTGTTAACCGTTATGTACTCGGCAGGGTACCCGGGTACCTTTTCAGACTTTATTGCTTTAAAAAACAAGGATAACCTCAACTCAGCCAGCTGAAACTTATGGAATACTCCTAACTAGTGGAAATAAACCATTTCCCATCATCAGACTATTTATAGCAGCAGAGGGGGTCGTAGAGGAAGACTTCGAATTTTTTTGCCCCATAAGTACTCGGCAGGGTACCTGGGTACCCACAAAATGAAATGCTTCTTGCTTTTCGATTTTGGCCTGTCAAAATATTGGAAAATCTTTCTACTTTTAGAATCTAAGACCGACATGAACCAGTGACCACACCTGATTCCTGTAAAACCGGATCTTCGGGAGCATGTTCCGGTAAGACAAAGTAGTACAATTGTCGATAAAACCGACCAACATTGGTATCAAAATTCATGGAATCACTCTAGGAGTTGATTTTCATTCATTCAGATTCAATTTGATAAGTTGTCCGAAATGGCCATTTCGGAGCAGATTCCCGACCTCGAACATGGTCTCGAAGATCCGGATTTACGGGAACCATAAAAAGACCAATGGCTCTTTCGGCCCCACATACTAAAAATAGACAAATTTTCCAATATTTTGACGGCTCAAGATCGAAAATCGGTCAAGAATTGAAGGAGTAAGAAGCATTTCATTTTGGTGGGTACCCAGGTACCCTGCCCCTAGAACCGCCCCGCGACATGTTGGCCACGGCTGTGACTCGTCAGAGCGTGGGTAGATATCGAGATGCTAGAGCCGCTGAAAAGAGACTCCATTGCCGGAAGAAACGGCAGCATTGGGAGTGTATTCTTGCGGAGGCGGAAGGTTGCTTCTCCAGGCACGATGCGAGGAGCTTCTACAAGAAGGTCAACGGAATCAGGAATCGAAACGTGTTAGCCCCTGTCATGTGCAACGATAGGGAGGGGAACCTGATAACCGATAAAACAGAGGCGGCCAGGCGTTAGAAGGAACACTTCAGTGTGCTGTTGAACGGTGAGGGAAACAGTGGAGTCGAAAGGAGCAGGATGACTATTGAGAATAATGGTCAAGCTGTGGATTCATGGACGAGGTGAAGAGAGCAGTGAAAGAGCTGAGAAACTGCAAGGCAGCCGGGAAGGACGGCATTCCCGCCGAACTCTTCAAAGTCGGGAGCGAACAGCTGAAACGTGCCATCCATCGGATCACGCTGAGAGTGTGGTCTGATGAAGAATTGCCCTCGGACTGGTTGGAGGGTCTCAAATGCCCGATCTACAAAAAAGGTCATCGCCTGGACTATATCAATTATCCGGGCATAACTCTTCTCAATACCGTGTACAAAATTATCTCCCGCATCCTGTTCCACAGGCTGAGGCCGTTGCAGGAGACCTTTGTTGGCGAGTACCAATGCGGTTTTCGAGGGGACGCTCCACGACGGACCAAATGTTTACCTTGCGACAAATCGTCGATAAATTTCGAGAACTCAACTTGCAGACGCACCACCTGTTCATAGACTTCAGGGCAGCGTACGATTCAGTTAAGAGAAATGAGTTATGGCAGATTATGCTCGAACATGGCTTCCCAACAAAGCTGATTAGGCTGATACGTGCCACCCTTGAAGGTTCTTCATCAAGCGTCAGGATAGCCGGTGAGATATCGGAATCTTTCGTGACGTTAGACGGTTTAAAGCAGGATGACGGGCTTTCGAACTTATTGTTCAACATCGCATTGGAAGGTGCTATACGGAGGGCTGGTGTGCAGAGAAGCGGCACCATCATTACGAAGTCGCACATGCTTCTAGGTTTTGCGGATGGTATCGACATTTTTGGTATTAATCGTAGAGCAGTGGAAGAGGTCTTCGGACCTCTCAGGAGGGAAGCTGCGAGGGCTTGTCATAAACTCTGTAAAAAAAACGAAATACATGGTGGCTGGCAGAGTGCGTGGTAGTCCGTCGGAGGTTGGTGCTGCGGTGGTGCTAGAGGTTGGCCGTGAGATAAAGAGGCGTATAGCAGCCGCAAACAGGGCCTTTTACGGATTACGTAACCAGCTAAGTTCCCGCAGTCTGCAAATCCGTACTAAACTTGCACTCTATAAAACACTGATTTATCCGGTGGCTCTCTACCGCCATAAATCATGGACGCTGAAAGAGGCTGATCGGCGAGCTCTTGGTGTTTTTGAGCGTAGGATTTTGCGTTCAATCCTTGGCGGCAAACTAGAAAGTGGTGTTTGGCGCAGACGCATGAACCATGAAGTGTACCAGGCATACAAATCGGCGGATATAGTCAAGCGGATAAAACACGGCAGGCTTCAGTGGGCTGGGCATATAGCGAGAATGCCGGATGAGCATCAAGCGAAGGCTATATTTAGCAGGAATCCCGATGGAGGTCGTTGGATGTGTGCTGTCGGCGAGGATGCACGCGAAATAGGTGTTAGGGGCGATTGGAGAATAGCAGCCCAAGACCGAGGGACATGGTGACGTATTCTGGATTCGGCACTGGATCGAAAATCGGTCTGTCGTCTTAAGAGTAAACTAAGTGATGAAATCAAAACGCGCGTCAATAAAGGCAAGAGAAGAGATAGAGAGGTAGGGCAAAAAGAGTAAATGCGTACCCAATGACGTCATTATTTTTATCGAATTGTTGCCTTGTTGAAGTAGATTCACAACTATTTTGGTGTCGTCGATGAAAGAAATTATTATTATTTAGAATTCCCAGTCCTCTTGTGTCAACTGAACAATTTCGAGAAGCAAAATTAGTAATGGTATGATCAACTCTAGGAAAGGCTAAGTAAATCCTACAGGGGGCTATAGCCTTAATTTTGGATGGAGACTTTTTCGAGAAGACGAAACTTTTGAGCACCACTGCTAATCGAAATTCGAAGGTCAAATTTCTCCAATACATTGACATCCTATTGTCGATTTTTCGAAAAATTTTGTTCAGGTATCAGCAAGTCAGCAGGTAAATGTTTTCCAGTGCATCAGTTCAACGCTGGTTTAACAAGTGTTGAATAAAATATTTTGCTGTTGTTGCTCAAAACCCTCTCCGCCCTTCTTAAACAACTGTGTATCGGATAATTTGTCCAAATTTAACTGAACAACCATTGAACAGAAGTTTCTTATTTTCCATTTCGGTTTTCGTTCAACTGTATCCTAATAAAAGTGATCGAGTAAATGTTTAAGCAACAATAATTGTTACTTGGGTCATCCTTTCAAAATTTTCTGAAAATTAATTTTGTAAATTCAGACAAATTTGGATAGTGGCATTATGCCACTAGTAGTGGATGAGAAAAATACTACCTCGTAAGCAACCGTAAAGTCCGCTCTTGGATCCATTTTGGCGTTTCATTTTGAGCACACTTTGCTGCTTGATTTTCATTTTCGCTTCATCAAAGCAACGATTCTTCATTTGGTTGAATTTTCAGAAAATTTTATTGCGTGATCGTTACCGATGCACGTGAAATGTTTCATCGAGGTATAGCAGTTCGTTTCAAAGATGAAAATCTAGTGTATCTGAAACAAGGCTGCGTTTATTAAAAAGGATTAAAAGGGAATTGAAGAAGATTGGTTGAAATTTTCGAAGAATTCCGGTAGTGGAAATAATTTTTATCAGCTCTTCATGTCATATGCAGTCGATTGGAGAAAAGCTTAAATATATTGACTACCCACTTGCAAAAGTGGAAAACATCTCTCAAAGCTATTAAAACTCAATTTTTGTTCATTGGCCTAGAGAGCCGTTTTTCCTCGTTAGCCTGGTCATTAATTACGTTATCAAGATGTACGAGGATTTCTTAGGTTTGTCTGACAAGGGCTATTTACGACAAAAACCTTTTTTTGGAAGCGCACATTGAAAGTATACAAACAATCTGTTAAATGTATATAAAATGTTTATATTCTTACATCGACAGATATTGCCTAAACAATAAAATTTATTTTTTCGAACTAATCTCTATTTTTAACAACGGATTTTACCCGTTAACATTCAAGTTCATTAAGGCAGACAGTGTATGCAGTAGGGTGGGACAAAAAATAAATGTTAGCTCCCATGCACTTTTCGTGTTCCTTATGGGTCCCATAATAACTGTGTAACTTTTCAGATCGATCGGTGAAACGCCCGATTTGCGCCCGATTTTTAAAGTTTCCATACGATTTTATATGGGAAAATCCACTTTTTCAATACTTATTCTCTAGATATGTCAAGTTGGCTTTTAAAAAATTATCAATACATGATGTTTGTAGAAAATTTTCCTAGGTAAAACTCTTCTGAAGGCGCTACGATGCTTGTAGAAACAGCTATTCACCCCAAACTGATTGAATGTCTGACGGACGGCTCGCCATGGAAATTTTCCAGCAACACTGCTACAGCATGCTGCTATTGCAAACTTGCTTAAGTATGAGAAATAATTTCGCGTGGAATTAATTTTCAAAGTGTGATCAGGGAAGCCTCCAAAATAAATTTAAGCGATATCATTTCTCATCACATGGTTGAATTTGCAACAGTAGCATGCTGCATCAGTATTGCTAATAAAATTCAATGGTGAGCCGTTCGTCAGATATTCAAACAGTCTGGGGTGAATATCTTTTTTCACAAGCAAGGTAGCGCCTTGCGGTCTTCAGAAGAGTTTTCCCAGGAAAATTTCCTATAAATATCATGTATTGATATATTTTTAGAAGCCAACTGGACATTTTAGTTTTAAATTAGATTAGTTTATTTGACACGGCACGATACATTTTCTGTTTTACTGAGCCAAGTACAATTCGTTTTAATTCTACGTTAGCAGGGAAAAGAGGGAGGCCTTTTCTTTATTCTCGCGGCCGACTACGAGCTAGTGGGGATTTAAGGTGAGAGGAGGGGAGATACAATTTTGACTTAAAACTATTTTGGAACTTTGTTTTTCAACTGGTAGAGCAATTGTATTCATGTTTGTTGTGGGTTCAAAATATTTGTGTAAGCATAGTTGCGGGCTCTTCGTTTCCGTGTCTTCAGCATAGCATATTTGTATCCTTAATCTGACAAATAGACAAAGAAAATTTTAAATTTTAATGTCAGCGTTTTTCAGAAAGCTGTATAACTGTGTCATGTACTGGAGATCACCGCTTCCCAGAATGTCTCTAACGGGTACGTTCGGTTGTTTTCCTCGGGCCCGAAGGGAATCTATAAGCTCGGACCTAACACCACAGTATTCGGTACACGACCAAACAACATGCTCGATGTCATGGTAGCCATCGCCACAAACGCAGTGATTACTGTCTACAAGCCCTATACGAAAGAGATGCGTGTTTAACGTGTAGTGATTGGACATAAGTCTAGACATCACGCGAATGAAGTCCCGACCTACATCCAACCCCTTGAACCATGCTTTCGTCGATACCTTAGGAAAAATGGAATGTAGCCACCGTCCCAGTTCATCTGAGTTCCATGATGATTGCCAACTGTTGAGTGTTCTCTGACGCAAAATGCTATAAAATTCATCATAAGCAATTGGTCTTTCATAAATATCGCCATCAATAGCACCCACCTTAGCTAAAGAGTCAGCCTTTTCGTTACCCGGAATCGAGCAATGAGAAGGGACCCACGCTAAGGTAACCCGGTAATTTTTATCTGTTAAAGCACTTAAAAACCACCGTATTTTCCCCAGGAAATACGGGGTGTGCTTCACAGGCTTCATCGATCGCAGAGCCTCAATGGCACTGAGACTGTCTGTGAAGATGAAGTAGTGGTCTGTGGGTAGGGTTTCGATGATTCCAAGAGAGTACTGAATAGCAGCAAGTTCTGCGACGTACACGGAAGCAGGAGCATCGAGTTTGTAGGAGGCGGTAAAATTTTCGTGGAAAACACCGAAGCCAGTGGACTCATCTAGATTAGATCCGTCAGTGTAAAACCTTTTATCATAACTAACATGTTTGAACTTATTCGAAAAAATCTTAGGGATCTCTTGGGGTCGCAATTGATCCGGGATACCAGAAATGTCTTGTTTCATGGTGGTGTCGAAAAATATAGCATTATTAGAAGTATCTAAAAGTGCGACATTGGAGGAATCGTATGAAGAAGGATTAATATCTTGAGCCATATAGTCAAAATATAAAGTCATAAATCTGGATTGAAATTGAAGGTCGACCAATCTCTCGAAATTTTCAATTACTAATGGGTTCCTAACTGTGCATCGAATTAGCAACCGGTAAGAGAGATTCCAAAAACGATGTTTCAACGGAAGAATACCCGCTAACACTTCAAGACTCATCGTATGGGTCGACTGCATGCAACCCAAGGCAATACGCAAACAACGATATTGTATTCTCTCTAATTTTATAATGTGCGTGTTCGCGGCGGAGCGGAAGCAGAAACAGCCGTACTCAAGAACTGACAATATCGTTGTTTGGTAAAGCCTTAGAAGGTCTCCTGGGTGGGCTCCCCACCAGGTTCCGGTAATCGTACGAAGAAAATTAATCCTCTGTTGGCATTTTCGTGTCAGATACCTAATATGACAAGCCCAGGTGCATTTAGAGTCGAACCAGACCCCGAGATATTTAGCGACTAAAACCTGAGAGATCGTTTTACCCGTTAGTAGGAGCTGCAGCTGAGCTGGGTTATGCTTCCTAGAAAAAACGACCAACTCAGTTTTCTCCGGAGAGAATTCGATACCCAGCTTAAGAGCCCATTCAGACAAATTGTCTAAGGTATCTTGCAATGGTCCTTGCAGATCGCTAGCCTCGCTACCAGTAATGGATACAACGCTATCGTCTGCAAGTTGCCTTAGCGTGCATGAATTTGCAAGACATTCATCGATGTCATTGACGTAAAAATTATATAAGAGAGGACTTAAACATGAGCCCTGGGGAAGGCCCATGTAACTAATTCGGGAAGTTGTCGAATCGCCATGTGAGAAATACATATGCTTTTCTGACAACAGATTGAGCAAAAAGTTATTCAAATTTAGTGAAAGTCCCTGCGAATGAAGTTTCGCGCTTAAAACTTCTACAGAGACAGAGTCAAAAGCCCCCTTAATATCCAAGAACGCAGAAGCCATTTGCTCTTTTCGAGCAAATGCGAGTTGAATTTCAGTAGAAAGCAACGCTAGGCAATCGTTCGTCCCTTTGCCCCGGCGAAAGCCAAATTGAGTATCTGAAAGTAAACCGTTTGTTTCGACCCATTTGTCTAACCGTAAGAGGATCATTTTCTCCATTAATTTCCGGAGGCAAGAGAGCATTGCAATCGGCCTATATGAATTGTGATCAGAGGCAGGTTTCCCGGGTTTCCGAATAGCAATGACTTTTACCTCCCTCCAGTCATGCGGAACAATATTTAGCTCAAGAAACTTGTTGAACAAGTCCAACAAGCGTCTTTTTGCAGAGTCGGGTAGATTCTTCAACAGGTTGAATTTTATTCTATCTAACCCTGGAGCCTTATTGTTGCACGACAGGAGAGCCATTGAAAATTCCAACATCGAAAATGGAGGCTCTTCCGTAGTTACTATAAACGCGTCGCGAAAGGTTTTCTGTTCCGGTACAGAGTCCGGACAGACCTTTTTGGCAAAATCGAGTATCCAGCGATCTGAATACTCCTCACTCTCATTCGAAACGTCACGGTTCCGCATGCGCCTGGCGGTATCCCAAAGAGTGCTCATCGCTGTTTCCCTCGACAACGCGTTTACGAACCGCCGCCAGTACCCGCGTTTTTTCGCCTTTACTAAGCTCTTCATCTGCCTGCCCAGTGCCTCGTACTTTCGTAGTAGGTTGACAGTGCCGTACTCCCGGTAGTCCTTATACGCCGCGGACCTTCGCGCGTACAGCTCAGAGCACTCTTTGTCCCACCATTTGTTGGGAGGGCGTTGTCTAATCGTTACCCCGGGTATCGGTTTCGTCTGAGCTTGCGTCGCGGCGTCGATTATCAAGCCAGCTAAGAACGCGTATTCTTCCTCCGGAGGAAGTTCCTCGTGAGTCTCGATAGATTCCGCTATAATAGACTCATAACGCTTCCAATCAATATTACGTGTAAGGTCGTAGGAAATATTGATTGGGTTCGGGGGAGTTGAACCATTAGCAATTGATATAACGATTGGAAGATGATCACTACCGTGGGGATCGTTGATTACTTTCCACTGGCAATCTAACGCTAGTGATGTCGAGCAGAGGGATAGGTCAAGCACGCTTTCACGTGCCGGAGGATTAGGTACGCGTGTCGCTTCCCCAGTATTCAAAACTGTCATATTGAAGTCGTCGATCAAGTTACAGATTAAAGAAGATCGGTTGTCGTCGTACAGCGACCCCCATAGCGAACAGTGAGAGTTAAAATCTCCCAAAATCAAAAAAGGTGCGGGAAGCAATTCTGCTATATCAAGGAGTTGCTTCTGTTCAATCCGCGCGGATGGGGGAATATATAACGAAACAAGGCAAAGGTCTTTTCCATTCATATTCGTTTGAATGGCAACAACTTCAATATTCGAGATCGAGGGGAGGTCAATTCTGAAAAAAGAATAGCACTTTTTGATCCCTAAAAGTACCCCTCCACCGTGTGAGTCTCGATCTCGACGAATGATGTTAAAATCGTGGAAATTAAGTTGGTCATTTGAATTGAGAAAAGTTTCACAAAGCGCGAACGCATCACAATTGTATGTGTTTATCAAATGTGAAAATAAATCAAATTTGGGGATGATACTTCTGCAGTTCCACTGTAACACAGTGACAAAATTCCTAACCTCTTTCAACGAATTAGTCATCGAAAGATACGATAGCTGAAATGAGGGGCCAAGTTGCTGTGAGTTGCTTCAAAAAGGTTTTCACTGTTGGGAGAAGGGCAAGAAGAATGTTTTGAAGGGGATCTGGTATGTTGAATGTTTTAAATATCCAGTCCACAATATCAGAGAATTTTATGAACCCTGTTTCTTTTATGTCTTCTGATCGAGAAATGGGTGCCCGAGGGGTTTTTGGTGCCCCAGGAAGCGGTGGGTACTCCTGGTTTGATTTGAAATTAAAACCGGGGGGTACTTGCTTCGGTTTTTCTTCACCGCTTCCTTTTTGTGTTGTCTTATTGGTCATTCCGCTAGGGGTTATCTTACGACCTTTACGAGAAAGATTAGGAGAGTTGAGCATTCTCCTCTTCCTAGATCCCTCTGGCAAGGCATAGGAACACCCTTCGACGGGATCGTCAGATGTACCCTCATCGGTTGGCAAAAAGGAAAAGATGTTTCCTGTCGAGGGTGGCTCAGCCCTCTTAAGCATTTCTGCAAAAGAGCGCTTTGATCGTTCCTTAAGGGAACGCTTAATTTTTTCCTCGCGCTGTTTGTACGCGGGACATGCCGGAAGGTCATGCCGAGTTCCCTCGCAATAAAGACACTTTTCAGTATCCCCACTGCAAGCGTTCTCAGCATGATTGCCTCCGCACTTGCTACAGCGTGCCTTGTTGCAGCAGTAGGTGGCTGTGTGACCTAACTGCTTACAGTTTTGGCAATGCATGACCCGCGGTACGAACAGGCGTACAGGTAGACGAACCCTGTCCAAGCGGACGTAGTTCGGCAGCGCGGATCCGGCGAATGTTACTCGGAAGGAATCCGAAGGGAGGAATTTCTTCTTCCCTTCTTCGATGGATACTGAATGCAATTGCTTGCAATCCAGTATCTTTACACTTTGCATCAAGGGGTTTTTAAAGCAGCCAACTCCATGACGCAAAATGTCATCGACAGTGAGATTCCCCTCGGTAACCACACCGTCGATTTCTACATCCTTGGCAGGGATGTACACGCGATACTCTCTCGTGAAGAGCTCGTAGCCAGCAATTTCGTTTGCTTGCTTCAAGCTACTCACGACAACTCGCAGTTTGTTCGGCCTCACCTTCGTAATCTCGGTTACGGCCGAAAAATGTTTTGCCAGGTCTTTGCCAATTTGGATAATATTCAATGGCTTCTTTATGGGCCGGAAAAAAACAACGTAGGGACCGCCAGCGGCATCTGGGTAAGCTTTTACCCGTACTTCCGGTACTCTTGGTACAGGACTTGGCAAAGGGGAGGGCACAGGGGAAGGTAGGGGTGTGCTGATGGGAGAAATTTCAATTTCTTCCCCGTTTGTTTCCACCTCCAGGAAAAGTTGCACCTGCATGTCGTCCATTTTGCGGGAGCGTTACGCTCTACCGCACACAAACGATAAATATTCGAATATGGGGGGGGGGGGGGTTCAAGTAGTTGATGTTAAATTTTAAAAACAATTTTTCAATCTACAATGGATCAAATAAAAAAAAGACAGTAATACTAATACTAATAACAATAGTAATAATAATAATAATAATAATAATTATAGTAATAGTATTAATAATAACAATAATAATATCAATAATAATATTAATAATAATATTATAACATAGTAATAATATTGATAATAATAGTAAAAATTCTAAAGGTAATACTTCACCGAACGTCTAAGTCACGACCTCACGGCTGATAGTAGGATTAATCGAGCGTCTCCGCAGAACAAACAATGACGATCCAGCTTCGTGTTGAGACACAGTGGCCGTGTCCTACACGCGACCTTGTAGATGCCACTTGTAGTTGACTTCCACTCGCTCGATCGTATGATGGTCCGTGCTGCTAGCGGGGTAACAGCGGTGCGGGAGAATTATTCTTGCTGATATATCAGCTGCGTATCGAATCACTGGCGGGGTAGCCTGCCCCTACCAGTGCAACTGGACATCTCTATAGAAAAAGTTTTGAAAAAGTGGTTTTTCCCATATAAAATTGTATGGAAGCTTTAAAAATCGGGCGCAAATCGGGCGTTTCACCGATCGATCTGAAAAGTTACACAGTTGTTATTGGACCCATAAGGAACACGAAATGTGCATGGGAGCGAAATAATAACACCATCGCTTTTTTCCCATATAACCGTGTCCCAGTCTAGTGTGCAGCAGGGAAAGCGAAAAATAAGCGAACTGGAAATATAATACGGATTTGGAAAAATATACCGCATCTCGACTGGACATGAACCCGCAATCTCCCTGTCTCCGGCATGGTGTTTTGACCAATTAAACTACGGGGGACGGTGGTACTGTTCCACAATCTATATGCGTATCACATTCTACGGCCGACTTATTCTATTGCTCATCCCTAACTACACATCCCTTCGGGATGCGGTATATTTTTCCAAATCTTTATCATATTTCCAGTTCCCTTATTTTTCGCTTCCCCTGCTGCACACACTGTCTGCCTTAATGAACAAAATTCAAATTGCAAATAAATTTTAAGACCAGCAACCGGGGGAGCTCCGCAGCCGCAAGGTTACAGGGTTCGCTTTGATGAGCAGATGCTCGTGGGTTCGAATCTTAGTAGAATCAGCCCATTTGGTTATCAAACGACTTTAACATGGGTTTATTCTCGGGCTCCCCACCACGAACCCTTCCTGCAATCTGAATTCTACAGAACCCTGTTGACTCTCCTTCTAACAAAAATAATTCCTTATTATGATAAAGCTGGTGTGAGTAAAGTATGAAAGTTCTCTCCAGGGAATTGTAATTAGGCGATATTGTTAGGATGGACAGAGGCTCGGTATAATAAAGCAGTGAGCTTGAACGGAAAAAGGTATGTAAAACTTACACATAAGCACGGATATAAATGATAAGCGTATCCATTTACTGATACTGCCAATAACATGAAGTATGGAGTACCGAAAACACTTGGGCAATATTACAATAGATCTGAACTGGTCGCAGTGATGAGTCTACACAGGAAAAAAGACCAGCAACCGATCTGGTCAAGCTGTTGTTTAACAAAGAAAAAATGCTTCAAAAAATTTAAGAATAAAATTCGAAACGTGATTTGGAAGCATTCTTCTTAATTTGATAGGGTAAGGTGGGGTAAGACGGGTCACGGGGCAAGATGGGTCAGTGCCGTTTTTGAGTGTGAAATAACTTTGTTTGTGGTGACATTAATTTTACATGATGCGTAACGTATTTTTGACTATGTGTCACGTGTTCATAGTTCTAGAGTGCCTATATATAACTAGAGTGGCGCCGTGTCATCCAAAGTAACGCTGGTAACACTGAACATCCTTTCTCTTTTCCCCACACGTGTTTAATAGGTTGTTTGCTCAATTGGAATGACACTGACAGATAATTTGTATTCCAATTTTGACAGTGTCGCCACACTATATATTAACAGGCATTCTACATAGGTCATATTTGGATATTGCTTCAGTTACGATATTGAAAATTTGGCTTAGGTGACCCATCTTGCCCCACCTTACCCTACACTAAAATTACATAGACTTTAACTTAAAACAGTACATTTGCGCAAGCCGTTCTAGAATACTCCGTTAGTCAAAAAAATCACGTTAATTTAATGCGACCTTGATTGTGAATCTGATGTCTGCAACTAATGAAGTAAATTAAATATTTATGAGTTATCGCACTACCTACCAACTGTTCTCTGAATTCTAGATTTAGCTGATTACTAATCAAAGGTAACCACGGGTTGAATGTAACGTGTTTTTTTTATTACAACAAAAATCAAATTAAACTTTTTTTTCGAAAGTGCAGATAATTTTAGCATTGATCATGCGATTTGCGATTTTCATCGATCATTCATTCGCTAACTGGTTGGCAAATAGAATCAACACATTGACTGCATCTCACATATTTATATATGAAGACGTCAGCAATTCATTATCCATCCATCAAAACTGCCAAAAACAAACTTCACAAAACTTTTACAATGAACTTCACTCAACGTACTCATCCAGAAGTGCACAAAAATATTGAATCCCGATCACACAAAAGTTTTTATGACAAAACACTTCCGCTCGGTTCGATTATCGTCACCCCAATCGACTGAGGGAGGACGCGCTAAGACCGAACACAGCTTAGAACCCTTGCCTAGAAGTCTGTGCTAATCGTGTAAACGTATCTGCTATTTAAGAGCAGTTTTTTCGTATTTGGATGAACCAATGAAGGTTACACACTTCGAATAGCGTGATTTCCGTGATATTTGTATTTATCTATTTCATCGAGCAAAATGTGATTCACTTAGAGTCACACTTACAATGTTTACTCGAGACATTACTCCAATGAGTTTGTTGCTTTTTTCATTACAGTACAATCAATGTTAACAGTACTACCGGCTTTCCCCGTTAATTTGATGTTTTCAGCGATTTACCGTTCGTATTCTAAATTTGAATCGATCCTTTCAAATCATGTAAATACATTTTCGGAAGTCTACTTAAAATTTGGACACAAATCTACACGTGGGATAATTTTGCTAATTTTTTTTTTAATTGAGTCCTCTAGAAAAAATGCCCTGACGAAAACAAGTTACAATTCATAAAAATTATAACAGAGTATTCGACTGTATTCAAATTTAATACAGGGTGGCGAAAAAATTTTCAAGATGAAATTCCCTGATTTTCCCTGATATTCCCTGAAATATCATATTAATTTCCCTGATATTTTTCAGCATTCCGCACAAAAAAGTGCAACGTAGATTAACACAACTCTGGAATCCCAGTGAAAAAAGTATTCAATCGGATTTGGAACCGAATCGTAGAGGTCCCAAAATTGTTTTTTATGCTGAAAAAAAAACAGTTTTTGCGCTAAAGAGTCGTTCAAAAAAGAACCGCGCTTTTGTTAAAAACTTTTCCCTGAATATTTTTTTGGTTTTCCCTGATTTCCCTGAGCGAAAAATGAATTCCCTGACATTCCCTGATTTTCCTGATTTTCCTGATTTTCGATACCCTGTAATAAGAATTTTACCTCATACATACTCCTTAATATTGATGGGAAACTTATCGATACTTATCGATAATATCGATAAATGATGGTCATCGATATGATCGTTAATTTTTTGACGTTAGCGATAATTATCGATATTATAAGGGTAAGCAAAAGTCAGTGCGGCTGGTTACTGGAGGAGACTCAAAAGAAGGAGACCTCACCTACCCTACCCCAGGAGTTGCTTCTGCCGCTAGGTATTTGTTGGGTGCTGCTATTCGACAAGATTTAGCATTGTTGAGGGTGGTGCGGGCGAACCTTTAGCCCCGGGTGTCACTGAGTTTCTGAGAAATAATGGTAACTAATAAGGTATTTATAGATTTTAGTTTCCTAAGAACAGATGAATTCGACAACTTAGTACTGGAGAACTTTAAAAAAATATCCAAACTTTTTGCACCATCTCATAAAAAGCAATGATACGAAATTGTAATAAAATGCATTTTCTTTGGCTTGCCAACTCTTATAATATGATGGACATGCATAGCGGCAGTCTATTGGTAATTCTCTGGTAATTGTTTAGTTTACCTTGGAACTGTTTAGGTTTAAAGTATCTGTTACCCATCAAACAATTTTTAGTTCCACTAAAAATCCAAATCAACGAAATTGTTGCGCCAAAAAATATCCTGAGGTAGACAAAATAATTGAGATAAATAAAATTCCCTCGAATTTTAAATGACCAGAACTTCGCGAAAAATGAATCAATTTTGATAACCGGTTTCATTTCACTAGAAAACAGTATTATATTAGTATTACTTGGGAACTTGGTGTGACCAGAGTCTATGTGTATATAGAGTCGCGCGAAGAGAAAATCTATCGTTTCGGCAACACAGTTTCTATGCCGTTTGTTGCCAAAAACTATACAGTTCTGTTTTTCACCATGCATAAGCGAATATCATTTTTTGAAGTTCTTCAGAAGGTACACAGTTTTAAAAGATTACACCGGTAATGTTTTGTTAAATTTGAGTGAACCAGTGTACAGGTTTAATGTTGGATTGAAATGTGTAAGTGAAACTTCGGAAAAACACATATTCTTTATTACGCTCAATTACAACACTTTCATCCACTCCTAACATTATCACCTTGTTTATTTACATTGCTCGATTGGTACCCTCGTTTGACACTGATTTGGTTCCTTTGGTTTCATCTTTGCGGGACTTTTATTATAAACATAGACTCTGGGTGTGACCAACCTACACCAATAATGTTTCGGATTTCAAGAGTGTGTGTCAAAGTGTACATTTTTGCAACACACATAACGTTTTAGGCAACGAAATTGTCTATCTAAAATACTTCATTTAAAAAAATCTGAGATCACCGATATTTTCTAAAATCATTTTTTGTTTTTAAAATTATATTTTTTTCAGAGTAGGATCTTTAACTCAATTTTTTATATTTTTGAAGGAAAGTTCAGATAATTTTTACTAAAATATATTGATTAATTGAAAAGGTTCAAATACAGTTGGGTTTTCTTACGCGGGGGATACATGCCTCGTGAAAAAACCATGTTAATTCAGAAATCCGCTTGATAAACTGTTTTAATTCAAAAATTCGCGTAAAAAACCACGTTAATTTGAAAATCTGCATAAATAACCTTTTAGAGAAAATCCGCGTGAAAATAATCTGACCTTTTTAAATGTTAATCCAGATAAATTTTCAAACGCAAGTTTGCAAAGTTGCTTGGTTTAACAAGACCTACACACCCACAATGTTCGATCGAATTCTGCTAGAGTGCTGCAAGCTCAAAGAAAATTAGTACCCAACAGGGAAAAAACCGCCAAAATCAACACCCATACTTGATAAATACCTCGGTGATTCCTTAGCGAATTTTCAATTTTTGGCTACCAATGAACCCGAAATAAATTCTGATTTATTGACAACATATAAACCTAAGTGAAACAGAATGTCAGAAAAAGTTCTACGCGTTGCATAAATGTACACTCAGTGTTGTTAGTCTCGCTCGTAAGCGGCATGCAACACCTCATGTGAGGTTCTCGGTGATGCCGCTTTCACACAGTAGAGAATTCTCTATTCAAGCTATTTCTCGTTCTTTCTTGCTCGCATTTACTCCCGAGATCATATGCACACACTCCCGTCTACTCTCCTCATGTGTACTCGTGTGTACCTATTGCCCAACTCGCGAGAACAACTAGCCGAAGACAATCGTTTCAAGATGCTTTGCGATGGTTGCATAGGGAAAAAAAATGATAGGGTATCGGACTACTTCGGCAGCGGTTCGCTTCGGCTGGTTTTGCATTAGACTGCTGTAAAAAACTTACCGAAGCAGTCCGATACCCTACACGTTACCCCACTGTCGGTGCATGAGGCTAAACCGGGAAGAAAGCATTTTCGTTCTCGAGCACAGTTTTTCAAGCAATCCTAGTCGAGCAATTTTAGTCGAGTACTCCTACTCACGTACTATTTTACGGTAGCTGAGTAGCAATACGAAAGAGTTTGTTCGTGTCGGTGCGTGCTTGCTGCTACTCAAGGGAATGCATGAAGAAGAAAGAGTATCTCCAAAGCGTGTGTACAAAAGACTCGAGAAGCGTAACATATGTTTCGTTCTCAAGCAGAAAGGAGAATAAAGGTTTTACTTCTCGCTCGATTTGCAACGCTCTGTACACTTTGGCGCACACTCCGGAAATCCGAAACATTTCCAGTGCCCCTTGGTCACGTCCAGTTCTCAAGTAATACTAAAAAACTAGGACAGTTTTCCAGTAAAATGAAACCTGTTTTGTCTGAATTGATTCATTTTTCGTGAAGTTTTGGCCATTTAAAAATTGACAGAATTTTGCCTGCTTCAATTATTTCCCTAATTATACAACCTTCAAAATGAACTTCGGTTTGAAACTACTTCGTAGAAAGCACTCCCGGCGTAAAACCCGAAGACTTTCCAAAACAAACTGTTTAACTCGTCCGGTTGTTTGATCTTTCATTCGCAGTATCGTAAAATTTGTCATTCAAGGCCTTAACACAATGGATACGTTGCGGCTGCGTTTGCGGCAATTTGACAGTAAGCCCATACATTTACTGTCACATTGACGTCAACGCAACGCAAACGTATCCATTCTGTTTGGGCCATCTCTGTCTCTGTTTTTAACAAATTTATATAGCAAAATTGCATTTGTCGAATAACGTTTGCGGTAAAAAAATGGACAAAAATTGCCGATTTTTCATGGGTTTACCTTTAATCGCACTGACGAAAATACTCATGCATCATCTATCATAGTAACCCATGAGTTAGCAAAAAAAATTTGACAGCTCTATCAGTCAAACTCTAACTGTGATGGCGAAAAAAGTCAAGCTACTCCGTTCAGAAGTGTGCGCGTTCAAAGAACTGTACCCCACTGTGTCAAAAACGGACATCGTGCGGCACTTTGTGGACGCCGGATATGCCGGTTCTGGCATCGCAGCGACAGCGGTTGAATAAGATGGTAAAGTCGATTTTCCCGGCGAATCGCGACGCGGCAGTGGTATTGGACGACCAGACCTATCTCACCCTGGATGGCAACGACTAGCAGGGCTCTTCGTATTTTACCTCCCCCACGAAGGAAGTAAGCACCGAGGTAAAGTTTATTTCACAGACCAAGTTCCCAAAGAAGGTGCGGCTGTGGCTGACAATCAACGAGAAAGGGATGTTAAAGTTGCTCTTCTTTCGCTCCGGGCTGGCCGTGAACGGGGAAATTTATAGTACGCATTGCCTGACAGAATTTGCGATGTTCATCAAGAAACACCATAAGCGCGAAGACACGGTGTTCTGGCCAGATTTGACGTCGGCGATCGTTGGAGGAGATGGAGCGGCTGAATATCGATGTGGTACCGAAGTCGGCGAATCCGCCCAATGTCCCCCACCTGCTTCCCATCGAGAATTTCTGGACAAACTTGAAGCGCAAGACCTATTCCAACAATTTTGTCGCGAAAACGGAGGATGAATTAATAAAAAAACGATGAAAGAGCTTAAAAACATGGCTACACGCATGTTTTCGTCCGCCATGGCGAAAGTTGTGGTTAACTGCCGGAAGGCTGCACACAAGGACGTAATATTTTTTTGTGAGGAAGCTAACATGATGACCTTCCATGGGAAATTTATCCAACTCAATTATCTGGCATAGTTTTTTTCATCACCATCTGAAATAGTTTTTTTTTTCATCGCCATCTGAAAATTTTTTTTTACCGCAAACGTAAGCTGTCAAATTATCGATATTTATCGATAATATCGATAAAAACCCCGGAATTATTGATTGTTATCGATGTCCGTTTTGGGCGATATTTCCCATCACTACTCCTTATCCAACCTCCCAGCTGGTCTAGAAGCAGTCAGACACAACAGAGGTTGTTAGTGTCAGTAAGGATCGTAGCGCCTAGCCCCGCAATTGGGTCCTAAAGCTATACCAGTTTTTATATATCATTTGAAAGAGCCGCGTTTTCTGAGCAAAATGTGATTTTTAAAAAATTTTTATTGTTTTTCTTCGATTTTTGAATGAAGAATAAAAAAACTGCTCGAAAGGTCTTAGATGACGTTTCGCCCATGTACGGTATATGAGAGAACTGTCATTAAAGACATTTCGAGCAGTTTTTTATTCTTCATTTAAAAATCGAGGGAAAACAATAAACATTTTTTAAAAATCACGTTTTGCTCAGAAAATTGCACTCTTCCAGTTGATATATAAAAATCAGAAAACCGTTTAAAACTTTAGGACCCCATTGTCCTGTACACTAAAACAGTTGGCTGCTAAGTCTATGTATAACAAATAGAAGGTTGAGTATAGAATCCGAATGTAGCACCGAGGCTTTGCTTTTACCTCATCCATGTTTTGACATTTTTGCAACAAATTGCCATTTTTCGCATTCTTGAGATTTGTGTCACTTTCGACTTTTGAATGTAAAGAATGTCAACATTTTTTCTATTACAGAAAGATTTAGTTGTTGAGTTCTTTTTGACAATGAAATTAATACTTCCGAGGTCGCGATATCATTCTTCCAATATCACTTGATTCGACGTGAACCTTGTCGCGGAAGTCACTCACTAATGATGATTTCAAATGAACAAAGAGTTATAAATAAAAATGTCGGAGTCAGTTGATGTGCCACTCGCATCACAGCATCGCATTCCGAAGAATAGCTTATCAGCACAACGAACCAAGATCCTAAGGCTAAGAATCGGCCTTTAATCAGTGACAACTGATGACAAAATAATGCCAATAACTTAGTGGCCGCTATAAAAAATCAAGTATTCTTATTGGCTTACACGATAAGCTCAAGTTTACGAGTGTGGCGTATCGGCAAAAAAAAAACATAAAGTTATCGCAAGGCTTACAGTATTCTCCGTTAAACCTTTGCTTTGTTACATAAAGAGGTCACGGTCGCACTTGATAACTAGCTTTCACACCAAACTGAACCTAAATGTGGAAGTATGTTAGTATACTTAACACTCATTCCGTCATTATTCTTGATAGTCCGATGCTGTTATCAGTATTCAAAACGCAATTGAATGACCCGTCAATAGATCTTATATTCTTCAATAAATATAAGAGAAGTGTGCATAATCAGATATCGATGGTTTCAAAAACAGTTACCCAGCGAATTATATGAATAATCTATGCAATTTTCTGCATGACAGGGGTTTTTTAAATAAAATAAAGTGCTTATCTTTTTCTTATCATGCGATTGTTATGTAGGTAGTTCGATTGAACCAAACATACTGCCACACCTCACAGCATTTTATCAGAGATGTTATTTTGTGAAAACAATTAATTCATTGTCTTGCTTCAGCGTTACATCATGCATATCGTACATCGTTCTGTTGTATCAAGTTGGCTTTATTTACAGGTATTTTAGTACAGATATGATGCAGAACATCTTTTTTGAGGTACTAGTAATTACCAATAATAAACGAATAATAATAGCAATGCATAGCAATGCCAACTTCGATGACCGCTGTGTGCTTTACTTCGCGGGTTTTACAAATGTTATTTTGAACTCTCACCACGTGCTACATTCTTTCGTTTAACAAACTTTCAAATCGTGACAATGCAAATTCAAAAGCTAAAAGACAAACTGCACTGGGTTCATAGTGCTAATCAACGCTAAAAACGAGACGTCTGATCATCCGAAAAATATCATCAGTGTAAATTTCCCCGATAAATTTTGACCAACCCTCGAATTGTTGTCAACAACGTTGGAAATACTTTTCTACCACACCTAGTCATGCTGATTCTTATCGCCAGAACTGGCCTCCTTCGTCAAGTAGCAGTCAGCGTCTGTCGGAATCGATAGAAAATACGCCACTCACCTTCGATAACTGTCGCCAATCCGTTCTCGTCCTGGGGAAGGTTCTGATACATCTTATGCTGCTCTGCATTACGTTTGTCCATTAAAGAAAAGCAAAATAAACTTTAACTAACTTGCGGGTATTCAAACTGGTAGAACAGTATCGCGAATGCTACCGGCTCTTGTCTGCGGCGAAAGAACAACCTTTTTGGGACTTCAACCGAACACTCACTAATCTTTCTCCGCTGTTGAACATATCACTAAACAATCGGGCTTGTTTATTTATTATCAGTTGCATGCCAAATGGGGCGCTTCACGACGGCGATTGTTAGTTATCTAAAGCCCACTTATTTACCGTTGACAGCGACGCCTGCTAAAATAATCGTCAAGTATTATAGTTGTTGCTACAAACTATCGCAGAAAATACTTACTGCTATTTGCGCTACAGTTGTATATTTTAATCCTTTTATTCGTGATCTTGAAACGCGGACTGCAACTTATTTCGCCGTCCGCTTCGTACAACACGTATAACGAAACGTGTTTCTATCCACTTCAATATTCATGGTAGCCCATTCAAATAATAATTCACAAGCTGAGAAAACCAAAAACCCTAAGCTTAATTGAATATATTATTTGTTGTGAAACGGGTCATGAACGACCTCAGCCGGCCTGATAGCAGTGTTGCCACTAGGTTCCAAAAAAAAATTTCGTACATTACAAATTAAAATTCTGGCAAAAATGTTAAAGGGGACCGTTTATCGGTTGGTATGCAACAGTTATTTTTTTTTTGTGAGACAATGTAAACGAAAAAAAATCTAGCAAAAATCATTGTCTAGCGGGAAATTAGGTATCTGCCATTTTTGCATTTATATTGGCAACTTTGCCGAGACGCCAAAGTAAAAAAAGTAATACACAAAACAAAACAGAAGACAGCTGTTCTGAAATGAACTCGAAATACGCGGGGAAACCAAATCGAAAACTTGTCCCATTCAGCATTGTTTGTGGACCGATACGCAGTAGTGTGTTGAATGGTGAATATAACGAGACACTTTTCCATTTCACCACCGCAGTTGTCTATAAAATTCATTTTGTGCGTCTCAGCTGTCACACAGTTGCATGTTCATGGTAAAAATTGGTTTCTGCAGTTCTTGTTAATAGGGGGGGTTTTAATAATAAAGAAACATTTACTTGCTTTTTTATACTAATCAATGACTAACCTTTCAGTAAGCACCTAGTAATTTTCTACGATTTTGACGTTGGACTACGTCTTTGTTTTCTATACTGCGATGCATTCTGTAAAATTGCAAATGAAACTAGCAGATTTAAAACGGTAATAACAGCGTAATTACATGATGGATAACAATAGCTAATATTTTGTTGGCTAGATAAAATATTGGACAATTTTGTAATTAGCTAGATATCATTATCGTTTCATTGTTGAGCGGTAAAAATTGATAAAAAGTTTCGAGGACAAATTTACGCCAACAATGAACCAATCACATGTGAGCATGCCTAGCGCAAAGTGCTTCTTACTTCTTCAATTCTTGACCGATTTTAGGTCTTGACCCGTAAAAAGATTGAAAATTTGTCTATTTTAAGTATACGTGACCTAGAGGGTTGTTCCTATATGGTTCCTGTAAATCCGGTTCTCCGGAGCCAGATTCTATGAAATCACTCCAGGAGTTGACTTTCATACATTCTGAGTCCAGCTACCGACTTGTCCTTGAAATGGCCAATCTGAAGAAGATTCCCGTGGGGCCCTATATGGCCACAAGCATGTTTTATAAAATTCTCAGCAAAATGTATATCAAAGTTTATTAAATCACTCCAGTAATTGATTTACATCCAACTGATGAGTTGTCCCCGAAATGGTGGTACCGAAGCAGATTCCATCCGTCCTGATTAAGCAGGACATGTCCTGATTTTGAAATCTTTTTTGGGCGTCCTGGTTTATTTTTCAGTTTCTAGCATTTGTCCTGATTTTTTTAAAGTATTCAACTTTGTAGCTTGACAATAGGCAGAATTTTTCGGAAATTGATCTTTTTACGATTCCGGGATACAATCTCACTGAGATCGATTTTTGTGCTCGGTTAAATCTATTTGCATTTACCGGGACCATCTTTACCGGACTTTCGTCCAACATCCTTACAACATGGCCAGCCCACCGCAACCTGCCAATTTTAGCAGTGTGTACGATAGATGGTTTTCCAAGCAGTTCTTGCAGTTCGTGGTTCATTCGGCTTCTCCACATCCCGTTCTCCATCTGCAGTCCACCGAGGATGGTACGCAACACTTTCCGCTCGAAGACCGCAAGAGCGCGTTGGCCTTCCACAAGCATAGTCCATGTCTCACGCTCGTAGAGGACTACCCGTCTGATCAGCGTCTTGTAGATGGCTAACTCGGTCGGCGACGACGAATTCTACTCGATCGGAGCGTCCTCCAGAGACCAAAGTATGCACGATTTCCTGCCACAATGCGCCGTTGAGTTTCTCTGTTGGTATCATTGTCAGCAGTTACCAGTGCTCCCAGATACACGAACCCATGGACCACCTCGATTTCATCGCCACCAACTTAAACTCGAGGTGGGAGGTTAGCACTGTCTTCTCGCGAACCCCTCCCTTTCACGTACTTCGTCTTCGATGCATTAATGACCAGTCCAATCCGTTTGGCTTTGGCCTTTAGTCCAATGTACGTATCCGCAAACTTCACAAATTAATCATTAATCCCCACTCTTCTAATGACACCTTTCAGGGTAATTTAAAACAGTAGGCACGCGAAATCATCACCTTGCCTTGAACCTCTTCGGGTTTCAAAGGGTTTCGAGAGTGCCCCCGATAATCGAACTATACACATCACTCGATTTATCATCGCTTCGACCAACCGCGTTAGTTTGTCCGGGAATCCGTAGTCGTGCATAATTTGCCATAACTGGTCTCGATCGATTGTGTCATACGACGATTTAAAATCGATAAACGAATGATGTGTGGGCACGCTGTATTCGCGGCATTTCTACATGTCTTGCCGAACTGAGAACATCTGATCCGTGGTGGCGCGGGCACCTAGGAATCCCGCCTGGTAATGCCTGTTTGATAATTTATGTTAGATCAAATTTGTGCCAAAATCAAAGATGTCCTGATTTTTAACTCGGACCAGATGGTATCCCTATTCTTGTGGGACCCTATATGGCCCCCAACATGATTGGATAGAAACCCTAGCAATATGTATACCTGACAAAATTCTTGAAATTACTCCAGGAATTTTGATATACATATTGCTAGGGTTTCTATCCAAACTAAACCCAAGTTGCCATATACGAGGTTTCTTGTGCAACTTCACTAGCTCGGATCCATCACGGAGGAGCAACTACGAAATGTGCGGTCGTCAAGCTCGCTTGAATGACAGTTAGTATATAGGCGAACTATCATTGTAATTTTTGAAAATCACGTTTTGCTCAGAAAATGCAGCTCCTTCAGATGATTAAAAAAACTGATAAAGCTAAACAACCCAATTCCCAGTTATCGAAAATAGGTTATAAATTTATTTTATAATTTTATTTTTTTATTTTAATTCTATTGTTAGTTTTCAATAAACAACCGGTGAATGTTTGTGAATTTTTTGTTCATTTAGTAAGATTTATTTCAAATCTCTTTTTACATTTCAACATTGTCAGGTAAAAAAAATATAAATTATACTTACTTTACTTTTTTTGGCTAACGGACCGTTCACCGGTCTAGGGCCGAACGAAATAGAGATGTCCAGCTTCTTCTGTCTTGGGCAGCCGTTCTCCAGTCTCCCCGTACACCAGCAGATCGTGCATCTTCTTCCACCGCGCACATTCACCGTGTGCGAGGCCTACCACGGAGTCGACGGCCTCTTCCTGGTTCTCTACTGAAGATAGTTTTGGCGGCTCTCTCGTCAGGCATCCTGGCTACGTGTCCAGCCCACTGAAGCCTGCCCCGCTGTATTACCTTCACTATATCAGCATGTTTTTATACCTGGTACAACTCGTGATTCATGCGTCTGCGCCACACTCCAGCTTCTAATTTACCGCCAAGTATCGATCGCAGAACTTTACGCTCAAAAGCTCCGAGCACTCGTCGATCAGCTTAGTTCAGCGTCCATGCTTCATGTCCGTAAAGGGCCACCGGGAGTATCAGCGTCCTATACAGCGCTAGTTTTGTTGGCAAACTACGGTTACGCAGTCTGTAGAAAGCCTTGTTCGCAGCTGCAACTCGTCGTTTCACTTCACGGCTCCTATCGTTGTCACATGTCACAAGCGTACCAAGATAAACGAATTCGTCAACCACTTCAAATCGTTCCCCATCTATCTCCACCTCAGCACCAACACCACGGGAACTGCCACGCTCTCTGCCAGCTATCATGTACTTCGTTTTGGCAGAGTTAATGACAAGTCCCAATCGCGCTGCTTCTCTCTTAAAAGGTACGGAAGCCTCCTCCACGGCCTTACGGTTGATACCGATGATATCGACGTCGTCCGCAAAACCAAGAAGCATGTGAGATTTCGTGATGATCGTACCGTTTCTTTCGACGTTTGCTCTTCGTACTGCACCCTCAAGAGCGATGTTAAACAGTAGGTTGGAGAGCGCATCCCCCTGCTTCAGTCCCTCCAACGTTACGAACGCGGCTGATGTCTCGCCAGCTATCCGCACGCACGATTTTGATCCCTCCAGTGTCATACGACTCAGCTTCATTAGTTTTTAGTTTTTTTGACTGTAGTTGATTATATCAAAAATAAAGGCCGAGAACAAAAATATGTAAGACTCTGTAAACTTTGTAACTAAAAACCCCTCTAATTAATTGGTTAGCTCATTATCCGCAACAGATGCTGCATACAAGTTTCAACTTTGATTACAGTTTGACGACTATCCTTGAAATTTTGAACTATAACACTATTGAATACGGTAAGAGAACGAATCGATTTTCTGTATGGAGTACAGTTTGTGCCAACAGTCCTTCGGTAATAAAATGTAAAAAGATTATTTCGATTGACAGTGATGGTAATGAACAAATGTCAAAGCTTGTTTGAAAGATTATTTTTTAAACAAACATTAATTTCCTTCTGCCAAAGGTACACTTTAGTGCACTGAAGCCTAAATTATGATACAGTTGACCAGTCAAAGATTACATGTGGGGCGGTTGTAGTAAAATACTCAACAAAATATATTTGATATTGCTATTTTATTAATTTTTTTCGATAGTTATTTCTCATATAAAAAACAGATTGAGCTGTGTGGTCCGACGAAAGACATCTATTCCATGAACCACGATGTCCTGTTCCAAATAAGGTCATATAAAAATTGCTTATTCCAGACAACCCCTATATTTGAAAACGTAGACTGCAAAAAAAAAAAACAAATCATTGACAAATTTACTAAAGAACTTATTGCCTTTAATAATCCAGACGTCTTTATTTTCGCAGCTGCAAAACGACTGTATGAACTAGAGAACGCAGGTTAGCTCAGGTGTATTGTTACGTATATTAGAGGTACAAGTATGTGGGGCAAAATTAATAAATGGTAGATATATTTACGAAATTGATTGGTATGTACAAGACATGGTAACGCTGCTAACCTTACATTAAATTCAAGTTTACACCCAAATCGAAAAGCACATATTTTTATAATAGCTTTCACGTACGAAAGACTGATTTCCATTAAGACGAGAGTCAACCCCACTTTACTCTCACGTTAATATACTACACACTTAAAAAATTTCGCCGAATCTCGGCATTGTTTGTGCCGAAATTTGGACAGCCGAGTGCTCGGCAACCATCTCGGCTGAATTTCTTTTGCCGAGAATCTCGAAAAACCAATATTTGACAGATGTCATTTTATGCCGAGAATCGCGGTACACAGTTGACTGTACTCTCGGCAAATCCAGCCGAGAAGCGGCAAACCAGTCCAACGACCTTTCGGTTATATAAGCTGAATGTTCGGCACAGTAAAGAGCCGTTTTTTTTTTTTTTTTCAGTGGAATCCAATCGCAGAAAATAGTTTTGCTATGAATCAGGTAAGCAAAGTTCTTTCAAAAGATAAATTATAAGCACGATGAGTTTTAGTAAGTAAAGAAATTTATTTATACTAAATCTTGAATACTTATCTTTATCTTGCTCGCCAGTAGGGCATTGAGCTAAACATCTAATCTAAAATTACGTCTAATGCCTATCCCTAAAACAAATACAATATTGTATTCACACGATTTGAAACTACACTTTTTGAGTTCCAGCCACTTCCCCCCAAACTGTACTACATTTCGGCTTTATTCGGCTACCGGATTGTAAACACTTGTAATTTGCACAAATTTCAGCCAAACTTGTATCCGATTCCTGTTTGCTCACCCGTAACACGCATAAATTTTCACTAAGAAAAATGGCGGCAACTCGTTCATGAGAATGACAGCTGTATTGCCGAAACACGGCAACGAGTAAAATTTGTGCCGAGATACCAGTAATGTTTTTGCTGACCTCGGCATCAACAGTGTTTAACGATAAATTCGGCAAAAAATAGAGACGAGATTCGTCAAGCTCAGTTTTTTGGACGAAGTCTCGGCAAAATGATCTGACAACTGTCGGCAACCGGCATTTTTTTGCTGAAATACCGGTTGAATCCAAAGTTGCCGAGTGAACTCGGATGTTTTTTTGCCGAGCTCGAGATCCAGTTTTAAGTGTGTAATACCTAATTGATATAAGGTATGGCTAATATATACGATGATCATATACTGGATAAAGGGGAATTTTTCCATCAACGCCGTTTGAATATTAACTTAAAACTAATGTTGTTAATCGTAGTTTTAGTGATAGTGCAATGCTATGTATGTCTTGCTCTTTCTATAAGCGGAAGTAACACGAAACAACTACACGCGCCTACTTCCGACACAGTAACGGACAAATGTACCTAATGATAGGAAAACAATCGACAGCTCGTAAGTAAACAATTACTGCGAGTTTTTCGCGTAGAACGTAGTAAAGCGTGGCTAACATCTAGCCGGTACAATAGTTTCAATACAAACAGATTCACTTTGTGACAGTGATTTGATATCGAAAGATTCATCTCGTAAGCGTGCGATTGCACCCGCGCTGCTATAGAAGGTCGCTCTCGTGCTGTGATGCAACAGTTGTCAGTTCAGTTTAGTCCGCTGGAGGAAGACATCGATCGGTTGCGGCACATTGTTAGCTTTTGCGGAGACGGCGCAGTTAGAATCCAGACTCCCAGCAGCTGTCAGACGTCAAAAGTGTTGTCTGGAAAATATACACAAATGTTTGTGGGCAAGTTTTCTATTGCGGGTTGATGTGGTTTGTTTTATGTTGTAAAACTTCCTATCTGGTTGCCGATTATGGCAAACGAGATCGTCATAACAGAAAAGGATCTCTATCCCAGTCATCAACCACCTGCTGGTAAGTGAAATCCTCACCTCTTCACTTATCTTATTCACGATGTTCACACTCTTCTGTTTTTAACTTTACTGATTAAAACTGTGTATAAACTGCTGTATTTAAAATTAAAAACAAAAAATAAAAATAAATTCTCTAAAACCGTGGATGTTGTGTAATTATGAATCTAATACAAAGATGGAACATTTGATTATACCAAACTGCGACAGAAACAGTCTAATCATAATCAAGTTCATAATTTAAATGATTTATTTCTACACTGAATTTCACAGTTGTTCTTCAATCAAGTCAATATGGAACAAAAAAATAGAAAAAAAAACTGAAAAATGTGGGCTTGTAGCCGGCAAAGAAATGAAAAAACTCGGAACATTACAAGAACATCAAAACGGTGTACCATGAAAAGTATGCCAAAAAAAAAAACATTTGCAAAGAAAAACAGCAAAAAGTAGGAAAATCGAGCTTTACGTTTGAGAAAGCAGAATTGGTAAGATAATCAATTACAGCATTAAGGCAACAGTTAAAACGTTTAAATAAGGAAGTTTTGAAGTGGTTTTTTGAGGCTTGTGTGGGTTTTAAATGTCTCTCGCACATTCACTTCGAAAAAAAAAGAAACATTAAGATGCGGAGACCCTTTCAAAGCAGCTATTCGGCTGGTAACGGCAGGTCAGTGTCCCAGCTGTATTTTTGTCAATTATAAGTTAGCATCGAATGGTCTGTTTTCGAGTGTATTTTCAGATGTGTTTTTTTTTTTTAATAGGGGGGGGAATGTTTGTAATGATTTATTTATGTACTAATATCTATTCAGAATTAATATTGTGTGTTCTGCCACAAATGGTGACATTTCAACACTATTATATATATTTGTACGCTTTTTTATATTATTGAATGTTATTAGCTTTCGCAGTTAAGTTAATGTAATTGTAGGAAAATTATTAAACCTACTTGTCAAGGAAAAAAAGGAATAAAACAAAACTTAAAATAAACTCAAAACTATCTTACTGACTATAAAGTGAGCTAATCGTTGCAATTGAGGATTGCAACGATTTTTGTCGGAATTTGTTGATAATTTGGCTTGACATATTTTCTAATGTTTCTACATTAGTGAGCCTATGTAGCACGTTTGTGCTACACCAGGGAGGACGCTTCAAAGTCATTTTCAAAAGTTTATTCTGAATCCTTTGAAGTGTCTTCTTCCTAGTTGTACAACAACTTGTCCAGATGGGAACTGCATATAACATTGCTGGCCTAAAAATTTGTTTGTAAATTAACAGTTTATTTTTGAGACAAAGTCTAGAATTCCTGTTGATAAGAGGATATAAACATTTGATATACTTATTGCACTTTGACTGGATATTTTCAATGTGCTCCTTGAAAGTAAGATTCTTATCATAAATTAGCCCTAAGTATTTAACTTGATCAGACCAATTTAAGACCACACCGTTCATCCTTATAACGTGGTTATGGGTGGGTTTGAGAAATGAAACTCTTGGCTTATGAGGAAAAATAATTAACTGTGTTTTAGAAGCATTAGGGGAAATCTTCCATTTCTGCAAGTATGAAGAAAATATATCTAAACTTTTTTGTAGCCGACTGCATATAACACGAAGGCTTTTTCCTTTTGCGGAAATACTTGTATAGTCACAAAACAGAGATTTCTTACAACCTGGTGGTAAATCAGGAAGATCAGAAGTAAAAATGTTATATAAGATTGGGCCCAAGATACTCCCCTGAGGCACACCAGCTCTAACAGGCAATCTATTAGATTTGCCATTTAGATAGTTAACCTGAAGAGTGCGGTCAGTTAAATAACTTTGTATCATTTTTGTAAGGTAAAGCGGAAAACTGCAATTTGACATTTTAGCTATTAAACCTTTATGCCAAACACTGTCGAATGCCTTTTCTATATCTAGTAGAGCGGCTCCAGTCGAATAGCCTTCAGATTTATTAGTTCGAATCATATTTGTTACTCTAAGTAACTGATGAGTAGTGGAATGCCCATGGCGAAAACCAAACTGCTCATTTGCAAAAATTGAGTTCTCATTAATATGTGTTATCATTCTATTGAGAATTATTCTTTCAAAAAGTTTGCTAATAGAGGAAAGTAAACTAATTGGTCGATAACTTGATGCCTCAGCTGGATTCTTTTCGGGTTTTAAAATTGGAGTGACTTTGGCATTTTTCCATTTCGAAGGAAAATGTGCTAGTGCAAAGCATCTGTTAAAAATTTCTACCAAGAAATTTAAAGAGTTTTCGGGAAGTCTTTTGATGAGGATATAGAAAATCCCATCATCCCCTGGTGCTTTCATGTTTTTGAATTTTTTGAGAATAGTTCGCACCTCATTCAAGTTTGTTTCCAATACCTCTTCAGAAAGAAATTCTTGGGTGGTGATCTGATCATACTTTTGGTTTACTTCATTTTCAATAGGACTTACTACGTTCAAATTGAAATTATGAACACTCTCAAACTGCTGAGCAAGTTTTTGAGATTTTTGTTCATTCGTTAGAAAAATGCAATCACCATCTTTAAGGACTGGATTTGGCTTCGAAGGTTTCTTAAGAACCTTCGAAAGCTTCCAGAAAGGTTTTGAATAAGGTTTTAGTTGTTCAACTTCTCTCATGAAATTCTCATTTCGCAAGAGAGTGAATCTATGTTTAATTTCCTTTTGTAATTCTTGAAAAATAATTTTCAAAGAGGATCACGAGATCTTTGGTATTGACGTCTCCGTATGTTCTTCAAACGTATAAGAAGTTGAAGTTCACTGTCAATAATTGGTGCATTAAATTTCACTCGAGCCTTAGGAACTGATAAATTCCGGGCATTGAGTATTACGCTGCTAAAATTATCTAATGCTCTGTCAATGTCAGCACTATTTTGTAAAATAATATCATCATTCAAATTTTCTTCGATCGTAGAACGATATCTATCCCAATTAGTCTTGTGATAATTTAACACAGATCTAGTGGGATTTAAAATAGTTTCATGGGAAATAGAAAATGTTATGGGAAGATGATCAGAATCAAAGTCAGCATGAGTTAATAAATCACTGCATGAATGACTTTGATTTGTTAGTACCAAATCAATTGTAGATGGATTCCTAATAGAAGAATAACATGTAGGACCATTTGGAAATAAAACTGAATAAAATCCAGCCGAGCAATCATTAAACAATATTTTTCCATTGGAATTGCTTTGAGCATTATTCCAAGATCGATGTTTCGCATTAAAATCACCGATGATTAAAAATTTAGATTTATTTCTTGTGAGTTTTTGCAAATCTCCCTTGAAATAATTTTTTCGCTCACCAGTGCATTGAAAAGGCAAATACACTGCGGCTATAAATAAAATGCCAATACTTGTTTCAATTTCAATTCCCAAACTCTCGATAACTTTGGTTTCAAGATGGGGTAAAACACGATGTTTTGTCCGACGGTGGATAACTATTGCAACTCCACCACCGGCAACATTAATTCTATCAAACCTATGAACCATGTAATTTGGGCTCTTTTTTAGTTTAATAGTTGGCTTTAAAAGCGTTTCAGTCACAACTGCAATATGCACATCGTGGACTGTTAAAAAAATTGAAAAATTCATCCTCTTTCGCTTTTAAAGAGCGAGCATTCCAGTTTAGAAAATTTACAGCATTATTTAAAACCATTGCTGAATTTCAATTTCATAACAATATTAGTTGTAAATTTTATACCTTCTTGAACAGCCTCGTACATCGAGTTACAGTTCAACAAAACGGACATTAGCTGCAGCATGGATTGTTGTAGGTGTTCAATCTTTTCTGGAGTTGGACTACCTAAATCAATACTGGCTGACTTTTCAGCACCAAACACGAATGGTTTGTTACTGTTTGAATTTGAAATATTACCTGTAAGGACACTGGCATATGAACAACCTGGTGTTGCCTGAACAGGATGTTTTGTCTGCAATTTGTTAGCTGAATTTAAATTATCACCTACAGACACACCTGCTAATGAAAGTGCTGGTGATGCCTGAACAGTGTTGAATGTCTTTTGTATACCCACATTGACAACAGGTTGCTTAGAATTCCTACGTTGTCTGGAAGCAATAATTTTTGACCTTACAGGACAATTAAAGAAATTGGATTTGTGATTTCCCCCACAATTTACACATTTGAAACTATTAGTGGTCTCTTTCACGGGGCAGATATCTTTCGTGTGACCAGTGCCACCACAAATCATACATTTTGCTGCCATATGGCAGTTTCGAGTTCCATGCCCATAGGCTTGACAATTCCGACATTGAGTAAGATTATGGATTCTCCATGTCTCTTGAAATTTTCCCACTTTATTCGCACGTTAAATAAAACACGTGCTTTTTCTAAACATTTTAAATTATTTACTTTGGTACGATCAAAATGTACTAAGTAATTTTCCTGGTGTATTCCAGTTTGATTAATTTTGGCATTTGCCTTTCGTTTCATCAAAATTACTTGGTTGGGAGCAAAACCAAGTGATTCTGACAAACGTTCTTTAATTTCCTCAATACTTTGATCATTTGAGAGACCTTTCAAAACAGCCTTAAACGGTCTCTCGTTTTTGGCATCAAAAGAATAAAATTTATACATCTTTTCAGTCAAATACTGTAAAAGATGTTTATGGCCATCAAGAGATTCGGCCAAATGCGAATTTCGCCTTGGCGGCCAATTTGAAAATTAACTTTCACATCCGACAGAAATGATGAAAGTTCTGATCGAAATGCTTTTAAATTTGCTACAAATACCACAATAGGTGGAACTTTAACCTTCTTCATAACGGCTTTATGCTCAGTATGAGAAGTTTGAATTTCTTGATCCCCAACGGAAGAAAGAATATCATACCTGTTAGTCGAAATTTCAGTGTCACTAGGAGGAGATGCCTCACGTTTCCTTGAAGCCGCATCAAAGCGAGCTTTTTTATTTTTTCCAGGCATAACTGAAAAACTTCACTACACTTTCACTTCACTATAGAATTTAAGTAGAAATAGCTTAAACCAAATTTACTCACTAAACACTCGTTAACGTTAAAAACAAATTTATTACTTTGCGTTTCAACAGGTAGTATTTCAAGAAGATTGCCTGTTGAAAGCGAAAAACAAAATTTCAATATCTCTCGGTAGTCTAAGACTTAGCCTCGAGCTGTTGGTAAAATGCGACCGTACTGTAGGACAGCTCAAGTCGATCTGATTTCAGATGTGGTTTGTTCAACAAAAGTGAACATTATTCCCAGGTCAGATTGTCCAATTATGAAAAGTAACCGCAAGTCAGTCACAAAGGAAAAATAATCGAAAGTTAGACCCACTTAAAAAAAACATGGTTAATAAGATGAAAGTAGAGTGGAAAAAAAGAAGTTTGATATGACTGTTTATATGAAAATAAGTTACTAGCTTCAATTATGTATTGGGATTATTTTTTGGTTTGTAATGGTGATGAATTATTGTGCATGTAACTCATGAGTGTAAAAAATCGCTCCATCTGTGGAAAATGCTCAGTTTGCTGAGCCAAATACGTGTGCAAAGTTTCATTCAAATCAAAAATGGTCGATATTCGACCATCGGTGATTTGGCGCGATCTTGCTCTATATAGATTTATCTTGTCCTGGCAAGCCGTTCCAATATGACTTGGACTCGTTGTTGACGAGCATATATCATCTCAAGTAATGCTGCTTTTCTCTCTTGACTGATTCCTTTGGGTTTCAGTTGACGTTTCAGCGTATCTTCCAAAACGAATCCACCTGCCTGAATTTGCTTTTTCTAATATAGATTGCATCGCTTTATAAGTTTTCTTCCATCGAAAACATTATTTTAACACAAGTCAAAGCATCCCTCTTGATAACAATAACTAATTCATATCTTCGATGTACGGCCTAGGTTTACATTTGTTTATCAGGTGTTGTGTGGTATTTCAAGCAGTACAGAAAAAGTCTTTAAAGTCCATATTTATCACCTCCATATTTTGATTGGCTTTTCCAACTATCGTTGAAAACTCTACAAATTTTTGAGCAGGTTTGCTGTTACGCATGCCGTTCTCTATAACTGCCTGTAGACTATCCGCAGCCATAAAAGTGTGGCGTGTTTCGTAAAAACTTCAACGATATTTTTCGAACCTGTATATTGTTTATGACGATATATCAGGAGAATCAAATGCTGTCCTAATTTTTATTCTACGCACTGCGTTTGTCCATCTAATATACAATTATTAATTATCATGGTAGTCCTTGAGTCGCTCAATGACTTTTTGAAAGCAGCTTGTACAACCGATAGCATTTCGTCCAGCTGTAGACTCATCCCACAGGCATCCCACGTAAAACCAGGTTGCTTTTTCGTATATTCTCCTGCTGGTGCACCTCATCACCTGAAATCAGCATTTACTATAATAAATAAATATTGCCTAATAAACCAATATTTTTCAACTTTTTGCATATTGACCAGATTTGAAATTGTCTCCATCTCGTCGATAAGCATCCCTTGACATAACTGCCAAACGCAAATGCTTAGCATATTTTTCACATATCGATTCAGGATTTTCAAATGATTCGTAAGTTACGGTATGACCAGCTTGCTTCTGGTGAAGGGTCGAAGGAGTGCACTGTTCGCACTGTTCATGACCAAGCGTCACTAACGAAATGGAAGATAGAGCCTGTTGGGCGTGTGCTCACGGCGATGCGATATGGTTGGGTTGAAAGAATTAATGTGCCCCTTTACCGAGTCCTTCTTCGCGGTATCCTGAACGTATTTTCCGTGGTTGGACTTCCTCAGATTTCCAGCAGCGTCTCCATCAAAGAATCGGTAAACCCAATGTCTGTATAAGAATTTTAATAAATTATAGAATTTTCAAAGTTGCTTGAGATACTTACCCGCAATTCTCATTGAAGCCGATCGTGTTCATAGAGAACTTCTGATTTTATCGGCCAATGAGTGGAAGCCAAATTCCCTTCCTCCGCTTCTTAGATTTTTCTAAAATTATTGATCTGATACGCCGAGTAAATGGAGCCAACTTCACTGTTTCTCGAAAAAACGCGGTCTGACCAGAAGCGTGCAAGTTCCAGAAACGATCGTGGATCTGAATCCTGTCATTCTTTTCGATCTTGTTCACGCACTCTAGTCGGCATTCATTACAGTTGGTTGCCGTTCTTAGCAGAGTCCTCTTCTTGGATTTGTTTCTTGGTTCGCTTCTTCGTGCACCTGTCCGGAAAACCTTCAGTATTGAAAAAACTTCCACCAGAATCCAGGGAATCGAGCCTCAAATGGATTTTGATCATGTTGACATTTATGAAGGGCTTCAGTTTCTTCATTAGAATCCTCACCGGATGAGCTTTTATCGGTTTCGTACATCGTGAGATTTTCCAACGCCGACGTATTTTGAACTGTCCTCATGGACATACACTTCCGAACTGCGGAGAGTTGACTGCTTTTCACAGCAACAAATAACAACACGTCAATCACCATGGTGATGTGACTGACTTGCGTTTACTTTTCTCTTGGGCGTAGAATGTAACGGCAAGTCAGTCCCACTCAAGCCTTTTATCACGAAATCAATGATTTCAGTGGTTTATGCAACATAATTTGTGCAGGCTAGTATGCAATATATATCATAGCATGAATATCGGCGAAATAAGTCATCTTAAATAAGTGATAACTGAACGTGAATAAAACATCTTTCGAAGCTGTTTTTTTTTTTCAATTTCATATTTCTTAAGATCAGAATGACTGGCGGTTACCGGCAATATACCTTTTTAAAATAGAGGGAATTTGGTGAACATTTTCTCAAATTTTTATGTGAGCGACAGGGAGAAAGTTGGTGATATGAAGCGCGCTTCGTCACGGTCGCATGAACTAAACTTCAAACGGAGTTATGAGCATGAGCATGAGCATGATTGACCGCTCGCGGTTGCTACTCCGTTATTGCCAGATCAGCTGTAATTACACAGAGAACCAACGGATGATGCTTGGGACTAACATTCATCCTCAATGTGTAACAACTGATGACCTTAATCTTTATATCAGGCAATACCAGCGCCGGCCGCATCCGAATGCAGGTCAAAGGAGGAGTTTGTATAGGAATATGTTGACGTGATACTCGCTTTATTGGAAGCCGAGAACACCTCTGCACTTCCACGAGAAATCACTGGGATGTTGGAAAAAAGGGGTAGGGTTCGCAGCAGGGTTCGTTTTGGTAAACGATGCGCTGAATTCGAGCACCGGTTCATAATAACAAGTATCGTGCGAACGAGTTCATATTGTCTTTTACGGAAATCATAACGCGATCCGAACTCATTCTATTTGATAATGTAACACTGCAAAAAAAAGCTAACGCGAGGATACCGGACCTATGGCTCGATTTATACATATTGAAATATTCAGACACCTTTTATGATCTGATGACATTTATGGCAAATCAGAAGTGTAGTACATATAAGATATACAAGTAAAACGGAATATTCGATTGATGGTTTCAAGCTTAATCACATACGTAATTATCAACTCGCGACATTCAAAAAGTTTAAGGATAAAACACCGGCCTCATTAGGGAAAAGAGTATGAATTCGTATATGTCTTTCGCGTATTCCTCACAATTACGTTATCATACTGCGAACAATCACAAAAGAGCTCGATGTCGTTATTTGAACTGAAAACTACGCGCTACTCGGTTGTTAATTATCTAGAATCGCGTTTGAAGAAATATTTTAAAACGCAAGTGTTGTCAAGCCTCCTAAACTTCAAACTTCAAACTTCAAACGGAGTTATGTCGAAAGTGTGTTTAAAAAAGTAAAGATTGCTGAAAAATTTCACAACCGATCTTCTTCATCTTTCCAAAAATATTTGCTATCAACGTTGTCAGATCTTGAAAGATAGTTTTTTGATGCACAAATTTCATCTTCTGCGAAAACAAGTTTCGAATACAATTTTTGGTGCTCCGACTATAAAGTTTTTGGGAAAATCGTTCCCATATGCAAATAAAACAAACATTTATAAAAATGATCGTTCACAGACACGAAATAACTCTGACGCTGACCTGGTGAACTTCCAACGTAATAACTGCAGGCCTCTTATCAAAAAATTATAACTTTAAAAAATTTATTCTTTCCTAATTTTTCTTGAACAACAAGGTATATAACCTCTGTTAAATCGACGAATACGAACTCTTGAAAACTGTGAATGCTGCCTTCAGAGTTTTTTTTTTTTTGTTCACACAAACCTCTTCAGAGTTAAACTTAAGTTTTTCGCGTCGTTCCTAGGCCTATTCACCATTACGGAAGACAAAATTTCGAAAATCATTCCTTTTTATACTCAAAAAGCTGTTTATACTCAAACAAAAGCTTCAACTAATCGTTCAAATATAACCCTGTTTGTATACATCGTAAAAGATAAGATTCACAACCTTCATTTACCATCGCGGCCGCAATTACGATCCGCCTCCAGAACTGCACTAAACCGGATGTTTTATCCCATGTTGCTTATTCGTTGTAGATTTCGATCCAATTCACCGGAAGCAATACGTAGATCCTGGCTCACTTCTGAAGCGCCAGTTCCTTAACTGTTGGACTCGCGAGAACGCGCTTCGGCGATTTCCATGCCTGAGGTGGGCCTCACAGTACACCTACAAAAAGTTAGCCTCGGATGCGATAGCCGGTGTCACTGTTGGTTTGACATCGATTCCGCAGAGTATAGCGTACGCCGTCGTTGCGAACCTAGAACCACAGTATGGCCTTTACTCGAGCTTTATGGGACCATTCGTATACGCTATTTTCGGCAGCGTTAAAGAAATCGCAATCACCCCGACGGCTATCACGGCACTAATGGTACAGCAGAAAGTGCTGGAGTTGGGTCCTGCCGGAGCCATCCTATCGAGCTTTCTGTCCGGTTGTATCATGCTACTGCTAGGCATGATTAATTTCGGCTTCGTGGTCCAGTTTATATCGATGCCAGTTACAACCGGGTTCATAACTGCGGCAGCCATTACAATTGTCTCTAGTCAGGTAAAATCATTGCTGGGTATTTCAAGCCCAGGGAAATCAAGTGGTTTTGTTGATTCGTGGAGTAACATTTTCGAGAATGCAGGACAAACAAGACTGTGGGATGCGCTGCTCGGATTTGGATCGCTGGCGATCCTCATCTCTCTCACGGTAAGTCGTTCATCATTTTTTTTTTTTTTTTGTTAGGGAATTAGAATTACGTTGTCCATTGATGTGAACTTTTGTAATATATATCCCAGTCAATTGCTATACGTGTCCCCTTGCAAAATACAATGACCACTATTGTTGAGTGATCAGGTACCTGCACCGACACGCTCCCAGTCAGGTGAAATATGGTTTATGAAGCCAATCACCTTCCCAGGATTCAAAGACCAAATCTCTTTGGGCTGTAAACAGCCACTGCCAAGAAACCTTGATCTGTGTTTAAATAATGCACCACAACTGCACAGCAGATGTTCCGATGTCTCGCTTTCCATATTACAAAAGCGACAGATATCATCCTGAACCCGGCCAATGTTCTTTAAATGATATCTACTCGGACAGTGCCCCGTTACTAGGCCGACGTATGTACAAAGAGCTCTTTTGTTGAGCTCTAGGAGCTTTTTCGAATGATTCTCGTTTGGTGTGATAAATCTTTTAGATTGGGAACACTTTTTGACATCAAACCAATTGGTTATCACCTTTTGTTCCTCCCAGCGTTTAAGCTCCATTTTCACTGCACAGTTTGATATACCGCAGAAAGGTTCTGGGCCGATAAACTGTGAGTTAGATCCTTGTTTTGCAAGTTCGTCTGCCTTTTCATTCCCACCAATGCCACAATGTCCTGGAACCCAATACATTCCCAGACAATCTTGGATGTACATTTATAAGCATCATGTGCTTTCAGTGCTGCTTGACTGTCAGAGAAAATACAAATATTTGCATGTATGTATTTCCTAGTCAGACATACATTCGCACATTCAAGGATTGCAAAAATCTCTGCTTGAAACACTGTTGGCCAGTGTCCCATTGCCACTGAAATATTAATTCCAGGGCCGAAGATTCCTGCACCAGTTTTGGTACCTATTTTTGAGCCATCTGTGAAAAATATCGTTGAACCGGGACGCACATCAGGAACTCCGACTTCCCAGTCTGCACGCGACGTTTCGCATACCTTGTAGAGAATATCATGGTTATCCTGAGGTGCCATCCAGTTCATACTCATCACTGGCCCTCTTTTGAAAAAGTCCTGTATTGTCAGGTGACCCACAAGATCACCTGACAAGATAGTTTTTGTTTTTTTTAGCTTCAAGGCACTCTTTTCTGCTTCTAGTTGCACGTATTCGTACAACGGCAGCAGATGAAGAATTACATCAAGAGCTTTTGACGGGGTGCTTTTCATTGCTCCTGTTATAGCAATGCACGCAAGTCGTTGAACTTTATCTAGCTTTGTTCTAGCGGTGGAGTCTTTGGTTTTTGGCCACCACACTAACGCAGCGTAGGTCAGTTTTGGACGTATAATAGATGTGAATATCCACATCACCATTTTCGGTCTCAAGCCCCACTTTCTCCCAACGGTTTTGGAGCACAACCATAATGCACTGACCGCCCTGTTGATTGCATAGTCAAGATGTGCATTCCAGTTTAGCTTGGCATCAAGGATAACTCCTAAGTATTTAACCTGTTCACTGAATGGAATTTCTACTCCTCCAAGCTTGAGAGTTTTTAGATTGAATTTCCTCTTTCTAGTGAAAGGTACGATTACAGCTTTTGTCGGATTAATGCTGAGACCCTCCTTTATACACCAAGACTGGGTATACTCCAGAGCCTCCTGCATTCTTTCCGAAACTATGTTGTCGAACTTTCCTCTTACCAAGATGACTATGTCATCTGCAAAGCCTACAACTTCGAATCCTTTTGCTTCTAAGCTTTTGAGAAGATCGTCCACCACCAAAGACCACATAAGTGGCGAAAGAACACCTCCTTGCGGACATCCTTTCGTTGCCCTTACCGTAATAGACGAACCTCCCAACTCAGAAGTGATTTCTCTTTTTGCAAGCATGGTATGAATCCAGTTAACAATGCTCGTGTGAAATCCTTTGTTCTTCATTGCACTAGACATTGAAGAATAGGACGCATTATCAAAAGCACCTTCAATATCCAAGAAAGAGCACAGAGCAATTTCTTTAGCTGAAAGTGACTTTTCAATTTTCATGACCAGCGTATGAAGCGCTGTTATAGTGGATTTTCCAGTTTGATAGGCAAACTGGAACTTTGAAAGCGGTTTTGTTTGCATGTAAGATGTATGAATGAAATCATTCAGCACTTTTTCCATTGTCTTCAACAAAACCGAAGAAATACTAATGGGTCTGAATGATTTAGGATGCGTCTTATCACGCTTCCCAGTTTTAGGTATAAAGATTACTCTTACTACCCTCCATTTTGATGGAATATGATTCAACCTTAAACTGGCCTTGAAAATCTCAATGAGAGAAGGAATTAGTATTGCTTCACCTTTTTGAAGCAATGCTGGAAATATTCCATCTACACTTGCAGACTTAAAAGGCTCAAAGGATCTCATAGCACTTTCCACCCTGGTTCTCGTAAAAATTTCATCCGCCACATCTGATACAGTATTTTCCGTTCTAGCAGACCAAGAGCTAGTCTGCGTAGAACAAATTTCAACTTAATCAGAGATGGCTGAATCCGTCTTTTCAATAGAACCGGGAAAATGCGTTTCCATCATTAGATTTAAGGTATCACGAGGACCACTAGTATAGATTCCGTCGTGACGCTTTAGATTGCCAAGCTCAACGGTATGATCTTTGGCAAGAGTCTTTTGTAATCTAGAAACAACTGGAGTTTTTTCTATAGATTCACACATTTGTACCCAAGACCTTCTTTTAGAGTCGTTCATAGCTTACGGTGAAGTTAAACTCAGAATCAATCAATATCTCTTCGCAGCTGATAAAAGACCGTGGATTAGGTCGTTGGAGGATATGTACCAAGTACGTATGTCTTCTACGCAACGCCTTGGTAGTTATAGGTGGAGGAACTATAGCTTACGTACTAGCAAATCGCAATCAACATCCATTTCGGTTGACCGGCACGATAGTCCCCGGATTTCCCTCTGTGGAAGCTCCACCCTTCTCCACTGAGTTCAACGGAGAGTTCTACAACTTCTCCCAAATGATCCAAATGTTGGGCTCTTCGGTTATCACGATTCCATTAATTTCAATCCTAGAAATTGTTTCGATTGGAAAAGCTTTCTCGAAGGGTAAGCCAATTGATGCAACACAGGAAATGATCGCTCTAGGTTTGTGCAACATGGCCGGTTCTTTTACGTCGTCCTTCCCAACAACAGCTTCGTTCGCTCGAACGGCCATAAACAGTAGCAGTGGCGTTCAAACTACATTCGGAGGCATCTTTACCGGCGCATTGGTCCTCTCAGCGCTGGGACTGCTAACCGAGTACTTTTACTATATCCCAAAAGCCACACTCGCAGCAGTTATCATTGCGGCAATGATCTTTATGATCGAGTATCGGGCAGTGGCGGAGATGTGGCGCATCAAGCGGCTCGATATCATACCTTTCCTGGCGACGGTGGTGACCAGTTTGATACTTGGTGTGGAGATCGGCATAGTCGTCGGAATCGCAGTGAACTTATGCTTCCTTTTGTACTTGATATCTCGACCAAGAATTGATCATCATCTAATCAAGGTATGACTTAAAATTAAATTATTAGTGGAAAATTTCTATTCTGATCATTCGTAGATAAGTACAACGACAGCCCTCATACTGAGACCTAGTAATGATCTGGCCTTTTCCTCTGCTGAATATCTTCGAGAGAAAATCATCAAGTTGGCCACTAAACACGAAGCGGATCTGGTCGTGATAAACGGAGACTCAATCAAGTACATTGACTCTACAGTGGTGAAAAACCTTTCGAGCACCGTTACGGATTTGAACGCTCAAGGTCGTCATGTTCTGCTGTGGCGATGGAATCTTGAAGTACAATACTCCCTGTACAGGTATCGTAAGGAGCAGTTTATGCCGCTTTTCAAGTCCGATGAAAACGAGGAAGAAATGGTACAGAGTTGGCACAATGATAAAAATAAAATGTAAGCCTCCAAATACCAGTTAACCGTCGTACAAAATAGTTTAGCCTAAATAAAAAAGATGCTGTGAACAGTATGGATGTAGTAGTTTATTTTGTAACATAGTTCGAATATCGGATACGGTTGCAAACAATAATAAGGCTGAATAAATAGTTTTACTAGTATCGCTGTCAACCTCCTTCTCCTTTTTTTTTTTTAAAAATATTTCAATACTTTGCCTGAATTACACCTTTCCGGAAATGAAAATCTGAAACGTAGATTATACCTCGCAGTGCAACGAAAGCTCCACACAATTCCCTTTTCCTGCTATCAAATAAAAGCAAAGCTTTGGTGCTACATTCCGATTCGGAATTTGACCTTCTGTTTTTTTATACACAGACTTCGCAGCCGACTGCTTAGTATACAGGACTATTGCGGGGCCAGCGCTACGATCATACTGACACTAACAGTCTCTCCCAGACCGAGACTCGTACCTACGACGATTGGCTTGTTAGGCCAGCATCGTACCTTGAGATTCCTGCTATCATAAGACTGGGAAGCTGTAAATAATCTAGCAGTCAGTGGTATCTGTAAAGTGAAGTAGAAAATTGACCGCTACTGTAAGACTCATAGTACGCAAAATGTCAACTTTTCGTTAACTGCTGCTGTCACTACCGGAAAGAAATAGTCAGAAAAAATGCAATCCTAAACCTTCAATTTCATATCATCGTATCTGTTTACAATTGCAGCGGGTCGAAATATTGTAATGATCAATGAAATTTTTTGACGTAAAAACTGATTTTTTTTTTGCCAAATGTTTGGGTACTTTGCACTTGCAACCTGTATTTGCTACTTGCACAAATTCACGTACTACCTTTACTGTGACCTGGCACGCTTCTCAGCTGTCTCCTGTCAAATCCCCTGAATCTGTAATCTGAACTGCGAGACAATAGGCACAAACGGACAAGTCATCTTCGCTGACGTCGTAACTTGCTATCTCGCTATCGGTAGATCATCGTTGCAAGCGAAGTCTTTACTTAGTTACATTTATCAATTTGAGATATTGAATCAAAACAAATTAACAACAACAAAAACAATTAATACGAGAATACTTGCGCGTGTGCAGTGAAAAACCTCACGTCAAAAACCTTGGGTCCTAAAGTTTTACTCGGTTTTCTGATTTTCATATATCAGCTGAAAAGTGTAATTTTCTGAGCAAAACGTGTTTTATTGAAAATGCCATCAGGGGCCGTTCCTAAACCACGTGGTCATATTTTGATCCCTTTTTATACCCCCCCTACCCCCCCGTGGTCTTTCGTGGTCTTTTGGCCAACCCCCCTCCCCCCTTGCGACTTTAACCACGTGGTCTTTTCATTTGTCTAGTGCCAAAAATTCGCTTAAATTTTTTAAATATTTATTTTTAAACATTCGGTACATTCTATATTTCTAAAATGCAAAAGCTTTTGCTCTTGACTTCGTGGCAACAATAAATTATAAGTCAGAAAAAAAGACCACGTGGTCATTTCGTTAACCCCCCCACCCCCATGCGTCGTCTTTCGTGGTCTTTTGACAAACCCCCCCGTCCCCCTCTCTATGACCACGTGGTTTAGGAACGGTCCCTCATTATCCTTCGATTTTCAAATGAAGAATAAAAAATCGCTCGAGATTAGGGTTACCATCTGGTCGGAGTTAAAAATCAGGACAACTTTTTTTTCCGGCACAAATTTGATCTAAGCTTTTTTTATTTTTTGAGATATCAATAAATAAAACATGTAGTCTGAGATTTGCTCTGCAACATACGCCAAAACACTCATTTATTTATTTAACGTATTTCTCGGACGATTCATTTTTGCAACTTTGATTCCTCAGTCATTAATAGATACCCAAAAATGTAGCAAACGTTAACTGTTTGAAATTATACTTAACAATTGTCAGATGTTTAACGGTTTCAACGACTAGGCAACTTCTCTCGTCAAGATTCAACCAAGGAAAAATTCGTTTGAAATGAGTCTTTTTCTTTCCGGGGTCAAGAAAAAGTACTGAAAAATCTTCAACATTTCTGAATATTCGGCATCATTCAGAAAAATCAGGACAAATGCTAAAATATGAAAAATAAATTAGGACGCTCCAAACGGGTCTCAAAATCAGGACATGTCCTGCTAAATCAGGACGGATGGTATCCCTACTCAAGATGCTTACAATGACAGTTCGCCCATATACCTTACATGGGTGAACCACATACATGAGACATACGTAACACTCAGGAAGAAATCTTTCTAAAAAGTTGGCACAAAATGAACTACTCGAATGGTACCACACTCTGAATAAAATCACTGTTTGAGTTGTTTTTGAAGGCAGTGTACCTACACAGCCCTGCATTTGTCTCGTTCCTACTCGAAAAATGCTGCATTGATTTTGTAAATAACTTATTGACAGTTCCTTATGGGATTTTTTTGGGGGCTCGATAAAGGCGAGAAAAAGAAAATTCATTTTGTTCATTATTTGTGTTGGACAGGACGAGGTACGGAGTACTATCAGACCGATGTCATGGCAACAGTTTTCTGAAGCCGCCGCCGATGATGATGGCGCTACTGTTGGAAATATGGTCATAAGCTCCGGTCATTGTGCCGCATGTGTTACTGTACGGATTATTTGCGTGCTTCTAACTATATTGAATGTAAGGCTATCCGGAACGTGTTGAAACATGTTTAAACGTGACCATTTATGTCCTGCACAAAATCCATGAAACGTTCAAAACAAAACAATCGTTTTTCGCTTTCTGCATTTCTTCTCACCACTTGCAGCAACAGTTAATCTCGCATGAACGGTGCTTAATCGGCTGTTTCGCAAGCACTGACAGCCTTTTGACGGGTAATCGAGCCAGAGAAAAACGGCTTCAAGCGAAATGTATAGGGATGACGTTCGTGACAGGGATGTGAATATTATGAAGCAACGTGTACCAAAAAAACGCCAGTATTACGTATGTCTTATGTATATGGGAGAACCACATACATGAGACATACGTAACACTCAGGAAGAAATCTACCAAAAAAGTTAGTACGAAATGAACTATTCGAATGGTATCACACTCTGAATAAAATCACTGTTTGAGTTGTTTCTAAAGGCAGTGTACCTGCGCAGCCCTGCAATTGTCCCGTTCTTACTCGAAAAATGCTGCATTGATTTTGTAAATAACTTTTTGACAGTTCCTTATGGGATTTTCTTTGGGGCTCGATAGAGCCAAGAAAAAGAAAATTCATTTTGTTCATTATTTATCGAGCAGTTGGACAGGACGAGGTACGGAGTACTGTGGGGCAACGTGTACCAGAAAAAACGCCAGTACTACGTATGTCTTATGTATGTGGGTGAACTGTCACTAAAGACATTTCGAGCAGTTTTTTGACGTAGGACTACGTCTAGCCACACTATATTGAGATACATTCTGCGGAAACTAAAATCAAGGTGTAACGTTAGAATGAAAGATTTCACACGGTAATACTGATGTAACCACATGGTGGATCAAAAAAATCAGTATGTCGTTGGATTGATAAAATGATGGACAATTTTGTGATTCTTCAGTTATTATTATCACTTCATTGTTCAACAGTAAAAACACTTACATAAGACATACGTAACACTGGCGTTTTTCTCTGGTACACGTTGCCCCATTGTACTCCGTACCTCGCCCTGTCAAACTGCTCGATGAATAATGAACAAAATGAATTTTCTTTTTCTCGGCCTTATCGAGCCCCAAAGAAAATCCCATAAGGAACTGACAAAAAGTTATTTACAAAATCAATGCAACATTTTTCGAGTAGGAACGAGACAAATGCAGGGCTGCGCAGGTACACTGCCTTCAAAAACAACTCAAACAGAGGTTTTTTTTTACAGAGGTAGGTACTTTCGAGTAGTTCATTTTGTACCAACTTTTTTGGAAGATTTCTTCCTGAGTGTTACGTATGTCTTATGTATGTGGTAAAAATTTAATAACTGTTTCAAGGTCGAATTTTCATTGACAATGAACCAATCACATGCGAGAACGCCTGGCACAGATATCATGAGTAGACACCAACTGCCTGCTGTGACATTTTGTATAGCAGTGGCAAAAACAAATTTGACAGAATCTCCCTGTCCCAATAGGTTAACTAATATTTGCTTCTATGAGCCTAGACTATTTTGATGTCTTGAAGGTGAAGCTTTTTCGGAAATTTCGTAACCACCTCTACCATCAGACAATTTTACGTTCTGCTGTTAGAATGTTATTGAAACTGATGTCTTGAACTAAAACATGCTGGCAGAGGCAACACCACTGCATAGCGCAATGTATGAATTGAGCGTTGGTCACTCTTATCTATTAGTGCAGAAGAACTCGATATTCATTTGTGTGCAGCCAAGCCAAGTGAAGACTACATTGCCGCTGTCGACGCGCAGTGAGGCGTGTTGGGTTAAGTTTCGTTTTGCGATCTGGAACACAATCGAATTGCCGTTTGAATTGTTTTCTTCTTCTTCTTGTTTCGTATAGAAGCAAATATCAGTTCTCAATATGATTATTATTGTTTCAGTTGAAAACCGAAATAATGACTCGCGACTTTCGATTTTTTAACCTTATACACAATGCGCATAATGTCTCATCTAGTGCGCTGTATAGCGCATCTGACGCGCAATACAGCGCACTAGATGCGACACTATGCGCATTGTGCATAAGGTAAAAAAATCGAAAGTCGCGAGTCAATATTTCGATTTTCAACTGGAACAATAATATATATTTCAAATTTGGCATCGTCGTTGTTTTTGGTATCTTGAACTGATTCATTTTTTTTATTCTGTTCACTGATAAAATGTTTAAATTGAACTAAATTGAGTTTTAACATGTTCATAAAATTCTATGTTAATTTTAAATTTTCTGTGAACATACACTTTCGTCTAAAAACTGTAATTCTTTATCGATACTTTTTCGAACTTGTAACTGCAGGAAAACTTTTTTATGTGACATCTTTGCCGCTTGACGATCAGTGAGTGAGCCATTTTTCACAAGACAAACAAATAAAGAAGGAAGTTTAATTTCTGCTAAATCGTACTTAATTTAGATCTGTATAGAAAGTTGCTTTTTCACGTATTGAAGAAAATTGAAAAATTAAATTGTCTGTAAAAGTAAAACGAGCCTAAATCAAACAGAGCCTTAAAAAGGAAATAAAAAACTATTATAGTCCTATGTCAACTATGCGGTCGTGTCTTGGATACCACCCTCCTACTTTTTATTCTTCATTTAAAAATCGAAGAAAAACGATTAACATTTTAAAAATCCACGCGTTGCTCAGACAACGCTGCTTTTGAAAATGATATGGTAAGGAACCATTCAAATATTACATAACGCGGAATTTGGCAATTTTCAATACCCACCCACCCCCATGTAACGCAATTTTACATGTTTGCCACATGCAATATAACGCTCCGCCGAATACCCCCCCACCCCCTAGAGCGTTATGTATTATTTGAATGATCCCTAAGGTGGGGCAAGGTGGGTCAGTGTCGTTTTTAAGCGCGACATAACTTTTTTGTGATGACACTAATTTTGCATAATGCGTGACGTATTTTTGACTATGTATCACGTGTTCTTAAATCATGTTTGGATATTGATTGTTTTTAATAAATAAAAAAAATTTGCGCTAAGTTTCTTAGGTGAGTCACACTTCTGAAAAAACGTGTTCTCTCGTAGTACGCTGTATAATTTGTAAACCTTTATTGCAGAAGCAGTTGTGCTCATGATTTACTAAATAATATGGTTTCTAGCACAAATAAAGAAAAATAAACATAAATATCACAATCGTGAATTAAACTAATGATTGGGGCAGCATGGGTCACCAAAGACGGGGCAGTAGATAGGGCATGAGTCCTCCTTCCAACCAGTCCGTAGGTAGTTGTTCCTCAGACCATACCCTTAGGATAATCTGGTGAATTGCACTACACAATCGCTCCCAACATTGAAAAGTTCGGCCGGTAAGCCGTCCTTCCCAAAGGCTTTGTGGTTCTTCAGCTCTTTGCAAGCATTCTTCACCTCTTTCAATGTTGGTGGGTACACAGCTTGTCCGTCCTCCCTAATTTCTATCCTGTTTCCTCCTCGTATCGCGCCTGGTGAAGCAATTCTCCGCCTCCGCGATCGTAGTGCTCACGTGTCTTACGGCGGTGAAGCCTCTTTTCGACAGCTCTTGCCTCCCGGTATTACTCCCGCAGCTGACGCGTCACACAATTAGCTGCTACTAACGTGCTGGTGTAGGCCATATTCTTCTCTTTCGTCACCTCTAGACACTCAGCATCGAACCACCTACTACGCGTGGTTCCCATTGTCAATGCTATCACTTCTTGCGCTGGTTCGCATCTGATGACCGGTTATTCCGATATAAATCATGACTTGTTCACACTTGATAGTCAGGTATTTACAAATATGAAAAGAAATATTTTCAATGCTATCGCAGCCAAAATGCATTATTGATGTATTTATTTCCACCAAAGCATGAATGTTGATTTTTTCCACACTTTGCGAAACATTGATTTTTTGTAAGAATACCCGGGTGCTGTTTATAGCAATATCACTGATGAGTCTAAATTAGGGATGTTGCGGATGTGATTTTTAGATCTGCAGATGCGGATGCGGATATGTGTATCCTGGATGTGGATTCAGGTGTCAATTTTCATGCGGATGTAAGGCATTTACGGATGCGGGTGCAGATATCCGTATCATCCCTAGTCAAAAAAGACATGCTTCATTATTTACCGTGCTTGTGTGTAAGTGCTTGCTTTTCCTTATACGCTTACTGCTCTAATATATCGAGCCTCGTTCCTACTCCTGCCAAGTATTCCCGGTTCTTATTCCCTGGAAACTGTGTGGAGGGGGTTTGTGGGAAGATCCTGAAGAATAAACCAAACCCATACTCAACCTTGCAGCTACGAAGCTACCTGTGAATGCTTGCTCAAAAATGCATTTCATAAGCGCTGGGGTGAGATTGTGCTATCCAACACGAGCCTACCCTTTCGGGTCAGAAAACCAGTCTTTCTTGGTTAGATATTCAAGGAAATGACTTCAACATCTCATTCATATGCGAATTTTAGGCGCCCTTTGATGAATGATAAGTAGGCAGTGGTGGGCACCATTCCGCTAATTCGCTAATTAGCGACGCTAAAATTCAGTTAGCGATTTAGCGATTTCGCTAAATTTTGAGCTGGTTAGCGAAACTGTTAGCGTCGCTAAAATTTTGGCCTTCGAAACGCTAATCGCTAATTCGCTAAATTTTGTAGAGAAGCGACAATAGAAATATTTAGAAAAACTGTGAATTGCTGATGGCGTACGTAAATTGCTTCGAAAGATGAACATACTTTACTGCGAAAGTTACTTTTGTCAGTTTTTTTACCCTAGAATGGAGTTCCAGTTATCGTACAAGCCACAGGAGCATTTTGAAGAACAAGCACAAGGTCTAGATTGAATTTTCGCCACACCAAGAACTTTGGTAAATTGCAATGCGCTTGAAATTATGACAACTTTTGTTCTACTTTTTCGATTCAGATAATAATTGAATTTTTATGAAAACATTCCTAAGAGTATCTATTCCCAATGCAAGCTAAATAACTTTTGTTATTCTTGTAAGTTATTGTTTTCGTTTGTTTAGCCAAAACAGATCAAAGTGGTCCAAATCTTACAAAACACGAGCAATAAATATAGCGATATGACTATTTACATATTAAAAAGTTCATAAGCGTTCAGCGATTATCGAGCTAAATTTTCCGGTTAGCGGTGCCCACCACTGCTAGTAGGCTACCCCATGCCTCGCTTCGGTTTAATTTGTTCCTGCTAACACTCCCAAATTAAATAATGGATTTAGTTTTCGGCACGAACTAGGGCTTAAAATAATATCCTACATGACATACAATACTCAGCTATTTTGAACCTAATAAAAAACTAATAGTGTGGAAGGTCATCAAATCGCTGTTTGAATGCGATTCTAATTACACCGGATTAACACTATTGTAAAATAAAAATAGGGGAGAACAATAATAATACCTTAGTACCCCTCAGTTGCTTTGCTGAACATCATTTGCAAATTCGTTACATAACAATCAAGTTTCCTTAAGCATGTTTATGCTTCTTTCATGTGGTTTTCTTTCCAGAATCGTACCACCGCGGCTAACTCCGGTTCATTCGTCAACGCTGTTAAAAAACGTCGATCCAATCTGACTAGTGCACCAGCGGTACTTTGGCTCCAATTCCACAAGGAGAAACCCAAATCTCTTGCGTGCATATCCTGCTCGACACTGGCTAGATTTTTCGTGACTGTCGTGTCAACAAAGTTTACTCCGGTGCCGTCCATCACTAGTAGTTCCACTGGTGCTTCGTAGGATTCCATTACAGCTCGAACGATCCGTTCCCGTAGATATTCGGCAGATGAGAATGCCAAATCCTGCATCGGTTTCACCACGAGCACACTAACTTCCTCAACCATTATCACCTCCATGGAAATTTTTGGTGCCGCCATCAGATACAGCAAAAAGCAGCAATTAATCGCAATTCCCACCAATATTCCGTAGTCCAAGCCAAGAAAAATGCTCGCAAGTATGGTTCCTATCAGCGGTATCATGTCCAGTTTTTTAACGCGCCAAATCTCACCAATCCCTCGATAATCTACCATAAATATCATGGCGGAAATTATCACCGAAGCGAGGGTTGCCTTAGGAATATAGTAAAATGCATCAGCTAGCAAAGCCAGTGACGCCAGCAGGAGAATGGACGTTATAGCACATCCGAGAGAGGTTTTCACCCCACTGCTGTTGTTGATTGCGGTTCGCGTGAACGATCCTGCCACTGGAAGAGGCGATACAAACGATACTGCCATATTGCAAACGCCTAAGGCAATCATTTCCTGTGTTGCATCAACGATTTTGTTCTTTGAAAACGCCTTTCCAATTGAAATAATCTCCAACGTTGAAACTAACGGAATTGCAATAATGGACGTTCCCATGGTTGAAATCATGTCCGAAAATGAATAGAATGTGCCGTTGTTTGTAATTGAGAAGGGTGGCAGGTGAAACGGAGGGACACCAGAATTGACGTGACCAGTGAGCTTAAAAGGCTGCACACCATTGACAAAAAATACGTATGCTAGAGTTGCACCTATAACTACTATCAAAGCGTTGCGAAGTAACGACAGGTATTTGAAGATTATTCGAATACTGCCTTGACCGCATTTTTTTGTTAGCTAAAAGAAAAAGCTAAGGCATTATTTGTTTGAGTGCTGACTAATTTGAACTCACTCTAAAAATAACTAGAAATCCAATCGAACTAAACCCAAGCACCGTATCCCAAAGCCTGGTTTCACCTATATTTATGATTACATTCTCCCAGGCATCCATAAAATCGCTACTTTTTCCTGGACTACTGATGCCAAACAAGGATCTCAGCTGCGAGCTTCCAATGGTCAAACAAGCTGCTGTGGTAAAGCCGGTGATGACGGGCATCGAAATAAACCTCACCAGAATGCCTAGATTCAGAACGCCAAACAAAAACGTTATTGCCCCGGCTAGAAGTGTTAGCAAGGCTGCACCGTAACCCAGCTGCAGTACCACACCCTGAATCATAATGGCCATAATCGACGTTGGAGCTATGGTTACATCTTTCACGCTCCCAAACAAAAAGTATATTAGGCAGCCAACAAGATTAGAGTATATTCCATCTTGAGGCTGTAGATTTGCAAGAATACCGTATGCAATACTTTGAGGTATAGCCGTTAAGGTAACTGTAACGCCCGCAATTATATCCGATGGCAGGTGATTTAGCTGATACCTGGGTAGCCATTGTAGTACGTGGATCCGTCTACGAACCGTTGCCAGACTGCAGATATTACAGAATCGTTCTCGAATCCAACTACTGAGATTGGGTAGACGCTCCCCGTAATCTTCAACGTTGCGCTCTAAAAGGAATTGTTCAAGATTCATTTCGGTCGAACTAACTGAAGGAAAATACTCACCATGCGGTTGCTGTTGGTGAAAAAGGCCATTCTGATTAACCATTACTTGGCTGGCTTTTTTATCGTCCTATAATGGTGCTTATCAGCTGTTTTGAGAGAAGTGCAACAAATTATTACCGGCAAATAGTAAACAGAACCACTGCAGTCGTGCCGTAATGAACAAATGTGCTGACTGAGCTTTTGTCGAGAACATTGAACTGCCACACAACTACAACCTGCTACCTCAGAGGGTCTACCGTGACTGATAGCCGTCTCTGCCTCTGTCTGTATAAAAAGCATCGCTGGCAAACCATCCATCCGTAACTGGCTCGTAATTGATAAGTAACTAGTGAATGAGCGGGAAAAATCATATGATCAATGTGTATGGGAGATCTTTGCTTTCCACTCGCTTATTACCTTTTCATTGATAACAACGATGTCAGATAAACGAGGTATTCTTAAATCAGGGACGTTAGCTTAAAAAAAATGATTTCAAGATTGCGATTATCTTTTTAGTGTTGTTGCTGTCATAAGGTTCAACGGTTTCTGCTGAGTCGTGGAGTTTTGGATACACCTTTTCAGTACTGTATTCCATATGCAAAGTATACAGCTTCTAGCTCATTCGCAAGTACGAGCGTTCGATTATCCTGTATCATTGTGCATAAGTGCCATTATTATCACATCCTGTTGTGAAATAAGTTTTTGTTCGAACCACTAATTTATTGTTGTCGCAGGAAATCCCAACTCTCCATATTTTTTTCTTCGATCCAAATGCAATTTTGTAGCCAAGAACTGCAACACATATAGGTACACGGTAAAAAATGGGCACGTTTTTTTTCAAAGGATTCTGCATTTAACTCAATTTGTAACAAAGCACTACGAATTGAAGGGAATGCGTATTGATTTTCAAGTGATGCACATATTCCAGTGAAGTGATCCTTAGTTGAAACTTATACAAAAGAAATCACCTCCAAGTTGCAATGCATATCTCTTGAATTAGCACCACTGTTTTAATCCTTTGCATTTGTATTGTTTTGCACGCTATGAATGTCAAAACAAAACGAAGATGGCGAACCAAATAAACACGCTTCAAACGCAGACAAATATTTTTCCGGATGAAGTCATACCTATTCTAGAGCGTAAGTATGGAATAATTACAATAGTATTTTAAATAATAAACAGCTTGTTTTCAGAACACGGAATTTATCTGACGGACACGACAGCGGCAATAAACTTATTAACCGAACTCAATATTGCTTCCATCCAAGAAACCGACGAGGAGATTACATTAGAGTCTTGTGTAATTCAAACGGATGAGGCTCTGGCCGATGCTGATCTAAAGGTACTGTATAACTTTCTGATGAAGATTATTTGTAGTTATAAGGTTTAATAAAATAATAAAGGTAACAATGAAGACCAAAATTTAAGCAAATCTTTATTTTTCGATATCCATAGTCCATTAGTTGAGATTTCATGCGATAGCAAGTCGATATCAATGTTATAAGCATTCCAAATTCAAATCGCAGCATATTACTAACTACATGAAAACTAAATGAAAATAAAGTGCTTTGCTATTGATATCCTTGTACTTTGTATTCATCCGATTCAAGCGAACGACATTTCAAATTGAAATGTATGTCATGTAGTGAAAATTCAACAGCAAATCACTTTATATCAATGTGTAGGTTTGTTTCATCTAATTCAATGGATCGACATTTAAAATTGAAATGTTAGGCAAGTAGTGAAAATACAACAGCAAATCACTTTATATCAACGTGTAGATTTTTTACGGTGTAGGTATTTGACATAGATTGATAATTTTTGTAAGATAATTGGAAAAGCCTTATCGTTAGACAGGACTTTATAAACAATCAGCTGTAAAGCTACAGATAAAAATGCCACAATTGTATACTGAACACACGCCAGATTCGGGAACAATAGAACCAGGGTTGCCACATTTATATGTATATTTTTCTTTGAAAATATCTGTATATCTGAAAATCGGTGCCAACAAATCTGTATTAAAAATCTGTATCGAGCAAAAACAGAATGTTGGCTGGAAAAATTTTTGCTTGCAGAACATATTTAAACAAATTCATTCTTCTCTACGTGATGTTTATACAGGTTTTTGTTGAATTTATTTTTTCAAGTTTTCGTTAATTTAATATTAGTATCTCCTCGGTCTGCAACGTAGCTTTCAGCTTTTAAATTGAGGTCATTAGCTTAAGGGCCATGCAATTTCTAATTCAAACTATATATTAGAAGTATGCGTTCTAAACAAGCAGAAGAGTATGGATTTATTTGAAAAAATCTCATAAATGATCTGTAATGGAAACTTGAAATTACCATCCCACCTGATGGTGTTCATCAGCTCAGACCAAGTTAAGTCATTTGTTTCAATGAATCTTCCTTCCAAAAAGTTTTTTTCGGGCGTGCGAAATTTGTTAGACAGCCCTTGTCAGTCAGTTACTGTTACGAATGTTACGAATTTGGGGAATTGTCGCATCAAATCGTTTAAATTTTCACTTCACGAACGATTTAAGATTACTTAAAGCTGCCATTTTTACAACAGGATCGGTGAAATCGCACCTCTTTGCAATTTGTTTTACGAACTTTGAATAGAAATCCTGGCAAATATTTCGAAACGTTCATTCTCGCACTTCGTTTAAGTTACATTCCACTTCTTCTTCATCAATACCTACATAATTCTGATGTTATTTTTTTACAAAACTTTGAAAATCGTATAATCGAATTCTACCTTTGAAATTGATTACAGTTCGTCGGAATAACAAAACAAAATCGGTAAAATCTGTATTTTTGGCAATATTCTGTAATTCTGTAATACTGATTCTGTATTGCTTTTTCAGTTAAAAAATCTGTAAAATACAGAAAAATCTGTGAATGTGGCATCCCTGAATAGAACCAGTGAATGCACTGTAAATAAAAATCACGTCGAAGTAAAGTGATTTGCTGTTGAATTCGCACTACTTGCCTAACATTTCAGAGTTGAATGAAAATCTTTCGAAATATATTAATGCAAAGAACGATGGAATCAACAGCAAATCACTTTATTTTCTGTTGTTATGTTCATCTTTGTTGATATGCTTATGTTTGAGATACGGAATGTCGGTCAGTTGGATAATTATATAAATTTACAATAAATTCAAGAGACTTCTTTTTATTTTAGTTTTTTCATTTTATTTTATTTTAGATTTTGAATTTATTAACAAAGTGATCCTAGAGATGTTCCCTGCTACTGTATCGATGCAATCGATTTCAGGATCTGTAAGAGTCGTTTCATTGTCATTTGAATTTAAAACATTCAATAAAACTTACGCTGAAATGAATTTCTGATCTCTGAATAAATGAGCTGCTTGCGCTGTTCGCCGTTGTCACTATTTTTGCTTCGCTTTATGGTTTTGACATTTGTCAATTGGAATTGCAGCTGTAATTCAATTGATTTAAACAGTAGTGATAATACAAGAGATATTCATTATAATACGATGGTGATTTCCATTAACCAGTTTTCAACGCAAGATTATTTCATTGGAAAGTGTTAATCATCGAGAAATCAACACTAAATCACTTCAACTTGCAGTGTGATGTGACGAATTTAGTAAAGTGCAAAAACACTTGAAGTAATCGTGACATTTTTTTATAGTGTAGAGTTCACAAGATACAATGGAGTATAGAAAGGTACGGAGATGGTTTGAGTCTCGGGTTTAAAGAGCTTCCTTTTTGTTAACAGTGATGACGTAGAAGTCAAAAAACAATGCCCAAAAATCAATGTTCGGTACATTTTTTTCAAGAAATTTTCACAAGTTATGACAGTTTACGGCTGAAAATGCCTACCTGCGTCGTTAAATAATGCGGAACACAATTCCGAGTGGCTTTTTCTTGTTTTTGGAGATCTACGTCACGACCTCAACACGTGCTTCTGTTTACCTCTTTTTCGTTACTAATACAGACAAATGTCTTCTTCTTCCTCACCTTTGTATACCTCATTGCACAAGATAGACCATTTTACGAACTGATAGGTGACACGGATCCGGCTAATATTGATGCTGCTTTTACGTGCGTTATGTCAGCGGTTCCGAGCTTTCTGTCAAAATTTCATTCATGAATTGAGTTCAGAAACGTCTCGTAAAATGGTCTATAGAGCTTTCTACGCCAGATCTCACCAATACAGGCTTAGTCTGTATCCTAATAAATCGATTTGTTTTCAACCAAAAAATCAGCTGATATTCAATTTCGAAAAATATTGCACTTATGAATCCTAGTTCATTAGTGTTATTGTGAGTTTCACTGAAACTTATTCGCCGCGCTATAAACCGAAATTCTGAAACCAAATGCCCTTCTTGGTTGCCGAATCGATTTTCTTTTCCTCCGGACACTGTAAGCAACAGCCAAGATTAAATCTACCTGTCTTGGCAACCCTTGCCAAAATCAAAACAAACTTCGATTCTGGCAGCACACTGAAGGCGGCGTCAGGGGTGCCAGGTTTACAGATTATTCTAATATAGATTGATATCATAATGCTTAAAACAGAAACCACGAAGTGAGTATATGATCCAATAGATTTTCCTCTGGTGGTTTGTAATCCTTTTTAGTCTCCACTGTCTCCAGCAATGATTTTTTCAAGGATTTTCCCGATTCTTTACCAATGAAGGTTAATGCAAATGAAAACATCATACATCTGGCAACTCAGCGCGGCCTTTGATTCAAGCGCGGTGTTTGGATTAGACCGCGTTCAGTTTTGGGCAAATCTCTTAATACCTGTTTTAACAAACTTTGTTTTAGTGGAAAACCAGATGAAATAAAACTAAAAATCGGTTTACAACTTGAATAAAAGCTCGGGGCAGGAGGAAATTTTTTATTACTACCAGCGTGTGGATTATTCGCAACCAAAATTAAACTTGTATTAGTGAAATCGACCACTAATACTAGCGCAGATAGGAAGGTCTATTGTGTATCAGCATTAACCCTCTCTCTACCATGGCTACTCTATATATAGCGAATTTCTTTAAATCAAAACAAAAAGAACATGTTGTTCAGCAACACTGCCAAAACCAAAACAGTATGGTAAATTTCAACGTACTTCGGGGTTTCGAATTTCAACCAATTGGATCCTAAAGCTATACCAGTTTTTATACATCATTTGAAAAAGCCGCGTTTTCTAAACAAAACGTGATTTTTTTAAAATGTTTATCATTTTCTTTCGATTTTTCAATGAAGAATAAAAAAACTGCTCGAATAATCTTGGATGACCTTTTGCCCTTGTACGGTATATAAGAGAACTGTCATTTAAGGCATTTCGAGCAGTTTTTTATTCTTCATTTAAACATTTAAACATTTTTTAAAAATCTCGTTTTGCTCAGAAAATTGCACTCCCTCAGCTGATACATAAAAATCAGAAAACCGTTTAATACCCTGTTCACACTACACCGCATATCACCTGATATCAGGCGATTCGTGCTATCGAGGCCATATCGCCATCGATATTACCTGATATCTCATACAATCGAGCTGTCAACGGATATCACCTCGGCTACATGCTCTCGCGGATATCATGTTCGAAAACCAATAATAACCACATTTCCAGCAGTTGGCAACACGGCCAGCAGACATTTGACGCAACCCTGCAAATTTCGCAATTCGCGTTGCATGCGAGGAAAAAGGAAGGAAATATTTTTGCTATTTTCATCCCGCACATGTTGACAATTGCATATGAGAGTTCGCGTTGGTGCAAGCCGACTAACTGACATCTCTATCCTAATCCCATTGCTCTTGTTGTCTTGTTTTATCTTTAACCTGTTTTTGTTTTCTTCTCTTTTCAATTACCAAAGCAAATGTCAAATCATATCAGCTCACTGAAGTGTGAACGCTCGAGGTGATATCCGATATCATCTGGCGATATCAGGTGATATCTATAAACACCCCGGTCAACATTGAATGTAACACAATATTGCTGTTCTGTAACACAGAAATAACATTGTTACGTTACAAAGTTATCTAATTGCAACATAACTGTTACTAAAAAAATGGTAACATTGTTGTGTAACAGTATTTAACGTAACTGAAATGTAACAAAAATGCTTTACTTGTAATGTAACGAAATATCCTTTTGGTAATGTAATTGTTACGTTGCGATTGTTATTAATTTGCACATTTCAAGGTTATCAAAATGTAACGTAACATTTATCTAAACTAATAGTAACATTGTAAAGTTGGTGTTCCATTTCAAGCGCATCAAAATTGTATTTCAAATTTATAGTATAGTAAACACAGTCAGGTTTCTTTACGCGGGGATACGTTCCAAATTTGTATGGAACCGCGTAAAAAAAAGAATAAATTGAGTTAAAAAAATAACGTAGAAAACCGTCCCAAAACGTGCGAACTTTGATTGAGTATGTTGGTGATCAGTCAGGGATATTCAGTATTCAAACCAAAAATTGTGATTTTATTATTGAAATCTTTGTCCTAAAACGGAAAACGTGATTGAAACGAAGTCGATATCTTGTACCATTTTTGAGTTTTCGAAGAAAGCAACCGCGTGAAAAACCTGACTGTATAATAAAAACATTCGAAGCTGCCGAATACCGCTGGATTCCTTACCATACAGACATTTTATTTGGCGGTTATATACGTAAAGAGACACAATGATGAGTAGACTGCTACGAAAAAAATGTAACATTCGTTAGTTTTATTTTGTTGAAACTGCGGGAAATTTCAAAAGCGTGCGGGACACTCTTGATGAACGTAGAACATTTCTAGGCGGGTAAATTTGTTCAAACGCGGAACTGTTCCGCGAAATGAGGGACTTCTGGTCACTTTGAATTATGAGCAATTTTTCTCATGGTCTGAGATTTTGAAATGCGAACGTATAAACGACAAACCGGAAGAGGTTTGACGCTACAGATTACCGTAATATATATCCATTTCAAACATCTTTTCAAGGGGCGGAGAGAAGCTTCTCAGTGATACGGCGATACGGTCAGCACGCAGGATCAATTTTCATGTCTAGCTCTCCTCAATATTGTTTGCTTGTATATTTTTTTTCTTTTAAAAAATTCATTAGAAAAAATTAAAAAAATGCTGGAAAGCTCCTTTCTGCACCTTGGAAAGATGTTTGAAATGTAATAAAAATCGAATTATTATAGTTTGTGTAATCAAAAATATGATTATTATATACCATTTTGTTCCTTTAATGTTCTTTACCCAATGATGTGTAACCATAGGCGCCAACTTTGGCAAGTGCAAGAAGTAACATTATAGCTTATTTGCTCAAAACTTGATGCAATACGGTATATTGAATACAACTATTCTCTGGAAAATTCTTGGAGACTAAAAAAACTTGTGTGAAATGGGTGCGCTCTTTGCGACATTTGAAAGCTCTTGTATTCGAAAGCGAAATAAAACAATTTTTGGTGATGATTTAATGTTATTAAAATGAGCAATACAGCAATGGACTAAAAACATTTTGTTTTGCTTCGCTGAAAGAGGTTTGCGTTGAGGCTGTGGTTAAGATTTTCAACACATTAGTTCGGAGAGTCAATCTCGCTTGAAGTGATCATTTTAGTTGTACCGTGGTGGACCGAAACCCGTACAGTATCGAAATCCGTACACCTTGATGTTTTTCTTCAGTTTTAAGCATTATAAAAATGAAAATTCATATGATAGTTACATGCACATATTTGTTGAGCTGTTGGCCTTCTGTTAGATCAAACTATGCGCCAGTAGGCCATGAAATAAAAATATTAAAAATGAAAAATCAATCGTGTATCGGTTTCAGTTGTCATTTCGTTGTATCGTTAGAGAATTCACTAAGGAAACGTTCTTCAGATAAAAACGATTTTCAAGTGAATATAAGTCTTTTACTTTGTGAATCTTTTTGAAATTGATGGAAAAGGTAAGTCTTTGTCATTTTCGAGCTGTATATTGTCTGGTAAATAGTGTAAATTGTATTTATTCAACAAAAACTGTGCCGTACGGATTTTGATTCTTGTTAATTGCTTGAATCGAAATCCGTACAGCGTGTGTATCATGCATATATTGTCGAACTTTCTTCTTGTTTGCAGCATATTTTGGAAGAAAACAAGTATAAATATACGGCAATCAATTTCGAAGAAGCTGTGACTGAAATGCGCAAGAGAAAGTCGTACCGGGAAGCTTAGAGAGGTTCCGGCGTTCCTGCTACTACGATAAGGGGTGCCACAACGAAACGCTACAAAAATTGCACTATTTCAGCTGATATAAAAAATTAAAAAACCGTGTGAAACTTTAGGAACCAATTGATCCTCAAAACATATTTATTCGTAAATTTAAAGATAAATTATAAATAAGAGATGTTCATTTTTGTACTCCTATATCTATACGGATTTCGATTTATTGTTGTATGGACTTTGATCCAGTTCATATCGCGTGTGTGCGGATTCCGATTCAAATGTGTACGGGTTTTGATTCAGACAAAAAACTGTGTACGGATTTCGATTCAAAACATGTTCTGTTTAAACATGATTCTTCCGAGTTTCGGACTGATTTTGATCATTTTGCTTGAAAATAGTGATAAAATATAAGTAGACCTCTAATTAAACATGTCAGTTTGAAGCAATATGTGATTTATTGATTTTATATTGACCGTCGAAGATTATCATGTGCTTAGGTGTACGGATTTCGATCCAGCACGGTATTTGTTTTTTTTTGTCGCGATACTATACTACACAATTAAAAAAATAATAAGCGTCGACGAAGTCATAAATGCAATTTTTTCAATCAAGTCAAATGCGTGTGGACCGGATAATATTCCAATCGCGTTTATTAAAATTATGTTGCCTTGGACGCCTGGGCTCGAATCCCACCGCCGACATAGGTGTCGATGGTTGTAAGGTGGCGTGATCCACTCACAACCAACCCAACTGGTCTAGATTCAATCCTAGCCGACACCGGGAGATTTTCTGTGGCGAAAAATCTCTGGGATGACGCCTTCCATCGCATGAGGAAGTAAAACCGTTGACGCCGGTCCGTTAATAAACGGGTCGTGAGTTAGGGTCCTGGGTGTGGAGTCGCCTCCCTGGGCGTCGGTGATTGGCCACAACAGTGGCGGAACTAGACCGACGGAAAATAAGCGAGAATAAAAAAAAAAGTCAAATGCGTGTGGACCGGATAATATTCCAATCGCGTTTATTAAAATTATGTTGCCTTGGATCTTGCCAGTTATTAATCACTTGTTTAACACTATCCTGTGCACTTCAAAGTATCCCAGGGAGTGGAAGTTAGTGAAAGTAATTCCTTCAAAGAAGAAAAATAATGTATCCGACATCGCGAACTTTAGACCCATTAGTCTTCTTAGCGCGCTTTCTAAAGCATTTGAAAAATTGATCAAAGCACAAATTACGGATCACATTCAAGAAACGGGTTTGCTCAGTCCTTCTCAGTCAGGGTTTCGGAAACATCATAGTACTGAAAGTGCATTACTTAAGGTTCATAATGACATTGCACAGGCGGTAGATAGAAAGGGGATCGCTATTCTACTTTTAATAGATTTTGCAAAGGCGTTTGATCGTGTTTCCCATAGTAAACTCTTAAATAAGCTATCATCTTCATTTGATTTCTCTACAACGGCAATCAAGTTGATTAGGTCATACCTTACGGAAAGATACCAAGCTGTTTTCTGTAATCATGTTCTGTCTTCTTTTCAGCCAATTTTATCTGGCGTCCCACAAGGATCCGTCCTTGGTCCACTTTTATTTTCGCTTTTCATTAATGACTTGTCTATTAGCCTAGATTATTGCTCGATTCACTTGTTCGCGGATGACGTTCAAGTTTACTTTTGTACTAACCATAACTATGACATTAATGATGTTGCTATAAAAATAAACCACGATTTGAACAAAATATCGTTATGGTCGAATACCAGAAAACTAAAGCTATACTGTTTTCCAAAGCTTTACTCACTCCTCCACAATTATATTTTCAGGGTGAGCATATTTAATTTGTAGATGAGGTAAATAACTTAGGAGTTATTTTCACACCTCAGCTTAAATGGGATGCCCACATTAATGCCCAGTGTGGAAAGATTTATGGCGCGTTGAAACGTCTGAATTTAGTTACGAAACACTTAGATATAACAACAAAGCTGCGGTTGTTCAAATCATTAATACTCCCTCATTTCATTTACGGTGATTCCCTTTTCGCTAATTCTGCTGTGGGTGTTTTAAATAAGCTTCGTATGGCTCTAAATGCATGTGTAAGATATGTTTAAAATCTTCCCAGATATTCGCATGTTTCACATCACCATGCAGCTCTACTAGGTTGCAGTTTCTCACATTTTTATAAATACAGATCTTGTCTTTCAAGTTTTAAAATCAATATGACTAAGAAACCTGCGTATCTTTTTTCGAACTTGACGCCTGTAAGAAATCTCCGAACAAGAAACTTTTCTGTACCGCGTCATAGAACCTGTGACTATGGCTCAGCACTTTTTGTTAGAGGCATTGTTCATTGGAACTCGTTACCGTCTCCAATCAAATCTATTACAAACTTAGCAGTCTTCAAACGCAATTTGCTGGCATGGCTTAACAGTACAAATTAAATTAAAGAATTAAAATAAGAGGAAACACAAAATAAACTAATACAAATAAATAGTTTTTTAAGTTGGAAGCTACATGAAAGATAGACAGCCAATCAATGATAAATCTTTTTCTAACATATTGAAAGGCATTGCCTTACGTTACATATGTTAATAAATAAATAAATAAATAACCGCTTTGGATATTTTTTCCAATGAAAAATTAAGAAGAATAGAGCTCCCCTAAGATTTTTCTCAGTTGCGCCTATGTGAAAATTATATGACTGTAGAGTATCTCATCTACGAAAAAAAGTGCAAACAATATCAGCAAAAGAAGAACTTTACTAATAGTTATTGATAGTTTTCCTTACTGATAACTATAAGTAGTTACTGATGGTATTCCCATCCCAAGCATAGTGCATTCTCCATTTCGCTTACGCCCATTACCAACGTGGCTTCAGTCGCTGCTGGTGATTCGACAAGCAAATAGTCGCAAGATAGTTCTGATGGTGCACCTCGAGTGCCAACTTTCACTAACCGGGACTTCACCCTAAACGAATCAAACTGAGCAGCTAATTGAAATCGTGTGTAATACTCTTATGTTTTAGATCTGTCCCTCTCGCGATGGATGTTCTGTTCTTTGCCAGTCGGTAGTCGGCAGTGGAACAAGGCCGCAGGAACAATTAAAATATACAAGGGAACAAGTAGTGCAGTGTAAAGAATATTCACGGTCTTTTTACACGATTTTTTTTACTTTTACGCGGATTCTTGAATTTGCGCGGTTTTCGGATTTCACGCGGATTTTTCAGAGAAGTTTTTAATTTTCAAATCCCTTATTTAGACCGCCCGAAAAGTTTACTTAATTCAATTAGGTACTAAAGGTTTACTGATTAGGCCTGACATGTTTATATTTTTCCTTGATATTTAGCTCGATCTACAGGGAAATAGCACTGCTATTGATTCTTTTTCGAAAGTATTCAGCAGAAATCATTAAAAACTTAGCAAAAAAAGATTTTTTGAAGCATATTGCGGATATATATATATATATATATATATATATATATATATATATATATATATATATATATATATATATATATATATATATATATATATATATATATATATATATATATATATATATATATATATATATATATATATATATATATATATATATATATATATAACAATGTTCCACAAAACAGGAAATAATCATCTAATTTACATAACACCTACATTAATGACGTTACATAACATCAATATAAGTATTGTTACGTAACAAAAATAATCGTGTTACATAACGTTACATTGCTTTAATATAATTACAATATTACAGTTATCTTACCCCAATGTAACATTGTAATGTTACAATGTTATGTAAAAAAGTGGGAAATAGAAACCTTCCACTTACTTCCAGCTAACGTATAACTAACATAACATTATAACACTGTTACGTAACAATCTATATAATGTTACGTAACAATATTGACCGGGACTATATATATAGACCTGCGGACTGAAACGCAGCGAGCCAAAATAACTGTCAAACGTGCTAGCCGAAATGAACATAACGAAAAATTTGTATCAAACAAATAAGAATATAAAAAACCAGCGATTCCAGTGCTGCTGTCATTCACTATGCAGGTCTATATATATATAGTGTCTATAGTGATATCCGGCGTAGTCTGAACAAGGCATAAAACTTTAGAACCCCATTGGGTTGTTTAGCAATTCACTGGTTTCTGATTTTTATATATCAACTAAAAAAATTTAATTTTCTGAGCAAAATGTGATTTTTTAAATGAATTTTTAAATGTAGAATCAACATCGCTACAATGACTGTTGGCACGTGGGTTTTAATTCGTGATTCAAAAATTGAAGAACAACGATAGAATTTTTTTTTTTTTTGAAAATCACGTTGCTTATTTGTTTAGAAAATGCAGCTCTTTCGAATGCTATAAAACCTATTGACCGAGCACTCAGTGGTGCCGTTCTCGGCAAAAATTAACGAGACCTGGCAATAAATTTTATGTGTGTATTAACCAAAATGGCTTAATTTTAACGTTTGTATTGTTTGTATTGCACTTATTTCACAAAGTGCAAGTAAGTTTGCAATTTACAAATTTACTCTTGTATTCTGTACTCTAGGGGCTAGGCAACTTTATTTTTAGGAGAAATATTTCGGTAATATTATCACATACATGAGTTGTATCCAGCTTTTTACGCGCCATAATGACGGACGCTATAATGAAAAATTCGTAATATGTTACCTACCCTTTTGACGACTCTGCTTACGTCAGTTTGACTCTTCATGTATTTCGCACGAAAAACAATAAACCTGGCAACATTGATGTTGCCAAAACTGCAGAAATCACAAATCTGACGTAAGCAGAGAGGTTCACAAATTACGAACGCGCATTATAGCACCCGCCATTATGGTGCGTAAAAAGCTGGATATATTATGTATGTGGGTACACCGCCTTCAAAAACTACTCAAACAGTGATTTGATTCAGAGCATGGTACCATTCGAGTAGTTCATTTTGTACAACTTTTTTGGAAGATTTCTTCCTGAGTGTTACGTATGTGTGATGTTTGTGGTGATACTTCGTCTCCAACCTCCCTAACCAAAAAAACACTGCCTCAGCCCACGCCTACATTTTGATCAAACTTTTACACCATGTTCTACTCATCATGGTGCAAAATAAACTCAAATTTCGGTACTTTTATTTTCAGTGTACTGCAGTAAACAAACGACGACAGTTTTAAGCGCTCAGTTTATTCGGTTTATTCCGTTTATTCCTTTTCGTGCTTCAACTAGAACTTGATTGTTAAAATATTTCGATTGAAAATTCAAATACACTAAACATTCGAGATAGTTTTCCTAATTCTAAGCAAACATGAGATGTGTCATACCTGGATGTAGAAGCGATGAATCGGTTTCGCTGCATAGAATCCCCAATAAAGAAGCCATGCGGGAACGCTGGTTCAACTCGATAAATAAAGCATTGGGCGGAGGGTTTGCCAAACTCTGCCCAAACTTCGATAAAGGACGTATTTGTGCAAAGCATTTCAAGCCAAGTTGCTTTTCCGCATTCGGGACTAAAACCAGATTATTAAATACGGCCATTCCAACGTTGTTCGAAGACGAAGAGGGAAACTTATTTGAAACTGAGGTATTTATTAAAACGTATTCTGTTTGTTTGCGATAGCGTAGTTGCAGTTTGTATAGAGATCTTAAATTTCCAACTAAAATGTATTAAAAATCGTCTCGTGTGTTATCAGTAGTTGCATTGCCACTGAGATCTCTCAATATTTTATTTCACCCATATCCATTTGCAAGTCAAATATTGGTCGATTGGCTAACAAAATGTATCGAATGCCACTCAAGCAATCACTTCATTGTGCCGTACAAGGATGCGACCACGATGGAATTAATTTCGATGGCATAACGTCACACATGTTTCCGTTGGATGTGAAGGAGTAGGTATTTTGGTTCTATCTTCTCACCTTTTCGAATAATACTCTACACTTTACTTACTCCTTGTATTAACGCAGATGCAAGGCCTGGGTACGGTTTGCGAACAATGCAAACGCGATCAATCAATACATTGCGTTTGGTCCAGCAGGCGTTCGAAAGTGGCGTATGTGCTCTCAACATTTCGAGCTCAGTTGGTTCAAGTTCCCAAATAAAGGTAGAACCTGCCCCTTAAAACCCGGCGCTATACCGACATTAGCCCCGCCACCAAGTGGCGCAACGCCAGCGCAATTTGTGAGGCCCTCCGGAGCATTCGGTCGTTTATCAAACCCCAAGATCTCTGCTCTAAGCAAGGTTAGTGTTCCCTGGATCAGTTCGCAAGAGGGAAGTTCTGTTCAAACACATTGATTCTATGTAGGGTTTACAATTTTTGAAAAATTTCGTTCAGACTGGTAAACATGAATTAAAGGGTGCGAAAGTAAATTGGTTTTCTTTAAATATTAAGTTTCACCTTCAGTCATTAACAATTGGGAGTTACTGATAAATAACCTTTTTTCTCTGTATTTTCAGCCACAAGAGAAACAATTTGTTGCGAAGGATGGTGAAGTACTCAGAGTAACTTTCAAATCTCACTCGCAACAAACGGCAGAGAATGATTTCATGCCACCTTCTGTACCGGTACCAATGAAGTACCGTGATGCTTGCAGGTTATGTTTCTCCACCGTCGATTTGGAACCGCTTTATTCTGGACTCATTGTGGTACGTGAAGAGCTGCTAGACCGGATCTACCTCAGCACAGGCGTTCTAATCATACCGAGGCCCAAGGAGTCGGCACACATTTGCACTCGTTGTGCAGAAACGATCAACACATTTTTTACCTTTCGTCAGCAAGTGAACAGCAACAATGTATCGTTTCTCCAGAGAAAAACGACAGACGATGCAATCGCAAGACACAAGATCATGAAACAAGTACGGAAACGTCGGATAAATATTCCTCCAACAGCAGTGCAACCTAAATTGGAACGTAAAGCTCCTGAACCTTTACGGGTAGAATTTGTAGCGAAGAATACAGTGCCGAGACCACAACCAGAACCGATACCGAACCCACTCGACTGTGAAGTGGAAATCAAGCAGGAGCCAGAGGAATGTCTTATTGAAGCAGATCCGGTGCAACTGAATATGACGGTTGAAGGAGAAACGCCCAGTGGAAATTCATCGATAATCACAGTGGATCTCTCAGAAGATCTGCCGGAACAAGTGAGCTGGACTTGTCAACACTGTAATAAAATATTTCTTTTCAAGTTTGAATGTGCTAAACATCTATTACAAGAGCATCACGAGAAGGTTAGTGTTATCAAAGCTCTGCTGAATCTGGATGAGTTAAATACAAATATACTGGAAGTGATGAGTGGTCAACTATGAAGACAATTGACACTTTACTAACTTAAAAACGATTGATTGTGTAATCAAAAGTTGTAGATTAAAATCAAATTCTGTTTTTTTTTTCTATCCGTAACCTAACTCACGTGAAAAAAACTTAGACAAAGGAAGTGACTTTTTTTGACACCAAACAATGAAAAATTCAAATACCGTGTCCAGAGTTGATCTTTCATTTAATCCATAATGCACAAAAATGGGTACATAATCAGTATTACACAATGACAACAGTGTGTGATCTCTAACGCTGATGCATCGTTTGCAGTGTCACTAGCTGATGTTCGGCCAGGCTATCCAGATTCAAGTTTTCTGCATTGTGACTCGGTGCGTGCCGCCGGTAGTCCTGCAGTCTGGAAAACACTCGCGGACAGAACTCGCACTTGATAGACGAGTCTTCGGTTATGATTCCACCGCTGGCACCGCTACCGACCCCGCCAGCAGACTGCATCAATGCAATTTGATCCGGTTGCCGCTGGTGCTTCGCCTGGTGCCGCTTCCACTGAATATGCTGCGAAAAACTGTCGTTGCACAGTTCGCAAACGTACGGACGTTCGCCAGTATGCGTACGAATGTGGTATCTCAGATGGTGACTGTACTTGAATGATTTCGGACAGTAGGGACACTTACGGTCACGGATTTCTTCATGCACTGCCTTCATATGTCGGGCTAATGATCGTTTTTCACGAAATTGTGCCAAGCATTCAAGACACTGATAGGGTCGCTCTTCGGCATGATCTCCCAGGTGAACCATCCAGGATTCCCTATCGGGAAACGTTTGACCGCAAACCATACAACGGTGTTCCTTGTTAGCGTTGGCCGCTACCGACGGTTCCATTTTTGGAAACACTTGCTGGTCTAATCCGCCCTGAAAAGTTCCCATCAATTCCCCTATTCCGTTTAAACTTGTTATGGCATCCGCTATAATACTGCTTTCAGAGAGGCAATCTCCTGCGGCAAATTCCTCTCGTTCCTCTTGGGAAGCAGCGGACTCCGCTGCAGGAAAACGGGATACACCAGCAATGCCTTCGTCTTCCCTTAGTTCTACTTTGACTTGAATTTGCTCCAGCAAATTTCTCTTGGACCGTATAATTTCATCGCAGTGTTTGCTTCGTCTCTGAAATTGGTAGACTTCGTCCATGAATGCCACGCAAGCGGTACAGATGCCTGCAGGGAAGTCATCACGAACTGTAATCTTAACACCAGCACAGTAACGAATTTTCTCCGTCACCTCGCGTACATAATTTCCATCCGGAGGGAACAGCGAAACAATGTTCTGTTCTGAAAAGCACAGTCGACAGTAGCCCTCCGGATTGTCACTTGGTCTAGACAGATATTTTTAAACTTAGTTGGAAAATGTCGTTGCAATGCTACTTGTTACTTACACGTCATCCTGTAATTCCGATGCGGAATTGGATTCCTGCAACGGTCCGTCCGTTTCCATAATGGGTAATCCACAATTTGTAGGACAAAACGAAATAGAGAACAGCAAATTAAAATTACAGACGCACAAGAAAATTGATCAGACAGAACGTTGTTTACTTATGTACTTTTTTTTATTTAGTGAATTCACCTCATTTGTCATCGGACAGGTGGTGAAAACATTCTCAACACACTCATATTTTCTTACTCATTTTTGCTTTTATTTAAAAATGAGTTGAACGGCCGGGATTCATTGGTTGGGTTCGATTGGCTTCCAGCCATCTTTGGCTTGGCTGCCTTTGAGTACGATTCGGAATTTCATGTTCCCAAAGTTACTTCCGTCATACAGCCAGAGGTTTTCGTTTTGCAGCTCTGGGCCTATAACCCAATAAACTAGGTAGAGCTGGCAGTACTTTATTAACTAAGGTTTAGAAAGAGAATGAATAAAGGTTTTTAGGCTTATAACTCATGGCTTGCCTCGAATATTTACTTATTTACTTATGGCGACAAAACGTTGAGATCCTATACCGAATCCAGAATACGCCTCCAAAAACTAGGTCTTGGACTCCTCTTTTCCAGTCTCCCCTTACCTTGGATACCAGATATCCAGATTTGACTGCAAATGCAGATTTTTTAGAATTCGTGTGCAGATTTTCATTGATTCGTAGAAATTTGCAGATTTTTCATAGTTTCTGATAGATTTTTTCGGATTTCAAGCAGATTTTTCCGTTTTTTTAGCAGTTGCAGAGATTTTTCAAAAACATCTGGCATCTTTGCCCCTAACACTCGCTGCTCTGGCATCCTCGTCAACAGCACACATCCAGAAGTCGTCGACCTCTATTTGGTTTTCAGCTAAATATTATCTTTGCCGGTCGCTCATCCGCCATCCGCGCTACGTGGCCAGCCCACCGTAACGTGCCGTGTTTCATCAGCTTGACAATATCAGCATTTTTGTATACTTCGTACAGCTCGTGATTCATGCGCCTGCGCCACACCCCAATTTCTAGTTTGGATCCTAGTATTGATCGCAGGATTCTACGCCTGAAGGCCCCAAGCGCTCGTCGATCGGCCTCATTCCACGTTCACGATTCATGTCCGTGGAGTGCTACCGGAAGAACCAGAGTTCTATAGAGCGCAAATATCGTACGGATCTGTAGGCTATGGGACCTGAGCTGGCAACGCAATCCGTAATATGCCCTATTCGCTGCCGCAATACGCCTCTTCACCTCGCGGCTTACCACGGTGTCACATATTACGAGAGCACCAAGATTCGTCGACCACTTCGAAAGTATCCGCATCAACACCCGCAGAACTACAACGCTCTCTGCCAGTCACTATGTACTTTGTTTTGACAGTGTTTGTTTTGACACACCTACCCTTCGTAGTGCACCTCCCAAAGCTATGTTGAACAGCAAGTTCGAGAGCTCGTCATCTTGTTTCACACCATCTAACGTCACAAACGCTTCCGATAATTCGCCCGCTGTCCTGACGCTTGATGTGAAACCGTCAAGCGTGACACGTAATAGTATAATTATTACTGTTTTAGCTGAAATTCGAAAAAAAATGATTTGCGACATTTGATTTTTTTACCTTATGCACAATGCGCATAATGTCGCATCTAGTGCTTTGTTTAGCGCATACTATACTCGAGTATATTCATTCCAGCATGCTGCCTTACTAGGGCTGCGATACCCAGGCTCGTAACGGGGCTGGCTCTTCACTCGCCGAATAAAGTTTCAACAAATCTTGGAGAGCTTTTAATTTTATGAACTAGTTTCTTACAGTGGTTGTTATGGAATGAAAAATTTTCACCACTCATCCGCGCATAGCTTACTTGTCGCCAACACAGTTGCTATCCAGTATCGTCGTTTGCTGTTCAATCTGATCAACACTATGACCCCTTAAATTACATATTTTAGTCCTGCGTCACCATTTCATACAACTCCTAGAGCTGGAAACCTTGTAGCACAGACTAACAGACACATAACACTTCGAACAACACTTACGTTAGTAACACTAGCACCATCTGCTGCCGTGTTCGCGCTGCGTCATGTATTTCGACATCAGCGTTAGCGTTACGGCATGTGTCAAATGGGGAACCACAAAATATGTATGAGATTGCATGACAGCGCCCCAAGCGGGGTTGTCACGCAAAGATTGTTATTGGATTGGGAATTTGAAATGATCGTTTTTTTTGTGACGATGGAGCTAGGTTCCAGTGTTACGTCTGTTAGTCTGTGCTTGTAGTATTTTATTCTAAATAATAAATAGTTATCATATATCATATATATCATATATCATATATCTCCCAGCTGGTCTCGAGGTACGATGCTGGCCAAACAAGCCAGTTGTCGTATGTTCGAGTCCCGGCTCGGGAGAGACTGTTAGTGTCAGTAGGATCGTAGCGGCTAGCCCCGCAATTGTCCTGTACATTTAACAGTCGGCTGCGAAGTCTGTGTATAGTAAAACAGAAGGTCGAAATCCGATACGGAATGTAGCACCAAGGCTTTGCTTTTTTTTTAATAAATAATTACTCCTATCAAATCGATTTTATGATCGCGCACGTCCAAGCTAAGTTCCCAACATGTGTAAAGTTTTATCACAGACAAACAGACGTACCACTCTATGACGATTTCATTGACCAGAGAAATAACGATTATTCAGAAATTTGGCTTGATAGTTGCCGCTAGTGTCGCTTTGAGCAAGCGTGCACATTCATTATCAAAGACAAAAACTGTCAGTAATGCCGCTGATGTTGATTTGAGCAAGCGTGCACAATCATTAGCAAAGACAAAATCCATTTTACGAAAATAGGTTAGTAGCAGAAACATCATATCAAGAAGACTATGCGAATGCAAGCCGAACGCACAGGTTGGACCACCCCATACGCCCATTCTGTCTTCGCAGCGATGCAAACTTCCACCTTTAATAGATGGAGTGCGCTGTTTGATTTGACGCTTGTCATTTGTATGGAATCGATCCAGAGATGCCAGTCTTCTTGATATGTTTTTGTTAGTAGGCAATAAGCCAACATGCTGGGACATAAGTGTAACGATTCGAATAAGGACGAAGATTTTTCCGGATTTTTGTTCGAAAAGGCTCGTCTGTTTGTCTGTGGTTTTATAGTACGTACTAGCAATACAATACGTAACCAGATAGCACTATCAACGACGCCAGCCTTGTGCCCTAGTCTAGTCTAGTCTACACTAACACAGCCAGTACTTGAAAGCACAGACAAATACAGCACAATACAAATTAATGTTTTACGGAGCCAATTAAATTTTTAATAATGAATGTGCACGCTGCTTATAGCGACAATACAACAACAATATCGCACGCTAGCCTGGGGGGCTAATGCGGTCTCGATCAACTAGGTTAGTTGAGAGAATTCGTTATCGATATTGTTTTCGGCACATTTTGCATGTTGTAGGATAAGTACAACGATACACCGTGCCCCAGTGCTGAGTCGAGAAAATTGCCAGCTCGAAAAGATCCTCGACCTGATCGGGAATCGAACCCGATATCACAACCGTGTGGGAGAGCTAGCCGACCGACATCGCTAACCACAGAACCACGGGGACCACTGCTTATAGCGACACAAGCGGCATTATTGCCCACTAAGCCAAATTTCAGAATAATCGTTATTTTTCAGGTCGATGAGATCGTCATCGAATTGCACGTCTCTTTTTCTGTGAACTCCCCATCCAGGATTCCGTTCTTGTCGACGTTCGCCCTTAAGGACCCAAGCTGCCACTGAAATCGAAACCAAAAATGCTTTGAGCTCGAGCGGCAGCGACGAAATGATGGTGGCCATCGCTGGTAACACTGAACATCCTTTCACTTTTCCCAAGGGAATGGTATGATAGCCTTCAAGCGTTACGAACATCTATTCCTGTACCATTTGTTCCAAAACTACTTTTTCTGCTGTCACAGTTTGCTTCACTTTGCTTTGGGACACAATTAATGTACTAAATATCACTTAGAATATCACATACCATGTGAAAACCTTAAGAAATTGCTCAAAACTGTCTGATATGCTATTAATAATTGCAGTCAACATTTAGCCGGTTTGCCCGAATCAACAAAAGATAAGGGTAAACTGCCCATTTTTCGGGTGCCAGTGCCAGTGATGTTGGTAACGCGTCAAATGTATGGTAGCTGACAGCGATGCCATTCCCGTGACTCTTCCCCACACGTGTCTAATAGGTTGTTTGCTCAATTGGAATGACACTGACAGATAATTTTTATTCCAATTTTGACAGTGTCACCACTCTATATGTTTACAGGCACTCTAACTGTCACTTTTTCTGGGACGGCTTTTGTTCCAAAACAACTCGGCTCCAATCTAGAAATACTACCCAACGCTAGAGGGGCTGATGCTACCACGAACGCCTGTTTCTACTATTTCCTGAAGGTTTTAAGGATATTGGGGCTTATTACGGGAGTCACTTCACGGTGAGAACGAAGTGAAAAAATCCCACGGTGAAAAAAGACGCGTGCAAATCAAATGGGAATCACTTTCACCGTGCCTATTACGGTTGTCACTTCACCGTGAAGTGACTCCCGTGATGAGCCCCATTATGCCAGATTGATTTTGGATGGCAAAAGTTAACCCCGTAAGGCAACGTACTTCGATTCCCCTAACATAAGAAAAACTCAAACAAATGCGAAAGTAATATTATCTGTTTGTTTTAAAACAAACCAACGAATTTGTCACAGAAATCATTGCCATACAAACTGTGTGACGACTAATTCAGCGCGTTTTGTTTTAAAAGAAACAAATAATATTATTCGTTTCTTTTAAAACAAAACGCGCCGAATTCGTCGAAGACTAGGACAAGACGTGACACAGTCTAGTGTATGAAAAAGTTGTTGAATCAAACGCTGTTCATTTACTTGGTAAACAAAAACAGTGTAAACAAAAAATATCGCTAGTGCTCGTACCAGAGGGGATTCACTGCTGTCAAATTACATATATGTGTGCGTTATCGCAGATCAACTTTGGTCCATGACGTTTGTTGGTCCATGATGTTTGTAACTAGGAACAATAATGAGGAAAAAAATCACTACACAACACATTCATGAAAGTTTTCCGCGGTTTCTCGAGATTTGATAAAAAACGTTACAATTCTATAATATTTCACATCGATCAATTTCATGACCAAAAAGAACAAAAACCAAAACAAACGCCGTGTTGCCGAATATGTTGGTTACATGATATTTGACAGATAGATCCCCCTGGTTGGTACCGACTAATAATAAAATTTAACAGTGCGCTAAATAAAATCGACCAATCAGAGAGGGTTTTCATGGCGACGATTTCTGCGATAAATTCGGCGCGTTTTGTTTTAAAAGAAACAGATAATGTCGGCTATCGAAATTAAATTGCATTTTTGTTAGGCCTTCTCTCAATTTATTCCATGGATTTCATTTTTATTAACGGGTACATTTATAAATGGTTTATTCTTTTTATTATGTCTTTCATTCGCTTCACGTTTGCGTTTTTTATACAAATGACAAATGTTATTAGAATACGCATAGGAACATAGATTTAGGAGTAATACATATAAGAAACTCAATAGAAAAACTTGAGTGACTGGAGAGCATAACAAAGTTAGATTAATTAATTCGCCTTCCTCTTGTATCGGTAATGTTACGTTACATTTGACATTGAAACAAATTTTGTTTTATATTCCAACGTCATAAAAATGTTGACTGAACTGAGTACTACAAATCATCGAACAGTTTTCAATGAACTTTTTTCACAAGTGAGCAACTGCTTGTGACTAGTGAGTTGTTTTCGTTTAACTTAAAAAAACGAATCGATTTTATAATTTTTTTGAATTATTGTATGATATATTTAGGCAGAAAATATATGTACACGTATATTTTGTAACATAACAGAATAAAAAACTAGAAGCCTTCTACGAGGTATCACTCTCTACCGCCAATTACCGCCGTAAATAGCTAACCGCTGCCGCACTAGGGCATAGTCCATACCGTGTCGCTTACGCAGATGCCTGACCAAACCCTTCTTCTGATCGAACATCCGATCGGGACAGAAAGGACACTTCCAGTCCTGCGAATGATCAACCGCAGTCGGAACAGGTTTATCCACGACCGGCGTTTTCTTGGCTTTGGCCGCAATCATTGCAGGGGCACTTTTTCGTGATCCATTCGACCTTATTGAATCCTTTTGACCTTGCTGCTGCTGCTGCTGCTGCTGATCTGATTTCACTGGGGCTGGTGCCTTTGTTTGCATTTTGGGTGATTTTCTTGGGATGGTTGGTTCCGGTTTTACGTTCGGGAGTGATTTTCTTTTCAACTGACGACTTACTTGGGCTGTCTGTGGTGGTGTAGGCTTCGATATACTTTCTACATTTGATCCCTTCACTTCGGGGTCTGATCTCCGTGTCTTCACACGATTTATAAGTTCTGTCGTTTGTTGCACTTCTTTTATGGGTTTAGATTTTTCATCAGCGCCTTTTTTTACTTCTGCCGTTTTTTGCTGAATTTCTTCGATGTTGAGTTTTTTAGTCACTACTATGGGTACCCCAAGTTCTGATCTTCGTGTTATCACACGGTTCCGAATGACTTCCTGTTTGTTCGTTTGTTTGTGGTTCTCTTCGCTGTTTGTTTTTGCCTGTGCTGTATTTTTCTGATCTTGAATGTGAGGTTTTTTAACTGGTTCAAGATCACTGACCGATTTCTCTATTACGGTTGGAGATTTTTGCTTAGAATCAGAATCGTCAGACGGTTCTGTTTTAATGGTGATGATTTTCGGCATTGGGAAGCAAATTGAATCCTGCAGCCTGAGTGGGACTTTGCGTATACGCGACGTTCTCTGCAATGATGTTGAAACATCGGTCGTCCTTGGTTCGTCATTTTCTAGCATCGATGAGGGACTTTCCGGAACATCATTTTCTTTTTGAATAGATACTGCTGTATTTACGGTCGCTGGATTGAGCTTAGGTAACACTACAGTAGCCTCTTTAGATGGTATGACTTCTTCGAGTACTTGTGATTTTTCTGGAACCTTGGGAATGGATACTGGTTTCGAAACTTTCGTTTTCTCCACGGAAACTGGAGGTTGCGGCACATTATTGGGTGTGTCTTTCTCTGCTAATTTAAGAATTTCACTCGATGACTTGAACGCTTTCTTCGTTCTTGAAAATAATGTTGTTAAAGTTCCAGGAAATTTAACAGCCCTAGACAATGGAGAACCTGTTGGTGGAAGGCTGGGGGATTTATTAGTAGCTCCAAGTTGCTTTAATCCCCTGAACATGTTAAGTCCCTTAGAACCTGCAGGTCTCAAAAATACTCCTTGCGGGCGAGCCTTTGTGATGGCTTTCACAGCAGAAGCCGGAACAAGCTTGACGGCTTGCAAAACGTTCGGAGCGTCCAATTTTTTGTTTGCATTCTCCGTTAGCTCTTCTATTGGCTTTGGCTGTAAAAAGCCTATTTTGTTCGATTCATTCTCATTCGTAGATAACGATTTGTTTTCATTCATTTCACTTTGCTTGTCGTGATTATCGCTCTGTGGTATCTGTAATTCTACATCGGCATGCGGATCTGCTTCTTCCGGCATAACACGAATTAACGTAACCGGCACAACGCGATCTTTCATTTGAACACCGCTCGGAGTTAAATTCGATCCATTGTTAGTAAATTGCGTTGTATTGACATTTTGAAATGGGTCCGTTTCTGCATTGTTGGAACTTTTCGCAGTTACTGGTAACCGAGTAGCTTGTGGAAGAGGAGTTCGAGCTAAGCTAGTCTCGAGTGCCCGACGACGTTTCTCGTAAGTCTGTACATCTTCAACATGCGTAACTTCCAGTAATTCATCTTCCGGGTAAGAATTCTGTCGAATGACGGGTCTCGAAACGCCGGTTGCCGGAGAATGTTGTGTCGGTCGGGTAGGAGTAAATTTTAGTCTAGGTTTTGGTGCACAAACCGCGGGCCGAAAACGTGGTTGATTGTCGTTCAAGCTTGCATTGAGTCTCGAACCGACCGTCACATTTTTCAATGTCGTATCTGATCTACCGAGTGGTCTTACATTCGGCATTAACCCTGCTGGTTTGAATGAAACTGACGGTGAAGGCCGAAATGGCGACTGATGCACCGAAGGCATTAATTTTGGTTGCGCCAATGATGCTCTGAGAGATTGATCGTTGCGTTGAACCATTTTGCGAAATTTGATAAAGTTCTGTATGTTACCATAGCAACTGGTACAAATGGATGACGGGAAATCATATTGAACAGAGATCTAAAATAGGCAGATTCGATATTAGAAAATATAAAATGCGGTTAAGCAAAATTCGTTATGGTACCAAGATTTTCATAAAAGAACACTGCATGTTACTCATGTAGAAATTAATATAAGTCTAATAAATTTTAATGAAACTATATAACACAAGTTTAAAAAAACTCACCATCACTTCAGTACATCCGTAGATCTTATCAATAAGATCCGGCTCTATCAACGTTTGATCGCCCGTGAATATCGGCTCTAAATCCTGCCTCTGAAAACACAGCCGACAGTACTGAAGACTAGGCTTAACTTTGCGCGGTCCGCTCAGGATCATTGGTTGTGAATCGGTTTGCACTGCTTTGCAATACCGTGGTACATGTCTCTCGTAAACATTCAACCCTCTAGCCATAGAACGATTGATCGTCATCGGTGACGTTTCGGCGGGCTGATTCTGTCGCACACTATCGGGTAAATTAATCTGCCAGCGACCAGTCAGTGGAGGCAATCCAGATAACGCAAGCGGAGGCATATTAAGATGCGGAACAACACCTTTGTTTACCATTAACTGACGCTTATAACCAGGTGGGGCTGATATGAACTGTTGAAAATCTTTAAAATCATCCGGTACCTACCAAACAGAAAATGACAATGTTCACATATAGCTCAGCGCCATCTTGAAAATATGGGGTAACAGTACCGTAAAATGTCGCGAGCAACAATAGCTTCTCTTCTTATCCCTCACTGCCTGCATCAGTGCGAGCCACACGAAACGACGCTCTGGATAATTATGGCTTGGTACAGCCACAAACAGCAACTCAGGATTGCGTAGACTGTCCGATCCACATCCTTTTACATCGCATACTTTTGCTCGGATGCGCCCTATTGACACGGGAGCGCCAACCGAAACAGTACCAGTAACAGCAGCAGTAACTGCAGCTGCATCTGGAGAGGGGTTCATTTCCAAAATTTACTAATTTTTCGACAGACGTACTTCTGACACATCCGAACGGAAAAAATGCACCACCCGAACTGGCAGAAGTGGAAAAATTTTCCTACATGACAGCTTGGGTACGAGTGGTGAGTTTGGAATGACAACTGTACTCAGTGGTAGAATGTGATTTACCGCAGATACATACACGTCGTGTTACCGGACAGTGCGAGAGTATTTGTGTCTGTAAGCTGGTTCACCAATATTGTTTTTGTTCTGCCTTCTGGGCCAGAAGTTCTGGCCTTATTTCCGCCATACATACTGGTGATTACTGGTGGTGTACGAAAACGTAATGCTAAATCGATTTACATGCAACACGATTGCTGTCATAGAGTAGCTTTTCTTTATGAGTTCCTACTGGAGAGCGAAATGATAGGAAATCGTGTTTCTTTTCATACACTTTACAGGAAAGCTGTTTGAATAAGAGTTACGAAGTTTATGTTAGTAGATCACAAATGTGTCAGAACTAGTTTGTTAGCAGATAAATTGTTTGGCATAGAGAAAACCGAGATGTCTTATTTATCTCAGTTAAAGCGATTCGCGTCAATAGGGTGACCATATGTTTACATTTTGGTTATACTGTCAACTTACTCAACTGTTGAGACGATTATTATGATATTTACAAATTCAGTTGAACGTCTCCAAACTCCTTTTTGATATACTTCAAGCAAACATACAAAGTAACTTTATTTGTTTTACGGAACTCTGAGTTTTCAACAGCTGAGATTCGAGTAAGCAGCTCCGGTTACTTAGTACGGTTCAATGTTTTTGGCGAACTTTTCGTCTTCAGATACTGTTCGTTAATAATTGATATCCAAGCCGACTATTATTGAATTTTCGTCAAAAATGAACAGCTGATCTGAAATAATTACGTTAGACTTTGTTCAAAATTCATTTTATTCACAAGAATACTTATTATAACAAAGCGTAAGATCTGCATGAAATCAATTGCTTTAATCGCCAAGGAAAATAGAAAAGGTTGCCGAAGGTGAATTTTTGTTTCCCCTTTGTGATGAAATATCAACATTATGAATATTATAATTTTTAGTGAAAAATTTGATTACTTTTACCCACTTATACAATAAATCCCTTTTGACATCTCGCAAACCAAGACTGCTTACCGCAAATGCAGCTGTCTGAAAGTCAACAGAAAGTTACGACATGGTTGTCGTTATGGAAATATGGTTACCCTAAATATACGCCTCAACGCCAACATAATTTTTGATAAACTTATCCATGGTAGGTTTCATGAACCTTTAAATATCAATATTCAGATTGTCTCTTATGAATGAGGTATATTTTTATATATTTTCGATACTGTCTGCTTTGATGAATGTTTTTGACAACATCTCATTCTTACGTTTTAGTTTAAAAAAAAAATCGCTCTTCAAAAAAAAGTGCAGGAAAGTTCTATCTGTCAAATATCGTGGGCAACATATTTGGCAACAAGATGTATGTTGGTTTTTTTTTTTTTTGGTCGTTTTGATGGAACTAAAATTTAATATGATTGGAACGTTCTTTTTTGGCAAAACTAGAGGAATCGCGAAAAACTTTTACTAATGAATGTAATATTTGGGGCAGTAACCTGTATTTGGCGAAAAGTGATGAAGTTTCATCGACACACAGGTTATCTATCAAACGTCATGGACCAACAAGCTTCATGAACCAGAGTTTGTCTACGATAACGCACACATATATGAAATTTGACAGCAGTAAATCCCCACTGGAAAATTGTCTTTAAAGAGTGCAGTGGTGTGGTGAAAAAACTTGTTACTGCAATTGAAACGTAAATATTTATATAATCTGCTAAAAAAGAGAGATGACATGCGTTCCTTATAGATCTTATAGATAACGTCACCAACAGGATTTTGACAGTTAAGTAAGGCAACTTATCGAACTTAGTGTTATTTTTGAAGAAACAGGAAGGAAGTAATGTTTTCTAATACTTTATAGAAATCTTAATAGAAATCTGTTCATTGTTACTGATTTTTCATGCGCTTTCTAATGGAATCACAATTTTAGTAAGAATTAAATAAAATCGAATTTTCGTTTCAAATTCTAACATTTTGTCAAAGAAGTGAGGTTAGGCCGCTTCGCACAATTCTCGTTGACGGTGTTGCTGCTATTTGTTTGGTTTTGGGCATGCGAAACGTCAACGCGAATGATTTTCATACGAGTTGGTAACTAAATCAAAGTTTACTAACATCCATTCAACCATAAAGCCTTTACGGCAGCACTTCTGCAAAGCGCATAGACAAAATTTTCCAGCTGAGATTGTTGCATCGATAGTAATCTAATTAAAAGAAAAGGAAAGGCTAATATTTGATATCAAACAACTATTCCGTCCTCAAATCTGCAGATAAAACAACGTTCAAGGCAAACTATTCGCGTTGACGGTGTTGCTGATATTTGTTTGGTTTTTGCATGCGAAAAAGAAGGAAAGAAATATTTTTGCTTTTGTCATCACGCACATTTTGACAATGACATATAAGTGTTCACGTTGGTGCGAACAGCCTTCAAAATCTCTTTCAACGCGAATAACCCGAATTATATACTTCATGTGTAATTTTTATATGACGTAAAGTGGTGAATATAGAACACATAAAAACGCTACACGTATAAATATAATTGATAACATTTCTGGCTTATTCTCACATGCAAAATCAAAACGTTTTGCTTGTGAATAAGGCAACCCACGAGACAGTTGCGATGGTTGCGATTAGTTGATTTCAGTCTGTTTTCAACTTATGACAGCTTTATGTATGATTGATCGATCGCAACTTGGATGCAATCCGGACCCAGAAGCGTGAAAAACAAATGTGTACTTCGCTTGGAATTGTAAACAAATTCGATCTAGCGAAATCGAAGGTTGTGGATCGCATCTTTTTTACTTGGGCTTACTTTTTTCACACACTCACACACTGGTGAAAAAAGAAGCAGCTGACGAAAACTTGACATTCCAGCACGTTTATATTCTGTCAGTTCCGGCCAATTTTCACTTCGCTCGAAGTGTAAGCTCGTTAATTTCGCTACGCATGAACTGTAAACTGCAACCGAGTTTTCACGACCGATTTCACTAGCCGCAGACGACGCTTTAGCAAGACTACGTAATGCTTTCTCGGTAAAGTAGAGTACCGAACTACTTGAAAATATTTTAGTTTACCGTTGTTCGGTGAAAAAATTACTGAGAAATCGGAAACTCAACGTGTTTACCGCAATATCGTAAATTTGTTTACCGAAAAAATCCGTAAAATCGAAAACTCGAATCTCGGAAACCTGACATTATTCAACCGAGATTTCGTCGAACAAAAACGCTCTTACCGAGATTCCTGAAAACTGAGCTGTCAGAATAACGCGTGTTTCAGGACACACACTAACAGTTTTTTCGTGTCCGGGTGTGGAAAAAAGGAGCAGTTTTTGCGGCTTTTTTTTTGTTCATCTATAATTTATTTGACACGGCACAAATACAATTTAATGTTTAACGGCGCCAATTATATCTGGTAGCTTACTTTCTAAAGTATCTTAATAACTAAAAGCAAATTTTTTATCCTCGCTGCCGACTACGAGCTGAAACTAAATCTAACTTAAAGCTATAATATTTTGCATTAAAAGCACTGGTTTACTGTATGATGGTTTTCATTGCCATAGGTAAGCACATGTTCCGCTGCTGGGCCAAGATATTACAGACTGGCATATTGGGTTGTCTCCCTCGGGCCTTGAGAGTATCGTGCGGGTCTGATTGCTGTTTCCGGATCCGGGGTCTTAACGTGTTCTTGTCGTTAGGCTGGATGCAGGCGGAAGGGGGTAGGACTAAACTGGGGCGTGGATGGATTTCAGGAAAACGTATATAAGGGACATGTAGGATAGGTCACGGCTCGCCAAGACATCACGAACAGGAACAGCCGACTGCCTACCTTCGGCCTGCAGGGAAGCTATTAATTTAGACCTGGCGTCACGGTGTACAGGGCATGACCAAACAACGTGCTCTATGTCGTGATAACCTTCACCACAGGCACAGATACCACTCTCCCCGAGCCCAACACGACGGAGATGCGCGTCAAATCTATAGTGATTGGACATAAGCCGGGACATCACGCAAATGAAATCCCGACCTACATCCAACCCCTTGAACCACGGGTTCGTCGACACCTTGGGGAGTTTTTGCGGCTGATTATTATTATATGAAGAAACCTGCAATGATATGATTAACTAAAATATTGTGGCGCCAGCACTAAATTAAAGTTCGGAAGTCAGACTTCCGAACTTTCTTCCGACTTTACAAACACATAGAACAGCTGCGTGTTCACACAACATGAACTGCGGAATGATTTCAATGTATTTGTTTCTATGAACCGGACTGACAGCGCAGTGGCGGCTGAGATGCTTGCAGTGTTGCGAGAACACCAAAAATAAACATCGGAAGTGAGCCTGACTGCCAGTTTATCAGCGACATATTGATAATTTTTATTTAAATGCACAATATTGAGTGAGTATACACTATGTTTTCTCAGAGCTTGTTTTTGCTGCAAAGAAAATTCGAAGAAAACGATTAATTCTTTCTTCACTCAATTTCGCAGGTTATCAACTTTCTTCGCAGGATGGAAGTTGCAGAGTGATAGATGTTTCTTTATTTCTTGGAAGCAATAAAACTTTCCAGTTTTTAACAATGCAATCGTTCAATCATATTCTGGGTTATCTAAAAAAAATCACAAAATACGTACCTCAGCGAATTTCACCGAAGTTCTCGTTATAATTTGACAGTTTAAATTTCAGAGTAGCTCGGCGAAACATTATTGAAAATCTCGTTAAAGTTTGCCAGGTTTTTGATTTTTGCTTTTACAGAATCTCGGTGTTTTGATGTAGTACCGAGATTTTTACCGAGATCTTAGCTGTTGAAATCTCGGTAATTTATTTTACCGTACTCGGTGATAATATCTAAGTGTGTATGTTTCATAGTTGTAGTAGTAAAATACTAGGTAATTTAAACATGTTGCAAACTCATGCTTAAGACTTTTGATATCGACTGGCCTGATTCTACTATGATTCGAATTCATGACCATTCGCTCGTCAAAGGGGACTTAGTAACCTTTCGACCGCGCAGCTTCCCAAACTGACTCATATCGGCCATATATGATCGAACTCGATAAAATGAGAAATTAACTTTGATTTCAAATCTTTTTTTTTTTTTTAACTCTAATATTTATTTAGGCCCAACCGCAAAGCATAACGGGGCCGAATATCTTTTGGAGTAGGGAAAAGCCAGCTTGAGTAGAGCCTGTATCCCGACTGCTCCTCCTCAAACAGGCATAAAAACCCTCTCATCTTTTCTCTTTTATAAATACAATTTAAAAATACATATCATTTAAACCTACGGCTAACAATAACAATAATAAATAAAGTTCTTCTCTGTATGAGTAAATATCAATTCTTAATACTATTCGTTAAGGTGTGATGGTTCCTTATATCTTTGGAAATCAAAACTTATATCTATGTTTGGTGGATCATGTCTCTCAGAAAGAAGCGATGATTCATGTGTCTCTAAAAAGATCAATAAAAGAAAAAAAAAGGAACAGAATTAGTGTGAAACTTTTTGATGGAGGTTGTGTTGGAAAAATAAGAATAAGAAGCAAGGAGATAATCAAATTCGATACTTGATATCTCTTAAAAAGTCATAAATAGGTATTACAAGCGCTGGGTTGCGGCTAGCAAGCGCATCCCGTACTTGCATTGTAAATGTCACTTTCTGTTTTCGGAGAGAATCAATAAGCTCGGTCCTTGTTCTGTGGTACTTAGGGCATACGAAGACTATATGATCTATATCTTCGTACCCATTCGCACAGATTACTATCGACTAAGTTTATTCGATAAAGGTGTGCGTTTGCAACATAGTGATTGGACATTAGGCGCGAAATAACTCAAATGAAAGTTAAATCTAACCCTTTGAACCAAGCTTTTGTAGACACTTTGGGCGAAATCGAGTGCATCCATCGCCCAAGATCGTCTTTATCCCATTTTTCCTGCCAGTTTGCCAGGGCCAGTTGTCGAGGCAGGTGAAAATACTCGGTATAGATGATCGGTCTATCAAATATATCTCCTTCTATGGCACCCCTTTTCGCTAATAAATCAGCTTCTTCATTGCCTGGGGATTTCAAATCTTTAATATGATTTACACTACAAATTATTGGCTTACAACTTACAAACAAACAAAATTATAAGCCGATATAAAGCTATATATTAGAAATGCGAATTACTTACTCAAGTGAAGTGAATGTGAATGTCAGAGTGCTGGTAATGGCCGTTCACCAATAAACAGTGAGATGTGGAGTGGAGAAGAAAACGATCGGTCAGATGAATCTTTCACAGAATCGGCATTATTTATTCAATTTTAAGTTTGTAAATGGCATCTCGAACTCTAATTGATCTTATCTTGACAGGAATGGAATCGAATCATCAAATTGGGTTGTTTAGCTAAATCAGTTTTTTATATCATCTGAAAGATCTGCATTTTCTGAGTAATACGTGATTTAAAAAAATGTTCTATCGTTGTCCTTCGCTGTTTAAATCAAAATTTAAAACTGCTCGAAATCGCTACAAAGACAGTTCGCCCATATACACACTGTCATTGTAGCGATTTGGATCGAATTTTATTCCTTTATTTAATATAAATTAGATATAAATTTAAAACTAAGGCTAAAGTTATTTTTTTTTTAACTTTTATAAAATTTTGGTGTTATACATATATAAATATTGATGCGCATATATTAGTATGTGATACGTGGTGAAATCCCTGAACTGACATTTGACAACGCAAATGTTTCTCTTCCTTTTTAGTTTACTTTTTCTTATGGTGAGTTTATAAAAATCAAAACAAAACACGACAGAATCAACACCGAATTGTAAAATCTAAAACAAACTTTCAAGAACTGTAATAATCTAGCAATTTTCTGTTGCAAAACTATGTCTGAGTTAGAAGAACTAGAGTAAGTACCTTGTAATATATATATCACACTATAAAACTAAATTATACTTTATCTCCAGTTGCTGTCGATTGTGTTTTTCGCAGCAAGACTTAACGGATGATCTGTTTCCGGCAAATGGCCAACCCAATAAGGTGTTGATAGAGATGATACAGGCGTGTACTTCGATTCGAATCACTTTCGAAAAAGATTTTAACAGTCCAATCTGTAGCGATTGCGTGCGTATGGTAAAACAGTTCCACTCATACCGTCGGAAATGTTTGCTCAATGACAGTGAACTGAAGCAATCCCGTGGAGAGTCCGACAACTTGGAGGATTCCGACCCACTGTCATGTGGGCAATTTCAGCCTGAAACGGAGTATGAGTCTCGGGGTCGGTTCCACGAGCGATTGAAACGCCAAATTAAGTGCTTCCTGGAAAGACAAACTAAGAAAATTGAACGAATGGCGCTAGCGAAACTGAATTATGAACTATTTAACCGTGAAGCGGATGCCGATTATGAACTGGAGTTTGATATTTCTGAAACACTCACAAAGCAGGAAGCTATGAGTGAACAAGACCTGGATGTTGACTTTCAACCGTCGTGTAGTGAAAAAAGCAATGTCGACTGGAAGAAAAAGTATTTAACGCTTCAGAAAAACAATGAACTTTTACAGAAAGCATTTCAAGAACAAAAGGAAAGGATAAAAGCAACCGAACAACTGTTCAAATCTTCAATCAGCTCAATAAACGACTTGAGATTTAAAGAACACGTCAGCCCGCAGCAGCCAGTTCAGGGAGGATTTACTGGCCATGCAGCTATTCCAGAAATTTCAGTCGAGTTTCTGCAAAATATCAATCACGAATCCGGGTCGGGCGAGAAGGGGGACCGTAACTTTGTGAGCAAACTGGCCGTAGCGGTATTCGGGGAGGATACACTTGCAAATTCAAGTGTCACAGGACGACCTTCCAATGCTCACAACCATTTACCCCCGAAGCCGCCACTGTGTCCGCAGAAAATCGCTGCCATTGGATGTGAGTATTATTGAATTGTATTAATGAAATGCAACAGGTTATGCTTTTTTATGTTAAAATTCACAGTAAAACTTTTCGAACGCGTCCAGCTTGAGGTAGGACCCATGAACCAGGAAGAGCTACTCACCCGATCCCACGAGAAGCTAATCCGGCTGATCATCTGTCAAAAGTCTATGAATCTGAGAAAACAGTATGTCAAACGAGGACTTCACCTTGATGATCTTGAACCAAGCCCGGAAGCTGGGCGGAAAAAAATGCGTCGCTAGTGCACCCATTATTTTTAAAATCGTCTATCGATAGTACAAGATTGGTTTATGCATTAAAAATTTTATGTCATTTCGAGGAAAACTTTAGCATTTTGACATAACACGAAAAACTTCTATTGGTTTCATGTTGGTGGATCGTCACCATTAGTAACCCATATTTGAAAAATAATATTTTTTCTTAGTCCTAATTTTATTTTCTAGTTTTAAACAACTTCGCATGACGTGAAGTAGGTAAAAATAAATAAAAAGATTCTAATAAAACTGCTCACAGCTGAACACTTTTGCTTACATATTTATTAATATTTTGGCACAGTTTTCGTAGCGAAATTTCTTTCTAACTCCAGCAGATTTGCGATCGGGAATGTTTCCTCCAGAACTTAGTTTTTTTGGGTACTAAACATGAATTTAAAATTCTTTCAACATAATTTTCCACAACGTTAACTCTTTAGAGATTATTAAAAATGGAGCCCACAATGGATGAATACAATGGATACGTTTGCTTTGCGTTGACGTTCTTTTGACAGAAAATGTATGGGCTTACTGTCAAATTGCCGCAAAGGCAGCCGCAACGTATCCATTGTGTTTAGGCCTTACCGCCCTTGAGGGATTCAGGGGGCTGAAATTCTGAGGTGTTATTTTTAATTACTATAGCAACACACACTGCTTAATAGACATACCTTCTGTAGTTTTACTGAGTCCTTCATAGATAAGAGAAAGAAAGAAACGATCTTATCAGTGTGGGTTAAAGTCCCAGACTTAACCTCGTTTATCAGTGCCTTGAAAGTTTTGTTGTGTAACAGGTTTCGATTTTTTTTGGGTTATCCGACTTTTCCTAGAAAACCATTCCCCAGAAAATAAAGTGTCGAAGGATTTTCCCCAGAATGAACCATTCTCCAGAATACCAAATCCCAGAATATACTAGTTACCAGAATTCTAAAACCCTGAAAGTACTAGTTACCAGAAAACCGTTTCCCAGAATGCACCAATACACAGAAAACTATTCTCCAGCATCACCGAAACCAGAATTCTGAATTGACTGTTTATCGATGACTGCAGCCCAAACCGGGAAGCGTATTTTCTGTATCTAATTTTTTTTTTGCATTTCATGACTGTGAAAGTTCAACATCAGTTTTATAATATTGTTTTAATGAAAACCTGAATGCGCTTGCATAAATTCTTTATTTTAAATCCTAGCTGGTTTCGAAGTACGATGCTGGCCTAACAAGCCAGTGAATCCCGACTCGGGAAAGACTGTTAGTAATCAATAGGATCGTGGCGCCTTGCTCGGAATTTCATCCTGTATCCAAAAATTGTTGGCTGCAAAGTCTATGTCAAATTAGCAAAAAGGTTTCAGGGGCACAGAAAGGCTTGATTAAAAATGAGTTCATCCGTAATTTAAAATTACTGTGTGTGACTAAGTTTCATATTTAGTAGTAAAAAAGTAAATTTTTTCCTCGTTAATCACTACAAAATTTACAAAGAGTCTTAAAAACATCTGAGCGACGTGTACTCATGCCGAAATAAATCAAAATGATTCCGGTTATAGTCCCAGATATTCTCGAAATCAAATAAATATAGGGCTTACGAGGTCGACATTGGCTGAATGATCCTCTACACATGTGGGCACATGCAGGTCGGTGTCGTGTATACGAATCACATGCATACGCGACTGAGCAGCAGCAGTGCATTTATTGAATTAGCATGCCGCTCGTGCATGCATCATGAACCATTCACAAAAGGCCTTCGCAGAGTAAAGCACTTCATGGCCGTTCGGTCGTTCAGCCTAGTAACAGCAGGCAGCAGGATCTTCGAGGTTTCACAGTCCGCGACGGGACAATAGATGAATGAACAGGGCTGCGGTGTGACCCTGTTTGATAAACGCGTCCCGGTGCGTGAAACGCGACGATGACGTCAGGCTGTGCGAATTTTGCGTGATGCATTCTGCAGCAGCGCGTTCTCTCGCGTGTACCCATTCCACTCTCCGCATCGCAACAACCGCGCTCCTGATTTGCTGCTATGGCGCGAAGAGAAAGCACAACCTCATGCGGTGCGAGAGGTCGTCGACCTGCTGCTAGTTGCTCTACACACTACTACATGGTGTGTACGTTTAGCGAAGGCAACCGTCGGACTCATCCCATCTATCTCACTCCGCACTAAACATATTATTCATCATCCATCTCGTTTACTCTAGTCTACTTGAGAAGTGTGTAACATACATGTATGCGGGTCGCGGCTGATTAGCGTCTCTTTTTAGCCTTTTACTAAAAGCTCGTACACTATCGCCTTCACAACGTAATGTCCCCGAGCCGTTCAGGGACATCACCACGGGCACCTTCCCGTTCCGCCACACGTTTCATCTAAAAGCCGTTTGTGTGAGGGACAAACCACTGGCTGATTATGGACGTGGTGAATAAATTTGACATTTATTTGTTATTGACCTCGCCAAGAATCCATAGCTGTGTGGGGGCCGTATTGAAAAAACAGCACTACAGTATGCGTGTTCGAATGAAACAAGCTGAAGGCCCGCAGCAGTAGAAGCAACAGAATCATGGGCCACCGCCGCTGTCTGTAGATATTATGTGAGTAAGGTGAGCGAGACAGCAGATCCGCGAGCGAACGAGAGTGCAAGATAGGTATCTGTCTTCGTGGAAGCAATTTTGAGTGGATTCGAGTTGGGAGCGAAAAATTATATTGCTAGACTAAAAAGTGTACTTCTGGTCAAAAACTGGCCAAATTTTAGCGTAATTTAGTGATACTAGTGCCTACGGAAAGTGCCAGCAGGGAAATCCTGCAGATAACGTATTGTTGGAATGCATAATTGAGTGTAAATCGGATCATAATCATCCGGGTAGAGAAGCTGCGGAGGACAGACAAGAAAATGGAACAAGCAAACGTCGAAAGTCGTTGTCGTCTGTGTTTCTCGGTGGAAGACCTCACTTGCTCCCTTTTTCTAGCGGAAGGTGAACCTAGTCGGGATTTGATCGAAATGATACTGGAATGCACCTCCATACGGGTAAGAACTAGTAGACGGCCTTCGGCGGCTACAAACTTATGACGCATTAACTTTTTGTGTGTTGTTTTTGTTTTGCTCTCGGAAGATAACCTTGGAGGAAGACTACCCCTCGAAGGTGTGCGAAAAGTGCTTGGAGACGTTAGACAAGTTTTACCACTACCGACAGCGATGTCTTCAGAATGATAAAATATTGAAATCTCAGCGAAATTCATCTAGCAGTAACCGAGGCAAATTGATTCAAGTCAAACAAGAGCGAGAAGATGAGCAGGAAGGTCCTGCTAGTCCAACATGTCAGTCTCCGGTGCCGCCGGAGCAGCAAGCTCAACCAGTTAAACAGGAGGATCCTGGAGGTTCGTCCATTCTCAGAAGCATACTATTGCAGAGCCGTGAACCGGGTCGAGCAGAATCGACTGCCTCAACAGAACAAGAATTCGAACAAGACAATCTTGTGCAACCACAGAAAAGTGAACAAACATTAGAGAATCAACCAGAAGCGCCACCGGCTTCATTGCTGCAGCAGATGCTTCTTCAACAGGGCTTTTCACCTCGGGACATACAATCTCCAGCATCAGCATCAGCAGTAGCTCATCCTGGTTCTAGTAGCAATTCGGATGCAACGTCGTCACTTTTGAAACGTATGCTCTTGGAAGGCGGGGGCGGTAATCCCGATTGTCCTTCACCGCTAGAAGGGCCTAGCACAATGAATCATAAACAAGAGGAATCGTCGCCTCCTCCTAGTAATCACCTTCAACCACAACAGCAGCAGCAGCAACAGCATGACGAAAATCATAACGAAGAACATTCCGAGACGCCACTAGCATCGCAGCTGCGGGCGATTTTGATGCAGCACCGTGCAGCGGCTGCCGCTGCTGCCGTAGCGGCAGTTTCTGTACCACCCCCGGTCGGCAGCGGTAGTGGTTCGACGGCCACAGCAAACACTGCAGCAGTGGGGACAGCAGCAGCATCGGAAAAACCGGAAGTTTCCTATTTGAGAAGTCTGTTTCTACGTAACGATTCCGATGCCAACGAGGACAGCGATAGCGATACTGATCGCGACAGACCGACCAGGGAGATGCTGTTCAACATGTTTCAGGAGCTGCGAGCGAGAAATGAGGTGAGTTTTTTAAAACTGAAATCGAACATTAGTAGAATAATTTTTAAATCTATTGAGTTTGTGAGAATCAACCTTTTTAAAGCTCTCGTTTTTTACTACCTAATTTTATGTTAATGATTCGAGTATGGAAACTTTGAATTGCTAGCACGTATCTAACCAAAATTTGTTTAATGTGAAACTCAAAAATCATTCGAAAAAAGTCTAACTCTGGGATTTATTTTTTTTTGGCAATTTAACATTCAAAACTAAACTCGCAAACGCAGGTCTGACGTAGTATTATGGATGGTATGTTAAACCGTACCATATAGATTTCAGATTTCAACTTTTTCTAACATTCGCATTGCAAATGCTAACTGCGAAGCACCTTTCATATCAATGGCTGCATACAATTGTACGAGGTGGTAGTGGCGATGATTGTTGCTTTAGCGTCGCGAGGGCTGTTAGAGTCAGTTGGTTCGTAGCGCTAGACCCGTAATTGTCTTGTACATCTCAGTTGGCTGCGAATTCTGTGTATAATAAAATAGGAGGTCGAATTCCGATATGGAATGTAGCACCAATGCTTTGAAAGTTAAAAAAAATTGATGAAACATGAGTAAAGAACATAGGTACTCCAAATTTTCTAATATAACGATATAATGGGTTAGAAATCGGTGCAATCGAACGAACGATGAACGTGAGTTTTTTCAAAGCCCTATATATTTTCAAAAACCCGAAAGAAAATACAGGTGCAAAAAAAATTGTATTCCGATAAAAATAATATACAGTGACGGCCCCAAATCATGCAAATTATAGGACCACTTTTACACTAGATTAGTTTTGTTATTTTTTAATAACTTTAAAATTTTTGAAACATGATTGAAATACAACATTTTTTCTGCGTTATGAGCTGAAAATGTTTGAATTATTGAAGAGCATATTTAAGTACCGATAATAATACGATTAAATTACATGAGATGGGCAAAAAATACAATCTAATTTCCAGTTTTGTAGTGCTCCTGAACTCAAAAACACATTAAAAAAACTTTATTGACATCACGTGGTTCCTGAAAATGCTTAACCCAATCACTCGGTATCAAAACATACACATGCAAAGTACAATTATTATTTCTTAGAAAAAATGTCACATTACGCAGTCTCTTTAAAACCAAAAAAAAAATATTTTTTTATTTCCGTTCTGATCATTTTAAAATATTCAGTATGGCTCCAATAATTTCATAACATTGGCTAATTGCTGACGAATCGCAAGCTTTTCGTGACACTTATAAATTATTAAGTCGTCTTAAATGACTTTATTGATTGGAAAAAGTATTGCAAAAACTTCAAGTGCTTCTCAATTTTGACTCTCCAGGGACGGAGCGCGCTTCAAATCGCTCTATCTTTCTCCCTATTGCTCAGATCTTCATGAAAATTTGTGAAAATATTCTCAAGAAATTTTACTCAGAGATAAAGCCATATTTTTTTTGATTTTTTAAAAACTTTCGCAACCTGGGGTATGCGTATCCCTAGGGGTACGCGAAAGAAAAATCAGTGATGACAGACAAAGCAATTTTTCATTATAGTACTTCATTTGTTGTTCAAACTTTACTTCAAACATTGACCCCCCTTGCTATAAACAGTCTGATGATGGAAAATGGTTCATTTCCACTAGTTAGGAGCATTCCATAAGTTTCAGCTGGCTGAATTGAGGTTATCCTTGTTTTTTAAAGCAATAAAGTCTGAAAAGGTACCCAGGAAACCTGCCGAGTACATAACGGTTAAGAAAGACGTAGTCGTTAAATTTTTTCCACCCGCGGAAAATACCCACTTTGCTGAGCCAGATACGTGTGCAGTTTCATTCAAATAAAAAATGATCGACTAAGGCAGCGGTTCTCAACCTTCTTTTGTCCGCGTACCCCTTGGAAATATTTTCAAAAGTCAGAGAGAGTAGTGGTAGACCATGTTGTAGTAGTCTAGTTCTGGTTTCAAATTAAATTATGGTATGATTGATTGCTACAATCATGTTTTTAGGAGCAAGATTGAACAACAAATGAAGTGTTATAAAAAAATGCTCTGTCCGCCATTACTGATTTTTTTTCGCGTACCTCCTGAAGGCTTTCGGGTACCCCGGTTTGAGAAACGCTGATAACGGTTAACTACACTACATTACCTTACATGCAGTACATTCTGTGATAACTGAAATAAACATGTAACGTTTTTGGTTGTTTCACCAAAAGATTCAAATGCCAGTAGCTCACAAACAACTGTACTAATTTTAATAATTAATATACCGTTGGATAGCATAAATATGCAAGATTTTCATAAATCAATCAGTATCCCTGCCATTACTGTATTACAAGGTGAAAAATACAGTAAACTTTCAAGGTCAAATATCCACATACATTTTTCATGCGGCTTATTTCCCTAACGCAGACATCATACGAAATGATTCCGTGCTTTCATTCATTGGCATAGCATCGCATTCACCACCCGACGTCAGAGACATGGAATGGAAGCAAAGTTGCTGCCATGTGATTAGTTCTTCCCGAAATCACTCAACTATTCCAGCACATCCAACTCAGTGATGCCTGCAATCATCAAACTCGGAACTGCACTCGGCAATAACTTACGCTTGCCGTTCACTCAATAAAAATCTTGTTCGCAGAAGTGGCGAGAACAATTTCTTGCGCTCGTTTTGCTCCCAGCAGCAGGCAGATTTGACGGTCCGGAAATGGAAAGAATTCGACACCAGCGACAATTTCCTTTGTGATCAGTTGGAAATCTTAAATGTCATTCTATTAGTAAGGCTTACATGTGTGTCACCTGTGTGTTGAAACTCCACATTTACTCCATGCAAAATGCATGTTACTATTACAGGAGGGAATAATGCCCTTCATCTTTCACAACATCACACGATAAACGTTACAATAACGGTATATTCGATTAAAAATCGCAACAAAATTAGCGAAAGAACCCGAAACAAAAATAAACAAACTCGGAAATATAAAAACGTAACCGTGGTTACCAGTCTCCTCTACTCGTTATTGCGCGTGAAAAGAAACGTCAAGGAACCATTGGTTAGTTCAGCATGGCGTCGGTTCTTGTTACGTTCGCTTTATATGTAACCCGTAAAGACCCGGGACGGAACTTGTTTTTTGAAAATGCTCGTTCTCAGCACTGGAACAGCCGATTTGGGAAAACTTGGAAGTTCATTCAAGGGGAATAGTTGCTCTAAGTTTTGGTAAAGATGCCACCCCTCTGGACCCCTCCCCGTTTTCGTGAGACGCAAATACGTATGTGTTTTTTTTTCTAATTTTTCAAACAGATTGAGCAAACACTGGAAATTTTCCTACGTATCAATTGCTCAATGTATAAAATCATGTCAGGTGGATGAAATATGGTATGTAAGAGTGAATTTTGGAGTTTCCAAATTATTTCAGTACAAAATCACAAAATTACGTATTTTCATAAAAATTAAAATAAGAAAATCGTTCTTCAAATTTTAAGCTCTACATTTCTGAAGTAAGGTCTCCTGAATCAATACGCGATGAAATATTTATTTTAGCATGCAAATATTGTGAGAAAAACGAGTTTAAATTCACTAAAGTACGTATTTTCATGGAAAGCTGATTTTATCAGTCTCCCACGGTAGGTTTCAACTTGGCTCTTCAATTTTCAAGTTCTATATTTCTAGAGTAACGTCTTCTGAATCCAAAGATGCTGAAAGATTTATTCTATCATACACAGATTTAGAGAAAAACGAGTTTGAATTCACTTCAGTACGAGTTCTTATGAAAACTTGATTTTCTCCAAATCTGTGCATGCTAGAAAAACATTTTCACCATCTTTGGATTCAGAAGACGTTACTCTAAAAACATAGAGCTTAATAATTGAAGAGCTAAGTTGAAACCTACCGTGGGAGACTGAAAAATACAGGTTTCCATGAAAATACGTACTTTGGTGAATTTAAACTGGTTTTTCTCAAAATGTTTGCATGTTAAAATAAATATTCCATCGCGTATAGATTCAGGAGACCTTACCGCAAAAATGTAGAGCTTGAAATTTGAAGAACGGTTTTGTTGTTTGATTTTTTATAAAAATACGTAGTTTTGTGATTTTGTACTGAAATAATTTGGAAACTCCAAAATTCACTCTTACATACCATATTTCATCCACCTGACAAGATTTGATACATGGAGCAATTGATACGTATGAAAATTACCAGTGTTTGCTCAATCTGTTTGAAAAATTAGAAAAAAAAAAAACAAACATATTTGCGTCTCACAAGAACGGGGAGGGGTCCAGAGGGGTGGCACCTATACCAAAACTTAGAGCTACTATTCCCCTTGAATAAAATTCCAAGTTTTCCCAAATCAGCCGTTCCAGCGCTGAAAACGAGCATTTTCAAAAAACAAGTTCCGTCCCGGGTCTTTACGGGGTAAGCTGACAGCCACTTCTAGCCCCTGCTCTAGTGAGATTCAACCAATGAAAAATTTCGATCGCAGTGACCGTTGCGACCTGGAATCGAAAACACTTATTGAGCAATTCTGAAAAATTCTGCTTATTATCACACAACAAAGTTTAATATCTCAAGAAAATGAGGACAAATGCTAAAATATAAAAAATAAATCAGGACGCCCAAATAGGACTTCAAAATCAGGACATGCCCTGCTAAATCAGGACGGATGGTATCCCTAGTTCGGACGAGTTCTTGGATTACCCTGTGCTATTTAGCTAAGAAATTCTCGGCACAGCACAGCACTGTTCGACGAATCTGTCGACGTGAAGGCCTGCGGTCGTTCCACACCAGCAAGCATCCCAACAGGACACTCAAGCAGAATCACGTTGCAAAACGCCGCGCTAGGATGCTGTTAAAGAAAGTCTTGACCAAATTCGACTGCTACATTTTAATGGACGATGAGACATATCTAGAAATGTATTTCACGTAGCTCTCTGGACAAAAATTCTATATGTTGAAGCGCAAGGGTGATGTCGCTGGAGCGGTTTAAATTCGTGTTTGCTGACAAGTTCGCTTGGAAGCATATGGTGTGGCAGGGGATCTGCAGCTGTGGTAAAAAACCAAGGTTTTCATCACCGGGTCAACCATGAATGGAACAGTGACGGTCCGGTGAAGCTCTGGCCCGACTTGGTTAGCTGCCACTACAGCCGGGAAGTCATGGATTGGTACAAGGAGAATGGAATTGATATCAACGAAACAGCAATCAACGCTCCAAATTGCCCAGATTTTCGTACAATTGAAAAATATTGGGCGATGATCAAGAGCAAGTTGAAGAAAAATGACAGAACGATAAAAAAACCAGCTGATTTACATAGATGGTGGAAGAAATTGACGGATCGAGTTGATAGTTCCACTGTGTAGAAGATGATGGGCGGTATAAAATAAAAAGTGCGTGAATTCATCCGAAACTCAGACGTATAGACCGTTCCGATAATAATAAATACACTTACGATAAACCGTCATTTCAAATAACGTGCAGTATTCAACCAAACGTTGGCTGCGTCCTGTTGTTTACATCCAAAAGAAACAGATGCTGTCATTTTTTCTAACATTTAGTGCGAAATTTTGAAAATGCGTGGCCTTTCTCCCGAGCAAAGAAAGCGAATTGTGCGCAAATGGGGCACCGTGAGTGGTCTTTCTATAAGAAAATTAGCCAGAGAAGAAGGAATAAGTGTCGGAGCAGTTCAAACCGCATTGCGGAAGTATTGTGAAGAGTGCACATTTACTGATGCCCCAAGACGTGGTAGAAAACCCGGGCCTGTTGATCCCACAATGGACAAAAAGGTTAAGGAATAGTACAAGCGGCATCCTTCAGTATCAGTACGAGATGTGGCGAGAAAGCTTGGAACCTCGGCGAGTAACGTTATGCGTGCCAAGGGAAGAATGGGTCTGCAGACCCGTCGGAAGCAAAAGCAGCCAAAACGAAATCCAAAACAAGCTGGATTTGTGAAACCGAGAGCTCGGAAACTTTTATGACAAACTTCTGACCAAAAAAATTGGGTGTGTTATCATGGATGACGAAACCTACATAGAACTGGACTATAAGACTCTGCCAGAACCGCAATTTTATACATCACCGAAGGGAAAGGATGTCCCTGGACCAGTGAAAGCCATTTACACCGAAAAATTAGGCAAGAAGGTAATGGTTTGGCAGGCCATTTGTGAATGTGGGAAAATATCTCGTCCATTCATTACGAATGACACAATGAATGGTAAAATATACGTGAAAGAGTGTTTGCAGAAAAGGTTGTTACCCATGGTTAAGCAGCATAACAATCCTCCAATCTTTTGGCCCGATCTTGCTTCCTGCCATTACTGCACTAAGGTTGTATAAAACAAATAATGCCACATGTGTCCCAAAGAAGATGAATCCTCCAAACTGCCCTGAAATTCGCCCTATTGAAACTTTTTGCGCTTTGACCAAGGCGAAGCTGAGGAAATATGTCAAACCAGCGAACAATGTTGAAAAATTTAGAAAAGATTGGCTTAAAGTGGTAAAAATGGTCGGAGAACACACTGTCCAAAAGCTTATGAGTAGTGTTAAGAGAAAAGTTAGAGAACTCGCGGTTCCTACGAAAAATAATCCCAACTTGAATTGAAACTGGAAAGAAAACACTTATTATCTATATTTCAGAATAAAATGACCCGAAAAATCCTGTATTTTTTGTTTTATTCAAGAAAGAAGATGTATTTATAATTTTCGGAATAGTCTGTATAATTTTTGTGTATTCTTTCTTTAAAGGTCAATAAATTTGCTACAAAAAGATATCTCAAGATATTTTTTACGTGTGATGTTCCATTTTGTGCGACCAAATATAAAATGGATCAAGCTTTAGCTCTTGAGGCCTGTACTCGAAAAAATGCACCATTTTCATCCGTGTGTATTTTTTTGGTCCGTGGGTAAAACTTGATGCAAAGGCTGAGTATAACTAGTTTAGAGTTCATAACATTCGGTTCAGAGGTTATTGAAATGTCATCGAAACAAGAAGAAAATCGTCAGAGAATTTTTCCAACGTCATGAAAAATCCGACTGCGACAATGAGATGGGTCGGAAGACAACTGAGAATCACCCAGACAACTGTATCTCGGGCAGTAAAATCGTTTAAGGAGTCCCAGACGACCAAGCGGCCACCTGGACTGTCAATGCGGTAAACTGAGTAAATCGTACATCACAATGGGTACCATCAACAGCGAGATTTACCGCACCGCCTTCAGAAGCGTCTGTTGCCCTTCCTGCTGTCCCACGCAGGTGAGACATTATTTTGGCAGGACCTGGCATCATGCCATTACGCGCGATCGACGTTAAACAGAGACAATAACGTTGTTTTTGTGAGAAAAACCGCCAACACCCCACATTCACCAGAGATTCGTCCGGTGGAAAGATTTTGCGCCATAATGTAATGAGGGGAGATTGGATTTGGGGATCTCCCAGATGGTCTCAAGGTACGATGCTGGCCTAACAAGCCAGTCGTCATAGGTTCGAGTTTCGGCTCGGGAGAGACTGCTGGTGTCAGTAGGATCGTAGCGCTAGCCCCGCAATTGTCCTGTACACTTAAACAGTCGGCTGCGAAGTCTGTGTATAATTTAACAGAAGGTCAAGTTCCGAATCGGAAGGTAGCACCAAGGCTTTGCTTTTGTAATGAGGGGTTTAAAAGAGAGATGCGGGTTTTCAGCGATGGAAAGGAAATTGAATAAAGTAATTATGCCGAAACATAATCCATAGGTATTAGTTCATTCTCTGCAAGTTTCAAGAAAATCCGACTTTGAATTAATTTTTGGTGAATACTTTTGTCTGGTGCGTTTATTTCGAGCACGGGCCTTAAACCATCAAAAAATCAAAAACCACGACATTATACCAAAAACTTTTGAAAAATACTTGTATGGAGAATTATAAGACAATTTTTTCCATAAAAGTTCAAAGATATTTTTCAATTTTAACATTTTTGAGAATAATAAAATTCTAATAATGCAATATGATTTGAATAGTAATTTCAAATCATTAAGCTCTTGATGACTGACTGGATTGATCAGTTAGATTTGGAAAATTTTAGTTTTTCGTCGAAATACACTATTTTGTGAGCTACTTGAGGTTCTCCAGTACCAAACATAGATTTATTTACTTGTACGATTTCAATTTATTCTTTGACAGCAAAGAGATGAATAATTTAGATATGGTAAAGAGCGAAGAAAACAGTGACCAGACCAGTATAAATCAACCTGGCTTAGCCAGTTTTCGGAGCGATAGGATGCATTCGTAGTGTAGAGTGGTAGATATTTGCGTGTTGTTAATTTTTTTTTTTTCAAACATAATTTGCGTATTCTATTATCGCGAAAAAGGGGAAAATTGATCAAGTACTGGACCTCGTCGTGAATTCCGGATAAAGCAATAAATTCTTTTGTCTCCAGGCTTGCTAAAAGCGTATATTTCAGCCTCCGCGTGACCGTTAAAAAGGACAGAAAATCTACTCCCACTGTCGGCGACTGTTTTGATGTCCTGCGGGTTATTTATCTAGAGTGTCATAAATAGGGGCAGGATCAAAACGGCAATTCTTTTTTTCGAATTTATAAGGTTCTGTAATTTACGAGTTTATATTCTACACATGTCATCTATCAAAGTTTACTTTTCGATCCATTGAAAACATCCCCTTTCTTTTCAGCCACACTCAGACGACTCAGACGACTCGGAGGACCGTGCCTTTGACTATAGAATTCCGAGTGTACGCCGGCGCAGTTCCGAGTCCACCACGGAATCCCGCAAACGTCGCCGTGTGGATTTCACCTGCTTGCTGTGCGGCCGACCGTTCCTGAATCGTTCGAAGCTGGTGCTGCACATGCGAACTCACATAGCTCCGCCCGAACCCGCACCACCTCCATCAACGCAACACAACTCGACGACCAGTGTTGCTACGGCATCGTCCGAAGGTGGTGGTGGTGGTGGTACGGCTGCGACAGCGGCAGCCGTTGCCGTGGCAGCAGCAGCAGCGGCGGCTGCCGTTGCTTCCGCTGCTCCGGGTGCGAATGCTGAAGACGACGAAGAAAGCCGTCAAATCGAGTTGCTTGAGAGGCGTTCCTATGCGTGCTACATCTGCGGCGCCGATCAAAACAACCTGCAACAGCTCAAGGAACATTTGTTACTCGCCCACCAGGATAGGATCCGCAGTCGGGGACGTGCCAAGGAAAGACCGAAACCGCTCATCAATTGCAACTTCTGCAACCGGCAATTTCGGAGTCAGTTTGCCTACGGAGAACACCTAAGGACGCACACTGGCGAGCGGCCGTTTCCGTGCGACCAGTGTGATAAGCGATTCCCAAGACGCTTCCAGCTGCTAGGCCATCTCTACAACGTCCACAAGCAGTCGTGGGTGGCGGACGAATCTAAGGCAAAGTTTGTGAAGAAGTAGCATTGCTTGTAAAGTAGGATACGAATAGACAGGCTGATCGAACGATGACACAGGAAATGCTCCAACAGGAGCTTAGTTTGTTAACAAACCTTTCGTTTTAATTTTTTTATTTTATTTTTTGATACATTTATAACATTCGAAATTATACCTTTTATTATCTGTTGAGAAGTATAGCATACAATTTTATACTGAAGCTTACGATGGTTTTGTTTCGAACCGGTTTTACTCACGTCCAAATCAATCATGAACTATATTTCTTCTGGCTATCCACCCGTGGGGGCCCTCATCGACAGAACCTAATGGTTTTTTAAAATTTGTTTTAAAAAACAAAAATTTTGGAGATTGGATTTAATTTCTCATGAAAAGTGAACTTCTGAAGTAGAATACTTCTCTCAGGGAGTTCGGCTACATAGGGATGTGAAATGGAAATCTAAAACCGAAAAAAGTGAAGAATATGTCCAATTTCAAATGCTTATAAATCGATTAGTATTCGATGGATTTCCTTCGTTCTTGCAGCAATAGATTGGAAAATCTTCTAAGATTCTTCCCAAAAGAAGTTAATTGTAATTTTATTATTCACACTATTGTACTATTGAAAATAGTCAAGCCTTGTCAAAACGAAAAATTCGACTTCTGATTGGTCGTTATATGATTGCTTCCCAAGCACGGTCGACAGAATCATATACCTTGCAATTGAAAACATGCTATTTGGCCTATATAAGAGCCTGTTTCAGCCGAAGCCGCTCATAAAAGTTCTAGACAGCGACAACAGCAGTCGTCCTCCCTTAGCAGCAGCACTAGCAGTGCAGTGGATACCAGCGATGGCGGAAAGCGGCCACAGCTGTGGCGTAGCATTAGATAGCGCACTAGTTGCAGCGGATTCCAGCAACGATAGCAGCTGGGCCAGCTGATGCAGGGACAGTGGATACCAATGGCAGCGTATAGCGGCCACAACTGTGGCGAACTAGTTGCAGCGGATCGATAGCGGCTGAAGCAGTGAGGCACTTTAGTGAAATGCAGTCTCTGTGCGATAGTGGGCACTAGTAAATGCATTCAATGAAAAGTTGACTCATTTTGACAACACGTGAGCCGTCTAGTTTTGAGTGTTATATCAGCATTTCATTGTTTACTTTATCACAAGGAATACTTTATTCGCCCTGTCAGTGATAACGCAAAGATGTGATCGGCATCTTATCCGATACTAAAATGAACAACAAATTTTCCTATTCAGGATGACATAAAAACTTGATTGAAGAGTTAATATTTTCTAATGAGTTAATTCTCATTTTTAAATTTGTAAAAGTTATAAATTTTACTCTATTTCCGTGTCTCAAAACGTACTCAATTTTTTTTCCTTCGGTCATGAGCACGACATCCGAAAAAATTTCATCTCAAAATTCAAAAATCGTCAAGCCTCAACCATGACAAGCAACTTACTATATTATTGAAAATGGTCCATCCTTGTTGAAGCGCAAAATTTGATTGATCTGATTAGTCAACGTTTATTTAGGGAGACTGGGGGTAAGCCCGGCCCCCTAAGGAAAATGATTCTTTAGTAGCATTTGATGGCGAATATTGTTATATTTCTTTCACAGAATCATTGCCCAGATTGTTTTCTACAAGATATGAAGGTTTTCAGTACTTTCAAACTGTTATTTTACAAGGAATAGTGAAGTTTTGAAACTAAGATGAAAACGACGTATAGCAATCAGTGCGGGTGAAACCGGCACCCCTTGGGGGTAACACCGGCACCTAAGTTTGTTCATGAATTAACTCGAATTAACTGAACCAATTTGAATTCGGAAACCGCCGAATGAGAGATCTTAAATTTCTGTATGTTACTGTTGAGTTTGGTTGTTGTCGGTTAGCTGGTTCTGGGCAGATTGCCGGAACAAGTTCCGGTGAACATTATATATAATCAAAGAAAAAATTTGATACTCGGCAAGCCTATCATGAGGCACTTTAAATCATATCATTAACTAGTTTCATTGAAGCCAGGATCACATTGACCACACCGGAGCATATTTCAAATACCACCGGGAAAGCCGTCAGTTTTGTGACTTGATTCAGTACATTTGGCACCTCTAATAACTCTTGGAATCATTCATAAATCACAGAAGAGGTTGGTTCTAAGTCGATTAATTAATTTATTTATCAGCGAGACATCAGTAATAGATGAGAAATATGTGTCAGTAACATAAAACTAGCCTCAGACCATGTCGGGCTTACCCCACTTACTGGGTGACGGTGTTACCCCGACAGCACACAATTTTTTGAAAAGAGTATTTCTACAAATTTATTGCTTCAATTTACCTCAGATCGAATTCCTGTGATTGCTAACAATACAGGCAATGAATTGTAGAGCAACGAAAAATAATTTTAGTCTTTTCGAATGAATAAGAGCTTAAGTTCCCCTCACGAAAAATTACATCCATTTACGCTTCAGCTGCAGTAGCGCATGTTTTGTCTATTATTTTGACGTTTCACGGTGGCTTCGATGTGTCTTAAAATGTCTAAAATATTAATTACCAACACTTCACATATTCCAAAACACAGTTAATTAGCGTTTTCTAGTAAAATTCTAGGGGTGACGATCTTACCCGCAGTGCCAGGCTTACCCCCAGTACCCCTACTAGAAAAAATGACTGACACGCAAGCAGCCGGGTTATCTTTCTTGTAAAAGTATTCTACTTCAACCTTGCGGTCGTGGCTTTGCACACAACCCTCCTGTTATTTTTTTTTTTTTGCACAAAAGATGGTCGGCGTGCGACCAAACTGAACCAAGCGCCAAAAACATTATTTCGAGTAATCGGCGTTGAAAGTTTTACTTTCCCGTATGTTTTCTGCAAGCTACTGCAGGAAATTTTTGTTATTATGTATAAACTGTTCAAATGATTTCATCTGTTCATAAAAGATAGATTATTATTTTCGCATCCACTGGTGTTGAAAACTCAATTTTCAAAAAAAAGGCGCTTGGTTCGGTCTGGTCGCACGCCGACCAGATAATCAGATTACTGTTACTTGTTTTAAGATTGATACAACTAATTAATCAGTAACGATAAACGGTGCTCCCACAGACCGTTATTATAAAAAAATGCACTAAAGAATCTGAGTACACCATCCGAATCGTTATGACGTCCAGAGTCTCTGGTCGAAATTTCATCAAAATCAATCATCAAAATCATCAAAATCATCATTTTTGAGTAATGCCCTTTTGAAGGTCGTAAAGTACAAAAAAGTGATATAAAAACGACGAAATACTTATTGTAACGCACGTTTTTCAACCACAATTTTATGAAATAACTTCCAAAATAGTTTCTACACATTCCAAGTATTATATTTCAAGACATGAACAATTGGTGAGAAGATTTATTTGAAAATCTCACAGTGCATCGTCTATACTCGAAAAATCGTGATCGTTTTAGATTTAACTGTGAAAAATTGATTTTAGGTACTCAATGTGTTCAGCAAAATTGTTCCATAGAACAAGACCTTTGGCGTTCTTGGTTTTTCGATCAATCCACCTAACAGTTAGGTAAGAAAAATATTTTTTTCTAATTTTCAATATACCAGATTACTTCCTTCTGCAAAGTTGTGGAAAAATTTAAAAGAAAAATAATTTCTGAATACTGCGATGTCCTATCTGTACGTTGGACACGACAAAATAGAGCTTTTTGGTGAAACACCCCTCCTTAAAATCAGTTTTTTCTCTATACTTTGTCTGTGATGGTCAAAACAATAAATTTTACAAAGTCTCGAGGGAAGCTTAGTTGAATGAATAAAATCTTAGAACATTTTGCGTTGTTTTGACTATTATAGACAAAAAACTGATTTTAAGGAGGGGTGTTCCACAAAAAATTCTATTTTGTCGTGTTCAACGTACAGATAGGACATCGCAGTATTTAACAATTGTTTTTCTTTCAAATTTTTCCTCAACTCTGCTGAAGGAAGCAATTTGGTATATAGAAAATTAGAAAGCATATTTTTTTTTACCTTACTCGATACTTCAACAACACTTATTTGAAGGATTGAGGAAAACATTTTTTGTGAAGTGTGTTTTGCTATGGAAAAAAAATAACTTCCAAGTGCAAAGTGAGCGGTGAATGGAACCCTCACGGTGAATGGGCACTGTACGGTACTTGTGTAACTACATGATGGATTACAATGATCAATATGTCGTTGGATTGATAAAATGATGGACAGTTTTGTGATACTTTAATTATTATTATTACTTCATTGTTCAGCAGTGAAAATTGGTGGAAAGCTTCAAGATCGAATTTCCACGAACAATGAATCAATCACGTGCGAGCATGCCTAGCACGGACTTCATTAGTAGATACAAACCATGTTGGTGTAGCGAGGCAGAACCCACAAAACGCATTTAACTAAGGACATGGAAATGAATGCACGGAAAAACGATTGACTTCAGTTTACCTATTATCTGTTCTCGAGAGGGCTGCAGTTGATTAGCTACTGAAAGAGTGTAAAAATAATGTTTACTAGTTCGAACGGTTCATGGATAACGAATCAAGCGGAAGATTCAAAAATCTCGCTTTCGCCTTCGTTCACATATGCACTTCATAAAAGCACCTGTCATTAACATTGCAAATTCGGGGAGCAATTAAAGCCGTGTCAAACAAAACTCTAAGAGATGCAAATGTGATGGTATTGTGTGCCCAAGCCTCGAAAAGAATTAATTTTTGGAACGCTTCGTTGCGGTTATCTTTTGATTACGCTTTCAGAAAATTTCAAACCACCATTCCATTTGAAATACAGCTTCGAAAGAGTATGAGCATCCTTCGCTGAGTATAACTATTCTTATACATTTTTCAAAAGTTTCGAAAAAGAAATTGTTTGCTAGACCACGGCTGATACCCTATCCGCAGCTCACCACTTGAACTTACTTTACTTTTAGGGCGACAGATCGTTGAGATCCTATGCCGAATCCAGAATACGCCTTCACAAAACTTGGTCTTGGGCTACTCCTCTCCAGTCTCCCCTTACATCCGCTGTTCTGGCATCCTCTTCGACAGCACACATCCAGCGCGTGCGAGGTCTGCCTCTGCCGGTTCTCTACTAAATATTATCTTTGCCGGTCGCTCATCCGCCACCCGTGCTACGTGGCCAGCCCACTGTAACCTGCCGTGTTTCATCAGTTTGACAATATCAGCGTGTTTGTATACTCCGTACAGCTCGTGATTTATGCACCTGCGCCACACCCCATTTCCTAGTTTTTCACCGAGTATTGATCGCAGGATTCTACGCTCAAAGACTCTAAGCACTCGTAGATCGGCTACCTTCCACGTTCACGATTCATGTCCGCAGAGCGCCACCTGAAAGAGAGTCCTATAGAGCGCACCTCGTCGTCACATGTCACGAGAGCACCAAGATAAACAAATTCGTCGATCACTTCGAAAGTATCTCCATCCATCTCCACCAACATCAACATCCGCAGAACTACCACGCTCTCTGCCAGCCACCATGTACTTCGTTCTGGTAGTGTTTTTGGTGAGTTCAATTCTCGCAGCCTCCCCTTTTAAAGCCTTAAAGCCCTATGGTTAACACCAATTATATCAATGTCGTCCGCGAAGCCTAGAAGCATGTGGAACTTCGTGATGATGGTGCCATTCCTCTGCACACCTGTCCTTCGCATTGCACCTTCTAAAGCTATGTTGAACAGCAAGTGCGAGAGCCCGTCACCTTACTTTAGACCATCTAACGTCACAAACGCGTCCGAAAATTTGACCGCTGTCCTGACACTTGATGTGAATCCGTCAAGCATCGCACGTAACAGTTTAATTAGTTTAGAGCTCGTTGCGTTTTACTGTATCGTACACCGCCTCAAAGTCAATAGACAGATGATGTGTCTGCAAGTTGTGCTCTCGAAACTTATCGAGGATCTGTATCAAGGTGAACATATGGTCTGTTGTAATCGTCCCGCTGGTTTTCGAGCGGTATTTGGTATTCTCCAACAAAGGCTTCCTGCAACGGCCTTAGTCACTGTAACAAGATACGGGAGAGAATTTCATAGGCGGAATTGAGGAGGGTTATGCCTCGATAATTACTAAAGTCGAGTCTATGTCCCTTCTTGTAGATAGGTATATGAATCTTTTCAATTAGTCAGTACATAATTGTTCTTAGAACAATCTGGTGAATTGCACTATCCAGCCATTCGCTCTCGACTTTTTTAAGTTCGACCGGTAAGCCGTCCTTCCCAGCGGCGGGGTTCTTCACGGTACGCCTTGCCACCTGCCATTTATCGGTAATCAGTTTCCCCTCCCTGTCATTACACATGGCAGGTACAAGCAAATTCCGCTTTCTGATTCCGTTTATCGCTCTATAGAGTCTTCTCATGTCGTGCCTGGTGAAGCGATCCTCCGCCTCTACGAGGACGTGATCGTAGTGCTCACGTTTCTTACGGCTTACTTACTTTACTTTTACGGCGACAGACCGATTATCGATCCAATGCCGAATCCAGAAAACGTCATCATGTCACTCGGTCTTGGGCTGCTGTCCTCCAATCTCCCTTAACACCTATTCACGGGCATCCTCGTCGACAGCACACATCCAACGAGTGCGGGGCCTACCTCGAAGATTTCTCAATCGAGATTTCTGCTAAATATAGTCTTTGCTGGTGTGTTTTATTCGATCCGCAACCTGCCGTGTTTTATTCGATCCGCAACCTGCCGTGTTTTATTCGATCCGCCGATTTGTACACCTGGTTCATGGTTCATGCGTCTACGCCAAACATCATTTTCTAGTTTGTCGCCAATGATTCAACGCAAAATCCAACGCTCAAAAACACCAAGAGCTCGGCCTCTTTCAACGCTTCATGCTTCATGGCCGTAGAGGGCCGCGGAAAGAATAAGTGTTTTGTAGAGTGCAAGTTTAGTACGGGTTTACGGGGCCTCAGCTGGTTGAGCAATCTCTAGAAGGCCTTGTTTGCAGCTGCTATCCGTCTTTTTTCTCACGGCTAACCCCGTTGTCACATGTCACCAATGTAGCCAGGTAAAGAAATTCGTCGACTACTTCAAAAGTTTCCCCATCTAACACCACCTCAGCAACAACATCCGTCGGACTACCACGTTCTCTACCAGCCACAAAGTATTTCGTTTTGGCAGTGTTAATGATGAGCCTTGTTCTCGCAGCTTCCCTCCCGAGAGGTCCGGAGGCCTCTTCCACTGCTCTACGGCTGATACTAATGATTTCGATTGCGTCCGCAAAACCTAGAAGCTTGTGAGACTTCGTAATGATGATGCCGCTTCTTTGCTCGCCAGCCCTCCGTATAGCACCCTCCAATGCGATGTTAAACAATAAGTTCGACAGCCCGTCTCTCTACTTCAAATCATTTAACATCACTAAGGAGTCCGATATCTCACCGGCTATCTTGACGCATGGGTGGCGCAGGCTACCTCCAACTTGATCCTCGATCTCCATTTGAGTACCTCCAGGTGTGCTTACGTATATTCCGGGGTGCAAGATAAGCGCTAAAGATTGCCAGACCTCTGGCTGCAACGAAATTGACAAGCCTCAGGCCGCTGTCGTTCGTAGTAGAGGGAAGGCTTTCTCTACCAATCACGAGGCGGAAGAATTTCTTCTGCCCGTCCTGCGCATTTTTATCCCCGATGACGATCTTGATGTCGTGTCCTGGGCACTCATTATACGCCTTTTCCAGAGGCTCATAGAACTCACTTTATCAGGCTGTAGTTGAAAAAATTTCCCTTAATTCTCAAAACGCATATACGGTCACTGATTGGCCTCCATCTAATGACACGCTTCATCTATTTCCCTATGAGCACAAAACCGGTTCCCCTTTCTGCTTTTACGCCGCCATTGTAGTAGATGTAGTATCTGAATGAAGTCCCCGCAATAGGATCTACTGCCCGAAATTCTCGTTCTCACGTTTTCGGCCACCTCCACATTCACCTTCTGCAGCTCTCTAGCCAGGATAACTTACATTCCAAGTACCGAGTTTCCAATAATCGTTAGCCTTTTTCGTTCGCCTAAGTCCAGGCCGATCATTCCGTTCCGTATTTATATCTGGATTGTTCGTAATATTTTGTATTCGGTATGCTTGCTAGGGCTGCAATATCTAGTCTCCCGCTCCGAGTCAGACGCTGTTGTATACCGCCCCTTACATGGGAATACAGCCGTGTACGTTCCCCCTTCCCAGTCAGCATACGACCATAGTTTCCACCGGGGGTTGGTTACCCGATCTCCGCTAAGGTCACTCGTATCCTGGTCGGCACCTCGTGGAGGTTGGGATAAGAACTGTTGGACACAGGTGAATCACCACAATAGGGTCTCAAGTGACTCGTGCCCAGTCATTTACCAACCACGTTTCTTACGGCAGTGAAACCTTTTTTCGGCAGCTCTTGCCTCCTGGTATTTCTCCCGCATCTGACGCGTCACACGATTAGCTGCTACTAACGTGTTGGTGAAGGCCCGGTTCTTCTATTCCGTCACCTCTAGACACTCAGCATCGAACCACCCACCACGCGCGGTTCCCGTCGTCATGCTTATCACTACTTGCGCTGTTTCGCTGACCGCATCATGGATGTGCTTCCACTGGTCGTTCATGTCCACTCCAGCTGGTTCGCCGATCAATCTATCAACTTTCTGAGTATACTCTGCAGCAACTCCTTCCGCTGATAACCTCTTGATGTCCAGACGTATTTTCCTTGCCGATCTCAATTCAAATATGTTGGACAGCCGGGCGCAACCTACCACGAGATAGTGATCCGAATCGATGTTCGGCTCTCGAAAGGACCGCACATCTATGACGTCTGAAAAGTGCCGGCCGTCGATCAGCATGTGGTCGATCTGGGAGCAGGCCTCTCCATTGGTGTGTCTCCAGGTGTGCTTCCGAATGTTCAGTCGTGCGAAATGGGTACTACAGATGACCATTCCCCTGGCCGCGGAGAAGTTCATTAACTTCAAGCCGTCGTCGTTGGTGGTAGAGTGAAGGATTCTCTACTAACAACGGGACGAAAGAACTCCTCTCGTCCGACTTGTGCGTTCGTATCTCCCATGGCGATCTTAATGTCGTGTTGTGGGCACTCTTCATACGTTTTCTCAAAAAGCTCATAGAACTCCTCCTTTACGTCGTCGGTTTTATCGTTTGTCGGCGCGTACACGTTGATAAGGCTGTAATTAAAGAATCTGCCCTTGATCTTCAATACGCATAGATGGTCCTCCACCTAGTGACACGCTCCATTTGGTTTACTAGTAGCACGAAACCGACGCCCCGTTCCGCTCTGTTACCGCCACTGTAGTAGATGTGGTACTTGAAAGAAATGCCCGCGGTCGGATCAACCGCCCGGAATTCACGTTCTCCGGTTTTAGGCCAACGCTCCTCTTGTATGGCTGCTACCTCCACTTTTGCTCTCTGGCCAAGATGTCCGTGTGTGCCGGTTCGAGCAGAGTTTTAACATTCCAAGTACCAAGTTTCCAATCGTTGTCCTTTTTCGTTTGCCGATTGTTCCGATTCGTAACAATCTCTGGATTGTTCGTAGTATGTTCATTTTAGCATGCTGCATGGCATGACTATCTTCTGTTGATTGCTCGTATCCCAGTCGGTACCACGTGGAAGTAGGGATAAGAGTTACTGAGCATTCGGATTTGGACCACGCTGGGGTCTATTTTATGCCCACTAGTACGGGTGTACTGCTGGTACGCACTGTCCAGTCGTTTACCAACCGTACAGTTGTACCACAGACAAAAGGACGTGCCTCTTCGAAGAAAAATCCTGAAAAATCTTCGTCTATGTTCGAAACGTTACACATATGCGCTACTATGTCAGCTTATTATCAACTAATTAGTTTTCGTAGAACCGGTTTTTGTCGATACTTAAGCGACTCCAGCGGCATGACTGACAGTTTTTGCCTTTTTGCTTATAGCGACACCAGCGGCATTACTGCCTACTAATAAAAGTTACAAAATTTATGGACGATAAAATCATCATCGAGTGGAACGTCTGTTTGTTCGTAATTTTACTGTGTTCGACGTCAAAAGTGAATTTTCCAAGTTACGAGAACGGTAATACACTGGAGTTTTCGGCATTCGGAATGTAGAAGCTCTCTGTTAAATCCAATTGTTTTATCCTGTATTACTAGTGCAGTATAATAATATTTATATAAGATAAGTTTTTTTTTTGTATAATTTCGGCTTTATTTGTATTGTTTGGGTTTTTACAGCTAAAGTATTTTTGTTGCCTTGAACATTTAAATCGCAGTCCTATTATATTGTTATAGTCCCTTTCTTCCGTTCCACTGGGGATGTTTTGGAAATTGTCACAATAAGCAATATGTAGTTTTATTTACTAAAACAATTCAAAAGCGTATCAGTTTGTTGAAAATTATTCAAATTTTAACGAATTAAAGGTGTTCATACAAAGAACTCGGAAATGAGCGATATATAGATAAAACTAAGACCCCAAAGAATCCAGTACGCAGAAAATGAAAGCGTTTGTTACTGCTGTAAATCGTAGTTCTCAGGGTTCGATAAATAAATAAACATTTCCCTAAAATCGATTATTTGAACAAAATTGGAATAATCCGTTTGTTTTGTTTCATTATCAGTATGGCTAAGTATTTATTTTTGTTTAATATTAACGTTAAGCATTCACATCATCAATTCAATTGATATCGCCTTCAATAGTCAAGCTTGGTGCTCTTGTTTCAGTATGCGAAGGTAGTTTTCTACTTGTTTTGCTGGTAATTTTCTTACTATGTAATCAACTTGGATTTTTCGAACATGAACCTGATATCATTCGGCTCATTTCTTCACCAGCCCATAATTAACGGTAGGAAGGTCAAAGGTGTTGAGCAACCTGTTTAACTTGAATCTGTGGGATACCGAAAATATCATAAACTTAGACTGGTTACTAAAACCTATGCATGAAGCGAATGGACTCTGCACTGGTATAATATCTTCTGATTTTTCTGTGAAGAAATTACTCGCAGATTATTTTGTTCATGCCAACTAGGGTATCGTGATATTCACGACATACGCCACAACATAGTGTTCTGAAACTTACCACACCATTGATAACACTATCTCTTCCGGTGACAAATCTGGATTGTCATCCTGAACTTCATCCGGAATGCTGAGTCCCTTATCGTTGCTATTGCTACCAGCTTCATCTTCTTCCTCTTCTTCTGCATCCGGTTTAACAATGATCTCATCTGGTTCATATTGAACGTTGATGTCGATTGCTTCTTGATTCGTGTCCAAATCCACGGCCATATTTTCTTTCTCCTCCGCAGCAAGCTTTTCCGGTGGTGAATCAGTTGCACTACTGGTGGTGTCCGCTGGAAAAGTGGATGGCGTCGTTGGTGTAAGACCAGCATTGAACGGGTAGTCAATTTCTTCTAGCCCGTCTGGCGCTGCCAGCTTTGCCAGTTCTTCCCGTAGCTGCCGGTATTGCCTTCGCAGAACCATTGCGTTGAAGGAAATCGTCCGTCCGGTTCTTTCGTTTTGTAAAGGTTTACTAAGCTCGGCGATCCAGTTCTCGATTTGCACACAGATTTCGTTCCGTTTTAACCAGAAATGTGCGTGAATGACCTGGGCAGAGAAAACAGTGGAACGCAGTTCAACTAGGTGGCTGAATAATTATTTAATATAGTCTAATAATTATGTATTATTTTTATCTGGTAGGAAACTTTCATTAGTAACCCTCCTGTAATAGTATAGGGAAGGATCCAAGGTTTAACCTTACTTTAACAGAATTTTTTTTTTCTAGCAGATATCGGCAGGGCTGGACCAGTTGAATGTTTTTGAATTTTGAACATGTTTTTTCAAAATACTGATTACGAAGAATGGAAAATTGAATTTAACGATTTCATTTATTTAATACTTGGTCCCAAAACTTTCTATAAATCCTGATAAATATTTTTTAGGACAGGGTCAAGAGAAGGTTGAAATAGTAGCATACATTTTTCTAACGAACAAAAAAACATGGAGATTTTCATCAATTTTCGTTCAATCGAAATTTTTAGTAGAAGTATTAGGTGCAAGTAAAGTACCATACTCACATCTTTAAAGCAGGGACACGGGTTTTTAAGCTGTTCGAGCATAGCATATCGTACGCACGCTTGATAGATATTACTATTATACTCTCGGGAACTGTGCGTTCCGCTAGGTGTACCTCGACTCCGCTCGAAGCCAGGCTCATTGAAGTACGGCTCGGGAACCAATATGAGACTTTGAATCGATACAAGAACCTGCAAAATGCATTATTATTAATAAAAAAACAGTATGGATGTGCAATCTATTAAGCCAACCTGGAGAAAGCTCGACGTATGCGCGTTCCATTTTTCCTCTGGCCGACCGTGCCAGGTATTCAGAACAGATAAACACACCTTGCCGTCATTGTACAGGTTTGGGTTGAACCGAACCGTGTTTCGACCGGTCGTCTCTAAATTGATCATCATCGGAGAGTTCGGATAATCGGGTGGAAAGTAGACGTCAAACTCGAAGCAGCCATTCGCGTACGGTGTGTCAGCTGGGCCAGTGATAAGGACTTTCATTATATCCAAACGATCGGTATCACATCGCACGAAGACAGAACTACTATACGACAGTGGTAGACTGGTGGAAAGTGTCACTGTTTCCTGTGCCAATCGTTTCACCCGTCCGGGATGACCCCTGTCACCGGCCATGCGTACGTTGGTTTCGAAATGGTGAGAAATCGTGAAACGGTAACCGTTGTCGGTTTCTGCTATCATTTCGTGCGTGTCTGCAACAAACAACGAAATGGAAAATTTATTATAAAGCTGTAAGCAATGTTCGTTCAACTGTCCAGCCGAGATTCGAACATAGGAATTATTGAATAAGCTGTTATCAATAATAATTTGTATCGAACTAACCGAATTGAAGCGCTTTCATTATCTCCAAATATTTATCCTCGACGGATTTCGCAACAGGTCGTTGGATATATTCTTTCTTTTCCTCCTCAGTGATAGTGTTCTCCAAATTAGTTGCACTTTGCACTAATATTGATGTTTCCTGAATGTCCGGTATTAGCAGCGCTAGTCCTTCGTCGTCCCCATCGTCTAGACTTACAGTGATCTTTTGCGTTTGACCTTTCAAGTTAGACTTCTTGTTTACTCTGAAATATTAATAAACGTTACACTACAGAAATGATGAATATAAGTATTGAATACTTTAGTCGACTGGCATAAGTGTCTACACAAGCCTTCATGTTAGACAGTAGTGAAGCAATTGAGATCTTGCCTTCGTTGTTTCTGTTTACCAACAGTGAGACCAATTGGTTAGAGAGTGAAATAGCTCGCAAAAGTTGGAGAATTGCTCGGTACAAGGGAATGTGCCGTGTGATGTCCAAAACTATTAAATGAAAAGCCATCATAAGTATTGGAATGTGACCGTAACAAACCACTGAGGTTACCTGAATCATTTCTTAGGTACGAACTCAGAGCAGGAATCAAACAGGACTGCTGCAACAAGTCGAGAAATATAGGAGGTAGCTCAGGTAGTGTTTCACTACATTCGCGGTAACTCAGTTCCTCGCTTTCTAGGTTGCTCGGAATTTTATCACCAGGGTTAATATAGCTTGATAGAACCTAAAAAAATAAGACCATATAAACTATTTTCTTCCAACAATATTTGCAATAATAAACCTGTAGCAAAACAGTCACATGTTCCTCTTCGCTTTTTTGACGAAGTAGAGCCTGTTCTACGTTCCACGATTGTTGCGTTGAGCCTGTTCCGAAGCCGGTTCCTTTCGCCCAGTACATGTGGCTTTTGTCGTCTGAGTTTAGTTGATCATCGGCATTGATTCCACTGGTGGCGGTTGTTGCAGATTTATTGCTGGCTGTTGCTTGAATCTAAAGTAAACGAAAATTTAGGTTCTGTCCTCACCCAGCAAACACGGTTACTTACGTTTTCCGAAGAGCTTGAATTACTTCCAGAGCTTCTACTGTTTTGATGCGTAAAAATACTCAAACAGTTCAGCACAAGATGAACAGCACCAACTTCGATGACCATTCGTCGTAGCAACACTCCATCATCTGTAGTTAATGGTGAGCTGTCCAACAGCTGCCGGAACACTTCGAACGGGAGAGTTGGTAGTGAAGACGAAAGCGCTAAACTGTATATTTCGTTCCCTTCACCGTCCCCGGTGACTCCAAGAATTAGACGTAACAAACATTGCGCACGAAGTTTATCTCGAAGCAGTACCTCCGAATAGGCTGGCAGTTTTAAAAACAGTGCAAATGCCGCCAACGAATGTTGCGGAACCGCAGAAATTGCTTGCGTTTTGGGGGAGTTTTCCGCTAAAATATCGTCCAAGTCCTCATAGATCTCCTCATTCTGTTCCACTTTTACCCACTCGTTACCGGGCGGGCTTTTATCTTTGTCTCCAAATTGTTGTTGGGCTTTTGGAGTTTCTGGATAGACTGTCGGTAAATAGTGGGCAAGCAAAGACAATCCTCCGCGACTGGAGAAAATTTGCAGCGGTGAAGCAAGTGGAATGAAATCCGCCGCTTTAAGAATTGGAGTTGCGTGCGATGGGCTGCCACTTTCACAGGTAAGATCAATGTCGGACTTATTTTTAGATTCGATCTGCAACGATAAATGTAAGATGAGTACACTTCAAATGAAAAATTCAAACACATACCAAATTCAAATTAATACATGGCGTCGATAGGGACACATCAACAGATTTTAGCATAGCCAGAATCTGAGAAATTGTTGCATCACTCGTTATCAATCCATTAGGTACAGCTGAATGCGTCAGCACAACGCCATCCGGAGTATTGATTTTCGTATCATCAACTTTCATTTCTACGATCAAAAATAAAACAATTAAGTGCCATGTCACCTATGCAAATTCATGCACTACTTACTAAACATTGACATGATGTCTTTTTGTTTCATTGTAGTTGCCTGATTTTTAGCCTCCTTCAAGCGCTTATCTTTAGCAGTGACACCGGCTGCAACACTAAGAAACTCCATCCCCAGTCCCATTTCCCACAATTCCTTTCGGCTATCGTTACTACCGGGCATATGAATCATATTGGAAGATCCTGCTAGCACTTCATTCATGCGACTATCCGACGGTAGGTTCGGTATGATTTGATTGTAAACCGTTGCACAATGATCCAAGATTTCCTGACATTTCGAGTTGGCACTCAAGTAGAACAACAGGAAATGTGCGTTTGACCGTTTTGAGGGATGGTTACTCACGTTATACAAATTTGGCTCTTTACTTTGTAACGGTAAGTCACTTTGAACAGCGATCATAATTTTCTCGCTTTCCAACAATATCTGCAGTACTAATCTGCGAGTGAATCCTGATATACAGGACTTGGAGCCATTGTTAATCCGGTTGTTGATGCCGGTGCAACTAGCAGAATTATTATCAGCGGTGGTCGAACTGCTACTGCTAACATTCGATTCAGACTTTCTTATAACGGAAATGAGGTTTACAGTGAGTACTTCCTGGTTCCTTGGATGGCAGGAAGTGACATTTGAAAGGAACTTAATAAGGCATTCTTCTAAATCGAGGCAGGCTTGAGGTGTCACTTCCAGTGCATTATTAGGTAGTTTGTTGTTGCACAACAGCAACAGAATTGGTTCCCAGAAAATTGAACCCTCGAAGCCTCCAAGCCAGTCACGCATATGACCCTCGGAGCATATTTCCGTAAAGAATTCCAAAATTTCGGTTACCTTTTTTATACCTATCATTGGATATGTCAATTCTCTTGAATTGTGACCGGAATATTTATGATGTTCTTTGTCAGCATCGGTCATACACGAATTCGATTCTTTCGGTACTTTGCAACCGGCAAGATCTTCTTCGTCAATCTTCTCACGATTATCTCGTTCTACGCTGCCGGAAGTTGAATTGCTCCTCTGGGTCTGACTGACACTTAGCGCACGATGACAAAACTCCAATATAACGGATGTCAGCAAATTTGGTAAACCAGAGTCGATCAGCTGTTGCACGGCCAGAGGCGATTGACAGGCCATTGAAATAGTCGATAACTGCGACTTGGACAAATTGAGCCGGGAAAGATCCTCTATCACTAAATGGCTATACCATTCGGCAGCATCCGATTCTTCCTGTTTGATGTCATCGGTAATACACTCGCCATCTTTCCGGTCATCGGAAATCGAAGCAGTCAAGTCGGTTGACAGATTCGGAACCAGCACACCCATTCGCTTCAACAGCATGGTAAATAACTCCGGTCGTATGCAACAAATTGAACATAACACAGCATCGATAGCTTTCTTCAGAGGTTCGTCATGCTCAAGTTCTTGATTCCAATCGTAAAGAGTTTCGAACAGTTCCTTGGTAATCATACTGGGTAGGTCAGGGATTAAATCGATAGCATAAGCCTGCCACAGAATAGAGGCAAGACATTTGATAAATCCACTGTAAGGGTTGGTGGCATGCAAAACGAATTTATTGGTCTGATTTTGATGATAGCGTTCAAACAGTCGTTGAATCCATGCCAAAACTGCTTCCAATCGATCACGCGTAAAATCATTCTGGGTTGTACACAAATGATACAAAAGGTCCGATATAGAATCGTTACACAGCTGAAACGTTTGTGGAATGCTTTCTTTCAGTAGAATATTAATTAATTTCAGTCCGAATTCGCGGCTATACAGTCCAAGCTTTAAAAGTACGGTTTCCAAGTTCTGGAGAGCAATATTCGGGCTGCTTGGGGCAATGTTTAGCAAGGAACAGCACGCCTCGAGAAAACCCGGAACTTCGGTCGCTGCCATAATAACTTGGTTGGAAAGAAGTTGATCTGAAGCATAAATAACAACGCTGAAGCACTGGGCGAGGATCCTGAGCCATCCTAAGCTTGTTTTCGCCACCTTGTCGTCTTCGTTGTTATACTCATTGAGAGCATCACCACCAGGTTTCGATACACCACCGGAAAAATTCCCATTGGCCCAGTTAGAAGTACTTGCTGTGCCGTAGTTAGCGTCACTGAATGTAGTTGTTCCGAGCACTGAAATTTGTGTCAGTCCAATGTTTGTGGCATCGCGTGGTCGATACAATCGGATAATTACGCTGGTCGCGATTTCTGGCTGAGCGAATTTCAATCGAATACATGTCATACCGACCGTTGATATTGGTTGTGTGATTGGAATGGGACCAAGGTTACTATCTCGGGTAATTTCTATTGCCACGGCAGACGGACACGAGCCAAGTGTCGAAACATGTGGTTGAAGCTGTACTTCCTTCAACAGCACTGCCGTTGGAAGCGTGATAGTCAGATCAACGTGGGACTCGTTGGGGTAGAACAGGTAACTCCAAGCTGGATTCCGTGCTCGTCTATGTGATGCAATTGGTGCTTGAATCAGAACATCCGCAGGTTGAGCTGTTTGATTTTCCGACGATATAGTACAATAGGGTGCGAAATTTATCAGGCCGTCTTCATTGCGTGGATTAGTGATGGAACTTTTCTTCGAAGAGCTCGAGTGAGAGCTCTGAATATTCGACGATTTGGATAGACGCTGCATAATCATGGATACTAGACTAGGTTGTGTATTAATCAGTGCCCGGTTACTTCTAACCAGACTTTCACACAGCACTTTGATGCCACCCATTTCGGTGAATATTGCGACAGAAGAAGACGTTTCCAGAACTTTTAGGATGAACCACAGAAAGGGCTCTGATAACTGGAGTTTAGGCATAGCATGACACATGATTGCGGCATTGTTTATGTAGTCGAACAATGGTTTCACTACTAAAACATTCTGAGTGGCAGTGCGACTGAGATAAAGTAGCAGCTGGAAAACGGCGTCAGCTACGGTTTGTGGCTCACTAAGAGTATTGTTTTTCGCTTCATTTATGGTAGAGGAATACATTGAAGAAGCCACGAGCATAGCAAACGATGAGTTGGAACAATGTGACAAGGAACTTAATAATCGTGTCATCGTTGGTGTATGCTGTAGAACCGTATCTGCGAAGCAAGGTGTCTTTGGTCTCGGCTCGATATGCTGCTGTTCTGCTTTAATTTCATCTGTCTGGCTTTCGCTGGAAGTGTTAAGTTCATTAAAGGGTGCATTTTCGTATGATGTAGCGCTGTCTTCGCCAGTTCGGGGGTTTTTGGTGTTGACAAGTATCGAAGCTAGTTTAAGCAGATCGATCAGCAGAGTGTTGTCTGTAACGGTTTTGCACTGTCGTGCATTTTCCGATCCAAGAACCGTCGCGAACAGGCTGCCAAAGCGTGTGCCAAACATGTTATTCGAACTGCTTGTTTCTGATGCACGGTAGCAGTACAGTTTTTCCACATTTACAATGTTGTTGTATACCAGATGAGCTGAAATATGATATTAGAAAGTTTTCAGAATTAATGTTCGTGACATTTCGGTTTTCAAAAAACTTGTTTTGATGCCAAATGACTTAAAAACACATGAAAGGTCGAGAACTGGTGTCATCTGAAATATTTTTTTTTGTTTTGACGTGAGACTACGTCTTTCTTCACTATACTAAGGTACCTTCTGGGAAAACTGGATTGAACATGTAACGTTTTTGGTTGGCGGAATGGAAGATTTTAGATGCGAATAGCGCTCAAACAACTGTTCCGATTTCAATAGGTAATATACCGTTGGAAAGCTAAAACATACAAGATTTGTATAACATGATAATTTCAGTTACCATTTCGAAAATAATATGTTCTTAAGATGATAAAACTCGAAAATAAATATTTGATTCTTATATATATTTATATCACTTAAAACATTCAACTCTTTTCTTGAGAACCGTTCGCCCAATCGTTTTGTTGTCAAAGAATGAATTGTATATTTTTGATCAAGCATTCCAATGAAGGTAAGGTTTTTGCTGGAGAACCATGGACAAATTAAGAAAAACGTGTATTTTCCGAAATATAATTAATTTATCGAGCTTAAATTTAAAATAACTCGAAAACCAATGCGTTTAGAATGTTTACTACCAAGAGCTTTTTGATTCAAAATGACTCTCTGCATCTTTTAAAATCATCAGAATACAAATATTTTGAAAAATGTTTGAATTAGAATTTGTATAAAAAAACTAATCTACCATAAAAAAAATATTTTTCATTTCTCCATCCTGGACTTTTTTTTAAAAGTTGCGTATTAACGTCAAGTTTCTTTAAAAAAAATAAGAAAAAAATTCAACACTTTTTTTTTAAATTGAAATTTAATGTTTATTTTTAATTTTTTGTGGTCAAAAAAATTTTTTTTTGTACAGTGTATATTTTTTCTATGGTGCATTTTTAATTCCCTGCAACTCGTTCTCAGACAGTTTTTCTATACAACCAACGGTTTCTGGGCTACAATGCTTCGAATAAAACCTATGCCAAAAGACATACGCCCTTTTAGAATGTAACTCATGGGTGTAAAAAATCGCTCCATCTGTGGAAAATGCTCAGTTTGCTGAGCCAAATACGTGTGCAAAGTTTCATTCAAATCAAAAATGGTCGATATTCGACCATCGGTGATTTAGTGCGATCTTGCTCACCAGTGGTAATCTAATTCAGATATCGTTGTTGGAATACAGCCCGAAACTGGACGTGATCGGCACTGGGGACCTTTGGAGCCGTTGGAAGGGACCATTGGAAGACTTGGAAGCCGTTCGGATGCTGCCGATAGTAATTTGTGTAGGTATAGTGTGTCGTATACCAAGTGTGTGTGTCTGGGTAGCGTTGGTGAGTATATGTGTGTGTGAGAAGCGTTAGCGTGTGTGTGTGTGTGTGTGTGTGAGAGTGTGTGTGAGTAGCGTTAGCCTGTGTATATGTGTGTGTGTATGTATGTGTGTGTGTAAATGTGTGTGTGTGTCTTTGTATGTGTGTGTGAATGTATGTGTGTGAATGTGTGTGTGTGTATGTATGAATGTGTGTGTGAGTGACGTGTGTGTATGTGTGAGTGGCGTGTGTGTGTATGTGTGAGCGGCGTGTGTGCGTGTATGTGTGTAAGTAGCGTGTGTTTGTAAGTGGTGTGTGTATGTGTGTATGTAAGTAGCGTGGGTGTGTCTAAGGAGCGTGTGCGTGTGAGTAGTGTATGTGTGTGTATAACGTGTATGTGTGTGCAAAAATGCATTCATCCGAGGTAAATTTATTCATGAGAAAATACTTTTATAGGCAACAAGTTAATTATTTTTCCTATTAGTTTGTATGCTATGGTTTATGAAAGGTGTAAGTGTTTTTTGTGAAGTGGTCATGGATTGTTGTGTTTGGTATTTGTACGTTTGGTGTGTGTTATATACTAGAGATGGTCGGGTATGGGACCCGTACCCGTCTAATCGAAAATTTTCAATCCCGTACCCGACCCGAACCCGATGTCTGGTTTGTTTAAAATACCCGTACCCGACCCGAACCCGAAAAATATCTATTACAACAACCCGTACCCGACCCGTACCCGAATGAAAAAACGCCGAAATTGCTTGAACCCGACCCGTACCCGACCCGTCCTGGAAAAATACCTGGGTACCTCGCACGTTATACGCACTGATTGTCATTTGTGGTTTCTCAAGGTGATGGCCGAAGTTAGACAAGAACGGAGTGTGAATGTGAACGAATGTTAATGAACCCAGAGTTCCAGGCGGATGGTCCACTATACGGAAGGGGTCCACTATTAAAAGTGCATGTCTGGTAGAGTTAAAAAAAAAACGACGAGTTTTATGTGAACATCTCAGCAAACTAAAATCTAAATATTATAATAAGGTCAAAGTTAATATTGTTTATAACTTGAGAAATTTGCATTTGCCGAAAACCTTTAATTTTTGAGTACAGATTCGATGTCATCGATTCAATCTAAAAATCGGTATAACACAAATATTTCTGTACATGCGGCATCCCTGTTCACAGTGCAAACCAAGACTATGCTATCGCTGTCATATCTCATATACATATTTGCTTCGTACCAAACATCACAATGCACAGTGGGGAATCGGTGGCCACCCGCCTGAATTTTTTTTTACGTCAGCTGTTTCATAATATTTTTCCATTGTTGCTATAACATTCAAGGGCTTTAATCCAAAATTTGGGTGCAATATCATGAGATCTGATTTTTATATGACTTTTCGAAGTTTGGCATACTGACGTTTTTTGACATATGTTTAAAAAAAAATCATTACTTTAAAACGCTCCGCAGCTTCAATGACAGCTTGGATTTTTTTGGCGTCAAAGAAAAAGTTGATTTGTAGTTAGTGTGTATTACCTATTTTGTTTTAATTTAAAAAAAAAACATTTTTTTTTCGCAAAATTTGGCTGATTTGAGGGGTTGTGCGAAAGCTATGTAATTTGTTTCTGTGAGGAGGACGCCCTGTGGCGTTGCTTGTGGTTGAAGATTAAATACTATTTAATAAAAAAGTAAGGGGAAAAATGCCAAAATCAATAAAAATTAGTTAACGTCGGCCTCAAATAAAAAATGGAATGGAGATTGGTGTTCAGCACCCCAAAATTAAGTAAATACCATATTTTTGTCGCATTTATCCACACTTTTTTTGCTTAGCCAGCCCTTGTATTGATTTGCCTTACTGTACAATGCTCTGCGGTTTCGCTGACAGATATGAAAAAAGCCCGGCAGAAATTCCAATTAACTCAAAACGGTTGCAGGAAGAACTATTCACTTTTACATTAGAAAAAGATAACACGATGTCATTCCCTTGGTGCAAAGACTGCCGACAACTGTCAGAATAGGTATTGGCCGATCTCTCGTTGAGTGAGAATGGGCAATTTCTTCTCCGATCTTTCCGATTATCGACACTAAGAAAACACCTAGGTTTGAAACGTTAAAAATTAAATTCTTATAATGCACGAAAATCGAATTACCCGTACCCGACCAATTGAGAATTTTTTAAACCCGTACCCGAAGCCTTGGTTTTTAAATTACCCGTACCCGACCCGAACCCGTAAAATATTTTTTGGCGTTACCCGAAACCCGACCCGAACCCGTCGGGTACGGGTTTCGGGTAAAAATACCCGTACCCGACCATCTCTATTATATACTATGGCCACAGACTAACAGACGTAACACTGGAACTTAGCTCCATCGCCACAAAAAACGATCATTTCAAATTTCCAATCAAATAACAGTCATCACGCGATAATGCCGTCTGGGGCGCTATCATGCAGTCTCATACATATTTTGTGGTTCCCCATTTGACACATGCAGTAACGCTGGCACTGATGTCGACATACATGACGCAGCGCGAACACGACAGCAGATGGTGCTAGTTTTACTAACGTAAAGTACTAGAATCATCCAAACGATGATTTTATTGAAAATTTGTTCTAAGTGTTATGTCTGTTAGTCTGTGCTATGGCTATAGCAGAATTAAATCTTCACACTCACAATAGTCCCACGTCAAGCCTACGTTTGTGCACTCAAGCACATACCCTTTAACTTTTTTTTTTTTAAATGGCTGACTCTCTGGGACTTCAGTTGTTTTTTCAATTGTGGGAGGCAGAGTTCAAACCGTTTAGAATTTATCTTCTGAAATTATGTAATCGCTAGTCTCTCGAAATAACCTGTATAATGATTTACACTATACCTAGCATCGAATAGATTATGTATCGTTAGGGTGGTTCATTTATTCGACATACGGTGGTTTGTGCTATTGTAAGAATATGAGGATAAAATGAAAAAAAAAAAACACCAACAGCAAAATTCCTCAAAATTTGTAATAACATTGTCTTTAGAGTGGCAATGTAGAATTGGAAAAAATACCTAGTTTTACTCTGTGCAAAAAAAAATTATCTTAACCGAAATTAGGATTGTGTCTCATGAAAAATGTTGAATGCTTTTATGTAATTGGCAAAATCATCACAACCTCGTCTTCCTAAAAAATTATGCAGTTTATTAACGACGCAATCAATGGATGCCTTATCACAAATCAGTTCCACAGAAAATGTCCCAGTTTTGATATATTTTTTTAAATTGTCAATTTTGATTTGGCTGAAACTTTGCATAGACGTTTCTATAGGCAAAAGATGCCATTTTGTGCTATTGGTTTAATTTTTTAAAACACGACTCATTTCGTGAAGCTATTGAAAAATGCTATTTTGGGAAGGTATTGATGATTACATATATTTTTAGAGCCAAAATGGTTTGTTTGATTGGTGTGACGTCTTCGGCGAAGTTGTAAATGATTGTTTTTCAAAAAAAAAAAAAAAAAAACAAAAATACACTCTTAAAAAAAGTTTTTGTTTGAATCTAATTAATTATTATAATAACTACAAAAGATTGCCCAAATAATGAAACCGGTCCGATCATAGAGAATTCAGAAAAACAAAGTTATTTTTAAATTTTTTTTTACAGAGTAGAGCAAGATCGCGCCAAATGACCTATGGTCGAATATCGACCATTTTTTATTCGAATGAAACTTTGCACACGTATTTGGCTTAGCAAACTGAGCATTTCTCACAGATGGAGAGATTTTTTACACCCATGAGTAACATTCTAAAAGGGCGTATGCCTTTTGGCATAGGTTTTATTCGAAGCATTGTAGGCCAGAAACCGTTGGTTGTATAGAAAAACTGTCTGAGAATGAGTTGTAGGGAATTAAAAATGCACCATAAAAAAATATACACTGTACAAAAAAATTTTTTTGACCAAAAAAACTTGAAAATAAACATTAAATTTCAATTTAAAAAAAAGAGTTGATTTTTTTTTATATTTTTTTTTTAAAGAAACTTGACGTTAATACGCAACTTTTAGAAAAAAGTCCAGGATGGAGAAATGAAAAATAATTTTTTTTATGGTAGATTAATTTTTTTATAAAAATTCTAATTCAAACATTTTTCAAAATATTTGTATACTGATAATTTTAAAAGATGCAGAGAGTCATTTTGAATCAAAAAGCTCTTGGTAGTAAACATTCTAAAGGCATCGGTTTTCGAGTTATTTTAAATTTTAGCTCGAAAAATTATTAATATTTCGGAAAATACACGTTTTTCTTAATTTGTCCATGGTTCTCCAGCAAAAACCATACGTTCATTGGAATGCCTGATTCAAAATATACAATTCATTCTTTGACAACAAAACGATAGGATAAATAACTCAAGCGCTGTACCTTAGCCTACCTACACGTTCCCCTTGCCGAATGTTTTATAAAAAAATATCCGGAGTGATTCGCGATTAGGGCTCAACTAACAAAATGTAAACAAATGGTTTTATTACACTACTAGTTGGCCCGTAGTGGCTAGCCACTTTCAAATGCGTTTTGAAATATTAAAAGTTGGTATTTAATCTAAAATGAAAATTTTTTTTTAAATATCGAGTTGAAGTTAAAGATGTAACTATGACACTATCGACAATTCGATGCAGATGGCCAGCGCTGGTTTAAAACCTAATTAATTATCTAAACAGCGATAAATTCTTCGTTCAGTAGATCGTGTATTGATTGCTCACTCGAAAACGAATCTGCATATCGCTTCTTATACGGATCCACTGCACAGCTGTTTTCTCCAATATCTAAATACTTTTTCTCCATTATTTGATTATTTTCAAAAAATTGTTTTCTAACGATTTTTTTTTTTTTAATTTCATAACTTGAATAATAGTTCATTTTCTCAATTGTTTGATGTTACATATGTTATATTCAAACTAAACTCACAAAATAACTAAAAATGAATGTGATTTAAGAAAAAAAAAAAACAATTTACAAAAAACATTGCTCATGAAAAAATACTGGATTGCTCAAAAAAATATTTACACATGCAAAAGTTTGTCTATGCAATTTGTTACTAACAATAGCAAAGCTTGGAACATCGAAGTACTGTCCTCTTTTAATCATTGATGGGTAATTCAAATCCCTCTCTAATACCCCGGTATAACTTCACACATGATATATGACGCGCATGAAACATCTGTCATCTGCGTCCTCATTTGATCACCACCACCTTTGTCTACTTCTTTGTTTTCGTCTTCTTCTACATAAGCAAACAAATATTATTTGATAAAAAATAAAAAAAGTTAGCTTACTGTAGCGCATTTGCAGGATAGTAACCTATGTTTAATTTTTAAAATTTAAATTTTTATGTCGATATATCAAAATATCTTAAATCAAAACTGTTGATCAAATTTTACATAATGTTCAAAAATAATGGCCAATAGCTTAACTTGATCCCGGCGCAGAGGAATTAATTTTTACCTCAAAAAATGAATTTCAAAATCTTATTACTCATCAACTATAAACACAAATGACACAAACTGTATTGCAAATAAAGATCAATCTGTTCTTTACTGAATAATTTCGTCGTGAAAATTTTCAAGTATAATTTTTGAACTTGAATCAAAGTTTGAATGTCACTTGTCGGAAATGGGTTTATCTTGTACTCTAAGTTTTTTTGAAACAGCTAAAATTTTCACGTATCAGCAAAATAATTATCCCTTTCTCCGTACATCTCGAACGTCGTAGCAAACTTAAAGAATTAATTTGGGGTACAATATGTGCAGCATGTCTTGTGTAGGTTAAATGTCTCTTCTATTTTTAAAAATATCGAAAAAAACATTATATTGCTTTACCTTCAAGTACAACTTCTTGAGAACATTTTGGTAAATTTTGTTAGAGCTTTGAGTAATATGGAGAAAGTTGGATAGATTTCAAGTGCGGCTTGTCACGCGTTATAAGCTAAACTTGAAACTCGATATGATGTTTTGCATAAAATGGGTTTGGCGAGTTACAGCCGGTTTTCTTCAATTTTTTATAAATGTTTGTTATTAACGTCTTCGGTCGTAATTGATATTTTCAATAAACAAACAACTTTTTGCTATCGAATAACTGTACTATTAAAAAATTACATATTTCAATGCATACAAAAATTGCTACACACTTTAAAAAAACCAAACTGCTTATTTTCTCGAGCAAAAAGATTTATAATCCCCATTATTTTCTTGACTTTTTCATAGTCTATTCTCAATGAACTACAACAGGTACTGCCTTATTCCACTTGACAACCTAATTTTGATGGTAATGCCATGACATTACAGAACTTATTGGACATGTAACGTTCATAATCAACCGACAGTGGTTTGGCTAACTTTAGATTTCATTTACATGCTTGATATCTTTGATACTATGTCTTTCTTACATCCTAAAATTGCCTTCCGCCCTTTATTACGTTTTTGGCGGTTTTTGCCGATGCACCTGCATCAGAACCTATAGCCATGTGCTAATTTAACACGTGTGCCGAATATTAGTTAAGACGCAGTTAGCTTTGATTTCCTTACGACTGAATTCATACCAGGCGAGAGGAGGTGAGTGGAGGACTAAAGGCAAAGGTAACTTGTAGTCAGAACAGGAGTGTTTGCGTTGCTACCCACAAAAAAATAACAAACTTTAGTGTACCACAGCTTCAGAGTTTGCTTGGGAAAAAGGCAATTTGAGTAACTTTCGTTTGTCGTGCGCGTGACTGAAAGACAAGCAAACTATATATATTCCGATTGAGTTTGAAAAGACTTACGAAATTCATGAAAAGAATCTTTTCTTTTGTATAAATCGATAAAATTATTTAAATCAAGCTTTTAGTGAAGGGCGATAAAGCAGTTTACCCGAAACAAAAGATGCTTTGGAAATAGGCCCTTTACATTGTTTTGAAGTAACGGGCTTTTTTGCGAAATATTGCGTAAACAGGCGACAGTAAAAGGCGGATCAACCTTTGTTTTCAAAATACTGACGCAACTGGAGAAAAAATAAAAACAAGGCGAAAGAAAGAGTGTACAGTGTACAGGTTTAATGTTGGATTAAAAAGTATAAGTAAAACTTCGAAAAAACACATCTTTATTACGCTCAATTACAACACTTTTCATCCACTCCTAACATTATCACCTTGTTTATTTACATCGCTCGATTGGTACCCTCGTTTGACACTGATTTGGTTCCTTTGGTTTCATCTTTGCGGGACTCTTATTATAAACATAGACTCTGGTGCAACACTACCTACTTGTTTACTAATAATAACTGCTTGTAAAGTACGCAACCAATAACTACTGGGTTACCTATAATATCTGTTTTCGTATATAAATACGATTGCACTTCTCCAGAAGTGTCAGTAACAGTTTGCATTTTGCATCAAGTGAAAATGGAATACACCAAGCCCAAATGCTGTAAACCCTTTCCTGATCATCGATGCTCATCAAGCTTACGCAAATTAAACGAAAACGTTATTGCAAAATTAAAAATATTGAACAGTCAAGCACATTTTAATACGTCTTTATCAATTTGTGATTCGTGTAGTTGTTGGAGGGATAGTCAAGCCACCATTCATCCCTTCGTTGTTTACTATTCAGAATCTGGAACACTTAAGAATATCAGCCTCATCATAATATCGGAAGTACTCCATCATGATACTGTTGCGATTCAGGTGTTCATTGTCAAATTAATATATTTTTGAAAACAACAATAGAGTTGAAAAAAGCGATATTATTGTCTGATGGAGCTGCCTCACAATATAAAAAAAACTTTGCAAGTCTTTGCAACTTCAAAACAAAATATAACGTCGATGCAGAGTGGCATTTTTCTGCGACTTCTCATGGTAAAGACCCATGCCATGCAATTGGTGGCATATTAAAACGAATGGCAGGAAATGCAAGTTTGTCTAAAGAACATGAACATTCCATTACAAGCGCAAAAGAATTGCATGATTGGTCTAATCAGAAAAATAATAAAAATTCATCAAAAATGTCATTTAGCAGGGTATAATATGAAGAATATTAACAAGGAGTAATTGAATGGAGCAATATTTTCAAAAAATCTATAATAATAGCTGCCACACAAAAGTACACTAAGGTCGCTTTTTACGCGGTTTTTTTTTACGCGGATTCCGGAATTTACGCGGTTTTTTTACGCGGATTCCGGAATTTACGCGGTATTTTTTTTTTGCCCGGATTTCGGTTTCCCTTCACTCGGAATGCAAAATTAACGATGGTTTTTTTTAAGGCGGATTCCGGAATTTACGCGGTTTTTTTTACGCGGATTCCGGAATTTAAGCGGTTTTTTTTACGCGGCAAGTATCCCCCGCGTAAAAAGCGACTTTAGTGTATTACTCTTTTGTTCCGATTTCAGAAAATAAGATACAAACGAAGCTGTTTTCAAAAGATGACGAATCATTTACCTATGATGTATATAAAATATAAGGCGAAACAAGTTCTGTAAAGTATTTATGTCATAAAAAAATATGTTTCTAAGATAATAAAACTCGAATATAAATATTTGATTCTTATATATATTTATATCACTTAAAACATTCAACTCTTTTCTTGAGAACCGTTCGCCGAATCGTTTTGTTGTCAAAGAATGATATTTTTGATGAAGCATTCAAATGAACGTATGGTTTTTGCTGGAGAACCATGGACAAATTAAGAAAAACGTGTATTTTCCGAAATATTAATAATTTTTCGAGCTTGAATTAAAAATAACTCGGAAACCGATGCCATTAGAATATTACCAAGAGCTTTTTGATTTAAAATGACTCTCTGCATCTTTTAAAATCATCAGAATACAAATATTTTGAAAAATGTTTGAATTAGAATTTTCATAAAAAAATTAATCTACCATAAAAAAATTATTTTTCATTTCTCCATCCTGGACTTTTTTTAAAAAGTTGCGTATTAACGTCAAGTTTCTTTAAAAAAAAAATTAAGAAAAAATCTTTTTTTTTAAATTGAAATTTAATGTTTATTTTTAATTCTTTTTGGTCAAAAAAATTTTTTTTTGTACAGTGGATATTTTTTTTATGATGCATTTTCGATTAGCCACAACCCATTCTCAGACAGTTTTTCTATACAACCAACGGTTTCTGGGCTACAATGCTTCGAATAAAACCTATGCCAAAAGGCATACGCCCTTTTAGAATGTAACTCATGGGTATAAAAAATCTCTCCACCTGTGAAAAATGCTCAGTTTGCTAAGCCAAAGTGCAAAGCCACGTAGTGCAAAGTTTCATTCAAATCAAAAATGGTCGATCAAATTTTCGCGTATTTCCAGGCGATTTGAAATGATTTTGCTCAGTACATTTTTATGGAAGGACAGAATTATTATCTATAACTCTGCAAAAAACACTATGCCAATTAAACAAACCGTTTTGACTGTAAAAATATTCTTAATTTCCCATAGAGTGCTCTAGTGGAAATTTAAAATATTTCTACAGCCAAAACGGTTTGTTTGATTCACATAGTGTCTTCGGCAAAGTTGTAGATAATACAGTAAAGTCTTTTTTTACATGGTTTTATTTTACACGGTTCTTTTCTACACGGTTTTTTTGCACGATTTTTCGTTTTCGCGTAAGATTGTTACAGTGAGTAACAGTAACGGTAACGTAGGCTGTTTTTTACACAGTTTCATTTTTACACGGTTCTTTTTTACGACGTTTTTCCAAATAACGCGTTTTTTCCGACGTTTTTCCAAATAACGTGTTTTTTTACACGTTTTTTTTGCACGGTACCTAGAATTGTGTAAAAAAGAACTTTACTGTACATTGGGGTCGCTTTTTACGCGGCTTGTTTTTATAATTTTTTTAAACGGGATATTTTTACTCGATTCAGAAGATTGTACGCGGTATCAAATAAGTTTAGTATGAATATATCTAATCTAATCTTTTAAATGCGGTACAACCAACCGCGTAAAAAGCGACCCCAGTGTAATTTTTTTCTTCATAAATAAATATGCTACTTAAAAAAAATAAATAAAAAAAAGGTTTTGATTTCTCCATGATCGGGCCGGTTTTATTGGTTTGGTGATCTTTTGTAATTTTTATAAAAAAAATCTGATTTAAAAAAAACGAACTTTTTAGATAATTATTTTTATTTTTTTTACATTTTTTAAATAAATATTTTTTTTTATTTTGGGTGTATGTTTTTTAATTAACTCTGCCGAAGACGTCACACCGATCAAACGAACCGTTTTGGCTTTGAGAATATTTGTTATCATCAATACCATTCCAAAATTGCCTTTTTTTCAATAGCTTCTCAAAAATGAGTCGTGTTCCAAAAAGTTTAAACAATAGCACAAAATCTTTTGCCAATAGAAACGTCTATGCAAAAGTTTAGCCAAATCAAAAATGGTCGATTAAATTGATTGCCCATTTTTTTGTGGAATTGCTCCACAATTGAAATTTCGTCGTTACAATCAAGAATTCTGTCATGTTTTTCATAGAAATTCATTTTCCAAGTGGTGTTTCAGCTGAAGATGGAAGATATTTGTTTTGTTGGAAAACACTTGGAAGAGCAAACACCTAAAATGTTGTTATTGACATCACTTTCCAGAAAAATATATACTTCAGCACTTCAACTGGAAGGGACTGTTGAAATCTTAACACCGGATCTAGTCAAAAAATACTGGAAAAAGAGAGTTTCTGTGGATGTTTCATTAAACGATTGTTTCTTGAACCACCCTAATGAAACATAATGTATTCGATGCTAGTTATAGTGTAAATCATTATACAGGTTATTTCGAGAGACTAACGATCAATTTCAGAAGATAAATTCTAAACGTTTCAAACTCCGTCTCTTACAATTGAAAAAACGACAAGTCCCAGAGTCGATTTAAAAAAAAAATCAGATGACACCAGTTCTCGGCGCTTCGGTGAGTCCAAGGCAGCGAGGGCACCAATGAAATTGGACAGGATGAATAAAGGTTTGTCAGCTGGTGTGGTGGCCGCGTAAAATATTGCTGCTGATTCGGCCGAGAAAATCGAACATTGATCTGGAAAACGAGAAAAACGCTGCAAGTCTACAGTCGCGTTTACAGTCTTGAAACCGTCGGTGAAAATCTTGATATTTCTTTCCCAACAATTGGGTTGTTTGGCTATATCAGTTTTTTATATCATCTGAAAGATCTGCATTTTCTAAGTAAAACGTGATTTAAAAAAAATTCTATCGTTGTCCTTCGCTTTTCAAATCACGATTTAAAACTGCTCGAAATCGCTACAATGACAGTTCGCCCATATACTAACTGTCATTGTAGCGATTTAGAGCGAATTTTTATTCTTCATTTAAAATTCGAAGGTTAATGATATAAAGTTTTTAAAAGTCACGTTTTGCTCAGAAAATTACACTCTTTCAGATGATACATAAAAATCGGAAATCCGGTAGTAGCTAAACAACCCAATTCCGCAACGTGAGCGTGCACAGCACGAGAATTATCTCCTACTCGAAATTTGTTACTAATGGAGCGATCGATTTTCAGTTGGCGCATTCCATCTCCTGGCTCCATTTCCAGTGGATACATGCCACAGAAGGGAGGTCTAGATCTAGATCTGAGAACTCTATTCCCCTCTTTGAGAAGAAAGACCTCAGAGTTAGGTATTCTCTAAATAACTAATGGTTCTGCAGTTAAATATTTCCGCGAATTGGGTCCTAAAGCTATACCAGTTTTTATATATCAATTGAAAAAGGCGCGTTTTCTGAGCAAAACGAGATGTAAAAAAAATTTTCATCGTTTTCCTTCAAAAGTCGAAAGGAAGAACTGCCAAATGAATGTCAAATGAATTTTTTTCTCCATTTCAATATCTGCCAGCACACAAGAAACGAAAATAATGTTTGTTATGGAGCCAAAAGCCAAAACAAAAAACTGAAAAAAAAATCAAAGGTTGCTATGTTGACTCCAAGTCGAACGAAAAATAGAAACCTTCCTATCCCATTCGACATATTTATCGAACGGCATGTCGAATCACAATACCGAATAGGTGTAAACGTGAACCAACATTGCATTCGATATATTTTCGAGCAATCAGCTCGAATCAGATGAAAAATCAGATAGTCTAGACATACCTTAACTCGATGCCATAGAATAATCTACTATTTACTGTGGCTTTGGAGACTCGGAGAAGAATGTCTCTGTTGCTGCTCTTGTGTGGCTTAGAGAGCGTTCTGAGTATATTCAAACGAGTCTTACATTTTTCTCTAGTATCGTTGAAACGATCTACAAATGTTAGGCAACGGCCCAGCCGTACGCCGAGAATTTGAATGGTCTTTTTAAAAGGGATTGTAGTTCCGTTTGAAGTAACGGCCTTTGGTAGTGAATGATGGCGAGATCTTTATAAGTGGGACCTCAAGCTGATAGAACGAAGCCGGCCTTAGATGCCCAGTTAGTAGCAGCTGAAACAGCGGCTTGAATTTAAAATTTGTGTAGTCTAGCGATGCCAATCTTTTTTCAAGAAAAACTGGAAGCATGCAAAATAAAAAAAAAAACTGTAGAAAACTGGATATAAAAATTTGAAGCTTCTGTAGAAATTTGTTTGATTTTCGGTTCAAAAATGTTTTGTAAATAACAATTATAAACATATATTGCACCGTATTATTTGTATTTCATGTAAACAAAAAGGGTGAGAGACAATGCATTGCTATTTTGATTTTTGACTGATGGAGATTATAATCACTAGGTGTAAAGTCTGGCATACTCGAAATATTGAAGATGCGACTGGAATTCGATTTAACCCAGGAAACTGAAGAGCGTGAATGCACGGAATATTGAAAAGACCGGAGGTAAATGAGTTCAATGAATAGGGTAAGCTGGATAAAACTGGAACATTCTTTCAAAAATTGGAGATATTCCACCTTTAACTGTTTAACTGGTGTGCCAAAAAAGCTGGAGATATTCAGGAAAAACTGGAGAGTTGGCATCGCTGGCGTAGTCTTTTCAGAGTGCGACCTATTGCTAGCAGAACAATATCGTCTGCATATACGAAGATGTACACATCCTTCACGAGGGATTTGAAAATACCGTTAATGGCTTTAAAAAGATGGTAACCGCAAGGACGGACTCTTGCAGAACACCAGTTTCCTCCGTCTGGGTTGAGGGAAGATGATTGCCGATGGCAACTTGGAAAGTCCGGCCACGCAGAAAATTCTTCATGAAGTGCATGTCTACCTAGTTCCCATTCAATGAGCTGTTGGATAACACGTGAAGTCCACGCACGGTTGTATGCTTTTGCCAAGTCTAGAGATACGATGTCTACGTGCATATTTTCTTCCATTGCGCCTCGTAAAACATCTCCGAGCTCTGCGAAGTACGTACTCGTCCCGTGACCAGGGCGGAAAGCGTGTTAGCGGTGATCTAGGAGAGCGTTGTGTTTAGTCAGGCGACAGATGACCATTCATTCTAATATTTTACTGGCACAGCACGTCAACGAGATAGGACGAAAGTGGCTTGGGATAGAGGCTGCTTGACCGCTTGTCGTCGTATAAAATCATTGTCGTATCTGTCGATGGCGGATAAGGAGGTGAAGTGATCGGCAACAGTGTCAACAATTATTTAGTCACGTGTGATACCATTTAGCGATCGGATAGCTATCCCTTTCGCTTTTTGGTTTCCGTTTAGGGCATTAATTTTGTTCCATATATCGGATGTCGATTGACTGGCGTTAATGCTTTCTAAGAACTCGTTCCAACTGTTTATCTTTGCTGATCTAATGATCTGGCGGCATTCGTTTCGCCTAACTCGGTATAGCTCGATGGCCCTAACTTTATCTAGGTGGCCAACAGGAATTTATTTACCGGCTCGAAGTGCCTCCCTTTTTTTCCTGTAGGAGACTGAACCACTGCGACCATTGGTAGTAGATCTATTGTGGGATGCTCCGCTTTAATCTAGGTGCATTCAATTTCGGCGCATAACTATTATTGAGTTGATGTCCAATTTTGATTTGCACGTGTATCCCAGTCAGGTATTACAATTCGAATGAAGTGCAATATCTGAGAAGGGCTTTCGTTCCAGATTTCGGAAGGACTTAGGAATCCTTTACCGCGATATGCAGTCTGCGTTGTATAAGTGCCTCCCTTCTTTCACTGCTACTTTAATATCGGAAGACCACCAATGAAGTGATTTCCGACCGGGGTTTGGGCTTGATTTAGAGAGATTTTTCTGGGATATTGTTTTCCTTAGAGACGAAGATTGGAACATGATCGCTACCTGCCGGGTCTTCCAAAGTTTTCCACTTGAACTTGTTAACAATGAAGTAGCTAACGGCGGATACATCGATCGCTGTTTCGGTTTGTCCACGAATAAATGTCATGGAACCGTCGTTAAGAACAACGAGGTCCAAATTTTCCAGTATTTTGGCGAAAGTAGAGCCGCACTGGTTGTCTATAAAAGTTCCCCACAAAGGATGGTGGCCGTTAGTAACATAGAACTAAACGCGGGCCTGGAATTTTCTCTAGTGTATGCTGAAGTTTGGGGTGAAGATCGGCAAGTTTACCGTTGGGCAAGTAAACTTAATTAAACATTAATAGATTAATGTCGAAGTGAATCGGGTAGAATTGGATGTTTTCTGATATGCCAATTGCTACGGAATGGTAAACGTTAAATCGGCTGCGATTATAAATCCCGCGATACTTTCCGCCGAGTGTACAGTTCATATGCGATGGATCGGATCGGTGCACCTCCTGTAAGGCAAGTATAACGGGAGAGTAGTCCCTTATCAACAGTTCTAAATCGCTAAGGTATTTGTAGTAGCCTTAGATTGCGGCATTACGGGACATGGTCTGGTGTGAGCAGTATTTGAATGAGTCATACCGGAAGAGAATGAGCGATTGTGAGGCGTTGATGACGGTCCTGCTACGGGTAATGTTTTTAGGTTTGAATGTCAAGAGTCAAGCTGAGGACGAGGATAAACAGGTCGCCCGATTATATCGCTAGGTCTAGATTATCGGTACTACCTAGGGTGGTCGGTATTACCGACTTTTCGAAAAACCGGTAACTCGGTATTCATAAAAATAAAAACCGGTAAAACCGGTAAAAAACCGGTATTTTTATTTTTTTCGGATTAATACAAACCAGAGGTGACTCGTGGTCTTTAAACCTACTTTTTCAACTACAAAATTCTTAAAATCATAGTTCGGGGAAGTAATGATGATTGTCCGCGAAAAAAAAACGCATGTCATTCTCTCTGTACTAGGTATTTAAAATGAAACTTAAAAATAATTAAAGATATAGGGTGTCAAACGTCTCCGGTAGTGGTTGTCTTCGGCCGGATTTCTGCCGCAGTCTTATGCAAAAACCTGTCCAAGTAAGCCACTGCCAAAGAATAAAATTTGGATTCGAAATTTATTTTTTGCTAAGCGTTTCAGGTTGCATCTATGTATGGACGTGTCGCTGCATGCTTATGTTTATGCATTTATGAGTACCTATGCTTCATTACGATCCAGATTTTTTTGTAAGATTAAGAAATCTGCGACCATTGTTTTGATCTCTTGTGGTATACGATCCAGATACAACACTGGATAACATTGTTTGAAGAGCTCCAATGAATGAATCTAGTGATATGATTGCGAGGAACATAATTAAGAAACTAATGTTATAACAAAAAACATAGATTTATACTTAATTTTTTTTCACATCGCAAAACTTAGTTTCAAGTAGTGAATAACTTTAAAATTCGTAAAAAACAATATTTGAAACTGTTGAGAAGAGTATATGAATGAAGTAAAAAAAAAAGAAATCACGATCAGACCAGAATTTACTTTTTACGAATCCGAATGAATAGGATATAAATACTTCTTAATTCTGTTCGATCCTCTTTAAACAGTTCATTCAAATTATTTATTATTATAATTATTTTATTAACTTTAGCTCTTGATGGACAATCGAAAAATGTGGCATATGAACAAGTTTGTAACTGAAATAGAAATAAATGTTTGAAATGAGAGGTTGGTAAACATATATAAAAATATAGAAAATTATGGAAAAAGCAGAAACTTTTACACGAGTGAGGCCGGGTACATTTAGTTAGTTGCTAATAAAAGACCGCTGCGGTGACAGGGTGACGAAGGTTTGAACTATTCAAATTTCACTTTTTCAATGAGCAGTAATTTTTAGGATGAAATTCTTTATTGGTTGATTATTTCATCCTGTAAACACTTTATATCAACAAAAAATAAATTCCTAATCGGAATTTATATTTATTTATTATTTTTTTAAGTTTTACTTTCAAGTTGCACAAATGAATAATGAATTTTCGCTGACATGATTGTGATTACTGCCTCAAACGATGATTTTCATAATTTGTAGTTAAACTGGCAGGTTCAAAACCCACGCGTTGCCACTGTGAGTATAAGAGTGTAAAAAAATTAGCTGTTCTACTTAAAAAAAATGTTTTGCTTTATTGATATAAAGTTTTTTGACATATTATCGATACAAACAAACACATCGTCTGAATCCGAGCAGAACAAACAAAAAGATGACAAAAATTGATAAATAGTTAAGGGTAAATTACTATTTAATGTTGCTTTTGTATAAATGTATTAATTATACATATACTTCGTCATGTGATTTGTAAAGCAAGTGAGTAGCATTCATTAGCCTAACAATGATTCATGAATATTGTGACAAGTTTTTTTTCTCAATTTAAAGAAAAATACCGAAAATACCGGTTTTTTCGCCTCTCTAATACCGGTATTTCGGTATTGAAAAAAATATCGGTTTTACCGGTTTTTGTTTTACCGGTAAACCACTCTAGTATTACCCGAGAGCATGTTGCCATTCAAGCTCAGAGTTTCTTCGGAGTCCGAAAAAATGATTGATGAATCAGTTTTTCTTCTTCTTTTTGGTTTCATATTCTTTCGTGAATTGTTTTTTTTCTTGGCAATCTCGTAGTCTTTAGAAGCCACATCTTTTTTGAGTTGCTGAACTTGGAAACCAAATCAAAGATTGTTCCATATTCTTTCGTTCATCCTATTGTCTTGTGCTGTAAGGGCATTTTACAAGTTTTTGATTCTTTCGTCTTTACGTTGCAGTGCTTCGCGGAGTTACACGATGGACAGCCTGAATTCGATTAAAGCTTGTACACCGAAATCATTAGCCACTGGGCTGTTCCTTGATCGATTGTTCCAGCCTGAGTTCCAGAGTTTCAATTGCCTTATTTTTACAATCTTTGGTCAGATCGGCAAAGGACTTGCTGCCGGGCAACTGCGACTAGGAGGAGTTGGTTACTCGCTTCGCAGTTTCGTATGTCTGAATGTGTAGCACCTGAAACACAACATTGGGGCTGGGTAGTAAGGATGAGTTTTGCATCGGAGGTATCCGATATCAATGTGCTCAAGGATCCGTATCCCTTCGATTGTGAGGAGCCGACTCGTCTCGTGATCCGGCGAATACTTTCGACTATAGTCTCAGATTTGATAAGATAGCTTCATCTTTTACCTGTGCGATTTCCTGGCAACTAATCACGCAAGGGACGGTGTTTGGTAATTTGGATCTTTGATCCATCATCTAATTGGATCATGGAGAGCAAGCGTTTCACTTGCCATTTGGATCTAACCTTGAGAGCGTAGGTTTTATCTCTAGCCTCGGGAATAACACCGTCAATTTTACCCTTAGTTCCCCATTCGATCGATGAGCGAATTATGAATGGGTTTGATGGTAGTTTTCCATCGTCGAGAACTGGTTGAAGTTTTAATACCACCAGTTCGCCATGGAGCCCATTAGGATCCATATGAGACGGTAACGTTGCGCCGGTGTACGAACTATCCAGGTATTGAGCTATTTCTTCCTCACCTGAATCAGGGAGAGGCGGAAATATTCCGTCCAGCGACATCGCTGCAGAGTTTTTTTTCCGATAACCGCTAAGATGAATTACAACCGGCACAGAGGAGCGAAGTGATTTGCGAGAGAGCACTCAGGGTGGACAGACGAAGACTTGTATGCAAGTAACGTACACTGGAATGGCTACCGGAAAGATAGCGTCTTAGTGATCTGTCTGATAAGAACGAATCCAGTTCTTTCCAAGATTCCACTTCTCTGATGTAATTACGTTGCCGTTCGTTGGACGATCATTTTTTAGGTTTTACATTACCGAAAAAATGCTTAATAGGTACATATTTTCGAGAAAAATAGTCCCGTTCGCAATCAAAGTGAAATACTTTTTAAAATGATCGTTCAGGAACCCGGTAAAATTCTATATTAGGGTGAGGAATCGTTATATGGAAAAAACGAAACTTGATAGCAGAAAGCCAGAACCAAGTTTTTTCTGTTCTATTTGGGGCCCCAAACAATCGTGAATTTATTGGAAGTCATTGGTTCTGTCTCCGCTTGGCGCATTGCATTTTAAATTTATATGGAGATTTGTATGGAAAAACCAACTTTTTCGCATTTTCCATTCTAAAGAGCTCAAAATGGCTCAAACCATAGGTTTCATGACTTCGAATGGTAGGTTTTTTGATGCCTAACAACTTGGCCGAAGACACTAAAGAACTAGGGTGTGCCAAAAAATAACCTCTGAAACACGTTGTAGATTCTATTTACGCCTAGAATATTGACCCTAATTTGTTTGCTTGGTCCAGCTGAGTGTATAAACTCGTTACGACAGGTTACTTCTGATGGGAATCCTACAGACGCCGGTACATTGGTAATATTGGCAGAAAACAAGATTTTCTGCATTTAAATCGATATACTCAACTTTGAACAGCTATAGCTCTTCTTATGGACATTCTAGCTCTTAAGTGTCTTTTGCAAAGTTGTTAGGCATCTAAAATACTATACTTTAACATAATGTAGTGCATTATTAAAGCATTATTGAGCTCTCTAGAAAGGTAAATGCAAACCAATAGGAACCAAAAAAACTTGGTTCTGGAAAATCGATCACTTTTCCCCACCCTACTCTATATATTAGTGAAATAATATGGGTTTAGTTGACCTGTTGACACCCCAAGCCTGCCTACTAAAGTAAGACGTAGTCCTGCGGTAACAAAAAACTAATACTCACAGACACATTCGATAATGCTCATGGCAACTCCAAGGTCGCTCTTGTCGTATGAAAATGAAAGTAACTCCTTGATCAGTTGACTTTGTGCATCAATCGGTCCTTGTTGGTTGGAGATGGCGCCGCCGTATTGCACCAGATGCAGAATCACCTTCAACAATATCTCTTTCAGTTTATCCTTAACGTTGCACTTTAGCTCCAGCCATATGAATAATTCTAGAACAAGCTTACACACCGTCGGACCGGCCTGGGGTTGAAAATGTAAAATTGAATTTCATGTAGGTACAATATCAAATAGCTAGTGATTAATTCGTGATGCAATACTCACATATCGGTTGCTATCGAGTGATGAAAGTGACTGATCTACACCGGAGAAGAAACGCAGCAGCATCTTTTCAAAGTTGTCATCACTCACAATAAGATTGCCCATTCTGCGAAAATGATTATCACTACTAGTGCAGTTTGCATCGATATAATCCGCCTCGAAGTGTGGTTTGCATGCCAAAATCAAACATTGGAAACCCAGACACCAAGCTCGTAACTTGATGTTTGGATGAGTGGCCAACGCATTCAGCAGACCATGGACGGCACGATCCCCGAAAGGTATTTTCGGGAAAGAGTACGCATTTAGCCCTGGCGCATTGCTTCCTGGAACCTGCTCCAATGTTTCGCCATTAAGAGTCAACCAAAGTTGTAAAATTTTCTCCAAGTTTAACCATGAATCCACCAGATGCAAATCGCACAATATGTTATCGAACACTTCCGTAAGCATTGCATTTGTCTCGATACCCTGCTGATACTCGATACCGGACCAAGCTTCTACGATCGCATCCGGCCATCCCTCTAGCTCAGGACTGCATGCGGCGTTCAGTGAGTCCCCAGCGGTAACTTGGGGCAGGCTTGCGATCAGATTGAAAGTAGCTTTCATTGCCAGCCTCCGGAGAGTTATTTCCACGTTTGTGTCTAAACCAATTTCAAGTCGGGCGTCCATCGCGGAGGAGATAGTTCTGAAATATATGAATGGTACGTAACCTTATATTGCTACACGCAAAATTTAACTCAACACCTACTTGTATAAAAACGTAAGTCCATTGCGGCTGCTCGTTACACTAGCATTAGCATCTTTTTTGAAAACTCGCTTCTCACGTTCTAGCATGTCGTCTAATATAAGAATATCCTCCATATCGGCATCATCGCATTCCATCAAAGACGGTAGCTGATTTTTAACTGCATCCGCATAACTGACGTCTTTAGTGACTTGTATATTATTCATCACCGGTTTAAATGCGGTCTCCATTGCTGGTGGTCGACTTGACGAGCCGTGTTCAGATACTGAAGGTAATGCTTCATCTCCGCTGGAATTTCCGGAATCATTCTCATCATCTTTATAGTTCTTATCGGCTTCGAGTACATCCTGAAGCAAACAGGTGATGGCATGAACAGCCCATGGCTGCTGTTGATTTTCCCAAACCGCAATTCTTACTAGTTGTAGCAGCTGGTTGGTGGTAATAATTTTCGATAGTTGAACTACTGGTCTGCATGCTAGTACCAAGCGCGCAATGATTTTGCATGTAATCAAAAACAAATCCATATTGCAAGTGAAATTCATGCTTAGAATCAACCCGATCAGTCCGCGAATCACTACTATTATATTGCCAATTTTCAACGATTTCAGTCCTTTATCGAATGCTGTTTCGTTATCATTCGTACTACCATCCGAGTTATTATTGTTTAATCCATTACCACCCAGTGTGTTTCGTGCGACGCCATCCGTGCCGCAAGGAATGCGAATTGATTTGCCCTTAGTGATATCGTTGAAATAATCGCCAAATGATTGTTTTACGCTATTTTGTAATTTCTTCAGTTGATTCTCGTGCTGCTTAAGTGCCATTTCTAGCTTACTAGCGGCACCCTGCAATGCATCGGTGTGTATTGTGTACATTTTTTCACCAATAGCGTTACTGTTCCCACTACTTAATCCGGAACTTGAATGCTTACTCTGGAGAAATCTCTTTTTGAATGTTCTAGTCAATGTCCTCAAGCCTCCATTGCTCATATTGAGGCGCGCTTTCACCATATCGGTTTCCCCGGACATAAAATCCCACCGCATGTTACTTTGATCCTTTTTGCTTTCGGATGTGCCGTCATCGAGACAAACCGATAAAAACAGTAGAATCCACCCCAGTAGATTGAGATCGGTGTTGCACCAGATATTCAACCCACTTGAACTGTTCGTCGATAGGGGGGCAAGTAGTGTTGCCAAACTCTTCAGTATAGCATCAATTACGACGGATCGACAACTGCCCATGGAAATACTCTTTCTACCAAGATAGGTGAGAAGGAAAAACACACGATCCTGGGGGAATATGCGGCTGTTTTGTGACGAGTACAGTTTGAAAAACTTGTCAGCCAGAAAATCGCCCCACCACGATTGGAAGCAGCACATTCTAACAAGCATTGAGCATGTCGCCAATTGAATGTGAGTATCGCCGTTGATCACTAGGGTATCGAATAGAAGATTACATGTGTTCAGATCGAAGTACGGATAGATGTTGGTTACATTCTGAATTCCATAGGTGGTGATCAAGTGTAGAAGCGTTTCTATGAGGCACTCACTGAGAACACGTAATTTGTCGGTGTAGAGAGAAGACAGATCGGACCCCACCTTCAGTTGTTTTGGGAGTTCAGCCAATGGTAAGGGACCTCTGATGCGATCAATTACCCTTTTGATAACATTCAGCTGATGCTGGAAAGCCATGCATTCTTCATACGTAGCGTACACCTTATGGTTGTCAGGGAATGCTGAATTGGCATGGCTAGATCCTGTTGTGTCTCCATTATTCTCTTTGATACGATTTAAAAACGCCTGCATATGTGCAATGTTCGACGACTCACTGTTTACTAACGGTTGCAATAGGTCTATCAATTTACTGCTGGATAGACAATAGCGACAATGAACGTCTTCGTACAGAGCTTTGAGAATTTTCACTTGAGCCGGTAAATTGATTTTTCTGTTTTTGAGATACTTCATCACGGGATCTCCATAACCTTCGCGATCCAAGATTACAATATGACCATAAAATGATCCCATAGGTATTCGACATCTCGTAGCGGACATTCCGTACCTACCGGTGATTGTAATCTTAAGGTAGCGACATATTGGTGGTGGTTGTAAATCGCTTAGTACCAGTGTACGAGAACCAATATCCTGGGAGACAACAAGACGAATGCTGTCCGCTTCTTCTTCGAAGCACCAAATGTCAATAAACAGTGATGCCAAATCCGAACAAGAAGGAATGATTAAATCGGTCAGCATAATCGGCGCTCCAAAGTCCAGCGTAATATAACGCATTGCTCCAGAATGCATCCTTTCCACGACGATTGTCTGCTTTGGTGGGGTACTCAAAAGTTTATGCCACGGAAGCCCATTAGCACTCTCATCTGTGTTGCCTTCTTCGAAAAACTCCTGTATCTTGTTGTTTAGTGCGATGGATGCTTGTGATTTGTCATAAATTATCGATGATTCATTGGCATTTTCTCCCACGAACACAATTCTTGGCTCGTTGGAAGGTCCCCAACTCTCGATTTCATTGAAACTCTCATTCTGTGAATCGATTTCTTCTGCCGTTTTCTTCGCCTCGTTGAAATCATCTTTCATTTTATGCTTCTTAAGGGCGGAGTAGAAAATCTTGTCCACCAGAATGTTCTTCACGTTGTTCATCATATCGTCATCCAGATTTTCCTTGTCGTCCATTTTGACGTGGTTTTGTACCGTTTCGATATTGTTCTGGGTATTATTCTCCATCAGAAAATCGTCAATGATGTTAGTTGCTTGAATATTGTTAGCATCTACATTCTCTAGGCGAGTGGCATCCGAAGTTGAACTACATACGTAATGCAAGGGTTCTACTTCTAGTAAACCTTTGAAATGGTTGCCGATTCCCCTGCGCCTCAACTGCAACGGTAGGAACTTTAGCTCCGAGCCATCGGCAATGCAAACCGAACGCAGGTCTATCGACTGGTTGTTTGCTCCCGTTCCCGTGGTCTTCGTGATTGAGCAGGAATATGTCATATTGTTGTTTTTCGCTGTCAGTGGTTGAGAATCGAAAATCTCGGCCTCGAACGGAGACCCATACAAACCGAAGCGAGTTCTTAGCAAAGCCGTATACGGGTTACTCCGTTTGCGCATCTCGCTCGCAACTTCTGTCAAGAGGAAGATGCATTTTTCCGAAATAAGACCATGCGAATCGTAAGTCGAAGCACCCGAAATTAGCATTGTAAACCAACGCAGTGCGCCGGCGTGGTTTGAGTTGATTATTTCCGGCAGACAGGTTATGATGGCCTGTTTGAGTGACTTTTCAAACGAGTTACACACGTCCTTGTCGATCATGTTCTGGGCGCCACTGAAATGGAGAAAAAATTTGAGATTTATATTTACGGCGAGGAAAACTAAATTTTTCATTTCGCGTACTTATACAACCGAGATTACGTTTATGATTGTTAAAGCAAGTGGCAAAGGTTTATTTTAAGTACAAAAAGAACCGGGAGGGATCATTGAGGATTCATTGTTCCCCAAGTAGATTGCAAAAAAAAAAAAATAAATAAAACTGAAAATTTGTTTGTTGGGAACGTAACGGTAAAAAAACACCGTCATAAATATGTTTAGCATATCACCATTAGACCGGGACACGGTTATATAGGAAAAATCGATGGTGTTATTTTTTCGCTCCCATGCACTTTTAGTGTTTTTTATGAGTCCTACAACAACTGTGTAAATATTCAGATCGATCGGTGGAACTATATTTTTGCGCCCGATTTTCAAAGTTTCCATACGATTTTATATGGGAGAGTTCACTTTTTCGAAACTTATTCTCTAGAGATGTCCAGTTGGCTCCTAAAAATATAGCGATACATGATATTTGTAGGAAATTTTTCCTGGGAAAAACTCTTCTGAAGACCGTAAGGCGCTACGATGCTTGTAGAAACAGTTATTTCCCTCAAACTGATGGAATATCTGACGAACGGCTTACAATTGAATTTTTCTAGCAACACTGCTGCAGCATGTTGCAGTTGCAAATTCAATCATGTGATAAGAAATGATATCGTGTAAATTTTATCTTGGAGGCTTCTCCGAATATACTATGAGCAAAACTCACACTTTCAAGCTTTTTTTTCTGTATGCCTGAAGGGCACTGGGTTCTGATTCTTGCTGATTGTCTTTTGTGGCGGGCCCCGATTACTGTTTTGTTGTAAACTTGTATCCCAATTAGGTACAACATAGTTGATGAAACTAATGACCTGCTTGGGACAAGAGCTCCATACTTGGCATGGGGTTGAAAGGTAACATCCTAAGAAGTTGTACCCAGAGGAAGCAAGAGCTTCGCAAGAGCAAAGCAAATGCTCTGAACTCTCTGGTTCAGCTTTACAGAATCGGCAGGTGTCGTTCAACACTACACCGATTTACTTTAAATGATAAAAAGCGGGACAATGTCCGGTGAGGAGTCCCGTGATTATCCGTAGCTCACTACGATTTAGACTAAGTAGCTTTCTGGCGGTTCCAGGTTTCGGATAGATTAATTGTTTAGCTTGTCTACAACCCTGTACTTGTTGCCATTGGGATGCTATTTCTAGCCTTTCCCAAGTTAGTAGTTCGCTTCTGATAGCGGAAATGAACGTACCTACCCAGAAACGGCTCGGGCTCAATTAACCGCTGAGCTGATTCCTGTCTTGTTAGGTAGTCAGCGTGTTCACCCAAAACAGAAAAACTGAGTTCTGTCGGGAAAGTGCCCGTAGAGTTTCAATGCATTCCCAAACAAGTTTGGAAGCGCATGTGACGGACTTAAGTGCTAGTAGTCCTGCATGACTGTCCGAGAATATACCGATTTTCGCATGTCTGTAGTTGCGTTTCAGACATATTTTTGCGCAGATATATATGCCATATACCTCTGCTTGAAAAGCAGTGGGTCATTTGCCCAGGGAAAACGTTTCTCTGATACCGGGTCCGTATATACCAGATCCCGCTAAGGATCCCATTTTCGATTAAAAATTCCGTATAAAAACTGACGATGCCAGGTGAAAGATTAGGCCCTCCATTGTTCCACATAGAGCGGTTTGTTTCAGCAGTTTATACGGAATATCCATGTTGGTCCTTACGTCCATCCAGTCGAAGACTGTAGTTAATAGCGGAGTTAGTTTGAACTCCCTAAGTATGCGAAGGTGGCCGATTTGGTCCCAGCGAAGCGAAGCGTTATATTGCGTGTGGCAAACATGTAAAATTGCGTTACATGGGGGTGGGTGGGTATTGAAAATTGCCAAATTCCACGTTATGTAATATTTGAATGGTTCTCAAGCCGTTGAATTTTTGAGAGTTTGGCTTGGGCAGTCACTTCGTTCGCCACCACACAAGGGCAGCATAGGTAATTCTTGGTCAGGGTGCCAAGTCAAGTTTCAGTCCCCAGGTCTTACCAAACATAGTTCTGCAGGCCCAGATCGCCGAGGTCGCTTCCTTAGCGGCTAGATCCAGTTGTGCAGACCAATTCAGTTTCTTATCCAGAATAATTCCGAGGTATTTGACTTCGTTGCTGAAACTCAGTCTAACTTCATTCAGCGTTAGGGGAGTGATGGAGATCTTCCTCCGTCTACTGAATGGCATTAACACTGTAATACTGTAATTGAGGGGTTTATGTTTGGACCCTCCTGTAGACACCATAATATGGTGGCATTCAGAGCCGCTTGCATTCGGTTCGACAGAGTTGCGTCGTGTTCACCTCTGACGATGAGGACGATGTTATCAGCGTATCCAATGACCTCGTATCCAAGCTGTGAAAGCTTATTGAGAAGTGCGTTGACAACTAGTGACCATAACAAGGGCGAGAGAACTCCTCCTGTGATCACTCTGCTAGAGAGCATTGCGTGTATCCAGCTCCTTGAAGTGAGGTCGATTCCCTTATTGAAGAGAGCCGTATTAATTGATGTAAAGGATGTGTTATCGAAGGCCCCTTATATATCAAGAAAGGCACATAGCGCCGTCTCCTGATATTTCAGGGACTTCTCAATCAACGTCACTAAGCTGTGAAGAGCGCTTTCAAGCTTAATTTCGCGCGAAATTATTTCTCATTCTTAAGCAAGTTTGCAATAGCAGCATACTGTAGCAGTGTTGCTGGAAAAATTTAATGGTAAGCCGTTCAGCAGGCATTCAATCAGTCTGAGGTGAATAACTTTTTCAACAAGCATTGTAGCGGCTAACGGTCTTCAGAAAAGTTTTTCCCAAAAAAAAATTTTTACAAATATTATGTATCGATATATTTTTAGGAGCCAACCGAACATCTCTAGAGAATAAGTTTTGAAAAAGTGGATTTTCCCATAGAAAATAGTATGGAAACTATAAAAATCGGGCGCAAAACTATAGTTCCACTGTGTGTTAGTGTACAGGACAATTGCGGGGCTAGCGATACTGACACTAACAACAGTCTCTATCGAGCAGGGACTCAAACCTACGACGACTGGCTTGTTAGGCCAGCATCGTACCTCAAGACCAGTTGGAAGGCTTTTGCAGTTACTGTAATTGTATTCGAGTACGTCCTGTGTGCTTCAGTGATACGAAAATTGACATCTAATAGTGCAAGTATCGCGAAAGATACTAGTTGAAATATCCTTGCGTGGTACTGAAGTGTTGGCGCAGCTATAGTTTTTCGATACGAGGTAGTCTCAGTTGACGGCTATTAAAAAGTTTAGTAAAGTGATTGGCGATTGAAGGGATAACGCTAGGGGTAAGACACCATTGATATAATGCGAATTATTTTCAATATTTGATATTACAAAGTATTTATCTTTGAATTTCCAAGCTTTAGTCGACCTATATCACAACTCTTCGACAGCACATTATTGTCGGAGTGATACGAATGTGACATATGAACGATAAATATCAAAATGTATCCACCAATATCGTATAATATTACCGAAATATTTCTCTTAAAAATTAAGTTGTCTAGCCCCTAGGGATAACGCTTGTCTCGGAATTAGACATCGGAATTTGGCCATGACTGCTACAGTCGATTTGCTTGTGATCACTGCGGCGATGCAGTAAAGACCATGGACGACCACATTATGTGTATGGGTTTCTGTAACCAAGCGACCTATATAAAATGCGCCAAACTAAACGCTCCCAAGAACATACTTACAGGAGCGTAGTAACTTGTTCTGGATGTGTAGGCATTGCGTGAACCTGGTGGTTTCTCTGGTGTACACATTCGAACTCTGGACCGCCCCCTGTTTTTAGGAACACCCGCTTGAACCACGAAATCGCTCCACGGCTACAACGGTACGGGTCCGGTGGATAGCAGTGAAGCGAGACTTTCTTCTGATCCTGTTTTCACTGTGTACTACCAGAACGCCAGAGGCCTACGTACAAAAACACACGACCTTCGATTACGTCTCTCCAGTTGCGACTACGACGCTCAGGTTTTGACTGAAACATGACTTCGGCCGGATATTCCGGACTGCGAGCTCTCCCAGGACTACCAAAGCTTCCGATGTGACCGCAATGAGGCTTCAGGTCATCTATCCAGAGGAGGTGGTACCACACCACAGTATTCTGATTCCGTTGCATGATTGTAACATGCTTGAGCAGTCTGTTGTCCAGATTAAGCTGGAGGGTCGCTTTTTGTTCGTCTCTGGAATCTATATCCGGCCTACGTCTAGTCCAGATGTATACAAGTTGCATACCACAGCTGGAGACGAAGGATGACATCGTCTTGACACTAAGTGATTACAATTTACCCGATTTACAATGGAACTTCGACGAGGATATCATCGGATATTTGCCTTCGAATGCATCAACCGAGCAAGAGGAAACTCTTGTGGGAAAAATGCTTGTAAATGGCTTGAATCAAGTTGATTCATATGTGAACGCGAACAGTAGGCTGGTCGATCTGGCCTTCACATCGAAATAATATCGATCTCACAGAACCAGCCGTTCCCTTACGCAATATCGAAGTTCATCATAGACCATTCATTCTAAAATTCGACGTCGATTCACGCCGGGTGACTGTCAGCATGCCCCTGCTGTTTTGGATTTCAAGAACAGTGATTTTATTTTCTTGGACGACCTTCTCAGCAGAGGAAACTGGAATCGGCTCATGAACGGCGATTCAGTGGATGTCATTACTAGTAGATTCTACGAAAAACTCAATCAAATTTTTCGCGATCATATCCATCTCCGCCGATCTCCCTTTAACGGCACTGAGTGAAAGCCTTGGTGGAACGTTGAACTTTGTACTCTACGCAATAAACTCCACAAGGCCGATACGGTCGGTACAACTCGCTACTTGCCACTAGCTTCGAAGATCATGTTGAGAGAATACAGTCCAACCTCAAGCAAACCCCTTCGATATTCTGGAAATTCATGCGTTCACAGAGAACGTGCAATCACATTCCTGCTACGGTTTCTCTAGATGGTACAACGGAAATCTCTCTCATCGAGGTGGCAAATCTGTTCGCTAAGGTTTACCAGTCCAAAAAGGTAATGGTAAAACGGAACATGACTAAAATTTTCCTCTGCTGAACTTCACTCCAAACGGCGTTTAAAAGGCATAAGCCAATCTCGACGCTACTAAGAGCCCTAGACCGCTCTTCATGAAATACTGCGCACGCTCACTCTCCCTTCCGATTTCCTGCATATTCAATCGTTCTTTGTAGGAGAAGACTTTTCCTAAACAATGGAAAATTGCATCTATTACACCTATCCATCAGTTCGCTAATCGTAATAATGTCGGGAATTAATTCACTTGTATGCTGCACCAGTAAGACCTTCGAAACGCTGGTTCATATATGATGCTTTTCGACCCTTGATATCGGAGCTCCGACACGGATTTGTTCAGCTTCAGCGTCTCTCCACAACCACGAGCTTGATGTGCTACACAAATACGTTGTTCCGAGTGATTGAACTACGCAATCAGATTGACTCCATCTACATTGATTTTGCAAAAGCGTTCGACACGGTATCACACCGTCGTGCCTGCGACAAACCAAACGTGTTAGGTCTTCTTGATTGGCTGGTCAATTGGATCCGTTCTTACTTAACCAAAACTTCGAGAAGATACACTCAAATGGTTCGGAATTCTTTCAAATCACGTCGGGTGTCCCACAAGGCAGCTTCCGGGGACCGCTGATTTTCGTATTGTTCATGAACGACTTGTGTCCTCGTCTATCATATTTCAAGCAGTTGTTTGCAGATAACCTGAAGATGTACAGGAGTATCAATTCCATTCTCGATTGTTTGGCTCTCCAACGCGATATAGACATTCTCTTTCGATGATGTGACGGGAATGAAATAAGCATCAATGGCAAGAAATGCAAAATAATCTCTTTCACTCGTCGCTGTACTACAATCAACCACCAGTACCTACACCCTTAAACCATCCCCGTTGGAACGTGTCTCCACCATCTTCGATCTAGGAGTGATGCTAGACTTCAAATTGAGATTCAACTACCACGTAGCACTAATATCATCAAAGGCATATGCTGTTCTTGAAGATCTCCTTTTTTTGCTGTTCCCACACAAAGAATTACGTACGGTCAGAACAATCCACTTAAAGCTTGCCTGAGGGCCTTTAACATCGTTGGCGGTCACTACAACTTCACTAATTCCAAGAATGTTTTAAAAAATAGAATTAAGATTAGGTAGTGTACTCTGTACGCATTATTCGAAGACGAAACAATAAATAATAATAAAATATCAAGGTTGTTGATAAAAATAAGAGCAGTGAAGTAGAATGTAGTAGGATTTTGTTTCAATCAGTTACAGAATAATTTTGTGGTATGATATGAAAAATTGCTTAATGTTACTTACTCGAGAACTAGGCTGATGAGTTTCACACATTTGTGCGCAATACTGCGATTGCCCAGCACAATGCAATGCCTAATGATGTTCTCCAGATGGCGTTCGATGATGCGAATGCACTCGGATTGTTGCACATTTACGTCGCTTGAAGCCACATCTTTGATCTCTGTTAGTATGACTTTCTTGGCAAACGGATTCTTTGGGTATCGATAGCGAACCATTCGAATGGAGACGACCCATATGAGAATGTCGAATACGATGTTCTGCTGCAACTGGAACGCCTCTTCCTCGGTGTAGAGAAGTTTGAGAAGATTACTCAAAAGTAGGTTGGATTCCAACATCGCTAGCCGCTGGGCACGCTCATTTTCGACCTTGTAAACTTGTTTAGTAGATCGTACCGTTATAGATATTTCATTCAACCAGTCGCAACCTGTTGGAAAAGCAAAGAAGTAAGAATGAAAAGCTCACGATTAGACCGATAAATTTTGTCCAAGTGAATAATGAATTTATAAAAAAGGCAAGCCGTAATGTTGAGGAGTTCCGCGAAACCATTGAAAACTCAGATACACAATAGTCTAAACTAACGTGACTAACAAAACAAGCGCTGAACATAAAAAAAACAACAACAGAGGGCAAGTTTATTACCTATGTAAAAGTCATTTTTGCGAGTCTTATTAGGGCCGGCGGAGTCGGGAAAGAAACTGATGCCGTCCTTGCCCGTGGTCCCCGCCGCCGCCGTCGTTGCGTGGTTCGTAGCGGTGGCGTGATTTTGTTGCGAAATATTTGCGAATGATGTTAGCAGGATACTGGTTATGCCCTTCTTACGCACTGGAACTAGTTATGTTCGAAGAAAGGAATAGAAACAAAGATACAAGTGGAAAGCGGGGTTTCCCTGCATTAGAATGGTTTTTTTTTCACACAAACGCTGTAGCCAGTGCGGCAAGAGGGTTAACTTGGAAAGCGACAGGTAAAGTAAGCACACTTCAGAACAACTAGTTGGGAATAAGACACCGTTAGCGGGATGACATACTCAATCCAAACCGGAAGTAAAGCGTGAGTTCACATTAGTCTGCCGGATGTATACTTACCTCTGGTTTTTGCCTGTCCATCTTTGGAAAGATCTGTCATTGTTTTAATGTGCAACAGATAATTGCGCCCTTTGGATTTTAGTAATTTTGGACTAGTTAGCGTAACAGAACCAGCCTGTTCGCTTAAATCCATGCAAGCGGCCAGTTCTATAGGTCCAACTAGAATTTCTGCGTTTCTTGCCTGAAGGTACTCTTCACTTAGTACAGGATTTTCAACCAAATCTGCTTCGAATAAAAGGTTGTTTCTGAACAATGTTTAGCTAATAAAAATAAGTTATCTTACTTTTTCCGTCAACTGATCCTATGTTGAAGTTTATGGATTCATCGACACGATTAATCGACTGGGTTTTTCGCCTTGAACACAATCCGATTGATTTCTGCTTTAGCAAAGTTACTTGAATTGCAGGTGGACTAGTACACGGTTGATAGAGAGAAAATTTAAAATCTATGTGACCTAAGGAGGTACACTTAGGTAGATTTAACTCAATTAGGTGGTCGTCCCAAGTGAAGCTGCAAAGAGGTGAACAAATGCTATAAGGATATCGAACACAATTAAAAAACAGTTCAAACTTACGCATCATTGTGCAATCGCCAGGTTTTTGTTAGGTGCGTATCGTCGCCTGGCCGCAAATGTTGGGGATGCCGGCGCTGCTTTTGAGCTTGTTCAAGTTCACTCCAGCAGCCAGGTACTTCGGCTGAATACGGCGTAAGCATATCATTGAACAATGTTAAAGAATACAACACTCTTAACGTGTTCATCGAAAGTTCTGTTTTATATGCAAATAAAACATCTCCTGACTGTTGACTATCGGCCGCTGAAATCCGAGCGTTTCCACTATTCGGCGCTGATACAGTTGCTAAAACTTGCGCTGGCGATGAAGAGGTTGATGGTGTAGCCTCATACTTTAACATATTGACAACTGAACTGGTAACCGAAGTCCCAGCTGCTTGCATATCGTACTGGATCTGATCATTGCAAGCGAGTTTGATGCTGTTATTACCCATAATATTGGTGACATCATCGTCTCGCTCGTCACTAGAATCTGCATCAAGATCGTAAAACGAATAAAAGTGAAGACAGCCGCTAGCTGTGCAACCACACAGACGTTCAAGGCTTTTGCAGTAAGTTGCGGATACAAAGCGGTCATCTTTCACGCTTGCTTCAGATATTGTTCCGAAAGTTTTTAGAGAAATAACTCTTAACTTTCCATCGGCACAAGTCATCACAAATATTCCGCACTCCGTTTCAGGACCACCGAAGCATCGTCCACTGCTATCAAACCTAGGAAGCATTACGATTTCAACTGGGGCTTCATCTTCAGACAAAAGCCTTTCGATAGGTTCATCCGGCCGAATCAAACCTTCCTCGTTCAAGGAGTACAAATACAATATTGTTTTCGTCTTCTCACCAACAACTTCCTCATCTGTATCTTCGAGAGCTGCTGCATTCTCTGGTTTATTCTCGATAACGATATCCTCAGTAACCTTTTGCTTTGCTCTCAAAACAACCAACAGATGTTTATTATCACTTGACGGAATAACATGCTCAAGACAGTACTGTTGATGTGAGTCTGGGTTAGGTAATTCAATATACTGCAATGGAATGCAGCTAATGTCGCAGCTTGATGGGACGACGCTAGGGGATGTCGGTAGAACCATCGGGACATTACTACTGTCTGTCACTGATGCTTTGACCGAAAGAAGCTTCGTAGAAGAAGGCGTACTGCTACCACTACTCAAATTCGGACTTGTGAATAACATACTAGTAGGGCCCTTAAAATTGCCAACACCGGTGCCTAAACCCAAATTGATCGGCGATGATTTAGCAGCAGGTGGTGGTGGCTGCATAGTAAATTCGTTTCCGACAAACTTATCTGTCGATGAACCACCCATTGATGCCGCCGACGACGAAGAAGAAGCTTCGATAAGTTTAGTCAACGTATCGTCAAGTTTAGCACCGAACTGTTGACTCAGTTTCGATTCCGCTTTCTTCAATGTGTCCATGCAGATCAACTTATCTATTGATTCCAGCAGCTGCGAATCGGGATTGTCCGATAGGAATTTTAAGAAATTGTCCTCGTATTTTTCGTCAATTGTGCTGAGAGAAGTTTTCTTCACCGGTGGGATAGGGATGACAGGTGAGTTCAAAATAGAATTATTAGCTTGTTTAGTGTTGCCCACGATTGCTGGCGTGTGTTCCTCCAATGAACTGATCGGATCTTCAATATTGTATACAATCAACAGAAATGTTGCTGATCTGTTCGAATCCGGTTCCGTACTATGAACTTGTACGCCGCAAATAATTTTCGTTCCTAGCATCTTCGGTTTTAAGGAAAGTGTGGCCATTTTGGGCTTCGGAATGCCACTCAATGGTTTTACAAAGTACGTTGCAAGCGCATTCAGCTCTATTTCATTGATCAATGCTGTTGGGCTTATGGAAGTTGTTGTCAAAATATCTGGATGCAGTTTAATTTCGAAGTCGTGAACTTTTGTCAACTGCCTTTCAATGTTCCACACACTTATTTTGGATGTTGGGTTTCCGGTACAGAACACATTACCACGATCACCGGATGAAATGATTTGGAATCCACCGGTTGCAACAGCAGGACTAGTAGCATACGTCACCGATAGTGGCACGTTTTGCGTAAACTCTCCCTTCACAAATGGACATTCAGGAGAATGTCGCTCATGCTCACTCCACGGCTCGTCAGTTTTTTCCCAGCACACCAAACAAACGTTACAAGTGAAGCACATCGCTCGGTCATCGTTCCCATTATCTCCTGGATAATGATAAAATCCAGCCTGGGCCATTTGGTCAGGCAAAACCCATTTATAATCCATATGAGGCCATCCTTCGAAGGTTTGCCTTCGTGTGGCTTCAGAAAACATATGAAAACGATTTAACGTGGTTGGCTCCGTTACGCGGGCTCCTTCCAGCAAATCCGTTAACCGTTCATTGATCGCGGAAGCGATCGCAAGTGCTGGGATGTGTCGATCTAATCGCTTCAACTGCATAACCATTCCACCAGCAACCATACGCAGAGAGGAGTGAGGCAGCTCCAAGCAAACGGTTTCCCACTGTAAAATAAAATAAAACATGCATGAGATGTGTGTCGCAAAACCGAAAAACGTTAAAATCTGCCTTTTTGTATTGACATGCAGGACTAAAATAATTACGTTACAGCCAATATTATTGCTTTAGACAAACCTAATAGAATTATTTTTTTAACTGGTAAGTACAGATGATACGAACCCTAACGATATTTTTGGTTAATGTGTATGGGATAGTTACCGATTACATTAAACTACACAGATTTTGAGCACTTTAAAAGTATTTTTGATACTTTAACAGCGCAGTCATTTTACTATGTAGGAAGCTAGCGTAGGAAAAAAGTTTTTCACTGATTTACCTTCTGTGCTTTGATTCCCCGTTTTGCATGTTGCTGTGCCTCTCCGATTCTCAGCGTAAGTTCATTCGTAACGTCGGCAGTGTTTTCCAATCCGTGCTGTTCCAAATTCTGCAAACACTGAAGAAACAGTACAGCTTCCGATAGCAGGAACTCTATTCGGATGCTGTCATCTGCTTGTGCAATTGGTGCCTGCAGAATCGTATCCAGTAGTAGAACTCCGTTGTAATCACCACGCATCGATACGTTACGACCATTCCAAAACAGGATTTTATCCTGATCGGGCAGATAGCGGCATCGTGGAGGATCATCACCTGTAACGCATTGATTGACATAAGTAGTGAGGAAATAAAATGTTTGCATTTTACTTACTGGAAATTTGATAACTCTGCAGAATAACCCCAGAATTCACATCTAGCACCTTGACCTCACCTAACCTAGTGAACACTAGGATCACATTTAAAAACGGATGGTACACGATTCGAACTGATTCAGTGTCTACATTTAAATAGCCGTCCTCCTTTAGCCACTGATCATCACTTGTGGCCATCGCGACAAAAATCAGTTTTGAGAAAAAGCAATCACTTTTCCTTTCCAATCGCTGCAGCTAAATCTAATCGCTCGTCGAGATAAAACTGTTTCCTTAATTTGAAAAAGCGTCAGCAAATTCTCTTCCTGGTTTGATCGGCACAAGTTTTGTTACATGAAAAATAACAAAAGAAATTGCAGATTAATAGTGTATTATTCACCTGAGACTGTGCGAAAGATGTAACACCGTAGATTAATCAGATTTTGCATGATTCACCTTTGTTTTTCTCCGCAGATAGTAATCGCATTCTAGCACAAAAACATTTTTTCAAACCCGCTATTCAATTAACATTAACACTGTAGAAATATAGTAACTAGAAAAAATAAAGTGTCTGCTGTCAAAATAATCCACCATCATTGCAGAAATCAGAGCAGAACAGCAAGTATGTGTCAAACTGTGTTGCCGAGCTGTTGTATTAATAAAATCTAATTGAAAAACCACTCAAATAAACTGCATCTGGAAAAATCTATACTGATGCGATGTTTAATGCAGCGCTCATTAGAGCACACAGAAAATCTTAACAGGAAAATTAAATGTAGAATCAGCTAAGAAAAATAAAAAAATAACAAATTGACGGATGAAACTGGCAGCGCTGAGCTCCCAAGTACAAGATACGAGCTAAATGAACTCACATTTTTTTCAGCTAGTAGCTCTCCTCGGATGCTCTCACAATTAGCAAAATGTCCCTGCTCGCAATCACTGTTAAGCACTTGATAGTTTGACGACTGTTCGATGGTTTAGCAATACTTTGTACTACGTTTTGATTACTTCTACTGCAGAAAGCACAGAAAACTTTGCCTATGAAGAATGAAATTTTCTCTGCCTGACAGCACAATTTCCTATTCACCATTCAATCGTATATGTGTGAGTAGGGTTGATCATATTGTATCGATACTTGAAGTCGATATCGCTGACTATCGAGGTCGATATTTCCGAGAGAATGCCCTTTCCTACCCCTTCCCGCATAATCAATAACCATAAAACGTGCCTAACAACTAGTTCAGGATATAGTCACGACTGTATGGGCTATCGTTAAACCATATGGATTATCATCCGTTTATGGTTATTGAATACGCGGGTTACCACAGAACGGAAGGTCAACTTCAGGTATTCGGGTTACTCGCGTTGAAAGAGATTTTGAAGGCTGTTCGCACCTACGTTGCCTACGTGAACACTCATATGTAATTGTCAAAATGTGCGTGATGACAAAAGCGAAAATATTTCCTTCCTTGTTTTTCGCATGCAAAAACCAAACATATATCAGCAACACCGTCAACGCGAATATGATCAAACAGAAAGTGTACACAAAGAGGACTGGAAAATCACAAATGAATTTTCGTTGCACTTAGCAATACACAAAAGTCGCTTTTCACGCGGGGGATACGTGCCGCGTAAAAAAAAACTGCGTGAACTCCGGAATCCGCGTGAAAAAATGCGTAAATTCCGGAGTCCGCGTATAAAAACCGCGTAAATTCCGGAATCCGCACGAGCGGTGGTGGGTTGAAGCTGACAAATTTTACAGCGCACTTCGGGCAGCACGGCAGGTCAAAACTGGGTCAAAATCGAGAAAATAAAGAAGGGTTTTGACAGCAGTTAGTGCGCTTCCAGGTCAAAACGAGGTGAGCTGGTGGAATAAAGAAATTCGCTAATAGTTTTTTGTTTCAGTTTGATTTACTACATATAGTAGTGAAAAAATGAAGTGCTGTTTTCTATTTTGTTCAAATCGAACATCACGAAATTTTGAAAACATAAGCTATAGACCGTTCCGATATTAATAAATACACTTACGATCAACCGTCATTTCAAATAACGTGCAGTATTCAACCAAACGTTGGCTACGTCCTGTTGTTTACATCCAAAAGAAACAGATGCTGTTATTTTTTCTAACATTTAGTGCGAAATTTTAAAAATGCGTGGCCTTTCTCCCGAGCAAAGAAAGCGAATTGTGCACAAATGAGGCACCGTGAGTGGTCTTTCTATAAGAAAATTAGCCAGAGAAGAAGGTATAAGTGTCGGAGCAGTTCAAACCGCATTGCGGAAGTACTGTGAAGAGTGCACATTTACTGATGCCCCAAGACGTGGTAGAAAACCCGAGCCTGTTGATCCCACAACGGAGAAAAAGGTTAAGGAATACTACAAGCGGCATCATTCAGTATCAGTACGAGATGTGACGAGAAAGCTTGGAATCTCGGCGAATAACGTTATGCGCGCCAAGGGAAGAATGGGTCTGCAGACCCGTCGGAAGCAGAAGCAGCCAAAACGAAATCCAAAACAAGCTGAACCTGTAAAACCGAGAGCTCGGGAGCTTTATGACAAACTTCTGAAAAAATGGGGTGTGTTATCATGGATGACGAAACCTACATAAAACTGGACTATAAGACTCTGCCAGGACCGCAATTTTATTCATCACCGAAGGGAAAGGATGTCCCTGGACCAGTGAAAGCCATTTACACCGAAAAATTCGGCAAGAAGGTAATGGTTTTGCAGGCCATTTGTGAATGTGGGAAAATATCTCGTCCATTCATTACGAATGACACAATGAATGGTAAAATTTACGTGAAAGAGTGTTTGCAGAAAAGGTTGTTACCCATGGTTAAGCAGCATAACAATCCTTCAATCTTTTGGCCCGATCTTGCTTCCTGCCATTACTCTAAGGATGCACTAGGGTGGTATAAAACAAATAATGTCACATGTGTCCCAAAGGAGATGAATCCTCCAAACTCCAAAAAAAGATTGGCTTAAAGTGGTAAAAATGGTCGGAGAACACACTGTGCAAAAGCTTATGAGTAGTGTTAAGAGAAAAGTTAGAGAACTCGCGTATCCTACGAAAAATAATCCCAACTTGAATTGAAACTGGAAAGAAAACACTTATTATCTATATTTCAGAATAAAATGACCCGAAAAATCCTGTATTTTTTGTTTTATTCAAGAAAGAAGATGTATTTATAATTTTCGGAACAGTCTATATATCCGATTCCTCACCAATAAAAATCATCACCGAAAATGGCTTGAGCTTTGTGATTTACCGGAGGATTTTTTAATAACAGAAACGACACGACTTTGTAGCGTAAGTTTGGCGTTTTGAAAATATCAATCCGAATAAAAAAATGTTTTGCAGTTTCACTTTAATCACGATGATTTATGCTTCGCGTCGGGAATGGAAAAGCACTAAAAGTTACCGGGACCTGTGTATAAGTTTGTGGCTCAGTGAGACACCGGATAATAAGTCGTTTGATTACGCTCACTCCAAACAAGCTACCCAATGTCCGTTCAAAATTCCATGTATCACCAACAGCCGTAGAACTCAGAATCTCATCCAGTTGTCAACAGTGAGGAAAAACAAAATTAAAAATTAATCAGAAGCAAAAGATCAGAGACAATAGAAAGGAGGTCTATGGCGTTATGATTTTTGTAACCATTTAAAAAATAAAATATCGTAAAGATTTTTGCAATTCAATGTTTTGTTTTTTGTTATATTCGAGTTTCATCTCTTTTTTTCGCATTTTGCTATTGCTAAATCACAATACTTCCCATCTACTAAGACAAACTTGACATGTCAAACATTCTTATGTTCGATTGGAACGAGTTTTGACAGTTCGATTGGAACTTTTCAGTGACAGTCGTCCAAACTTTAACTATAGGGCTTTAGTTTAAAGTGGCATAATTTATTCGATGTTTTAAATTGACGGTTATTTAACCTGTTCAATTGGGTCCTAAAGCTATACCAGTTTTTATATATCATTTGAAAAAGCCGTGTTTTCTGAGCAAAACGTGATTTTTAAAAAAATGTTTATCGTTTTCCTGCGATTTTAAATGAAGAGTAAAAAAACTGCTCGAAAAGTCTAAGTTGACGTTTCGCCCATGTACGGTATATGAGAGAACTGTCATTTAAGGCATTTCGAGCAGTTTTTAATTTTTCATTTAAAAATCGAAGGAAAATGATAAACATTTTTTTAAGAATCACGTTTTGCTCAGAAAATTGCACTCTTTCAGCTGATATATAAAAATCAGAAAACCGTTTTAAACTTTAGGACCCAATTCGAACTTTTACGTGCAATGTAAAAACGTTGTGCGACAACAGTAAAGTTTCACATTTGTGCAATTGTTCATATTCGAAAAAAAAAAATAAAATAGCGTAGTGAAGGTAATTGAAAGTATCAACAAAAACCATCTGATGTTCGGTACATGTTGGTTTGAAACACGAACCACAATCAATGCTATTTAAACTAAAAAAAACTGCGCACGCTCCACCCGCATAATCAATAGCCATAAAACGTGCCTAACAACTAGTTCGGGATATAGTCCTGACTGTATGGGCTATAGTTAAATCATATGCGGGCATCCAAGTATTTCATCATTTGGGTATGGAAATGATTCTGCATCGTTATTTGAAGAATTTTTCTTATCGAATTCAATCATTTTTCACTTTCGTTTCATATTGTCACAAACATCAACTTACATCTATGGGCCGCACTTCATTTACGTATGATTTCAACATCCTTTCTAAGTGAATTGCACTTGAATCTGCCCCACTGTATCATCACAGTTGATTTGTTTTGTGGTTATATGTCAAATGAAGTGCCGTTCGTGCTGAAAAGTAGGAAAATGATGACAGAAGAGTCAGCGAGTGTTATTCGGCTTTGAAGTTCGACAATTTTTCGGACTACATCTGTAAATTTTTGCAAGGTAAGTAATTTATGCCATGTAGAAGAATCGAATTTTAATCTTATTCCGTTCTTCTAGCTCAAGATCACAGAGGTTCTGATTAACGCATCTTTACGCTAGAGGCAAGTATTTGTTTACTAAAATATCAATTAATGAAATTAAATTGATTAAATTCTCCGTTTGCTTTAAAGGTTTCTTCAACAAAGAAGGAAAGTTTATCTTTGGTGATAATTATTATAGTAAAATAACCCTATAAGGGCATCCTTAACAGTGCGCTTCTATACCCCGTTTGGCAGCGCTCTGTCATCACTTCATACCGTACCGGTCGCTGCTAAACGCGCTAGAGAAATAGTAGCCAGGCCTCCAGGAAGCATCGCGCTCTCAAATTTAGCAGCCCGATAACGGGTGAAAACGGGTGAGTGAGCAAAATAGCCGCGCTGTACACAGCCGCCATAACAACTTAAATGGTACCGCACTGTTAAGGATGCCCTAAATAAAATAAAGGTTACATCACATACATAAGACATATGTTACACTGGCGTTTTTTTCTGGTATACGTTGCCTCTAGAGTGCCTGTAAATATATAGAGTGGCGACACTGTCAAAATTGGAATAAAAGTTATCTGTCAGTGTCATTCCAATTGAGCAAACAACCTATTAAACACGTGTGGGGAAAAGAGAAAGGATGTTCAGTGTTACCAGTGTTACCAGCGGTACTTTGGATGACACGGCGCCACTCTATTTATATATTGGCCTAAGACAAGACGTGACAGCTGGTCACCGTTACATTAAACCAATTTGAACCGGCTGCTGATTGACTGAATTCGATAACGCAATCGTCACGTAGAAAATACAACGAGGTTACTTTTCACTGTAAAGCAGTGATGCTGGAGAGTCATAATTTAGCTATTATAATTGTTCATAAATAATGATGCAAAAGTATGCAAGGTACATGATATTACCGAGTAATGTATTTCACTGTTATAACTTTAAAAATGCATTGATTAATCGTTTATTACTATTTCGGTTGAAGTCCAAGAAACTTAGAAAGAAAAAATTTGGGTACCAAGAAACTTAGGAAGAAAAAATTTGATAATAGAAGTATGCTTTATTGAACATAAAATAATAAATAAGAATTAAGTATTATTCGCTTATATATTGCAATTTTAATTTGTTTTATTTTCATTGACCTGCAGAAGTTGTTAAAAAAAATCATTCTGGCATCAACGGTATGGAACGTTTAAAAAAATTTCGACGGGGATGACGGTCGTTACGAAAAAAAAAGAAGCCAGCTGTCGCGTCTTGTCTTAGATATAGGCACTCTACAATAGACCTATTTACGTACGCATGTGTTAGTGCCACTCATTGAGGAAAATATTTACAAATCGCTGTTTTGTTTGCAATGCTATGTTTTTAGCAGCTGGAAAAATAACTTGTTGAACCCTCGTTATAAGTTCTATACTCGTTTCTGAATAAATTTTTCATTTGTGTTCATGAATCGGAAGAAGCTGCTAAACATAACCGACCAAAAATGGTAAAACGTGATAAAAAGTCGAAGCTTCGAGATGCGATGATTTACAGCTTTGGAGGAAACAAAAGCAACTCTACACGGGTTTACACGTTCACTAGTGCGCGTCAGTGTTGCGAAATTTCGACACAGAAAAATTAAAGTGATCCAACAGTAGTTTCACTCTCACTCAGTTCAAGCTGATATTGAGTGTCACCCAAGTCAACTATCAGTCAATAATCATGTCAGTCATATAAATGATATATCTTAATTAATATCGAAATTTTATTTTATCTGAGCCAATCTATTGCATGAAGTCAGTGGAGTAGGTAGGCACCTTCATCCTACGCCGCATAAACATCGCTAGAGCAACATAGCGTGTGCGAAATCACAGTAATGATGCTAGTCAGCATTACCACTGTCAACTGATTGGCACTGCAAGCAATTATCACTGTCAGCTCGTTCGTGTTGATACTGATATTCGTAGTATTTAGTTTCAACTGAGAATCTATCACTGACAGTGAAAATTTGCAAGCCTGGTGCGCGTAGGTGAAAAGTCACTTATCTCTATAGACCATTTTACGAACTGACAGGTGTCACGGATCCTGCTGATATTAATGCTGCTTTTACGTGCGTTATGTCAGCGGCTCCGAGCTTCCTGTCAAAATTTCATTCATGAATTGAGTTCAAAAACGTCTCGTAAAATGGTCTATTGGGTAGAGACTGTGTTATAACGAGATACGCAAAGAGAAAAGCAGTAAATATGGCAACCCTTTGCTAATATTCTATTCCAAACAATTCTGCAACCACATTTAATTGTGCATGACTTTTCATACGCACTAGAAAGTGTGATGGAATTCCGAAACTCTGTAAGGATATATTACCGAGTTTCAAAGCTTGTTTATACATTTTTTAAATGCATCACTCATAATACGAGCATAACGAACACATTTTCCGTTCAAACCCTAATTGCACGTGGTTCACAACATTTATACTGATTACATTACACATTCTGTAAGAAACGTAACACTCCTGAGTTTGTTTACTTTGCACACTTGGAGCCTCGATTTGACGGTTCACTTGGAGTTTTCGACCTCACTCTTTGCGTATCTGTTTATAACACCGTCTGTACAATTGGGTTGTTTAGCTATATCAGTTTTTATATCATCTGAAAGATATGCATTTTCTAAGGAAAACGTAATTTAAAAAAAAATTCTGTCGTCCTTCGCTTTTTAAATCACGATTTAAAACTGCTCGCAGTCTGCTCGAAATCGCCGCAATGACAGTTCGCCCGTATACCAACTATCATTGTAGCGATTAAGAGCGAATTTTTATTCTTCATTTAAAAATCGAAAAATAATGATATGAAGCTTTAAAAAATCACGTTTTGCTCAGAAAATTACACTCTTTCAGATGATATATAAAAACCGGAAATCCGTGAATAGCTAAACAACCCAATTTAAAAAAAAATGATAGTAAATTTAATGGGTACTTAAAAATATTAGTCATAGGCGCAACTACGGGGGGGGGCTAGGGGGGGCTGAAGCCCCCCCTAGAACGTGTTTAGCTCCCCCTAGAATTTCCCAGATAATGATTGTATTCAATATTTATACATTCCATACTACTTATCAGAGCATCAAAATCAACACAAATTGAGATGTCGTCATTCATTGGCTAAGAACTAGTTCTGCACCCAGGATCGATTCTCAACCCTTGCTTTTTTACTCACCTTACCAGTCAGACGAGAGCTGTAGTAACTCGTGCTGTATCAAGAAGTCGCCAGTTTGCTCGGTTTTGGGCTGTGTTTCACCAGTTCCCCAGACGTCCCATCACTCGCAAGTCTCTTTCGATCTTTGCACGCTGCGCCCCTTAATTTCTTGAGCCGGTAGGGTTGCTGAAGAGAAGTGATTTCACATGGTTGTCGTCCGGCATTCTTACGATGTGACCGGCCCACCGCAACCTATTGTCTTTCGCCAGGTGTGCAATGGGGTTCTCTCCAAGCAGCGCTTGTAGCTCAAGGTTCATGCGCTGTAGCCATTATCCTTCGTCCGCTTGTGCTCCACCGTAGATGGTCACCTTCTGTTTGAAAATATCAAAAGGACTTCCGTAGAGAACTACCGGTTATTAGGGTTTTGTAGTTTTTTGTATCGAAGTGGTCATGTCCGATCATCACCGTGATTGGTGCGTACGTTTGTAATGTCTGAGAAGAACGGGCCGTCGTTGAGAACGTGGTCAATTTGTTTTGCTGTACGTTGGTCGAAGGGACTTTGGGCTGCTAATCCGCGGGAAGCTGCGAAGTTGGTGCATAGCAGGCTGTGCGGGCCGATAACCGGCTTATATAAGTCTATCCTCCCGTTCATGTCCCTAACGACGATCTTGATATCTCTACGCGAGCAGCTATCGTAGAGTTTCTCCAGCTGTGCGTAGAACGCATCTTTCCCTGCATCAAGTCTTCCTTCGTGAGGGCAGTGCACATTGGGAATAGTGTAGTTGTGGAACCGGCCTTTAGTTCTCAACAAACACAACCTGCCGCTTTGGTGGTACTGTGCCTTGCGGCCACAAATCCACCGTACCTTCTCTCCTTTCAGGCAACGCTCCTGGAGCGCAACGATGTCGAAGTGGCGGGGTTCTAGCTGGTCCAGCAGAATCCGGTCGACATCCGGGTCGTTAAGCGATCTACTGTTACATGTACTGAGCTTCTAATCGTCGTCCTTATTTCGTCGGCTGGTTCATTGCCAATTGTTCCGGTTCGTTTTGAATTCTTGATTCTCCGTAGTATGTTTATTTTAGTATGCTGCCTTACTAGGGCTGCGATGCCTAGTCTCGCGACGGAGCTGCCGACATGGGTGTAGCTGGCGAGACTCCGCATTTCATAGTTCAACCGTCCGGTCCGGATCAGTCGCTGTTTGAGCCGCCCCTAGCCTGTGGAGTAGACGCGCAGACAAGCTGCTCTCTAAAGAGAACAACTACCCCGCCGGTTCACCGGTTTTTCCTTGGTTGCTCGTATCCCAGTCGGTACCACGTGGAGGTAGGCATAGGGCATTATGCCCTGAACCACACTGGGGTCTATTTTATTCTAACTAGTACGGGTGAACTGTTAAAAAGCACTGCCCAGCCGTTTACCAAATCTAGCTCTCCTCAATATCGAATCATTGTTGCTGAAAGAGCTTGGCGTTGACGATGTGTTCAAGATATTCAGTACATCTTCGGAGATTCTATCCCGAAGTGATTTTTTCTGCTTTTACGATACTATTTTAAGCATCATTAAATTAGCATATTCAAACTCTTTTTTCTCTTTTTTAAAATGACATACATGAAAACTAGCCCCTCCTAGAAATTTTCCTTAGTTGCGCCCATGATATTAATATTTTTAAATGGGAGATTGTAGCGCTTTCAGAAGATATTATTTTAGCGGGATCATCATCATTATTTCAACGGAAAACTGTTTTCGCAATGCTTGATATTACGAATGGTGCATTGAAGCTTAAAAATATAGTAATTATGTGGTGGAACAATTTCGAATAAGAAATGAACATTTGTATAAATAATCAAACGAGGAACTTTCATAATCTTATTGTCATCAACAGCTATAATTTTTAATAGAATCAAATAGCGAGAGAATTTTTTTTATATTTACTAAATGTGTTTGCTGATGCGTAATATAAACCGGAAGCCAAACGTGCCGCTTAATTTAGGGAGGATTGATTTCAAATAAGGAACACTCAGAACTTACATATTATACAGTTTACAAACAAATTTATTTGTGCAATTAAATATAAACTCTATGCTACCTAGTTCACGCAATTGAGTAACTACCATTCAATCGATTTTCAATTTTCCTATGGCCTATCGACTTAAAATGAACAAACGAACACGATGAATGGTTTTAACAGAAAGGGAGTTTCCTGCTTTGTCTGACTACTAAAGTTCTGGTTTCTTACTTTCGTGCGAAGCCTGAGGTTTGTGTTTTGTTCCTGTAAATCGACAAATTACGATGTTAATTTATACGCACGACTAGACTGCAGATATTGTTTCAATAAGGGCAACTTAGTAGGAATACCGTTTTTAATCTTGGCATATTTCCAGTAGCTTACCCCATCAACTAGAGCTGCGGTAAAACACATTTTTGAACCAAATTAGAAATTTTGTAAAAGAAATTACATTCTGTTTGGTGAGTCATCTTAACACGCAAGATTTTGTTCACATCTTTGATTATTTAGTGTGATTAGATAGATTACCTCGCTTCGCTTCTTTTCTTATTGGTCCTAAATATGGCAGATTATGGTGATTCTTCAGTTTAAACTTCTCCAGCCCAAAAAAGATTGTTGGCGTACCAACTCGGAGTGGTAAGTGTCGGTAATAGTAGAATCCATCCCACTAGCCCGAGTAAATATAGACCAAGGAAGATTGCTCTTCTTCGATCCTTTTGTTGCAAGACTTCCTGCAGGTCTGGAAAGCCCATATGGTTACAAAAAGCATGAGCTACAAATGGTGCGGCGAAATGACCTGTTCGTATAAAGAGGTAGGCCGAGTATATACCAAAAATGGTTGTATAGAAGAATTGGAAAAACGATATAGTTAGAACAATTTTAAGTTTGGACCCGTCTCGCAAGCGTTCTTTAATATGGTGAAGATGAGCTGAAAAATAAATGGTTGTTATGATATAACTGCTGCCAATATACTGCAGATTGTTACCTAATCCAAACAACAAAGGTGTAATAAGCATGGCCACATGTGGGTGAAAAGTTTGCAACAATAATGGCAGCATGCAGGCACGAAAGGTGAACTCCTCAGAAAGTGGGGCAATCAAATGATTTCGAAGCCACAGCAGATTTTGTACTGCATTCACCCAATACATAGGTTCCGAGTAAATGCGCCACAGACCATTGGTGAGTGTAACGCTCAAGGGACCGAGGAACAGTATTGATGTCAATATTACTGGTAAGCAAACAGCCGTCAATAGGCCATCTAATCGAAATCCCATAATTTCCCATAGTGTGTATTTCCGAAAAACGCCATCGCATGTAAGAAAGTATACAAAAAATGGCGATATAAGCATTACTATGAACACACTACAAAATCGTCTCTTGATGGTGTCAGGATGATCTCTACAATAGTAAACAAATCAAAAAGTTGTAATCGTAAATGTAATATATTTTCGAAGGATACTCACCGGTCATGTTTGGACTTCCACACATATAAACTGGCGACATAGATGACCGATATGACAAAGCTTGCCCCTACCGATGTTACTACCGGTAATTCTATTTTTGGAAGCGGTTCAAACTCTGGGGTCATTTTTATTTGTTCACTCCTATCGCTGGAAACTACCCACAGCCGAATAAGCAGATTCCAGCGAGATATCAGGAACTCAAGATAATCCACTTTTTAAATTGCATTTGAAGCTATGGTTTTTATTGAAAATATTCAAACTAGTCAGCAGGTCCGATATCATTAGAAAACCTCTTGGATAGAAACTATTCGCTATTCGCTATCTTTTTCTATGCAGATGTTTTTTTTTTTATATTGTCAACATAAAAGTTTTGGCAGTTCCCAGCAAAAGTCTAGCTGAACATGTGAAAAAGACCTAAGTACTAAAATAAAATTCCAAAGTAAATCTCTACCAAGGCGAAACCGTGCATCAGAACAAAAACTAACGGTTCGCGTTGACGGCGTTAAAAGCAGGGGGGATCTATCTGTCAAACATCGTGTAACCAACATATTTGGCAACATGGCGTTTGTTTTGGTTTTTGTTCTTTTTTGTCATGAAATTGATCGATGTGAAATATTATATAATTGGAACGTTTTTTTATCAAAACGCGAGAAACCGCGGAAAACTTTCATGAATGTGTTGTGTAGTGATATTTTTCCCCCGTTATTGTTCATGGTTACACACTTAAAATAAAACACCGAATCCGGTAAAATTTTACCGGAATCTCAACAGCTGAACGTTCGGTGACATCTTCGGTGTTTCCGAAAATTACCGAACAGTTTGTGAAACCACCAACCGAGTGGTCGGTAATTTTCGCAGCTTTTTGGTAATGTTCCAAACCGAGCAGCCAGTAAAATTAACCAAAAGAAACTTTAAAAATGAACAAAAATACCGAACGCACCTGTAAAAAATACCGGTGGCAGAAAAAGTCGGTTATAAATGAGCCTGCCGGTACCGTCTAAAATAAAACTGAATTAACCAGATTACTTACGAAAAATGTTAGCGACTCGTACATCCTGTTTCAGTTATTCACCATTAACGCTTTCCAAATTATAAATATCCTATGTTTACACACAACAATTAAAACAAATCAGCAGCATCAGTAGAAAATATTCGCGTCTTGGACGGTTGCACGTATGAGAAAAATGGCCACCACATTCACAATTTGGCATTTTCACAGGTTGTTCGGTAAAAAGTTATACAAATCTCGGTGAATGTAAAATAAAGCAAATATTTCGGTAACAGTTAACAAAATTATGGTAAAACTTACAGATCTTACAGAACAGCCGTTAATTCGATGCTTTTTTTGCAGGTATACCGGTATTATTACACTTTACCGATGGATTATTGTAAAAAAATTACCGAACGACTTTTTTTGGATTAAGTGTACAAACGTCATGGACCAGAGTTGATCTGCGATAACGCACACATATATGGAATTTGACAGCAGTGAATCCCCTCTGGTTAAAAGAGATTTTGAATAAGGCTCGCACCTAAAAAATGTCAAAATGTGCGTGATGACAAAAGCAAAAATATTTCCTTCATTTTTCCTTCCTCCAAATATCAGCAACACAGTCAAAACAAATGCCGCCAACGATAACGACAAAAACCGATTGAATATAGGGAGTGAAATTGAGAGTATTTTTTACTGGCTGGTCGATTGACAGATACCTTTTTTTCATGCTTCTTTTGAGTAGTTCTCGCTAAACATGTGAAAAGGGCCCATGTGCCATATGTAAACAAGCCACAATTTCACGTTTTTCAATGAATACAAGCTTATTCTACTCGTACAAATAAGATTTTTTGATAAAGAGTGAATTCTTTTATCAATAAATTTTATTGGTAAGAGCAGATTTCGCCATCCCCTTTGGGCCCTTTTCACATGTTTGGCGAGAGTTCTCTTTTTGCATATGTTCGCAATCGCGCTCGCGCAGCGTACGGTTCGAAATCTCGTCGGGTGCATATATTTTACATAAAGTCGTATTTCAACTGCTCTTTGCTGTTTTGTGAATAACGTGAAGTTTCTCTTTCTGATTCAATCTTACAATAAACGTTAGGGCAGCAACATTGTTCTTTTCGTGAGACATTTTGACTGTTCCCATACAGAACCTGTATTTATTGGAGTGTGAAATCGAGTGCACTGTTATTTGAGCCGCATGTTATTTTCGTGACTCAATTCATTAGCATTATTAGCTATAATTTGCGTATGTACACATCGGTGAATGTAGCACCGCTAACCTTTCTCCTATTGACTCGTAGAACAGTAATGTTAATGTTACACATCATCGGTTCGGTAGTGTTCCTAACGCAAAGTAGTGATGGCTCTCATTGATGTCCTCTTCAGGTAAAATACTTTGTCAAGGATTTCTTTGCATGCGAAACACCTTAACTGACAATATTTCAATTGGAATCAAAGTTGCAATTTTTCGTAAGCTTAACTATTCTATGCAGGTTATGTCAGTTACATATCCGTATGCATAAAAATAGATTTTCTTTATTCGTACAAAACGAGTGTCGCAATCGTTTCAATTCGGTCAATTTTTATGCACCTGTATATTGCCGCAAAATGAAAACAATATGTTTGACAATATAGTGACTGTTCAATCTTTACGCTAGCTTGCTCCCTTTGTGCGTTCGATGTTTAAAAGAATGCGTATGAAGAAAAAGCTAACATTTTGCTGCCCAATTTTCGTTTTTATTGCGACCAAGGTAGGAGTGATTGAAGAAAAGGATTGAATCGGATTACAGTCCGAAAGGTAAGCCAATGATACAAAAGCCTGTGCATTCATCGCTGTCGATAAGCTGCGTGTTGTAGATTCGATGGACAGTTTAATAAACAATAAGTTTGTTTTTCGTTATTACTTGTTACCAAACTTTTCATTTGGCGTATGAGCTCCATTCTGTTCTCACAAGGTATTTTCTAGATGCATGCAGCCACAGTAAATTAACTATCGAAAACAATTTGTTCTATAGTTTTCACGGTCTTCGTTGATAAAATAATGTCTTTTCTTGTATCACATTTTCGGTAAGCTTGTTATTCCTGTCATATGTTTGCGTCTAGTTCCATTTTGTAGCTAATTTACTCTTGTTTATTAATCTGTTTTAGATATATGAGTCCCAGAATACATCATCATATACTCAAGCACTGTATGTGTTTTGTAATTTTCTCAAAATCTGTCGTCTTTTACAGCTGGCAGCTCATCTTACAGTATATGTTTAAAATGATTCGTCGGTTATTCAGCACCTTTATAACGGATTGTCCACCGACGGGAGAGTTTCTTCCTACGGCCTCATCGAACAGCAGTTCGCAAGCAACTGGTAGTAGTCCAAGTTCTATTACTTTTCGATCAAGGCATCTGGATTCTCTCAACTGGTTATACACGGTTTCACCTTGTTTTCCGCTATCCGGCAATCAAGTCGATATAATCTATGATCCAGATACCTTCTACAATATTTTAGTATCAAAATGTGCAACTGCCAAAAGAAGAATTATGCTAGCAAGTCTCTATCTGGGTGTTGGCAAGTTAGAGAACCGCTTGGTAGATGTCATTCATGATAGCATGCGCGAAAATTTACAACTGAAGGTAGACGTTCTGCTGGATTTCTCTCGTGGTACGCGTGGAGAAAAAAATTCCAAGTCTCTCTTGATGCCACTGTTACGGGAAAGTGATAATTTCCGATTATCTTTATATCATACGCCGGTATTGAGAGGCCTTACTAAACGACTTGCTCCACCGCGATGGAATGAACTGCTTGGTATTCAGCACATGAAACTGTATCTGGTTGACGATACGATTATACTGAGTGGCGCAAATCTTTCGAATGACTATTTCACCAACCGTCAAGATCGTTACGTAATGATTGAAGATCATAGTTTGGCCGACTTCTACGCCAACTTTATTGGAAAAGTGCAAGAGTTCAGTCTCAAAGTGAATCGAAATGGAGAAACAAAATTACACGAAAATTGGAATATGTTACCATATAAGTGCACACAAATGGATTTTGCTGCCGAAGCCAAGGACCGAATTCGAAGTTACTTTAAAGGAACACTAGAACAACAGCGGACTGTTTGTGAAAATGACACTGGTATATTTGACTAATATTAATAATGCAATGTGGCATCAACTTATATGCTTATAGGTGCAGATACGTGGGTGTTTCCACTAATAGAGATGGGACAATTAGAGATTCACCATGATAGTCTAATCACTAAAAATCTTCTTTCAAATTGTTTGAAAGGCTCACAACTAAAATTAGCTACGGGTTACTTTAACTTAACGGAAACCTACATGAAAACCATAACAAACGATTGTGAAGCAGAGTGCAACATACTTATGGCACACCCGAATGTAACTTGTAAGAATGACTCGTAATCATTGTAATTCATTAACTTTCTACTTCTAGGCAAACGGGTTTTTGGGAGCCAAGGGGCCGGCCGGTGGTATCCCTGCAGCGTATTCACTCATCGCTAGAAAGTTTCATGAAAATCTCAAAGCATCAAATCAACAGCATCGCGTATCTCTGATGGAATACGAGCGACCCGGCTGGACCTACCATGCAAAAGGGCTATGGTATTACTTACCGGGATCTTGTCTACCGGATTTGACATTATTCGGTTCGTCTAATTTTGGCGAACGGTCTGTGAATCGAGACCTGGAAGCGCAAATATGTATGGTGACCATGAACAAGAACCTGCAACGAAAGCTCCAAACGGAATATGAAAACATTTTGCAACATTCGTCAAAGGCTGAAGCAGAACTATTGGCTCGACCTGTGCCGCGTTGGGTCCGAGCAATTGTCGGTCTATTTAGAAATTTTTTCTAACTCTTTTCGTTACTAACTGTAAGACGTTATTTATTGTAAAGTTCTAGATAATTAATTCAAACCAAAAAATAGAGCCACGCTGAACATACATTACAATCTAGTTACTCGAAGCATTAGCTGTATTCCGTGTTATTGTTTTTAGATACCAAGAATATGATCAAAAGTTGACGCACAATTATCGTCAATGTGATTGAAGTCAGCGCTAGTCTTTATAACAGTCAAGAAACCGAAAAAAAACAACAGATTTTACGAATATATGTTGAAGTTTATTACCGCAGATTGTGATGCTTGTCATTAGTTATTTTTTATTTCAGTTACCGCTTGACTTATTTTTTCCCATTGATTACTTTTGGATGAAAACTCCATGTTATTAAGGACTATTTGCTGCCTTGTGCAAGGATTTATTTAGAGAAGAAAGTTTCCGCTTTCAACAAGATTCAGCTCCAGCGCATAAGGCATTAGTTGTTTAGAAGTAATGCAACGAAAATTTATAGTGTTTTATCAGCAACTTTGAATGGCCCACATCCTTTTTCGATTTGAATCCATTGGACTTCAGCATTTAAGGGCACATGCTAAGAAACCTGGGTAAGGCGTCGTACACAAATTACGTAACGCTAAAAACCTAGATTTCAGACCCCCTCCCCCCTATGTAACGATAAGTAACGTTAGATATGACTCCCCCCCCCCCTAAAATTACGTGACGCTGGACAACCTGTCCCCCCCTCCAAATTTGCAATTTTGAGGAAATATCACAGTTACGTAACGAGCTCAACTACCCTTCCCCCCCTTTTCCCTATGTAACAATAAGTAACGCTGACTCAACCCCTCTCCCCCCCCTTCATGCGTTACGTAATTTGTGTACGACGCCTAAAGAAAAACACATGTCTTCGAACACTTTTAAGAACCGTTTGGTGAAAATCTGGAATGAAATGCCAATCGATGTTGTGCGCGTAGCTTGTGATAATTTTGAGAAGCGTTTGTGGGCCGTAATCGAATGCACAGGTGAATGATTTGAATTGAACTAATTCAACTGTTACTTACTATTCCACCATGATAGTGAAAAAGAATCAGGGGAAAAATATTCATGTGTTTTAATTTTATGGCATAAATAAAGCGTATCACTTTCACGGTGAAACCCTGTAAAAGTTTTAACCATCAACAACAGTTATATTTTATCAGATAATCTATACCTAAAGATTGGTCCCTATTACAGGATACGAGGCGAGCAACTCGCGTCGCCCGCAGTCACTGACGAGGCGAGCAAAATTTTGAATTAAGGAAAGCGACCGAAGCATGGCTGGTGACAGATGAGTAACAGACGAGTTCATCGTCCAAAACCCAGCCGACTGCAATATCAAAATTGGTCAGTCGAGTAGCTTGCCACTCGCCTCGTCTTCTGTACTAGGGGCCATAAGTTGACTTTCAAAAAATTGTATAGATGTTCGATGTGAGAAAAGACCACTATTAATAATGAAAACTCAAAACTGCAAGCTTCTCCTTTATTCAAAACTGTAAAGCCTCATAATGAGTGATACTAAATGAGTGAATTTGGATTACTTGTTTTCTGGGATCAAAACTGGATTCTATAAACAAACAACAAATTTCAAACCCGGGCCCCGGCAACCGTGCTCCGCCGGAACAAGTGGAGCCCTCCAAGGCCGCACGCAACAAGCAGAACCGAGGAGATGGAACTGAAAGAGGACTTCAACTTCGACAGCGAATCGCTGGATGGAGGACCTTCGGTTTCATCACTAATCCATGGTTCGCCTAGTGGGTAAGAGTAGAGCCAGACGGACTATCTTCCCGATCCGGTGACACAGCCGAATGATAAAGGGAAACCTGCTCTCGACAAACGGCTCTCCCAATCGCAACGGCTGCGCCTGAAGAGACTGCCAAGCCAAGGCTACTCACGCGAGGAGGCCGCTAGCCTAGTACGTCAACCAGTCGATCAAACTGACGCTCCGGGACTTGGCATGCGCGGAGCCCACTGCACCTGTTGGCGGTGCCATCCTGGACTGCATTGCGGAGTCAGGTGCCTCTAGTGTTCTATGCAGAAGATTCATCCATAATCAGCTATCCGTAGCGCTGATCCAGGAACCATGGGTCCATGACACCAGGATCCTTGGCTTCAATTTGTTCCTATTACAGAGTTCATCCAACGGGATTTGGTTGTCATTGCGCTGGAAGTCTCAACGACTAACGACACTCAAGAGATGGTCGTTGCCTTCGCTTACTTCCCGGGGGATGTGGACGACACAACGTCATCCGAAATCACAGCGCTTGTGCGGTACTGCCGAAACATTAACAAGCCGCTCATCGTCGGCTGTGATGCCAACGCGCATCACACATTCGGGGGCAGCTCAGATGTCAACATACGAGGTGGGTACCTGGTTGAATACCTTACTTCTAACAATGTTAATGTATGTTAATAGACATGAGGTTTTACATCTCACCTCGATTACGTAGACAGTAAAAAACTGGCATGTCTCTGAAGAACCCAGTTTATCAGACCATCGGATTTGACGTCGAGGCTATCTTTCTGAGAAGTGAACACTTCTCCAACTGGAACTGCTTTAAGGAACATTTGGTTAACTCGAGAACATCCTGTCACAAAAATTTCCGGCCTCCAGCTGAGCTGGATATCGCAGCAAGTTACCTATAGTACAGGATCACGGAAGCTATCACGTTAAACTGTCCGTTAATGAAACGGACAGTCTGACGTGATGTGCCCTTGGTGGAACGAAACTCTCAGCATCCTTCGTCGGGAAGCCAGACGCTTGTTCAACAGGGCTAAAATCTCGTCCAACTGGGAAGCCTATAGAGCATCCCTCACAAAATATAACGCTGAGCCACGCAGTACCAAAAGGAGACCAGAGTTCGATCCTGCAAAGACATTCAAACTCTGCCTGAGGCAACGCTACTGCAAAAAGTTATGTCCAAGGATCATACCAATGGTCTTGGGCAATTGAAAAAGGAAGATGGAAGTATGACTGTCACAGCTAGAGAAACCCTGGATGTTTTTATGCACATTCACTGTCCAAACTCGACAGTGCAGTGGCGTCCGAGTCGAACGCTGAAGAGGCATAGAGTCTCGGATCCAGACGCATGATGTCACGAGACTCCGCAGGGCTCGCTCGTCGACTGTTCACGGAGACTTCTATCAAATGGGCCCTCAAAATCGTCAAAAATTTGTCCACGTGGAATGTGGATGGCCCCTCAATCACACATCCGCTATTAAATGGGGTAAAACTGAGTTTCAGCAACGAGACCAAATATTTTGAAATCATTCTGGATAAAAAGCTGAACTGGACTGCTCAACTAGTACTAGACTACGCTATAAAGAAGGCAACTACAGCTATCTGGGCTTGCAGTACACTGTTATTATTTACCGATTATTGGGAACTTCTGTGCATACCGACTCATGAATGAAAACAGTCTCATTGACATCGCTGCGTGTATAAACATGGTCATTAGGGTAGGACAAAAAATAAATATTAGCTCCCATGTACTTTTCGTGTTACTTATGGGTGCCATAACAACTGTGTAACTTTTCAAATCGATCGGTGAAACGCCCGATTTTTAAAGTTTCCATACTATTTTATATGGGAAAATTCACTTTTTCAATATTTATCCTCTAGAGATGTCAAATTGGCTCTTAAAAAATATCAATACATGATATTTGAAGGACATTTTACTAGGAAAACTCTTCTGAAGACTGTAAGGCGCTACGATGCTTGTAGAAACAGCTATTCACCCCAAACTGATTGAATGTCTGACGGACGGCTCACCATTGAAGTTTTCCAGCAACACTGCTACAGCATGCTGCTATTGCAAGCTTGCTTAAGTATGAGAAACAATTGCGCGTGGAATTAATTTTCAAAGTGTGATTTTTGCTCATAGTATCTTCGGGGAAGCCTCCAAGATAAATACCTCCCGGGATTTGGGAATCCCGGGAAATACCTTTTCCCGGGATTCCCAAATCCCGGGAACAGAAATATTGATTCCCGGATCCCGGGATTCCAGAGTTTCTAGAAAAAAATTGAATGATTTTTATTAGTTTTCTATACAAAAGTTCACTAAAACTAAATACCCTATCAACACACGAAACTGACGTCGTCAAAGTGTAAAGCAGCACTAAACTGGGTACTACACGAAGAAAAAAAAAGCTTGAAATGACGGCCAATATTTGCTTGTCGTAATATCAGATTATTTGTCAAAAATATTTGCTGTTTTTTCAGTGAATGAAAAATTTAACAAATATTTGCTTCGTCTAATGTTGTTCTCTGCTAGTTAGTTCACTATTGAACGAATAGCTAACTGGAATTTTACCTGTGTTTATTGACAAAATTTTTTAAAACCTGTAAATTCATAAAAAATTTGAATTTCGTATTCGTTGGGTCGTGGTCACTACGGTGTTCCAAATACCGTTATTATAAAATAAAATACGCCATCAAAACTGTTTATGCCAGTTGGTTTTTATTGCTGACCTGCACTTCTGGGCCAAATTTGAAAATCATCGTTGGACTAATTTTTGAGTTAAGTCCTTTTAAAGTTTTAGGGAGCATTTCTCATACAAATATACTTAAACAACCCTTCCAAAACGAACATAAATCATAGTAGGTATTGTTTTGCAGACAACATATGCCCATTGACGACCTTTTTGGAAGATTTGAGCTTTATTAGGACCATTGGGATAATTTCCGAGTCAAAAAACCTCTAATAAAATAGCCATTTGTCAATCTAAACAAATAAAACATCATTTGAACCTCAGTTCACACTGGAATTCAAAAACTAGACCAATGGAAACTTTATATCTTGATGGCTTAATACGAACAGTTATAAAAAATATACCTGTTCACGTTAGATGGTTTCTCGAAGATTTATTATAAGAATAATTATTCCTTTCCTTTTGAGGTATGAAGGATTTTTATCGCTCCCAAGTTATCGTGAAACAGGGTGCATATATCGTTAGTTGAATTAATGATTGGCGCAATTCATTTTTTTAGCTTTTGGTTGCAAACGATGCCTCAAAGACCCGTTCCAAAATTTGCAAAAAATCAGTTGGTTGCCTCAAACCTCGAATATCATAGAAAAGATTAAAAAATGAGGTTTCAACTTATACAAATTGCTCATAATATGTACATAATAGACCAAAAAGGTTCAATTTAAATAAAAGGTCATGAAATATGAATAAAGAAATTTTTCGACATTTATCTCATAAACGTGAGTTTTATTAAAAGGTTCAATTTAAATAAAAGGTCATGAAATATGAATAAAGAAATTTTTCGACATTTATCTCATAAAACGTGAGTTTTACCTCTTTGTCTAGTTACTACATATACATTTCAATGTTGAAAGGATTTGTGTGCTACTTTAATGTACGTATATGCTCCATTCATCATGTCTAATAACTAAACATTAAGAAAAAAAAAACCGGTTTACACAACATGTTTTTTATTCGATTCTGCTCCTGTTTCTAAAACGAAGTTCGTGCATTGTTCGAAAAAAACATAGCTATTTCCCAAATATATCCACGAATATACATAACAAATAATATTGATAGATTTACCACAGACGAACAGATAAACCTCTTCGAAAAAAAAACCTTGAGAATCCTCGTCCTCGTTCGCAACGTTATACTTTATACTTCGTAAAAACGGATTGGACAAAGAAATCATTATTGAGTGACACGTCTGTTTATCTGTGGATTCACTATAGACCTTTTCAAGAACTGACAGGTGTCACCGAACCTGCTGATGTTTATGTTGCTTTTAGGTGCGGTACGTAGCTTTGAAATTCCAGTAAACTGAGGTGTCAAAAATTGTTTTTGGTTCAGGCCCCGGGTAAAATGGCAATTTTTGCATTTTACCCGGGATTCTTCAATCCAAACAATTGTCCGATAGTCTTGATACAGCTTAGATGTTCCAGAAAGGTCGTCGAGGGCATATGTTACCTGTAAAACCATTCCTACTATGATTAATGTTCGTTTTGGAAGGGTTGTTTAAGTATATTTGTAGGAGAAATCCTCCCTAAAACTTTAGAAGGGCTTAACTAAAAAATAAGTCCAACGATGATTTTCAAATTTGGCCCAGAAGTGCAGGACAGCAATACAAACCAACTGGCATAAACAGTTTTGATGGCGTATTTTATTTTATAATAACGGTATTTGGAACACCGTGGGTCACTATTTCACATGAAAATCTTTTTGGCAGGTTAATTACGTAAACATTTAAATGCTCTGAAACTGACTTATTTTGAGTCATATTAAAATGTTATTCTGCCAAGGACAACCGAAAATTTCGTATTTTTTTATGAAGTTGATAATTTTGTTGGAGAGGTGGAAGTTTTGTATTAACATTGCAGCAGTATGAGAGCAGACCGTAAGAACTTGGAAGAGTTGGATCTTATAGACCTGCTTGCTGAAGCCCGTTCTGTCTTCCCTGCGACTGAGAAAGCAATTAAAATTGCACTTGCTCTACCCTGTATAACATGCACGATTGAACGCTCGTTCAGCACATTACGTCGGGTGAAAACCTGGCTGAGGTCAACAATATTTGAACAGCGATTGAGTGCTCTCTGCACGCTGAGTGTTCATCGGCAGATGGTCAACAAAAATCGTGAAAAGACACATGAACAGCTTCCGGAACGTTTGACGTTTGATGCCCGAAGATTTTATTGAGAATCTTGACTGTATCTTCAATATTCACATCCTTGGGAAGCTTTGACAGGATGTAGTTGAGATAGCGGCAGTGAGAATGGGTGTCCAACTTTGCTGGACCGCTATCCGCTGTAAAATTTGGGCCATCTTGTGAATCATATCTTGAATTCCCGGTTGCGGCTGCTGATCAACTCTATCTTCTGCCGTGTTCGTGGATTCTTGAGATCCTCGTCGCCAAAAAAATATGTTAAATGAACTTAAGAGTTTTCAGTAGAGAACATCTTTTTATATTCGAGGTCGCCAAATGTGCGTCTTGCCTTATCGATGATGTTACCACGAAAGAGACAGAACCAATCTAGTGATTTCGCAGCATGCTATGATTTGTCCAGTTTCATATTTTGAATTGCTGTCAATATAGAATGCGTCAACATAGAATGCGCTAGGTTTTATGTTATATTCTAGGATATTATATGCCTGCTGCACAGTAACGTCAAACAACAACTGCAGCAGAGAAATCAACAGGCGCATAATAGCTGAAGGTTGTGCCTACTTTGGACTCCACAAGACCTTGACATTTGGTAAACTTCGCCCCCTTATAAGGTACACTATATACAATACGCTTGTAAGACTGGTAGTCCTCTACGGGCACGAAACATGGTCAATGCTGGACTTGCAAGCACTGGCCGTTTTCGAACGACGTGCGCTTAGGACCATCTTCGGTGAAGTATGTAAGGATGGCGTATGGAATATCCAAAAAGTCGCTAAAGCAGGACATGTACAATGGGCGGGACATGTTGTAAGAATGCCGGACAACAATCCTTCTGGTGTTTTGTCTCGAATCTGGTCGGTACAACACCGCAACGGTGGTTGGACCAAGTGAACAAGATTTTGGAAGTGTAGGACGCTCAAGAAACTGTAGACAGGCTTCCATGTGACATCCTGACATCCTGAGGAATGTTTCATCAGGTAAGTAATTTTTAATGCTATCTTAACTTTTTGAGTGTTATGATAAAATGATACATTGTCCAATGATACAAATTTGTTTCCTGTTTTTCTGGCAACTTTTTGTTCGACGCCTTCAAGATACGAGCTACTCTTTGAGGATCTCAAACTTAATATAAAGCTTATCAGATAAGGCTACATTTTTATGATTCATTACTTCAAAAAACTAACGAAGGTCGGTACTTTTTCAGCATTCACATGAAAATCAGCATAATTATCATAAAAAAGACCGGGCACTTTGAACGGAAGTAAGTGTAGGTTTTGATAACTTCAGTGAATAAAAAAAACGAAATTTGTTAAACATATCGAAAGAAAGTTTGCTGTAACAGAATGTTATTCGATTAATCATTTTGTTTTTAATCATCATTTGTTCTAATATTCGAGTAGAACTCACAAATGAATCATTTTGAATGCCATCAAAACTTAGTCGAGTACATTTACGATGACGGTCCATGGGAGGTTTTATGTTTAGCCTACTGAGTTCACATTGAAATTCTACTGTGACTGTGTACAGTGTATAGACTCGTTCCTTAATCTCATTTTTTTCTCTTTCTCGGAGCGCGAGCGATCGGTCCATGGGGCAGTGAGCATATTGATCGTCATCTCTGGTTACCATGCCATTCATTGTACAGCTTTAACTCTCAGCTCAACTCGGTGATCGCCGTTGGTTTAGTTCAAAAGTAGCTTTCGATGCTGCTGGTTTAGTTCGTGAATTTAACGTATGATAACGGCGAAACGATCATCAGCTGTTAATTCTCCAGTACATGTAGGTATAGGTTTGAGTGTTGCAATGAAACGATGTTAAGTTTAATGTTAACGGTGATGTTCGTGTATGGCCATATGCAGTGAGAGTGCAACTGCACCGTAATGTACGTTGTTGCGCGCGGTGCAACTAGACACGTAAGAAGTGTATTTTACAATCATCTAATACAACCTTCAAATAGGCGTTTGTGATTAAACGTTGTTTACGTTTGATTCTGGGCAGCCTGCAGTGCTTTAATTGCATTTCGGTAGGCACGCTGAATTCCCGTATTGGTTGTGTTTCATTTAGGTTTCTGGTAACAATTCAAGTTCTTGTACCAAATCGTACTAGGTGCTTCAGGATAGCACGAGAAACAACATGGATGAACTTTTGCGGTATTCAAGCCACCCGATCGTGTGGAGCCAACTCACCCTCAATGGTGGAGTATCGCGTTTAATTGAGTCATAAAGTAGAACAAATTAAACGGTTGACCAGTGTACCTATCCAGGCTGTTGGTCAAGAGGAAATTTAAAGGTCAATTCCACTAATAGAATAAGTGACTGCTCTTAATTAGTGTCTCCGCGAGAACAGGAATGAAGCGTCGTTGGGAAATAGTCCTGTAGCCGATCATCGTAAGGTCTATAAAAGAAATTGGCAACATATTGTACTGGAACTGTGCAGAAGTGTGAGTTCAAAAGTGATTAAGAAAGTGATCCGCACATGAAATATTCCTTGAATGTTTAAAAAAAGTCTAAAAAATACATCGATTCAAGCATCTCTACATCATCGTGTTGAAACAAAAACATGAGGTGGGAATCTTCAAGATTCAGTTTGACTTCGAGCAGGTTTATGATGATTGCGCTGGCTGCTCGTGTTGTGAATTGTTTGGCAGTCAATTTAAGAGCTGGGTGAGAGATTATTCATTTCGACTAACAATCGATAGAAGAGCTAATTGTGAAAATAGAACCAAAGTTGTTCGTTCCCAACCGCAGAGTTGTAAAGTGAAAGAAGGAAACGATTATTTTTTCGGTGGTGGCCCGTTGTTGCTGTTGTAGTAATTATTACTCTCGGAAATAAAGCAAATGCGGTGATTGAACTGATGAGTGTCTGTTGAAGCTATCTTCCGAAGCTGAATAGTGATAACTCAGTTGCGTTAACTTCTAATGTTAGTCAATTATCGGTAACCGAGAAGAAAACCAGTGCGTTGTTTCCGCAACGATATCCAGTGCAACGTTTAACGCCAACGATGAGCCTTTTCCTGTGGACTGCTACGTTATACTGTCAGCTCATGATGCTGGCCGGAACCAGTACTTTCGGGAATAATCATAATACGTCGCATACAAAAGGTAGGTTTATGAGAGGAATTATCAGTATTGCAACATTAAAACAGGGTACATAGAAATAAAGATTATGGCTGAATGTTGTTTTGTGAACATTGTGAATAACGTTTTAAAATAGGTGTATTTTAGTTTTGTCAAAAATACATATAATTCATTGGAACTAAATAACTGTTCCAATGAATAATATTTCTGAAAACTAGAATACATTAATTTTGAAACGATATTTAAGCATTCAAGGGTTGAGGTTGTTTACAGAGGGTGAAATTTGACAACCTGCGTTTTGCATCGGTTTTTATCCCTGCAAGCAACGCCGTAGTTCAGCTATACAATGAGAAACTGAATAGTTGAGTAAAGCTATACGAAAGAACTAGCATAGATCACGCAATAAATAGGCTGAACGTGGAATCCACTCTGCCACTTGACATTAGTATAGAATGTTAGTGATTTGGTTTTTTACTTTTTTAATTACCAACTTGATTGTACCTTACAAGATGTTGCCAGGCTTGAGTCACATCCTGGTTAGACCTGGCTAAGCCTATGCCTCCATAACTGCTTATTGAAGACTGGCTGTACAATTACTGAATTGCAGCTATACGATATCATTTATCTCACCTAATAAATGTTAGTTGCGTTTAAATGCGTGAGCCTGTTTACGAGTTAATGAATAGCTCGGTTGTGTTGAACGCCACAAAAACCTTATAGATCCACCGTAAACCGAACTCTAATAATTATCAATGGTATCAAAACCGAACATTATGACACGTTTTTTATTGCGATTCAGTAGATTATGCGCTCGAGTTGTACAAGTGAGGTGAACATAACTTGGTGGTCTCTGGGCTGAGGGTGGTCATGAGACACACTCACACAATTCAACATCTAACTATTGTGTTGAGTGGTCCATTGCCAACATACAAGCAAAGTGCAATAAATATAAGAGATATTCCTATTCCCGCATTAACAGAAATTCTTAACTTTGTTTAAGTTACAAACTTTCGATTTGAAAACTAGTCAAGGAAGAAAACGCTTCAGCAATGGTTTCCAACCTTTTTGGCTTCGCGTCCTCCTTCACAAAGTTCGAAGAGCTTCACGGCCGTAAAAAATAGTTCCAGATACAATCTTTGTAATACAAGGCTGTGTTTGTCAGTCTCATATCGTCCTGCATCTCTCATTATTTTCATGTCTTGAGCTTACAGTATCTTGAAGTATCTTCAGTATCAAAAAATTCAAAATTTATCAAGGTCAACATGGATAAAAAAACTATCAAGGTCTGCGTGGTCCCTCTAGATGAGCCTCGAAACATTAGATGCTATGTCAAATTTCCAATTACCAATTTTCGACAGAAATCGTTGCAATCCCTAAGTGTCTTGAAGAATTGTTACTACATGTGTAGTAAATCTGTCAATAATATTTATGATATACATACGAGGGTATATTTCAGGAAAATATAAGCTATGTTTATACTGATTTTAATGTTACTGAAAAATCGCTATGCACAGATTCTGAAGCTTGCTCGTTACACCAGCCGAAACATCTACCTGTTTTGCAGTAGAAATGGTCGTGTATGGGAAATTCGTTACCCGTACCCGACCCATTCCCGACTCATCGAGAATTTCCAAACCTGTATTCGAAGTCTGTTTTTTAAATACCCGTACTCGACCCGAACCCGTAAAAGTATTTAAATACCCGTACCCGACCATCTCTATTTTGCGGCAGAGTTCTTTCACATGGAATTTTATTATGTGGAATTTCGATGAATTTGGCAGATTTAGCTTTTCCCAACAATGCACATACTTGTTCAAATCATCTTCAAAACCAGGAGCAAGACCGAATGAAAAACATTTCGTATAAGCACTTTCAAAATGCTTCAGGACCTACATAATGTATAGTATTGATAGTTTCCAAGTCAGTAGCAACAGTATTTTCCAACTCATTCAGCTTCAATAGATTTTTCCAGATCAATTAAATAAATTCATATTTTTCTGGAAGACTTGGAGAGAGTGCTTTGATGTGCAGTCGCTTTATCCCACCTTTTTGAATGATGGACGCTCCTGAATATAAAGAAAATTTCTAGGCAATACGGATAATGTGATCTTTAATGATCCTCCTTCACCCTCAATACCACGCTTGTGGTACTGATCGACTAGTCCGTTGTCTTGTCTTTTTTCACGAATTCTGTCAATGAGTTGTCGTACATTTTTGAAATATATTACAGGACTTTTTGCGTGCTGATTAAGTCTTGTGTTTTCAGTTGAAAATGATGACAAACAATTTTAGTGGTTTTATTCAAGTAGTTATATACTCAGTACATCCGGGAATTTCTCCAAGTTTAATAACGACAAACAGATCGGTAAACTGCGAATTCATCTTTAGCAGTTTATCTTTCTTTCCGTATTCTTATGTTACTCCAGATCGTTTCAATACTTTCATGACACCTGCAGATCAATATGATGTATGAACATCAATTGATTCAATAACAACATCTGATTTAAGATTCTACTTACCCATAGTTTTTCTTTCGATCGTGGAGATTTCTGTTTTCATCTGAAAGACATCTCTCGAGGGCATTTCATTTTGGAAGTGCTTATTAATAGTGATGGTTTTCCTCGACGATTGGAAAGACGGATCTCCGTTTCACTCAACATGAATTTTGAAGTAGAATATTTCTCTCAGGAAGTTCGGCTACATAGGGATGTGAAATGAAAATCTAATACCGAAAAAAGTGAAAAATATGTCCAATTTCGAATGCTAATAAATCGGTTAGTATTCGATGGATTTCCTTCTTTCTTGCAGCAATAGATTGGAAAATCTTCTAAGATTCTTCCCAAAAGAAGTTAATTGTAATTTTATTATTCACACTATTGTACTATTGAAAATAGTCAAGCCTTGTCAAAACGAAAAATTCGACCTCTGATTGGTCGTTATATGATTGCTTCCCAAGCACGGTCGACAGAATCATATTCCTTGCAATTTAAAACATGCCATTTGGCCTATATAAGAGCCTGTTTCAGCCGAAGTCGCTCATAATAGTTCTAGACAGTGACAACAGCAGTCGTCCTCCCTTAGCAGCAGCACTAGCAGTGCAGTTGATACCAGCGATGGCGGAATGCGGCCACAGCTGTGACGTAGCAATGGATAGCGCACTAGTTGCAGTGAATTCCAGCAACGATAGCAGCTGGGCCGGCTGATGCAGGGACAGTGGATACCAATGGCAGCGTATAGCGGCCACAACTGTGGCATGGCTATGGATAGCGCACTAGTTGCAGCGGATCTAAGCATCGATAGCTGCTGATGCAGTGAGGCACTTTAGTGAAATGCAGTCTCTGTGCGATAGTGGGCACTAGTAAATGCATTCAATGAAAATTTGACTTATTTTGACAACACGTGAGCCGTCTAGTTTTGAACGCAAAAATTTAATCGTAATGCCAAAGGTGAGTGACATGATAAATAATTCGGCTTTCAGCTGTCGTACGTTACAGCTTGAATTTCTCTCCGTTGAATCATAGATTTATTACTCGCGGATCAAGAACAAAAAAATGAAGATTTATTAAAAGCATCAAGCGATTGCATTTTTGATGTCATTTTAATAACGGAAAATGGTCTGCATGACGCCATTAACATCATTTGTTTTACAACGTTGACGACAATGATGTATTCAAATTCATTGAGACTTTCGATTAGATGGATGAATTAAACTAATAACCAATTATGAGAATGAGATTCTCAAAAAGCTGCTGAAAATAGTTTCTTTTTGTGTGAAGATTTCAACCATTCTCGCGTAACTTTTTAAAAGGACCTAAATATTCAGCAGAGATTCTCCTCTCCCACTCAGTATGAATAATTACTAACTTTACTTTAATGGCGACAGATTGCTGGCGACTAACTGCCGAAACCATTGTCTCTCGATCTTGGATTCAGCGCAGCCAAAAACTGTCGTGAAAGAATTTTCAGTTGAAATTGAAGTCTTAGAATTTCAATTTTCAACGAACGAGCTGAAAATGAAAGATACTTTCAGCTCCAATCAATTGGCAGTGATTGTTGGTTAGCAGAATTTCTGTGATTTCGCACACGCTATGTTACTTTAGCGATTTTTATGCGGTTGAAAATATATAATACAATAAAATGGCTTAAATCAAATAGTTTCGATATTAAATAAGAGATCTCATTTCTTTCAATAACCGGACTTTCATTGAAAATTAACACCGATGACACTGAAGGTCGTTTCAACTTTAGATAGTGGTAATGCTGTTTTTGTCATTCTCGTTTGCGGTGTCAAAAATTTGCAGCACTGCTTTGGATATTCTACTTGAATCGCCCCTAACCCTAACCTCATCCACACTACACATCTAAAAAGCGCGAGGCCTACCACCGGATCACCTACCTCTGTCGGGCTCTCTGCTGAATATTATTTTCGCTGATCGTTCCCTGGACATTCGTGCCAAATGGCCAACCCACTGTAGCTTGCCGTATTTTGCTTGCTTGGTACAATTCGTTGTTTATGAGCCAACGCCACACTTCATTCTAGGGTACCACCGGGAGGATCAGCGTCCTGTAGAGCGCAAGCTTCATGCAGACGTGCATGCTACGGGATCTCAGGTGGCTTTGTCAATCATAAAAACTCCTATTTATGGCTGCTGAACGACAGGTTCGAGAGCCCGTCACAGATGGGTCCGAAATTACGCTCGCTATCCTGACACATGATGAAAAACCGTTCTGAGAGGCATGAGTCAGCTTAACCAGTTTTGTTTTTTGGCTTTTTACAAGCTTTTCTGACCACGTTTGTCCATCCTCCTCTAGTTATATCCTGTTTTTTTCGACGGTTCTATCCTCTTCACCGTTCTGCAAACCCTTGAAATGTTGTTTTCAACGCATGGCCACCAGTTTCTCAACGGTTTTTAGAATCCTCTACCTGTCGTTGGACATGGCAAGGTTTGGCACAGTCCAGTTCCTGATTCGGTTTACTGCTCTATAGAGAGTTCTCGTTTTATGCCTTGAGAAGCATTCCTCCGCCTCCACAAGAGATTGTTCGCAGTGCTCGCGTTTATTGCGTAGATGTACGTCTGCATCAAGTACTGGCATTCTTATAACCAGAGCAGAAATTCACGAAACAGTGAATACAATGACTGGGCTAGACAGAACTAGAGATGATTCAAATACTTTGGCCAATCAAATTTTTTACCGAAAGTGGAGTTGAATGGGCAATAGACTCCTTCCAACCCTTCAAGTCACCTGGTAGGGACGGAATCTATTCAGTTCTACTACAGAAGGGTAAAGCAGTTCTAATACCCATTCTAACACAACTCTTTCAATCCAGTTTGATTCTACGCTATATTCCGAGAGCGTGGCGGCAAGTAAGGCCAATAAAAGGAACAAATCCTTGAGGCCAATGAGCTTATCGTCAGTCGTTCTCAAAACAATGGAAAAAAAATAATCGGTGAGCACATCAAATCATCATATTTTTCTAAAACTCCTCTTAGCAGATATCAATTTGCTTACCAGAAGAAGTAATCGTCGATAACTGCACACTGCACTCCACACTATAGTTACAAAACTAGAAAAATCTTTTGCAGCAAAAGAAATTTTCCTTGCGGAATTTCTTGATATTAAAGGGGCATTTGATAACTTATCTTATGACTCAATGACTGCTGCAATGGAGAAACGTGGTTTCGACAATCGCATTATTCATTGGATCAACGAGAAAAAAAAAGCTTTAAAAGGGTGCCCGCAAGAAAGTGTGATAAACTCCTCTACTGTCTAGTCTAGTCTAGTCTACACTAACACAGCCAGTACTTGAAAGGAACCAGGAAAATGATATCCACCCTTAAAAAAAATACTACAAAGTATACAGCCCTACGGGTTGTATGAAATGGTGACGTAGGACTAAATGTATATATTATATGCTGCGCTGAACTGTTCATAGGCAACACTACCGTTTATTGTTGATGGTCGTTATTGTAAAACTAATGATGCATGAATACATGAAAATTTTACACTAGTAGTAGTTGCGAGAATTCTCATAACTCTTATTTTCAAGCATCTTTAGTTCTGAAAAGAACCGATTCCATGATCTTCAGTTAGAAATTCGTGCTACAGACGGCTGATGATCGCACCTTCGGTAGCATTGAATATTTTGCTTAACCGCGCATAATAATCCGATACTAAATTGAACAACAAATTGTCCTTTTCAGGATGAAATAAAAACCTGATGATTAAAGCGTTCATGTTTTCTCTTGAGTTAATTTACATTTTTTTATTAGTAAAAGTTATAAATTTTACTTTATTTCCGTGTCTCAGAACGTACTGAATTATCTTTTTCTTCAGTCATGAACACGACATCGAAAAAAATTCCATCTCAAAATTTAAAAATTGTCAAGCCCCAACCATGACAAGCTACTTACTAAATTATTGAAAATAGGCAATCCTTGTTGAAGCGCAAAATATGATTGATCTGATTAGTCAACGTTTATTTACTAGAAAAAATTACTGACACGCAAGCAGCCGGGTTATCTTTCTTGTAAAAGTTTTCTACTTCAACCTTGCGGTCGTGGCTTTGCACACAACCCTCCTGTTATTTTTTCTAACGGTTTTGGCAGCCTTGCAAACTTTACATATGTATATCTTAGAAGATCTTGTCAGTTGCGCTTGATCATACTTATATTTGTATAAATGCAACGTTTTTGTTATACCACTAACAGTATTGCAATTCACTCGACATGATGTGCACACTGATGTTGGATAATACCACTTTCGATTGTCAATATCTTCCAATCAATGTTCGCGAATCACTTTCCGCACTGCACTAGGAATTGCTCTGACTTTTTTGTTACTCGAAAAACATAATATGCACACCTTTTTCTGTTACACTCGTGATTATCCATGTTTTTCAATATAAAAGATAAACCGCAACGATTCCGAAATAATTACAGACAATATAGACAACATCAATCAACATTACATGGTTACTATGATCTATAAACTAGTGATGAGAAAGTTATCGATATTTATCGTTAATATCGATAATCGCCTCATATTGATAATATCACTAAATTCCAGCGCTAACGATAGTATGCAGCATGCGAATTACTTCTTGCACTTGCAGAATATCATTTAGTAGTTATCCTAAATGACCAATTATTGCTCCTTATTCTCTACTGGCCGAATAGACTTTAGTAAAACTCACAAGTGAACAAACATTATCCCTGCTTTTGCGACCTCGCGCTTCCTGAAAAAGTTATCGATAATTTATCAATGATACCAATAAAAACATGGAAACAATCGATTTTATCGGTATTTTCTATCACTAATTCTGCACACGGGTGGCAGTGGTAGTGATGGGAAATATCGTCCAAAACAGATATCAATAACAATCAATAATTTCGGGGCTTTTATAGATATTATCGATAAGTATCGATAATTTGACAGCTTTTCGACATATCAAATTTTGCTATGCAAATCTGTGAAAATAAGAGACAGAGAATAACAAATCATACGATACTGTGAATAAAAATTCAAATAAACGGACGAGTTAAATAGTTTACTTTGAATCCACTGGAAGCACATTTCTTCAGGTTTTACGCCCGAATTCGAAAATAAGAGATATCATCTGGTCAGAAAATAATTGGACAGGCAAAATTTTGTCAATTTTTAAATGGCCAGAACTTCACGAAAAATGAACCACTTTTGGCGATACTGGTTTCATTTTACTGGAAAACTATTCCAGTTGTACTTGAGAACTGGACGTGCGTAACGAACACTGGGGATGTTTTGGATTTGAGGAGTGTGCGACATCTTGTTTCTTTTTTTGGGTTTATATGATATCAATCAATTAGAACTTATTCCAAGTTTATTGTACCCAAAGAAAAAAAAAACTGCCAAGAAACCATCGAGATATGAATTAATATATTTTGGCAGCTTCTTTTCTTCGAGCTCGCTGAACCCTAGCAGAACTTAATGAATCTTTGTGGGTGCGTAGGCCTAATTAAACAAACCAAGCATGCAAACTTTTTTTTTCGAATAATTTTCAATCCGTACTAACATTTAAAAAGGTTTAGAGTACACTCAGGTTTTTACGCAGATTTTCGAATTACGCGGTTGTTTAATTACGCAGTTTATTGCGCGGATTTTTTAATAAACGCGGTTTTTTACGTGTTACCGTGGAAATTCAAAAATCCAAAAACGTCTAAGTCATTTAGTAAAAGCGGATTTTCAAATTAAGGCGGTTTCTTAAGCAGATTTTCGAATTAAGCGGTTTTTTACAATATGGGTATTCATGTCGAGCTCGTAAACAAATACCTAGCCGTAAAAATACTCACCTCCATTGACGAGTAATGGAAGATACACAGTTTACGGCTGGGTATTCGTATACGAGCTCGATGGGAAGATCATCATTCATCGTTTTTCCGGAGCGTCCTTTCATTTTGGTAATGGTTCAACTTTAGTAACTCTCCCAAGCGTGGTTTTTGTTCAGAAGGTTAGAGGGATCCTTCCGCTATCAACTGGTGCAAATAACGTGTCATAAAAGGTGTTCAATAAGTTGTGGTGATTGAACGAAAGTGATCGATCAAAAAATCGATCAAAGCAGATAGGACCTTTTGAAATGTTTCTCTAGAAATATCAAAAAAATGAATGATACACTGAAAACATATAATTTGAAAAACAAAAAGTGTTTTTAAAAACACCGGTCATCTGAATCCCGAAACATTCCCGGTGTAGGTTGGTCACGTCAAGTTACCAAGTAATACTAGAAAACTAGGATAATTTCGTAAAGTTCTGGCCATTTATAAATTGACAAAATTTTGCCTGTCCCAATACTCCCAACCATTTGATTCACCCTCTGTTCAGTATCAGGACACTTTTTTCAGCACAAATTTGATCTTCCTCATTTGGTTTAAATAAATTCAACAATTTCTCTGTGATTTGCACTTTAAAATACACCAGAATACTCGTTTGTTTATTTAAGTATTTCCATCCATCAATTTTGAACCTTGGGCATTACCCAACAAACAATTTTGTTGATTAACAGCTTTGAAGCTGCAATTGTGCGGATTTAAGCGAAACTAAAAACTGTTTGTTGGGTAGTTGATAATTTACCACACGTAAACAGTTCCAAGTTAAACTAAACAATTACCAGATGTTTCGTGGAATCAACGCCTAGACCGCCGCTATGCAAGTCCATTCTATTACAAAAATTAGCAAGTCAAGAAAACTGCGCTTTAATACAATTTCGTACCATTGCTTCTATGAGATGCGGCAAAAGTCTCTTCCTTTTAGGTCCCCTCCAGTAAACAGCCGCACTGACTTGCTCACCCTCATAATTATCGGTAATTATCGGTAACGCTAAAAAAATAGCGATAATCTCGATGTTTGGGATTTATCGATAAGTATCGATAAGTTTTCTATCACTGGGCAGTGGCAGTTGAATCCAGCGCCTACTATGATCTAGATTTGATTCAAATTTGCTTATAAGCTTTTTTGAAAATTTAAGTTCATGAAAAATCCACTCAAAAACTTCAAAAGGGCGTTGCTCAAAAATTAGCCCAATAGTAATACAAACCAACTGACATCAACAGTTTGGATCGCGTTTTTTTATAAAAACGGTACATATTTGAAACACCGTGCTTCCGGTTTCGTAATTTATCACTCTGTGAAAATAATGAGGAGTTTCTTATTATTCGTTTCTGGGATAGATGTAGCCTTGGTTACAAAAATAAAAGTTTGTAAACTGATGAAAGAGTGAATTTGAAAAGTCATTTGATGATAAATTTAAGTATTTGGATGGATTTTGAGCTAATTATGATTGAATTGACCCCCAGCTGGTCTCCAGGTACGATGCTGGCCTAACAAGCCAGTCGTGGTAGGTTTGAGTCTCGGCTCGGGAGAGATTGTTAGTGTCAGTAGGATCGTAGCGCTAGCCCCGCAATTGTCCTGTACACTTAAACAGTTGGCTGCGAAGTGTGTATAAAAAAAACAGAAGTTCGAGTTCCGAATCGGAATGTAGTACCAAGGCTTTACTTTATGATTAAATTTAAATTTAATAATGAAAAATGTCATACATCGCTTTTGGATAGGTTACTCCATGTACAAAAACAACCCGAATCGACTTAATAGCTTTTTTTATCAATATATGATACGTTTTCAATGCCGAAAACCATCATAATAATTACTATAAGGTTTGATGTTCTATCTGTTCCACTGTGAGACGATAGTTTTTCTGTCATTATCAGCGTTGTCTAGGTTTACTATAGTTTGACTGTGCAATGCTGTTGTGAAACTGCGTAGTATTTAACAAAACCAAAAACATTTTCTTTCGCAAAATAATGCTTGAAAATAAAAATTTAAAATGACTCATGAGCAAGATCGTGCCAAATGACCTATGGTCGAATATCGACCATTTTTGATTTGAATGAAACTTTGCACACGTATTTGGCTTAGCAAACTGAGCATTTTTCACAGATGGAGAGATTTTTTACACCCATGAGTTACATTCTAAAAGCGAGTATGCCTTTTGGCATAGGTTTTATTCGAAGCATTGTAGCCCAGGAACCGTTGGTTGTATAGAAAAACTGTCTGAGAATGAGTTGTAGGGAATTAAAAATTTTTTTGACCAACAAAAATTAAAAATAAACATTAAATTTCAATTAAAAAAAAACTTGATGTTAATACGCAACTTTAAAAAAAAGTCCAGGATGGAGAAATGAAAATTACTTTTTTTATGAAAATTCTAATTTAAATATTTTTCGAAACATTTGTATTCTGATGATTTTAAAAGATGCAGAGAGTCATTTTGAATCAAAAAGCTCTTGGTAGTAAACATTCTAAAGGCATTGGTTTTCGAGTTATTTTGAATTTAAGCTCGAAAAATTATTATTATTTCGGAAAATACACGTTTTTTTTTTAATTTGTCCTTGGTTCTCCAGCAAAAACCATACGTTCATTGGAATGCTTGATCAAAAATATACAATTCATTCTTTGACAACAGAACGATTGGATAAATAACTCAAACGCCAAACCTTAGCCTACCTACACGTTCCCCCTTGTCGAATGTTTTATTAAAAAAATATGTTTGTCGTGCAACACTACCTACTTGTTTACTGATAATAACTGTTTGTAAAGTACGCAACCAATAACTACTGTGTTACCTATAATATCTGTTTTCGTATATAAATACGATTGCACTTCTCCAGAAGAGTTAGTAACAGTTTGCATTTTGTGAAGATAAATAAAGTGAAAATGGAATACACCAAGCCCAAATGCTGTAAACCCTTTCCTGATCATCGGTGCTCATCAAGCTTACGCAAATTAAACGAAAACGTTATTGCAAAATTGCGTTATTGCTCATTTTAATACGTCTTTATCAATTTGTGATTCGTGTAGTTATTGGAATAATAGTCAAGCCACCATTTATCCCTTCGTTGTTTACTATTCAGAATCTGGAACACTTAAGAATATCAGCTTCATTATAATATCGGAAGTACTCCATCATGATACTGTTGGTGTTCATTGCCAAATTAAAGAGTTTTTTATAAACAACAACAATACAGTTGAAAAAAGCGATATTTATGTCTGATGGGGCTGCCTCACAATATAAAAATAGAAAAAACTTTGCAAGTCTTTGCAAGTTCAAAATAAAATACAACGTCGATGCAGAGTGGCATTTTTTTGCGACTTCTCATGGTGAAGGCCCATGCGATGCATGGTGAAGGCCCATGCGAATGCAAGTTTAGCTAAAGAACATGAACATCCCATTACAAGCGCAAAAGAATTGTATGATTGGTCTAATCAGAAAAATAATAAAAAAAATAATAATAAAGTTGGGTATCATATGAAGAATAATGAACAAGGAGTAACAGAATGGAGCAATATTTTCAAAAAATCTATAATAATAGCTGCCACACAAAAGTATTGCTCTTTTGTTCCGATTTCAGAAAATAAGATACAAACGAAGCTGTTTTCAAAAGATGACGAATCATTTACATATGATGTATATAAAATATAAGGTGAAACTAGTTCTGTAAAGTATCTATGTTATAAAAACATATGTTCCTAAGATAATAAAACTCGAAAATAAATATTTGATTCCTATATATATTTATATCACTTGGAACATTTAACTCTTTTCTTGAGAACCGTTCGCCCAATCGTTTTGTTGTCAAAGAAAGAATTGTATATTTTTGATCGAGTATTCCAATGAACGTATGGTTTTTGCTGGAGAACCATGGACAAATTAAGAAAAACATGTATTTTCCTAAATAATTATAATTTTTCGAGCTTAAATTAGAAATAACTTGAGAACCGATGCCTTTAGAATGTTTACTACCAAGAGCTTTTTGATTCAAAATTACTCTCTGCACCTTTTAAAATCATCAGAATACAAATATTTTGAAAAATGTCAAACTACCATAAAAAAATTATTTTTCATTTCTCCATCCTGGACTTTTTTTTTAAAGTTGCGTATTAACGTCAAGTTTCTTTGAAAAAAAAATTAAAAAAAAATCAACTCTTATTTTTCTTTCTTTCAAATTGAAATTTCATGTTTGTTTTTATTTTTTTTGGTCAAAAAAATTTTTTTTGTACAGTGGATATTTTTCTATGATGCATTTTTGATTCGCTACAACTCATTCTCAGACAGTTTTTCTATACAACCAACGGTTCCTGGGCTACAATGCTTCGAATAAAACCTATGCCAAAAGGCATACTCGCTTTTAGAATGCAACTCATGGGTGTAAAAAATCTCTCCACATGTTAAAAATGCTCAGTTTGCTAAGCCAAATACGTGTGCAAAGTTTCATTCAAATCAAAAATGGTCGATTATGTTTTCGCGTATTTCCAGGCGATTTGAAATGATTTTGCTCTCATGTATTTATAAGCTAAGTTCAATCGATTGAGATCAAAAGCAGTATGGGCATTTTTTTTTTCAAATTTTCTCAAGTAGGCCCAGACAGAGTTTTGATGGCGATGTCCCCTCTTCATTCTTCGACGGCAAAAGCATTGCTCAGACAGCAGATCGATGTACCTTCATGCGACTGCCGTAGGTCTTGAAACGGTGTACCTCTAAATTTCCGTTATCATAGGACTTCATCCTGCACACAACTCCCGGAACATTGCGCTTTCACGAACTATTGTGATTATTCCGAACCTGTACGGTAGTATTAATTCTTTTCCTCGAAATGTGCCGTTGCATAGTAAAGTTAAGAGCAGAGAAAATTGCTAGCTCTCGCGAAATAGACCTAACCATAACCGACGTAAATCGCTTTTACGCGAAAAAGGAGTTAGCCTCTTGTTAGGGAGATTCTCCGGAACAGCTCCTTGAAAGGCAAACCATGCCTCGAAGGCAAGCTAACGGACATCGTGCGCGAGCATCATAACCTACAACAGTTGAAAGAGGGGTTCCGATGTAGGTTTACTTTTCTGCTGCACTATCAGGTGTATGTTTTCCGTCCGAAGACGCAAATTATGTTCTAGTGTTTTTCGAATCTCAGAAATGAACGATGTAAGTCTATTGCACTGTAACTTTTTTCGATATTCAACCATCAGTTAGGTTGAACTTTCTTAAGACTCTTCGGTTTCGGTTAGAAAAAAAACATTGCTTTTCGTTGTTGTTTTTTTTTCCCTGAAAATATAATTTTTGCTGTGTCATTGAAAGAAAGTCAGATTTGACCGAACTGCTTCCATATCAGAGAGTGTGAATGTGGCTCGAATCCAGCGAATGGTAGGTAGGTACATTCCTCAGCGTTTGCTTTGCGCATTTTCTTTTGCCTTATATTCGATGGCAAAAGTGTACTCCACCGATCGATCCATTTGATCGTGGTTTGACCGCGCGGAAATTGCTTCGGTATTATTATTCTGTCTTGGTCTCAACTCGGTTGATTGAGACTCGTCGCAATAGCTTAGACGTCCCGAGCTAAGACGAATGCAACCCGCCGCCAGTCACTGATCAGATAATGTTCCAACTGTTGTTGTCTTGCTCTGTGGTCACTTTTGCGGGTTACGTGAATTTTTTTCACATTAATTCGCAACGATGGTGCAGACTATCTTGCAAAACAAGAGCATTACTGTAGACTATTACTGAGTGCCGTTATTTCGCATCAAAAGTTGTAAAACCAGTGATGGTTTATTTGTTTTTTTTTATCAAATTAAGCTTAAGTAAAGTCTTTAGAATTGTGGATATGGATTATGGATATGCTGTACAACTAATGAAATTAGTGCATTGTAAGTTTCTTTTCCCAAAATTCACGGCTTGCCGTTGTTGTTGGCGTCATACTTCACAAGGCGACTATCGAGGTCGGGTCAATTCACGACACGAAGTTCATAAAAAAGTTGTCGAGCTCCAAAACCCTACATTCGGTTTCAAACAGGTTTAACAAGTTTCTGTTATCGCTGAGTACGCGCCAAACGACAGGAACATCGTCTCGGTTTCGCTTCACAGGGCAACCACAGAGCTTGCCAAAAATGATAATGCTGTGGTGTTGTGTCCGTTTTGAGGAGTTGAATAGGAAAACAAACGGTGTTTTGGTGGAATGCAACTAAATCAAATGGATGGTGTGAGTATTGCACATCTGACACGAACCATTCCGAGACGTTAACCGTGTGGCATGAAACTGTAATATTTTGAAGATAACGGAAATTAAGATTTTTGTGATTTTTGCGACTCACTTCAGTAGAGTGGCATGCTGTGGAAATTGTTAAGAAAATATGTTCTTAGAGCGGGGGCCTAGTGTGGTTGGTAACGTCTCTGCCAACCACGCTCGACGCCTGGGTTCGAATCCCACCGCCGACATAGGTGTCGATGGTTGTGAGGTGGCGTGATCCACTTACAACCAACCCAACTGGTCTAGATTCAATCCTAGCCGACACCGGGAGATTTTCTGAGGCGAAAAATCTTTGGGATCACGCCTTCCATCGCATGAGGAAGTAAAGCCGTTGGCGCCGGTCCGTTAATAAACGGGTCGTGAGTTAGGGTCCTGGGTGTGGAGTCGCCTCCCTGGGCGTCGGTGATTGGCCACAACAGTGGCGGAACTAGACCGACGGAAAATAAGCGAGAATAAAAAAAAAATATGTTCTCTTTACATGTATTCAATCCTACTACCACGATGGTTTTTCTGCGGGAATCTACCAGAATCACAAAAACCGGGTTTTTTTTTGGGACACCCTTATCAGTATCTAGAGTAAGGAAAATTTGAAAATGAAACCGGTTCCAACAATCATACACGAAATTTATTAGAGTGATAATTTATTTGAAACCATTGTTCCAAATGATCTAATAGTAAACCAGAAAAACTTGAATAGTTCAATCGTGATTTGTTTTAATTACAGATAAGTAGTTACGATATTTCTTCCTATAATTCATAAATTCGATGGCACAGCGAACCATAAATCAGCTATTCACTAGGTACCCAATTACACGACTATTCATCGTGCAGGATAAAAGATTGATTCATGTACACTTGCCAAATGACATCAACGGATTGTCGATACTTGTTGCGGATTGCGCAAAGCAGACCCGGGGCGATTACTTCCATCCACTTAGTTAGTGCAACGCGCATCGATTACGGCTAGTAGTGGCAGTTATTCCACACATGACAATTTCCATTTTTCCTGTAGCCAGACTGATTTATATAGAGATGAATGACTGAGATTAAATGGTGATTAAGTAACGTTCATCAATTAGAAATTGGCGAATGTAGTTTCAGAGCTATACTGTGTGAAAGCTTCGTATTCACTACCTTAAGTTGCTCTATTAATTATCATGTAATAGAATCGGCAACAAACATGTTATCTACCACTTCAATCTTCAATTTGTATACCGATCTGCAGCAGATCAGTTTAGAAATACTGTACCTACTGAAATGTCGAAGCGAACAGCGAAAGCGCATGCTTCCTGCGTCGCAGATGTTGGATGCATTGGCGCGTGGGTTTCTGGTGTCGCACATTTTTGCCAACAAAAACACGTAGGTACCTACTGGCGTCATTTACTGCGTGGGAGCCAAACTTCCCACGCACCCTTCACAATTGATCCCCCGTTTGACTGCTTTGAGATCTATCACTTTTCAGTTTTGCGCGACATTTGGCACGACTCGAAATTCCCACGTGGAATAGTGTATTTCGGTGATTTTCTTTACACTTGAAAAGCGGCAAAAGTAGCAGTTGTTGTTAACCCAAAAGTTTCACAACTGTCATATTTATTTGTTATTATTTCATTATCCTACAAAATATTAAAAATGTTTAACCGAATTTGACTAAAAACTGGTTTTCAAGACTAATCACGATATATGCATGAATTAATTTCAACAAAATTTGATATATCTGTGGATACCCAAATAATTTTATATTATTATTTTAGTAGTTAAACATAGAAAATCCAGCAGATCAGAGAGTATTTTTTATGAATACTATTTCGAAGTAATATAGAAATATATCATTGTGGGAAGGTTATTCTCAACTAAATGTCTAGTATTGCAGGAAGTTTACATGAAAAAATAAAAAAACGGCAAAAAAATGAAATTCTCGCGTAACTTTTTAAAAGGACCTAAGTAACAATGAGAGGTTCTCTACTCTCTCACTTTCTTCTGTTAATCACAGCGTCATTGTAAAAGCTTTCAACTATCTCTTGCCACAAGTCGAGAAATTGTAATGATGTCTATAGCATACTATGCAAAAAGTATAATGAAATGTATATAAATAACTTAGTTATTAATCGAAGAGAAAGTAAACAAAGCGAGTAGGCTTAGGTCTTTTTGAAAAGTTACTCAAGAATTATCATCACAGTTTTCTAAAAACTGTTCATTAATATTGACATTAGTAAAGCTCTACTTCTTTCCGTAGAGCATAAATTCAAAATTTGAAAGTGGCATCATACAAGTTAACATTAATAATCGATTTCAGGTAGATTTTTTTTTTCACATTTTAAGTAGATTTTTTGGACTTTGCAAGCAGTGGCAGACATTTTTCCAAATCGGCTGATTTTTATGGCCATGATCGACTTAGACTTACGTCGTATTCTATCCAGTAATTGACCTTGTGAGTTAATTTCGAAGATCATGTGAAGTCTGATAGCGCTGGTACTGGAAATACACTGCTGGTCAATAGAGATGGTCGGGTTTGGCTTTTTTCAAACCCGTACCCGACCCGTACCCGAATTTTTTTTTCGGTTGAAACCCGAAGCCGACCCGAACCCGAAACTTTTTTTTTTCGATCAAACCCGAACCAGATCCGAACCCGAAACTGTGAAACTCGAACCCGACCCGAACTCGAGATTTTTTTTGAAGGTAGATTTTTTGTACCAATTTGAGGCTGCCCTGAAGCTTTGAGCCTCGAATGGTATTAAAATGTTAATGATTTTAACAGTTGCATGAAATTGGACATAATTATCTTATAAAAACGCTCATTTGATAGAATCGGGTTTCGGGTTTTCAGACCTAAACCCGACATCTTCAAACCCGAAACCAAAATTTTTTTTCACCAAACCTGAACCCGACCTGTACCTGACACCTTCAAACATTTTCAAACCCGAACCCGACCACCTCTACTAATCAATAAAATAAACAATAAAATAAACGGCGACATACCGTTCGATACGCGCAGCACCAGTGTTGTTAGTCTCGCTCGTAAGCAGCATACAACACCTCATGTGAGGTTCTCGGTGTCGCCGCTTTCACACAGTGGAGAATTCTCCATTCAAGCTATTTTTCGTTCTTTCCTGCTTTCTTTCTTACTCCCGAGATCATATGCACACAATCCCGTCTACTCTTCTCGTGTGTACTCGTGTATTTCTACTCCCCAACTCGCGAGAACGACCAGCCGAAGACAATTGATTCAAGATGCTTTGCGATGGTTGCAGAGGGAAAAATATGATAGGGTATCAGACTACTTCGGCAGCGGTTCGCTTCGGCTGGTTTTGTATTAGACTGCTGTAAAAAACTTACCGAAGCAGTTCGATACCCTACGCGTTGCCTCACTGTCGGCTGTCGGTGCATGTCGGGAAGAAAGCATTTTCGTTTTCGAGCATAGAATTTTAAGCACTCCTCCTAGTCAAGCAATTTTAGTCGAGTACTCCTACTCACTAGCAGGAACTCGCATACTCTTTTACGGTAGCTGAGTAGCAATAGGAAAGAGTTTGTTCGTGTCCGTGCATGCTTGCTGCTACTCAGGGGAATGCATGAAGAAGAAAAAGTATCTCCAAAGCGTGTGTGCAAAAGACTTGAGAAGCGTAGCATATGTCTCGTTCTCAAGCAGAAAGGAGAAGAAAGGTTTCGCTTCTCGCTCGATTTGCAACGCTGCGCAGCACTCAAATTTTTACTATCACAGCGGTCATCTTGTTTGCACCGTATCTTCATTCTTCCATCCGCCTGATTTTTTGATTTTTTCGCTGTGTGTGTGGCATTTCATCTGATGATGTCAAATGAACTGACGCCATTTCCATCACCAGTATAGTTCGTGATGGTCAAAATAATGGGTGTGTGTTGGATTTTAGCTGGTTTTCAATAGATCTCCTGTAACTGGTAGGATTTATCATTCTTGCAGCGTTAAATTTTTCATTTCTAACTTTAATTATTTCTAATTTCACCGTCAGAACAACCGAATGGACAGAAATCGCCACTGTACTGATAGCTGATTTGTTTGCGTCATCTAGATCAGCTTGCTCTCAAATTGAAACCTGAGAATTGAAACCATTTTAAGTGCTAGAACAGTTCGTCGACGATTAGAAAAAGCGATTCTACCCGGGCGAATCGCTAGGAAAGTGCCATTGTTGAGAAAAAGAATTTGCAGTTTGCTTCAGGACATCGTACCTGATAAAGAGCAGGAGGTACGAAAATATGGCGGAACATTCTGTGGAACGACGAAACCAAGATAAATTTATTTGGTTCAGATTCCCAACGTAATGTTCGGCGGCCTGCAGGAAAAGAATTCCATCTTCAAATGTGAAACATGGTGGGGGCAATATCATCGTTTGGGGTTGTTTTTCTTGGTACATTCCGAATTAGGAAAACAATGGATGCTGTCAATTACAAGGAAATCATGGAGGTGGTAATGCTTCCTCACGCAGAGGAAAATATGCCTCTCGAATGGCTTTTCCAGCAAGATAACGACCCCAAACATACATCGAAGCTAAAACCGTGGTTTGATACGAATAAAGTAGCAGTTTGCCTTGGCCAAGCCAGTCTCCAGATCTAAACCCGATACAAAACCTTTGGAATGAGTTGAAGGAAAACCTTTAAGTCAGTTTTTCTCTAGTAAGGATAAACTTTGGAAGAAAGTCTAGGAAGACTGATATTCAATACAATTGAAAATGTCTCAGGTATTTATAATAAATGTTAGTGAATAATAAATATGTGTTTCCAATCACAAATGGTGACTTCTCAACACTATTAGAAAAATTGTAATTTTAATTGTTAAGATTTGTTTGCTTTAACAATTAGGACTTTTCATTCGTAGGGATTCAAACCTACTTGTCAAAAAAGGGAAGTAAACCGGTTTTGGCATGGTTTTAGTATATTTCACAAAGTAAAATAATATCGAGTATGTCTGAGCTTTAATGGTAATGCGCTAATATCTAAAAGTGGTAGTCAAATTATATCTCATATTGAGTAAAAAAAGTCTCAGGAATCGATTGGTTGGTGTCTGATCTACGTAGAATGTCAGCAAAACGTCGATTTTGCCCCAATTCCCCTACAATACTAAAGTAGGTTTATCTCGACGTTAAATTAACTTATTTGAAATCTGTTTAATGTAATATCAAGAGTGTAAGTGATACTTAAAGATACAATAACAATTTGTCTTCACATAATACTCCCCTTTTTGCGGGGAAGTTATAAGACATAATTTGAATACCACTTTTAGATATTAGCGCATTACTATTGATGCTCAGACATACTCGATATTATTTTGCTTTGTGAAATATACTAAAACCAAGCCAAAACCGGTTTTGTAGAATCACCGTTTTGAGCTCAGTTTGTGTCCGATTTAAGATCTGTTATTTTTTAAAAGATAGGTATGAAGATGCTAATATGTGGACAAACTCTTAGAATTTTGATATTTGGTCTTGAAACAAAATGGCGTCGAAAAAACATCGAAAATTTCCGATTTCTCAAAAAACCAAAATGGCGCCATTGTTGCACCTCAAGTTGAAATATGTTCAAACTCGGGGAAATTTGGTTTTGCATCAAAATACGCAAAAAAATTATCTATAGAAACCAAGGCAGAAAAAAAGTCATTTTTTGTTCCACTGTGTAATTTTATTTGACATAACTTCTAATGTTTCAACATCAGTAAGTCTACGTAAATCGAATGTACCAAACCAAGGAGGACGTTTGAAAATCATTTTCAGAATAGGACTCTGAATCCTTTGAATCGTTTTCTTCCTTGTTAAACAATCGAATGACCATCCTTTTCTTTGTTTGAAAGGTGACGGTTGTTTTACATTAACGAGCGAACGCCTACTAAGACGCAGGCTAAGGAAGCGAGATCAAATGATAATGTTTAATCTCGAATTAGTGGAAACAACCTATCGCGCAACATCAGATATTAACGCAAGAACCGACGGACAGATGGCAGCAAACAAATAATCCAACCTGTAAAAGTATCTTTATTTAGAACTGTTACCGCCTAATAATTGTGATGAAAGGACTTTCCGTAGCTAGAAATCACGCTCTGTTTACAACAAACCTCCCTAGAGTACCGACCGCGTTTGAAAATAATACCCCGACATCAGTGAAATTCCTCTCAAATTCAATAGAAATAAAGTGTTTTAGGCGACCAGGAAAAGTGACTATTGATTACGCAAAGTGACCTGTGCTTACCCGCGAAAGAAACTGATTCTGTCCCGTTGGATAGTGCTCGTAGTAACCTGGCGCAAATACTTACCTGTTACCTCTCCAGTCTCCCCTTACACACGCTGTTCTGGCATCCTCGTCGACAGCACACATCCAGCGCGTACGAGGTCTGCCTCGAAGTCGTCAGCTTCTATCTGGTTCTCTGCTGAATGTCGGTCGCTCATCCGCCATCCGTGCTACGTGGCAAGCCCACTGTAACCTGTCGTGTTTCATCAGCTTGACAATATCAGCGTGTTTGTATTCTTTGTACATGATTCGTGCGCCTGAGCCACACCCTATTTTCTAGTTTTCCACCGAGGATTGTTCGCAAGATTCTACGCTCGAAGACTCCAAGCGCTCGTCGATCGGCCTCTTTCCATGTCCACAATTCATGTCCGTAAAGTGCCACCGGGAGGATCAGAGTCCAATACCTTCGGATCTGTAGGCTACGGGACCTTTGCTGACTACGCAACCCGTAATAAGCCTTATTCGCTGTCACAATCCGTCTCTTCACCTCACGGTTCACTTCGTTGTCACATGTCACGAGAGTACCAAGATAAACAAATTCGTCGATCACTTCGAAAGTAACCCCATCCATCTCCACCGCAGCACCAACACCCGCAGAACTACCACGCTCTCTGCCAGCCACCGTGTACTTCGTTTTGGCAGTGTTTATGGTGAGTCCAATTCTTGCAGCTCCCCTTCTGAGAGCCGTAAAGGCTTCCTCAACTGCTCTACGGTTAACACCAATTATATCAACGTCGTTCGCGAAGCCTAGACGCACGTGGGACTTCGTGATGATGGTGCCGCTTCTCTGCACACCTGCCCTTCGTATTGCACCATCTAAAGCTATATTGTGCAGCAAGTTCGAGAGCTCGTCACGTTGCCTCAGACTATGTCCCTTCTTGTAGATAGGGCATATGAGTTCTTCCTACCAGCCCGTAGGTAGTTGTTCAATAGACTATGCACTTAGGATAGTCTGGTGAATTCCACTACACAGCCGTTCGCTCCCGACTTTGGAAAGTTCGGCTTGTAAGCCGTCCTCTCCAGCGGCTTTGTGGTTCTTAACCTCTTTGCAAGCATTCTTCACCTCGTCCAATGTTGGTGGATCCACAACTTGTCCGTCCTCCCCAATTTTTATCCTGTTCCACTCGACGACTCTTCTGCCTCATCGTTCAACACCACTTCAAAATGTTGCTTCACGGTCTGGTTCCTGATTCGTTTATCGTTCTATAGAAGTTCCTCGTGTCGTGCCTGGTGAAACAATTCTCCGCCTCCGCGATCGTGGTGTCACGTTTCTTACGGCGATGAAGCCTCTTTTCGGCCGTCCTTGCCTCTCGGTATTTCTCACGCATCTGATGCGTCACACGATTAGCTGCTACTAACGTGTTGGCGTAGGCCCGGTTCTTTTTCCGTCACCTCTAGACACTCAGTATCGAATCACCCACTACACGTGGTTCCCGTTGTCACACCTTCACCTTCTTGCGTTGTTTCCTTGACCGTATTATAGATGTGCTTCCACTGCTCTTTGAGGTCCACTCCACTGGTTCACCGATCTATCAAATTTTCGAGTATACTCTGCAGCAGACGTACCTTCCCCGCCGATCTCGATTACCGTTGGACAACCGAGCGCGAATCTTACTTACCACGAGATAGTGATCCGAGTCGATGTTTGGACCTCAAAAGAAACGCCCATCTATGACGTCGGAAAAGTGCCGACCGTCGACTGGGAGCAGGCCTCTCCATGTGAGGTTCCGAATGTTCAGACGTGCAAAATGGTTACTATAGAGGGCCATTCCCCTGGCCGCGGCGAAGTTCACTAACTTAAAGCCGTTGTCGTTGGTGGTAGAGTAAAGGCTTTCCCTACCAATAACGATATGAAAGAACTCCTCTCGTTCTTTTCTGCGTTCATATCTTTATGTCGTGTTGCGCGCACTCTCCATACGTTTAAGGATTTTCAAATCTGGTTAATTTGGGTGTTGAGGCGAATCAAAAATTTGGGAAATGAAATCCTCTGACCTCCAGGATGTTGAAGAGGAGATCAGCCGGCTGAAAAACAACGAAGCAATTGAAGCTTACTAACTCAAAAAGTCTGTTCAGTACTTTGGCTTCCCTGATAACATGGATGTTGCAGCACGAATCCTTGAGAAGATGACCCTCCTATCACGAATTCAGATTAGCGGTGATGAAATCGAGGTGGTAAACGAGTTCGTTTAGTGGGGTCCACAGGTTACTGCTGACAGTGACTCCAGCAGAGAAATTCATCGATGCTTCATGGCAGGAAATTGTGCCTATTTTGGATACCGGAGAACGCTCCGCTCGGACAGAATTCGCCGCCGCACTAAGTTGACTATCTACAAAACACTTATCAGACCAGTTGTCCTCAACGGCCACGAAACTTGGACCATGTTGTGCTGCGTATCATCTGCGGTGGACTGAAAATGGAAGTTGGATCGTGGCGGAAGCGGATGAATCAGCTCCAGGGAGAAGCACTCATCATTCATACGGCGAAAATCGGGAGAGTACGGTGGGTTGGGCATGTCGTAAGGATTTCGGACGACTGGTTGTGGCTCGATAAAGTGGCAGACGACCTGCATGGCCTCTGCAGACTTTCCCGAACAGCAAGGGACACTTCGGTCTGGAGCTGACTGCTAAGGTAAATGAGATTATGCGATTAAAGAATTTCAACGTTTTGAGAAATATTTTCAGGTTCAAGGATCTTGAGACTTTCAGGATTTTGATCACTTGAAGGTTTAGCAAATCTGGTACTACAGCATTCTGGGATTTTGGGTGTTGGGATTTTTAGATTCTGAGATTTTGTAATTTTAGGATATCAGGATGTTGTCATTTTAAACTGTACCGATTATTGGATTTCAGAATTTTATTATTCAAAGATTTAAAGATTTAAACATTCAAGGATCTTATGATCTTGAAATTTTAAGATTGACGGATTTGAAAATTTCAGAATTTCAAGTTTAAAGGTTCATAGGCTTTCAGCAATTTTGAGAGTTTAGGATTAAAAGTGTTAAGTATCTCGATAATTTAAGGATTTAGGAATTTTAGGAATTAAGGTTTTAGTATTTAAGGTTTTCGGTCCTTCTGTCATGATTCAGGTGAAAATTTTTAAAAAAGACCGTTTCCTTAATCCATAAGTCCAAAATTGAGTTTTTTTTTTCAAGAAGACGCGCAAACCGTAAGAATATTAAAAATGCATTTTGCTTGGCCCTTTTATGATAACTATAACTGAGTTTTAGTTTAGCAATAATGATTGCACAATTTGTGAAGATTTTTTTTTATTTATATGTATTTTTTCACATCAGATTCAAAGGTTTGAAAATGACGTATACACTAGGGTTGGACAAAAAGTAAATGTTAGCTCCCATACACTTTTCGTGCTTCTCATAAGTCCTTTAACAACTGTGTAACTTTTCAGATCGATCGGTGGAACTATATTTTTGCGCCCGATTTTTAAAGTTTCCATACGATTTCATATGGGAAAATACACTTTTTCAAAACTTATTCTCTAGAGATGTCCAGTTGGCTCCTAAAAATATATCGATACATTATATTTGTAGGAAAATTTCCTGGGAAAAACTTTTTTGAAGACCGCAAGGCGCTACGATGCTTTTAGAAAAAGTTATTCACCCGAAATTGATTGAATGCCTGACGAACGGCTCACTATTGAGTTTTTCCAGCAACATTGCTGCACCATACTGATATTGCAAACTTGCTTAAGAAGGAGAAATAATTCCGCGTGGAATTTAGCTTGAAAAAGTGATTTTTCGGAGAAGCCTCCAAGACAAATTTTACGCGATATCATTTCTCATCACATGGTTGAATATGAAACAGCAGCACGCAGCAAATTCAATGGTGAGCCGTTCGTTAGATATTCAATCAGTTTGAGAGAAATATCTTTTTCTACAAGCATCGTAGCGCCTTACGGTCTCAGAAAAGTTTTTCGCAGGAGAATTTCCTACAAATATCATGTATCGATATATTATTAGGAGCCAACTGGACGTCTCTATAGAATAAATTTTGAAAAATTGGATTTTCCCATATAAAATCGTATGGAAACTTTAAAAATCGGGCACAAAAATATAGTTTCACCGATCGATCTGAAAAGTTACACAGTTGTTACAGGACCCATAAGGAACACGAAAAGTGCATGGGAGTAAAAAAATAGCACCATTACTTTTTTCCCAGTCTATACACGTTATACATATTTTCAATAAAGTTTTCGTGATAACATGGTTGCATAAAACAAGACATCAAGGATGGTTTTGAAAATAAAAATTATTTTTATTACAATGTCAAAACACAATCACCAAGATCATCTATATACAAATGTTTTCTTAGTTAGTCGTTTTCTTAGTTAGTCGAGTTACTCGACTCATCTTATGTATTTGGCCCTAAATTAAAACAAAACCTAAATTAATCCACCTAGCGGTCAGACCCAGCCTTTCTCATTCAAACTTATTATTTGTAAAAATAGATTTACATGAACGCTTCAATCCAATAAATGTGTGTTCACTTTTTGGGTTCTAAAATAATGATGTTGTAATTGAAGTATAAAATATGAAATTTGACGTAATGTAAATGCTCAAGAAATAGCGAAATAAAAGAAATGAGTCTTAATTTCGAACAATTCAATCACGAGCGATACCGGGAACATTCAAATGGTACGATACCACATTTAAATTATATTGAGGCCACATATATTGATCAAAGCAGGTATAGTTTTAAATAGCCTCTGAATTTCTTTTCTTTCCATAACTTTTGAACCACATATCAAATTGTTATGAAGTTTGTTATTTGTAAGTTTGAGAGATGACTCGTTCGTATGACACTAGTTATGCTCAAATAAGTCGTGTAATCTTTGAGATAATAGACTTTCGTTGTTTTATTGACAATTTAATACATAACGGTTGCTTAGTTCGATTATAATCAAATGAAATGGGAACGTATAGGGCAGCCAAACTTTGAAACCACGTGTTAAACCATAATTCATCAGTTAACCCTTAACTAGCCCGTTCATCTGATAATACTATTGATCAAATCGGTTGTGTACTTTCTGAGATAATGAAGTTTCGTTATTTTCACAATTTCTTTTCATAACTTTTGAACCACAAGTTCAATCTATATGAAATTCAAAAGTTAAGGGTTTTTAAGATAGCCCGTTCATTTGATACCAATTATATTGAAATCGGTTATATGGTTTCTGAGATAATGATGTTTCGTGATTTTTACATTTTTAAACCTAACATCCTAAATGAAAATCCAATTACAATGAAAAATAGGATCTTATGGGGCAACTGGAACTTTCATTTGCATATAATTTCATTAAAATCGGTGAAAATAAAAATCTGCACATACACACACACACACATACATACATACACACAAGCATACAAAAAATGCTCAGTTCGTCGAGCTGAGTCGAGTGCTATATACCATTCGGCCCTTTGGAGCACTTTCATATCTTCGGTTTTGCAAGTGATTTCTATACTTTTCTAGGAGAAAAGCAAAAAATCACTGGAGGGTTGTGTGCAAAGCCACGACCGCAAGGTTGAAGTAGAAAACTTTTACAAGAAAGATAACCCGGCTGCTTGCGTGTCAGTCATTTCTAAATCGGATTTGTTTCGTATATACCGCTTGTTAAGCACAGTATCAACAAATCGTAATAAACATCATACTGCTGTGCATTTGCAGCAGCATCAAACCTCACTTGCAGTTTAATAATAACCATTCATTATGCTCTTCCAAATACATTTAGTAGCCTTGAAAAAAGGCGATTGCTGAAATTGCAACTTTCATTCAACTATTGTATAAATGCTTCATGGTCAGATATACCCGCTGCAACTACTACGCTATCCATAGCCATGCCACAGTTGTCCGCTATACGCTACCATTGGTATCCGCTGCCCCTGCATCAGCTGGCCTAGCTGCTATCGATGCTGAGATCCGCTGCAACTGGTGCGCTATCCATTGTTATGCCACAGCTGTGGCCGCTATCCACTATCGCTGGTATCCACTGCACTGCTGGTGCTGCTGCTAAGGGTGGACGACTACTGTTGTCGCTTTCTAGAACTTTTATGAGCGGCTTCGGCTGAAACAGGCTCTTATATAGGCCAAATAGCATATTTCAAACTGCAAGGTATATGATTATGTCGACCGTGCTTGGGAAGCAATCTTATAACGACCAATCAGAAGTCTAATTTTCCGTTTTGACAAGGCTTAACTATTTTCAATAGTACAATAGTTTGAAAAATAAAATTACAATTATCTTTATTTTGGAAGAATCTTAGAAGATTTTTCAATCTATTGCTGCAAGAACGAAGGAAATCCATCGAATACTACTTTATTAGCATTTGAAATTGGACATATTTTTCACTTTTTTCGGTTTTAGATTTTCATTTCACATCCCTATGTAGCCGAACTTCCTGAGAGAAGTATTCTTTTTCAAAAGTTAAAAAAATTATTGATAAGGAGTAAAATATTCGTGCTGAAGACATAGCGAAATAAAAGAAATGACTTTAAATTTCGTACGCTTCAATCATGAGCAATACCGGGAACGTACGTATAGCACAATACCAAATTTAAATTTTGTTGAGGCCATAAGTTTTGATCAAAGCAGTTACAGTTTTAAATAGTCTTTGAATTTCGTTTCTTTTCATAACTTTTGAACCACATATCAAATCGATATGAAATTTCTTACTTGTGAGTTTGACAGACAACCCGTTCAAATGACACTAGATATGTTCAAATAAGTCGTGTGATCTTTGAGATAATAGACTTTCGTTGTTTTTATAATTTAATACATAACGGTTGGAATAAAAATACGATTATAGTCAAATAAAATGGGAACCTATACTGCCGTTCCAAGCATAGTTGTCCCATGTTCTACACAAAACTTATGCACACTGGGACAACTATGCTTGGAACGGCAGTATAGGAAAGCCAAATTTTTAATTTGACACGAAGATTGTTGAATTTAGTCCAGCCATTTTTGGGAAAACGAGTGAATTTGAAAAGTCATCGGAACATGTTTCTTTTCACAATTTTTGAACCACGTGTTTAATCACTATAAAATTCATCAATTACCCTTTAACTAGCCCGTTCATTTGATACCAATATTGTTCAAATCGGTTGTGTACTATCTGAGATAATGAAGTTTCGTGATTTTCATATTTTGATAAATTACAGACAAAGTAACAGACCGATTACATTGAAATTTAATAGGGTGTTATGAGGCAGCTAGACCTTTCATTTGACACTAATTCCGTGGAAATCGGTTCAGCCATCTTTGAGAAAAGTGAGTGAGTTTAAGTAGTCTTCGGAATATGTTTCTTTTCATAGCTGGATTTCACATTTTTGAACATAACAGGCAAAGTAGTAGTCCGATTACAAAAAAAAAAATCCATAGATTCTTATGGGGTAATTAGACCTTCCAAATGACACTGATTTTGTGGAAATCGGTTCAGCCATCTCTGAGAAACATGAGTGAGATTAAGCACTCTCCAGAACACGTTTCTTTAAATAACTTCTGAACCACACGTTCAATCTTCATGAAACTCAAAAGTTAAGGGTTTTTCAAGTAGCTCGTTCATTTAAAATCAATTTTGTTAAAATTGATCGAGTAGTTTCTGAGATAATGATGTTTCGTGATTTTCACATTTTTAAACATAACCTCTAAACAAAAAATCCGATTGCAATGAAATTCAATAGGGTCTTATGGGGCAACTAGACCTTTAATTTGCAATTGATTTCATGAAGATCGGTCCAGCCATCTCTGAGAAAGTCGAGTGAGATTGGGAGAGCGTTACATACACACACACATACACACACACATACACACACATACACACACATACACACACATACACACACATACACACACATACACACACACATACAGAAAATGCTCAGCTCGTCAAACTAAGTCGATTGATATACGAGATTCGACCCTTTGGAGCACTTTTATACCTTTGGTTTTTCCAGTGATTGCTATACCTTTCTAGGAGAAAGGCAGAGAGGAACAACAGGGTTCATGATTGGTAAATGTTTTTGTACGGAAGGATGGACGAATAAGTTCCGGTGATGTCACTAATAGATTTTTTATTTACTGAAATTCAATTCCAGCTAACATTACTCATTGTTATAATCTGGTAATCCTTTGGATAATTACATAAAAATTAAATTTAGACGAATTTACAGAATGAATCAATAAAATAAATTACTGGAGACTAAAATAGAACGCAAGTGTGATCTGATGTCATGCTTACATACTGATACTCGCTTCTATTCCATCATAAAGATCAGATCGGATGTTTATGAAACCAGGAAACATATTAAAAATCAAGAATCGCAGTCCTTCAAGAGAAACATTATGGTTCTTGTAATGGTGTCTGAGAAATATCTCAGAAACCGGAAGTACGTCGATTGCTTTTGTCTCTGAACTCAAAATCATCTTTCCAATCATGTAGTTACTAACCACCGTGACTATTCGAGATGTACGACTTAGCTGGATCGTGTTTTAAAGATATAAGACTAATGTTCGTGCTGATTGGTCGATCGAAATCCCCGAAAAGCGAAAGTGACTCAGACTGGATTGATCATCGTTATTTGCTAACTTAAATGAAATTAGCAAATCAAGAGATGACTACAGCTTGTCACACTCTTTCGCGACTGAGCTCATAAATATGGCAGTCGCAAATGAAACAAAAAAACCTAAATTAATCCACCTAGCGGTCAGACCAAGCCTTTCTCATTAAAACTTATTATTTGTAAAAATAGATTTACATGAACGCTGCAATCCAATTAATGTATATTCACTCTTTAGGTTCTAAAAAATTGATGTTGTAATCTATACATTTTAAAATGCAGTCCGGTCTGTCTATCTGTCTGTCTGTCTGATCCATATAGGCTCGAAAACTACCGAACCGATCAACGTGAAAATTTGTATGTAGGAGTTTTTGGTGCCGATAAAGGATCCTATGATAGTTTGAGACCCCTCCCTATTCTGGAAGGGAGAGGTCCCATACAAATGAAACATAAATTTCTGCACAACTCAAAAACAAACCAAGCAAATGAAACCGAATTTGGCATGTGGATATTTTAAGGGGTGACAAATGTGTCCATAATAGTTGGCCGCCCCTCCCTCTTCTGGAAGGGAGTGGTTTCATACAAATGAAACACAAATTTTTGCACATCTCGAGAACTAACCAACTAAATGGAACCAAATTTGGCAGGTGAATGTTTTTAGAGGTAACAAATATGTGCCTAATGGTTTGACACCCCTTCCTTTTCACTAAGGAAGGGGTCCCATTCAAATGAAACGCAAATTTCGCACAGCTCAAGAACCAATCAAGAAAATACAACCAAATTTGGTATGTGAATGTTTTTAGAGGTAAAAAATATGCCCATAATGGTTCGACGCCCCTTCCCCTCTTCTGGAATCACATGTTTCTGTACAAATTTCTGCACATCTCGCGAACTAATCAACTAAATGGAGCCATATTTGGTAGGTGAGTGTTTTTAGTGGTTTAGGTTTTTGATGATGGTTTAGGGTGAATTGATACACAGCAGCTGAAATAAACCACAGACCCCATTTTAGATTCTAGGTTTGCGACTTCCGGTTCCTGGGAAACAGCCGAAAATGATCGAATAACACCCAATATTGGTGTTTCTTCAACCAGAATGACGCTCAGAGGCCAGAAATTATCTTAAGAACCATTTTGAAATCCAAGATGGCGACTTCCGGTTTGTGAAAAACAGCCTAAAATAACCAAATACCATCCAATATGAGTATCTCTGGAACCAGAATGATGCAATGAGCTAACAATTGACCTCAGGCACCGTTTTAAATTGCTAAATGGCAACTTCTAGGAAACAGTCGAAAATGACCGAATAATACTCAATATGGATATATCCGTAATCGAAATGATGCATAGAAACCAAACATTGACCCTGGACACTATTTTGAATTTAAAGACGACTTCTTTTATTTTCTGGAAAACAACCAAAAATACCTCCCAATATGGGTATTTCCGGTGTCAGATTGATGCCAGAAAGTCTGCTGATAATGACAGAATACCACCCAATATGAATATATTCAGCATTAATGCGATGCACAGAAGCCAAAAGTCGAGGATGTTGTCATTTCGATAAAACCAATCATTTTAAACGATTTGTTATTTGACTTTGATAATATCCTATGGCCGATTCGTCGTGCATTTGCAGATCTGAAACACATCGCAAGGAATCAATGAATTTGGAACGTTCAAATAGTACGATACCACATTTAAATTATGTAGAGGCCACATATATCGATCAAAGCAGGTATAGTTTTCAATAGTCTTTAAATTTCTTTTCTTTCCATAACTTTTGAGCCACATATCAAATTGTTATGAAGTTTGTTATTTGTAAGTTTGAGAGATGACTCGTTCGTATGACACTAGTTATGTTCAAATAAGTCTGTAATCTTTGAAATAATAGACTTTCGTTGTTTTATTAACAATTTAATACATAACGGTGGCATAAGTTCAATTATAATCAAATGAAATGGGAACGTATAGGGCAGCCAAACTTTGAAACCACGTGTTCAATCATAATTCATCAGTTAGCCCTTAACTAGTCCGCTCATCTGATATTAATATTGATCAAATCGGTTGTGTAGTTTCTGAGATAATGAAGTTTCGTGATTTTCACAATTTGGTACTTTACAGACGAAGTTACAGTCCGATTACAGTAAAATTCAATAGGGTGTTACGAGGCAGCTAGACTTATTAGTTGACACTAATTTTGTGGAAATCGGGTCAGCCATCTCTGAGAAAAGTGAGTGAGTCCAAGTAGTCTTCGGAATATGTTCCTTTTCATAGCTGGATTTCACATTTTTAAACATAACAGGCAAAGTAGTAGTCCGATTGCAAAACAAATCAATAAGGTCTTATGGGGCAACTAGACCTTCCATTTGACACTGATTTCATGCAAATCGGTTCAGCCATCTCTGAGAAACATGAGTGAGATTAAACGGTCTCTAGAACACGTTTCTTTCCATAACTTTTGAACCACGTGTCCAATCTTTTTAAAATTCAAAAGTTAAGGGTTTTTTAGGTAGCCCGTTCATTTGGAACCAATTTTGTTCAAATTGGTTGTGTAGTTTTCGAGATAATGATGTTTCATGATTTTTACATTTTGACACATAACCTCTAAACTAAAAATCCGATTACAATGAAATTTAATAGAGTCTTATGAGGCAACAAGACCTTTCATTTGCAATTAATATCATGAGAATCGGTCCAGCCATCTCTGAGAAAAGTGAGTGAGAATAAGAAGCTGCACATACACACACACACAAATACACACACACACACACACACACACACACACACACATACAGAAAATGCTCAGCTCGTCGAGCTGAGTCGAGTGATATATGCCATTCGGCCCTTTGAAGCACTTTTATACTTTCGGTTTTGCAAGTGATTGCTATACCTTTCTAGGAGAAAGGCAAAACGTCACCCGTCATCGATATCGACTCTTGTGATTTGACCTATTTTCCCCTTTTCTTTGCTATTAGTTCCAGGGAAAGATCTCATGTCAAGAGCGTACCCTGGTGACGCTCCGTCATGCCTCGGACCCTGCCACTGGAGGTTGCTAGTCTCTGCCATGCACAGATGTACGTGCTCTCTCTTATGCTGAACAGTCGGAGGTGCGTTCAGCCAACCGTGAAAGCACTGCCTGTACACAGCTCTCCTAGCTTTAAAGGTCTGACTTTAAAAGTAAGAGAAACGCTGCGCTGCTGTGGCTAATTATCACGTGCTTAAAAATGCGTCTAATCACAACGGCAAGTGATTAAGCCAAAACAAAAACAGCACCAGCAGATAATAGTGGAGGTGCCAACTCGTCGCTTTGCCCATCGTTGGGTGAAAGTGAAACCGCGATGTTTGATTGGCAGACTGAGTTACTGCGAAAAAAAAGTGCTTCGGCTTGGGGGAACTGGCAGTTTTTTGATGTGCGACTACGTAGTATAGAGGGGCCAACAGTCAAAAGTGACACCTCAGAACGAAAGTTTGTCTTGCTACCGGATGTGAAAAAACCTAAATTAATCCACCTAGCGGTCAGACCCAGCCTTTCCCATTCAAACTTTTATTTGTTTCAATAGATTAACATGAACGCTTCAATCCAATAAATGTATATTCACTCTTAAGGTTCTAAAATATTGATAATGTAATCTATACATATAAAAATGCAGTCCGGTCTGTCTGTCTGTTTGTCTGATCCATATAGGCTCGAAAACCACCGAACCGATCGACGTTAAAATTTGTATGTAGGGGTTTTTGGTGCCGATAAAGGTTCCTATGATAGTTTGAAACCCCTCCCTCTTCTGGAAACGAGGGGTCCCATACAAATGAAACATAAATTTCTGCACAACTCAAGAACAAACCAAGCAAATGAAACCAAGTTTGGCAAGTGGATGTTTTAAGGGGTAACGAATATGTCCATAATGGTTCGACGCTCCTCCCTTTTCTGGAAGGGAGGGGTTCCATACAAATGAAACACAAATTTTTGCACATCTCGAGAGCTAACCACCTAAATGCAACCATATTTGGCAGGTGAATGTTTTTAGTGGTAACAAATTTGTTCCATAATCGACCTTAGGCAACATTTTGGATTGTAAGATGGCAACTTCCGGTTCCTGGAAAACAACCAAAATGGCCGATTTCCACCCAATATAATAATATCCGGATCTAGAATGATACTCAGGAGCTAAAATCGATCGGAATTATCTTCAAATGTCATTATGAAATCAAAAATGGCGATTTCCGGTTTCGAAAAATCAGCGGCAAACGAGCAAATACCACCCAATATGGGTATTTCCGGAACCGTAATGATGCACTGGAGCCACAAATCGACTTCAGACAACATTTTGAATTGTAGGATGGCAACTTCCGGTTTCTGGATAACGGTCTGAAATGGACGATTCCCATTAAATATGAGTCTCTCCGGAACCAGAAAGATGGACAGAAGCTGAAAATTTATCACAGACATAATCTTGAATTTTAAGATGGTGACTTCCGGTGTCTGGCAAACAGCCGGAAATGACCAAATACCTTCAATATGAATGTTTTCGGAACCAGAATTACGCCCAGATAACAGAAATTGATTCCACAGGCAATTTTAAAGTCCAAAATGACGACTTTCGGTTTCTGAAAAACAGCTCAAAGTGACCAAATATCACCCATTATGAGTATCTCCGGAGCCAGAATGTTGCAAGAAGCTAAAATTGACCTCAGACATCATTATGAATTGTAGGATGGCAACTTCTGGTTTCTGGAAAACAGCCAAAAATGGCCGATTTCCGTCTAACATGAGTATCTCCGGGAAGAATGATACACAGTAGCTGAAATCGACCACAGACCCCATTTTGGATTCTAGGTTGGCGACTTCCGGTTTCTGGGAAACAGCCGAAAATGATCGAACAACACCCAAAATGGGTTTTTCTTCAACCAGAAAGACGCTCAGATGCCAAAAATTATTTTAAATACCATTTTGAAATCCAAGATGGCGACTAACGGTTTGGGAAAAACAGCCTAAAATAAACAAAAACTATCCAATATGAGTAACTCTGGAACCAGAATGATGCAATAAGCTAACAATTGACCTCCGGCACCATTTTTAATTGCAACTTCTAGGAAACAGTCGAAAATGACCGAATAATGCTCAATATGGATATTTCCGTAATCGAGATGATGCATAGAAACCAAACATTGACCTTGGACACCATTTTGAATTTAAAGACGACCACTTTTAATTTCTGGAAAAAGAACCAAAATAACTCCAAAATTGGGAAGTATCAATATGGGTATTTCCGGTGTCAGATTAATGCCAGAAAAGCTGCTGAAAATGACCGAATACCACCCAATATGAAAATATTAAGAATTAAGGCGATGTACAGAAGCCAAAAGTCGAGAATGTTGTCATTTCAATAAAACCAATCATTTTGAACGATTTGTTATTTGACTTTAATCATATCTTATGGCCGATTCGTCGTGCATTTGCAGATTTTAAACACATCGCAAGGAATCAATGAATTTGAAATGTCCACATAGTACGATACCACATTTAAATTATGTTGAGGCCACATATATCGATCAAAGCAGGGTAGTTTTAAATAGTCTTTGAATTTCTTTTCTGTCCATAACTTTTGAGCCACATATCAAATTGTTATGAAGTTTGTTATTTGTAAGGTTGAGAGATGACTCGTTCGTATGACACTAGTTATGTTCAAATAAGTCATGTATTCTTTGAGATAATAGACTTTCCTTGTTCTATTAACAATTTAATACATAACGGTTGCTTAAGTTCAATTATAATCAAATAAAATGGGAACGTATAAGGCAGCCAAAATTTGAAACCACGTGCTCAATCCTAATTCATCAGCGGTTGTGTAGTTTCTGAGATAATGAAGTTCGTGATTTTCACATTCGGTACATTACAGACGAAGTTACAGTCCGATTACAGTAAAATTCAATAGGGTATTATGCGGCAGCTAGGCTTATTATTTGACACTAATTTTGTGGAAATCGGTTCAACCATCTCTGAGAAAAGTGAGTGAGTCCAAGTAGTCTTCGGAATATGTTCCTTTTCATAGCTGGATTTCACATTTTTTTAAATAACAGGAAAAGTAACAGCCCGATTGCAAAACAAATCAATAGGGTCTTATGGGGCAACTAGACCTTCCATTTGACACTGATCTTATGAAAATCGGTTCAGCCATCTCTGAGAAACATGAGTGAGATTAAACAGTTTTTTAAAAAACACGTTTCTTTCTGTAACTTCTGAACCACCAGTTCAATCTTCATGAAATTAAAAAGTTAAGGGTTTTTCAGGTAGCCCGTTCATTTGGAACCAAATTTGTTCAAATCGGTATTGTAGTTTTCGAGATAATGATGTTTCATGATTTTTACATTTTGATATATAACCTCTAAACTAAAAATCCGATCACAATGAAATTCAATAGGGTCTTATGGGACATCAAGACCTTTCATTTTCAATTAATTTCATGAAAATCGGTCCAGCCATCTCTGAGAAAAGTGAGTGAGAATAAAAATCTGCACATACACACACACATACACACACACATACAGAAAATGCTCAGCTCGTCGAGCTGAGTCGAGTGATATATGCCATTCGGCCCCTTTGGAGCACTTTTATACTTTCGGTTTTGCAAGTGATTGCTATACCTTTCTAGGAGAAAGGCAAAAACTATTGAAAAATTAGTAGTAGGACCAACAGTAGGAGACAGCTGGCACAACCTTCTACTTTATAATGAAGTGTGGAACAACCAAATAGAGATTCAATTTTTATTTAGTTCCCTTATTCTGTTATAAACACTGATTGTAGGATTTCATTGTGGTGATAAATGAAAGCTGCCAAACTACGTGTAGATCTGTCGTAATTTATTAAGTAATAGATGTAACACATGATGTTATACTATGTTATGCACTAGTCGGAAAGTAAACCCACGTTCACCTTGCCTGTAGCTCTAATGAATATTGATTGATTAATGTGTTAGATCAAAGATCGACAATATCACGCAACAAATTGCCAGTATGAAAAGTACTGCACATTCACTGGATTACCCGGCTTGAAGGGATCTCACGTCGGCGTCGGTTCGCTGCTACATTCTCGGTAGGTTGACTATTTTTATGACGACCAGCGGCGAGATTAACATTTCGCAACCCGTTTGCACCATCTTAGTAAATGACAACATAAGCAACAAAATGCATCACCACAGTACACGACCAATTAACATTCCAGTGTGCACCCGGGGCTACTATTCGAAGTGTGCCCTTGTTTGGATTGTCGGCTTGGTCACGGTAATTGAAATGCGAATTCGGAACAGTTAATTGTAACACGCACACAGAAGAAAGAATTTTTTTTCCTTCGAATGCTTGACTTTTACAACAACTTATTTTTTTGTTGAACTTTCTATGTTATTCCAAAAGTTTTAGTAAAAAATTCAGGACGGAGAAGTGTGAGATAAGTTTTTCCCAAAAGCTTAGTTTGAGAACATTGGTTCAATTCCAACTTTTTTTAAAATTACCGTTGGTGAATAAACACATATTAAAAAAACTGGCGTTTACCTACCTTCAGGGCAGTTTCATTCATATGATTAACAAAGATGGGTACGTCAAAAAGGATAAATAAAATATAAATTACGGTAACGGTAACAGATAGTCGACAAACTCAGCCTTCGCCAACCTACAAAGTATATGAATTTAGCTAGTAAATTTAACATAAATCTCCCCTTTCGAACCGAGTGTATCCAAACAGTAACGAGAGGTTTTTATTCGAGTTGAGGGGTTGTAAACGGCATTTGCAGTTTCCATCCCGTGTGTCGGTACTAGGGTCGAAAATTCAATCAAATTTAAGTAGGTATATTCCAAGAGTTGCTGAAAGCTTGGGTGACGGAAGTGACAGATTTATGAGCAGTTCGTGCTCATGACAGAATTGCGTGAGAGCTTAAATATCAAAATAAGTACAGATTTTTATCTAAGGTTAAGCTCATCAACTAATTTAGTGATGAGTAATATGTAATCAACTTTTGTTTTCTAATATAGGTTTTAATAATTTTAATTATCATAGTATCATTGATAAGAATTATTCTTTTTTACAGGTAATACATCGGGTACTGGTGGTAAGATATAACAATCATTTTTCTTCGAAATAATTCAGGAAAATTAAAGCATCTAGTTAGGTAGACCAGTATTCTCCAAATACTTCAAACTAACGTTCGAAAGATAAGTAACAGCTTTAAATTCCTGTGCATTCAATTCATATTCATCGAAGTACATATTGTATGTATTTCAACATATTTCGTCTAGAATGGGTGCCTTACGAAGCGACAATGCAATGTGGGAGTCCTCCGGCTGGGTGTACACGAACAAATGTTTTAAATGTTTTTCTGCTTAGGTACCTCAATCACAGTGCACTTCATTGTGTGCGACAGAATGTTCACTTTCCACTAGCTTTATTTATGTCGTGTTGTATGTTAGCACAGCGTTTCTTCCTGGCCAAGAACTAGTCAGCCTATACACCAGAGAGACGCCGAGACACTCACCGTTAAGGCAGCTGTCAACATCAAAACGGGCGATCTGTATAATTTTGCTTTGCCGTTATCCGTTTTGATGTTGACAGTTGCCTTTACGGTGAGTGTCTTGTCATTTCTCTAATGTATAGGTTCGCTACCAAGAACGGAGAAGAAACGCAACACAAGAGACCCTTATCCCCGTTAAAATATGCGTTATAATTTACCGCCACCATCAACATCACCTATTCTACATCCTGTGCAGTAGGCGGCGTGCTGCATGGGAAGGATGACACGAATATTGGAAAACAAAAACCTGTTTTTCATTAAAAAATGTTATACAAAAAAAAGGATGCATTTTACTTAAAATGTGGGAGCTGATTGGTCAACCAATTGGAACTGATTTATAATATATAATCAACAGAAGGTACATACAAACTTGTACATGAATTAGCATTCGGTGACTCTCTGTGGTTCTGCTGGATTCATGCAATGTGCATCTAATTAGTATCGCTGCATAACTTGTTCGCCTTCGTTTGTAGGTTTACGAATGAATAGATGCGTTGTGTGTATGACATCGGATTTCAACAGCTGAGTTATCTGATTTCGTTTGATAATTATGCATGATAAGATTAAACCAGAAGTTAATTTAGATCTTTAAATAGCACTATCTGTTGTTATAAACAAATTGAGGAAGTCTTGTGTTGTAACTTTCAGTTTGCTTGTTAATGTTTGTTTCATTTAGAGAAACCTAACAGTTTTGGAAAACAGCTTCAGTCAATATTCTAGTTTCGTATACGTTATTTGAAAAACAAACAAATAGATGCAAATCAAACTATTTTTACTTTTCAACATAAAAAGTTGACAAAGGCGATTTTTTTTCTCGAGCTCATAAGATTTGAATGACAATGATGTGTTTTTTTGATTGTCTTTGTCTTTTCAAGGAGCTGTTGAGTGGACTCTTGGTAACCAGACGCGGAAGTTGAGGCCCCATCTGGATGGTAATATTATTCCATAGACAGATGCAGCGGAAAAATAACAACGAATACATTATGTATTAGTTTTAATAAGACAATTCACAATTTTGTTCACGATATGCACTCTCGGTAAACGATCTAAACGACAATTTTCTTTACAACCGACAATTCGGCCGCTGGTTGCAGCGTTTTTCAAAAGGAATTCTAAAACAAATAAGTTTATTGGACAACATCCTACACACCAAAATCTGAAAAGAATTTTCAGCAAAATAAAATACTGAAAAAAATCAGTAAAAAATATTCTTGCTGATTATCAGCATTCAGAATTCTTTTTACCGAAAATCAGCAAATTGCTGGTAATTGCTGAATTTCTGGCAACTCCATCCGTCAAACTGTCAGAACAATCGCCATTTTGTGCGTAAAAAGTCAACAAAACTATAGAAAAATAAAAATGAGCTTATAAGCGTATGTAGCATGGATGTGAAATTTAAAAAAGCATTGCATGCGCTTAAATAGAATAATTGTGATATAAAAAAAATGTTTGATAAGTTAATTTTCAGTCTTTTCTAGGAATTTGGGAATATCGGCAATATACTGTAATGCAATTTCTGTTACCAATTAGTGGAAGGTTGTGTCGATGGGCTACAAAGACATTTGAAAGTTCATACTGATAATTCAGATTCAAAATCGGATAACTTTAAAATAAATATTCGCAATGTAAAACATTTGTTTTAATAAAATAACAAAAAACAAAAGAACGTCTGTGTGTTTTCTAACTTTTGCTGAGATACATCAGCAAAATCATGTCAAATGGTCAAATGCTGAACAGGCAGCAATTAATTCAAACAACTGATTTTCAGCAAAATGGTGTCAAAAATTTGACGTTTCGATTTGCTGATCGTTTCAGCGAGAAAGTTTGCTGATATCATAGCTGATTTTTCAGCATGTAGAATACCAGCAAAATTTTGCTGGTTTCCAGCAATAAAAATTTAGTGTGTACAGTAATGGTGGACCTATCGTTCGCTTACAAAGATAACGTTTGCGGGATACTGTTCTGTAAAATTTTAAACTACACACTTAATTCATCTCGGCAAACTTCCCAACAGCTGATCGAGCTCGGCGAACTTTTCAACAAATATCAGCAATATATTTCGACGAACATTCAGCAAATATATCGATTTACCGTGAACCAGCAAGTAATGACATCTCGCCTGCCGAAGTTCATGAAAATGCTACCGAAAACTTGTAAAACAGTTCGCTGAATTTATCAGCTGTTGAGTTCTCGGCAATAAAATCTAAGTGTGTACAACGTTTTGGGCTGTCGGTATTGGGAATTGTGTCCTGAACAGTTGTTAAAAAAATTAGTTCACCACATATTTGAGAGTTTTGACCTTTTAAATGAATATAAATTTTTTCATAAGTTTCCACTTAACTGCTTTTCAGATAGTTTTTTTATAATTGATCCACAAACGCAACTTTCTCATTCTTTTTCGTTCGTTCAATTTGGGATCTTTTTCTATTTTGACCTTTTCTGGGATTTTCGGCTATTCTGAGCTTAAGTTGGGATCATGTTATATTTCTGGCATTTTCTGGCCTTTGGAAGGCGTTTTCGGCCATTTTTTGAGCTTAATTTTGGATCGTTTTCTACTTTGGTCTTATTTGGCCTTTAGAAGACGTTTTTAGCTATTCTGAGCTCAACTTGGTATCATTCTATATTTTGGCCTTTTCTGACCTTTAAAAGCGGTTTTTGGCCATTCTGAGCTCACTTTGGGATCATTTTCTAGTAATATTACTGCTACCCCTACAAACGATACTCCTTCAGGATGCAGGGCAACCTTAGACGGAATCCGCAACTATTCTGTTCGTTCGTGATCACCAAGCGTAAAAAAGATGGCTTACCATTGGATATGTTTCTTGGTAATTGTCATGGTAGGACACTGTCTGATAAATGCACTCTATTTGCACGTAGTTTTCAACGCAATTTTCATGAGTATACTGCTTTCGATGCACAGGTTGATGCTGCTCTTAGTGACCTCCCGAGAGATGTTATCAATTTCAATCTGTTTGAAATAACAAGTCGTAACGTTATTGTTGGCAAGGATAAACTGAAATTATCTTCCACAGTTTGCCCGGATGGAATTACATCGTGTTCAATTTCAGCAACGTGTGTTTCCTTCTAGTTGAAAGTTTTCTATCATGTTTCCCGTGCCCAAGAAAGGCGATAGACGCGATGTACAAAACTACAGAGGCATCACATCTCTCTGTGCATGCTCCAAGGTAATGGATATAATCATTAACGATGCTCTTTTCGCCAGCTGCAAACAATACATCTCATCGGATCAACATGGTTTCTACCCGAAACGATCAATAACTACTAATTTAATCGAATTTCCATCGTATGGCCTGCGAAACATGAGTAACGGTTTTAGCGAAACTCGAAAAATTGGGAGTGTCATCTTGCCTCGTGCGATGGTTTGCATCCTATCTGATGAATCGAACACTATGTGTGAAAATAGGGACTCAGTTTTCAGCACAGTTTACTAATGTCTCTGGAGTACCGCAAGGTAGCAATCTTGGACCGCTTCTCTTCATGTTATTCAACAACGATATTTCTCTGCTACTTCCAGATGGTTGCCATAAATTGTACGCTGATGACGTCAAAATTTTTAAAGTTGTGAGGAGTACTACGGACTGTGTTGAACTTTTCAACCTTATGGTGCTCAAGAAACCTTCTTCCTGTAAGCATTCAGAAATGTAGTGTCATCTCCTTCTGTCGGACGAAAAAGCCAATCTTATTTTACTATACTATGTCGGGCCAGCCTCTGTCTAGAGTGACACAAATCCGAAATCTGGGAGTTATTCTGGATACTACGCTCTCTTTAAAACTGCACTACAACGAAATCATATCTAAAGCTAATCGACAACTAGGTTTTATGTGTAAGATAAAACGAGTTCCGCGATCCGTTTTGCCTTAGATCGCTATACTATTCTTTGGTGCGATCCATCTTGGGATTCTGCTCCGTTGTATGGTGGCCATTCTACAACTCCTGGATTACTAGAATTGAATCTGTGCAGCGGAAGTTTGTACGATACGCCCTGAGATTCCTTCCCTGGCGCGACCCCACACATCTGCCAGCCTACGCTGAACGCTTTCAGCTCTTAGGAATGCAAACCCGAGAACAAAGACGTTTTGAGGCTCAAGCTTAATTCATAGGTAAAGTGCTTCTAGGTGAAATCGATGTCCCGCCGAAATTCTCGATCACCTGGACATATATGCCCCCGAACGATCTCTCAGACCCAGAGCCCTGCTGAGCCTGCCCTAACGCAATGTGCAATATGGTCAGTTTGACCCAATACGCTTCATGTCGGCCAGCTTCAATACGGTTGCAGATTCGTTTGACTTCAATGTTACTGGAACAGTTTTTAAACAACCTTCGTGCTCGTAGATAGATTTTGTGATTATTTATTGACTTTGTGTTAGTATTAAGTTATTCATTAAGACAAATATCTTGTCAGATGAAATTTCAATAAATTATACAATTATTTTGGCCTTTTCTGGCCTTCAGAAGGGGTTTTTGGCCATTCTGAGCTTAATTTGGGATCATTTTCTTTTTTAGCTTTTTCTGGCCTCTAAAAAGAAGGGTTTTTGGCCATTCTGAGCTGGGGATCATTTTCTTTTTTAGAGCAAAATCATTTCAAATCGCCTGGAAATACGCGAAAATTTAATCGACCATTTTTGATTTGAATGAAACTTTGCACACGTATCTGGCTCAGCAAACTGAGCATTTTTCACAGGTGCAGAGATTTTTTACACCCATGAGTCACATTCTAAAAGGGCGTATGCCTTTTGGCATAGGTTTTATTCGAAGCATTGTAGCCCAGAAACCGTTGATTGTATAGAAAAACTGTCTGAGAATGAGTTGTAGCGAATCGAAAATGCATCATAAAAAAAATATACACTCTACAAAAAAAATTTTTTTTGACCAAAATAAATTAAAAATAAACATTAAATTTCAATTTAAAAAAAAGAGTTGATTTTTTTTATTTTTTTTTTCTAAAGAAACTTGACGTTATACGCAATTTTTAAAAAGAAGTCCAGGATGGAGAAATGAATAATAATTTTTTTATGGTAGATTAATTTTTTCATGAAAATTCTAATTCAAACATCTTTCAAAATATTTGTATTCTGATGATTTTAAAAGATGCAGAGAGTCATTTCAAACCAAAAGGTCTTGGTAGTTAACATTCTAAAGGCATTGGTTTTCGAGTTATTTCTAATTTAAGCTCGAAAAATTATAATTATTTGGGAAAATACACGTTTTTCTTAATTTGTCCATGGTTCTCCAGCAAAAACCATACGTTCATTGGAATGCTTGATCAAAAATATACAATTCATTCTTTGACAACAGAACGATTGGGCGAACGGTTCTCAAGAAAAGAGTTAAATGTTTTAAGTGATATAAATATATATAAGAATCAAATATTTATTTTCGAGTTTTATTATCTTAAGAACATATTTTTTTATGACATGGATACTTTACAGAACTAGTTTCACCTTATATCCTTTATACATCATAAGTAAATGATTCGTCATCTTTTGAAAACAGCTTCGTTTGTATCTTATTTTCTGAAATCGGAACAAAAGAGTAATACTTTTGTGTGGCAGCTATTATTATAGATTTTTTGTAAATATTGCTCCAAATATACCCAACTAAATGACATTTTTGATGATTTTTTATTACTTTTCTGATTAGACCAATCATACAATTCTTTTGCGCTTGTAATGGGATGTTCATGTTCTTTAACTAAACTTGCATTTCCTGCCATTCGTTTTAATATGCCACCAATTGCATCGCATGGGCCTTTAACATGAGAAGTCGCTAAAAAATGCCACTCTGCATCGACGTTATATTTTGTTTTGAACTTGCAAAGACTTGCAAAGTTTTTTTCTATTTTTATATTGTGAGGCAGCTCCATCAGACATTAATATCGCTTTTTTCAACTGTATTGTTGTTTTCAAAAAACTCATTGATTAGGCAATGAACACCTGAACCGCAACAGTATCACGATGGAGTACTTCCGATATTATGATGAAGCTGATATTCTTAAGTGTTCCAGGTTCTGAATAGTAAACAACTGAGGGATGAATGGTGGCTTGACTATCATTCCAATAACTACACGAATCACAAATTGATAAAGACGTATTAAAATGAGCTTGACTGTTAAATTTTTTTAAATTTTGCAATAACGTTTTCGTTTTTTTTTAAAGGGGGAATTGTTAGTAGCTTAAGTATTTATGATAAATATTAGTAAATAATGAGTATGTGTGTCCAATCACAAATGGTGACTTCTCAACACTGTTAGTAATTTGTAATGTTAATTGTTAAGATTTGTTTGCTTTCGCAATTAGGACTTATCATTCGTAGGGATTTAAACCTACTTGTCAAGAAAGGAAAGTAAACTTACAACTAACTTAAATGCTAACTTATCCAACCAAATGATCTTCACTTCAAAGCGAAAAAGAAAAACAAACAGTACACTCAACCAAAATAAACCTCACCGAAACACTTTTTCACTGACACTGACCGATGCCTTGACAATCTTCGTTAACTGATGAACTGATTTTGTTGTCTTGCTTTCATCGCATGAAATATAATGAGGTGTTTTGACAGTTCACTTCCATGCAAAAAGCGGGAAAGGGAAACTCTGAAAGGATTTTAAAAAAATAACGTTCATGGATGCTTTTTTTCACTTTCACTCAAGAATGTCAACAAATATCAACCCTGAATTCGTAGCAATTGAGGATTGCAGCGATTTTTGTCGAAAATTGTTAATAATTTTATTTGACATAGCTTCTAATGGTTCAACACCAGTAAGTCTATGTAATTCGAGTGTACCAAACCAAGGAGGACGCTTCAAAATCATTTTCAGAATTTTATTCTGAATCCTTCGGAGCGTTTTCTTCCTTGTTGAACAGCAACTTGACCAGATCGGTACAGCATAAAGCATTGCTGGTCTAAAAATTTGTTTGTAAATCAAAAGTTTGTTCTTTAAACAAAGTTTAGAATTCCTGTTAATGAGAGGATATAAACATCTGTATATTTAATGCACTTGGCTTGTATACTCTCAATGTGCTCTTTGAAAATAAGTTTTTTATCATAAATTAGTCCCAAGTACTTAACCTTGTCAGACCAACTTAAAATAACCCCATTCATCTTGACAACGTGATTATTGTTTGGCTTGAGGAAAGAAACCCTAGGCTTATGAGGAAAAATTATCATTTGAGTTTTAGAAGCATTGGGAGAGATTTTCCACTTTTGCAAGTAGGAAGAAAAAATATCTAAACTTTTCTGCAATCGACTGCATATGACACGAAGACTTTTTCCTTTTACGGAAATGCTTGTGTCATCGCAGAACAATGACTTTGTGCATCCTGGAGGCAAATCAGGAAGATCTGAAATGAATATGTTATACAGGACTGGGCCCAAGACAGAACCTTGAGGCACACTTGCTCTGACAGGAAATCTATCAGATTTTGAATTCTGATAGACAACCTGCAGAGTTCGATCAAACCTTTATGCCAAACACTGTCGAATGCTTTTTCTATGTCTAAAAGAGCAGCTCCAGTGGAATAACCTTCAGATTTGTTAGCTCGTATCATATTAGTAACTCTGAGCAATTGATGAGTAGTGGAATGTCCATGGCGGGAACCAAACTGTTCATCTGAAAAAATTGAATTTTCGTTAATATGTGATATCATTCTGTTACGAATAATTCTCTCAAACAGTTTACTTATTGAAGAAAGCAAACTGATTGGTCGGTAACTTGAAACTTCAGCTGGATTCTTAGCCGGCTTTAAAATTAGAGTAATTTTTGCATTTTTCCATAATTTGGGAAAATATGCAATTTTGAAGCAGCAATTGAAAATTTTCACTAAAAATTCCATTGTGCTCTCAGGGAGATGTTTGATTAGTATATTAAAGATTCCATCGTCACCAGGTGCTTTCATATTTTTGAAATTTTTAATAATTGATTTAATCTCATTCAAGTTAGTTTCAATTATTTCTGCAGGTGAAAAATTCTTGGAAGAAATAAAATCAAACTGACGTGTGACTTCATTTTCAATTGGACTCACGAAATTCAAATTTGAGTTATGAACACTCTCAAACTGCTGAGCAAGTCTTTGAGCCTTTTGTTAATTGGATACAAGAAAACGTTCACCATCTTTTAAAACTGGAATAGGCTTTGACGGTTTCTTAAGAATCTTCGACAGCTTCCAAAAAGGTTTTGAATATGGTTTCAATTTTTCAACTTTAGTCTCAAAATTTTGATTTCTCAGAAGAGAAAATCTATGTTTAATCTCTTTCTGTAAATCTTTATAAATAGTTTTAAAAACAGGGTCACGAGAACGTTGATATTGACGTCTGCGGACATTTTTCAAACGAATTAGAAGTTGAAGATTTTCGTCAATTATTGGTGAATCAAATTTCACTTGAGCCTTTAGAACAGAATAATTCCTGGCATCAACAATTGCACATTTTAATGGTTCCAAAGCGGAATCAATATTCACTTCGTTTTGCAAATCAAGCTCATTATTGAAATTTCTCTCAATATGAGTTTTGTATCTTTCCCAATTAGCCTTGTTATGATTAAAAACATAGCTCATAGGGTTTAAAACTAATTCATGTTATTGGAAGATAACTATATATTTTCAAAAATGTTTAAATTAGAATTTTTATAAAAAAATAATCTACCATAAAAAAATTATTTTTCATTTCTCCATCCTGGACTTATTTTTAAAAGTTGCGTATTACGTTTCTTAAAAGTAAGTTTCTTAAAAAAAAATAAAAAAAAACTCTTTTTTTTTAAATTGAAAGTAATTGTCCATTTTTAATTTTTTTTTGGTCAAAAATATTTTTTGTTGCATATATTTTTTATGGTGAATTTTTTTTTCCCTACAACTCATTCCCAGACAGTTTTTCTATACAACCAACGGTTTCTGGGCTACAATGCTTCGAATAAAACCTATGCCAAAAGGCATACGCTCTTTTAGAATATAACTCATGGGTGTAAAAAATCCCTCCATCTGTGTAAAATGCTCAGTTTGCTAAGCCAAATACGTGTGCAAAGTTTCATTCAAATCAAAAATGGTCGATATTCAACCATAGGTCATTTGGCGCGATCTTGCTCTTTGGCTTTTTCTGGCCTTTAAAAGCGGTTTCGGCTATTCTGCGCTTAATCATCTTCATTTTGGCCTTTTTCGGTTTTTAGAAGGAGTTTTTGGCCATTCTGAGCTAAATTTGAGATCATTTTTTTAATTTGGGCCGTGAGAAGGAGTTTTCGGCGATTCTGATCCTCATTTGAGATTATTTTCTATTTTGGCCTTTTCTGGCCCTTAGAAGGCGTTTTCGGCCATTCTCAGTTTAATTTGAGATCATATTCTATATTGGCCTTTAGAAGGGAGTTTTGGCCATTCGGAGCTTAATTTGGAATCATTTTCTATTATGGCTTTTTCTGGCCTTTAGAAGGGGTTTTCGGTCATTGTTCTACAAGCGGAGATGTCAATGTTCTAGAATAATTCGAATGACTCCAGTGCATTTCAAGTCAAACAGCTGAGCTCCAAAGCCTTTAGTATTTTGACGTAGAATGCATCTAACTTTAATAGGGTGCTATTCCGAAATATCGAAAATAGAGTGAGACGGTAGAATGAAAGATTTCAAAAGTTTACAACTTTGTTACCACTGAACGGATTTTAATCATTGATACCTTGTTGGATAGAAAACTAATTTATCTAGCCAAGCACTTCTCCAGCACAGCCGACACTAATGTATACAATATACGATATAACTTTGTAAACGAGTTGTTGTTGTTACTTGATTCGCTCGAGTGCATGACGACACGCCCACCGGAAGTATAACTGTCATTCGTCTCATATAAAAGCTAGCACACAACAATTTATAGTCTTTATGTTCATCCGATTACTGTAGCAAAAGAATGATTTTCAGAAAATCGTATCGACCGGCAGCAAGCAGACTTGCTGCAGTGCAGCAGGCAACGGTTTTATATTTGCATGGTTTTTGCTGCAACTCACGCTCATTTGATTGCAGTATTCCAAAGCGGACGGCGCCTTGTTTTTCAGTGCATCAAATTTATTCGATTGAAGTACACTAAAGTCGCTTTTTATGCGGGGGATACGTGCCGCGTAAAAAAAACCGCGTAAATTCCGGAATCCGCGTAAAAAAACCGCGTTAATTCCGGAATCCGCGTAAAAATAACCGCGTAAATTCCGGAATCCGCGTAAAAAAAAACCATCGTTTATTTTGCATTCCGAGTGAAGGGAAACCGAAATCCGGGCAAAAAAAAAAATACCGCGTAAATTCCGGAATCCGCGAAAAACCGCGTAAATTCCGGAATCCGCGTAAAAAAGCCACGTAAATTACGGAATCCGCGTAAAAAAGCCGCGTAAATTCCGGAATCCGCGTAAAAAACCCCGCGTTAAAAGCGACCTTAGTGTAGTTATAATTTTTCACTTCGGATCCAGCGTACTTGCCTAGCTCTCCTGGTAATAGCAATAGTACGGGAGGCTAAACTTAGCTGCTCTGCCACTTGTTTGTGGCTCGCTTATGTCCTCGATGCCATCTTACTGACAAGTTTATTGACGGTTGAACAGTTGACGGACAACTAATGCACTTCGCGCTGAACGTTCGTCTCTATGTCTAAAAAAACAACGCGCAGCGTATCTCAACCTTTTTTACTGTCTTCCGTAATACCGTGTGCCTGGCCCCGCCCACTTGTCGCGTAAGTCCTCTTCATAGGTATCAGGGGCGACTCGTGGCTTTTGAATCTGCCTGTTCAACTACAAATTCTGAAAATCGCAATTTGGGAAAGTAATCACAATCATGTCCGCGTAATCACGCAAGCCATTCTAGTCGTTACTATGTGAAAGTGACACTGAAAACCAATAAAATGTTGATATAAATTTGCGCCTGAAATATATTTTTTGCCTGGCGTCCCCGTGTGCAATGCACAGGTTGCACCTATGAACGAGTCGCCCCTGATAGGTATTTAGGACAATCGTGCGGGTTTATTTCATCACATCATCATTCATTCGTCCACTGACTTTCGCGCGTTTCTTAAGCGTTTCATTACATAGACAAACTCTTTTTTCTCTTAAAGAAAATTCGAATCTTTCTTCAGAACAAGAAAAACGCAATCGACTGATGAGTGTTTCTATTTGCTCCATTATGGGGCAAATAGAGACACGCAACATTTTTTTTTCAATAAAGAATGAATTATTTATTCATCAAAATTTTATTTATACCCTTGACAGAGTAAGGCTAGAGCCATGTTTTAAAGCTTTTATATTTGTTCTAGAACAGTAGTTCTCAACCTTTTTGGCTACGCGGCCCCTTTTAATAAACACAAAGAGCTCCGCGGCCCCCTTTGCGAAGCACAGAGTGCTTCGTGGCCCCCCAAAAGAATTTCATGTACAGGTTTTACGAGGCTGCTTTTTTCAGTTTCATATCGTCCTTCCAGTCTAATTTGTTCCACGTCTTGATACTGATACGCAGAAGAATTCAAAATCTGCTTTCATAGAGATATTTGAATCTGATAGCAAATTATAGTTACCAGGCAAATTTGAGCCTCACAGCCTCCTTACCGACTGCGGACCCCCGGTTGGGAACCACTGTTCTAGACATTATAGTATTTTTTGTACACTGCAAAATATAAAGGAGACTGTTTCTATTCACCCCGTTTTACGGTGGTTAGTTTGACATAAGGAAGAATATTCAAATAAGTACAATGTGAACAGTAACAAATTGTTGATAAAAAAAAATTGAATGGAGTTCTACTTGACGTTGTTATACCTGATCTTGGAAAAGTTCCATTTCAATGGCAAGCTATTATATCCGCTGTTTCGCAAACCCTAATTTTGCGACATTTGTCAGTTACTGTTGAATGCGTTTTCGACGTAGAACAACGTCTTTCGGCAAGCTTCTAAGGTAGAGTGTAAAAAGAAAGTTCGAAATCGAAATCTATAATAATTTTTATCCAAATTCGAATGCTTATAACTCGGTTGGTTTTCGACGAATTTCTTTCATCTCCGCAGCAACCGACTGGAAAATTAGTAACGCGTTCATCAAAATGCGGAAAATTGTAGTTTTATGACGTTGATTATTGTCCAACTTAAAAATCCGAGCCATTTTTTCAATGCAGGAGCTTAAAACAGAGCTTAAATACCATCAAATATGCTTTTTGTTCGGAGTTGGGATGAAATCTAGGAGCCGGAATTGACCCTAAACACCCTTTGGAATTCCAAAGTGGCAGTTTCTGGCTTCTGCAAAATAACCTAAAACGGTTGAATGTCACCTAATATGTGTATTACCAGAATCGAAATTATGCCCAGAGACCACAAATCAATTCCGGGTGCCGTTTTGAAATTCAAGATGGTGTAACTTACAATGTCTTAGTAAACAGCCAAAAATGACCTACCAACACTGGTATTTCCGAAACCGATTTCCTGAAAACCTGCTAAAAACTCCAGACGCCATTTTGAAGTCCAAGATGACGACTTACGGTTTCCGTAAACCACCCTAATAACTAAATACCCCTTATAATGGAGATTTTTGCAATAGAAAGGATGCTCAGGTTCATTAAAACGAAAAGAAGACCAGAGAAAAACTTAGAACAAACATGGTTGAAGGCACCGAAAAAATGCATGAATGTAATGTAGAAAAATAGAGTTGTGATAAAGTGAATCAATATACCATTTCAAAATAACGAAGCGTAAGGTAGTATAACGTAGCGATTTAAATTGAATTATTTTCTCGGAAAACAAAACTTCATAAAACAAACAAAAGTAAACAAAATAAGGGAATTTATTTTCCGATCCGCGATCAAAGAAATCCGTAAAAAAATCAGCGAGAAGAATTAACCGCGACGCGATTTTTTTAAACGACGCATTGGGGCTAAAACGGATATTTTCCTACCTAAGAGACTAATACGGGCTGTTTTGAAGCAAATGAAACGCATATTATTTGAATGAGAAACTAAACATGACACCAGCATGGAAGTTTTCTTTCTAGTTCTGTGTCATGATGATTATCGCACAAATGGGTCAAGCCCTTCGGGTTGGGTAAGCCAAAGATACGGTACAACCGGCGTACTTGTCCAAAAGTGACTTAGCAATTATCGTATGATAATGAGCATTCTTATACCGGTGTATAACATTTTAGCAGTCAGAGTTGTTGGTTCTGAGACTGGGATTCAAAAGTGTGTACGATAAACTGTACAAAGTGCAGCCTGACGTAAGCAGAAGCTGGCGCATACTGATTAACACTTCACCATGGGTAGTGCAATTCGAACACGCTCCGAACCAGACACCTTAAGGCTACCCAGCAGTGCGGTAGATCAAAGCGAACCTCGTTGCGCACTGCCGCCGCCTCGTTAAGGCAAGGCGGCTCTGACGGCTGCAGCGTGGATATCGTGTTTAGCCATCATGGCGGGCTTTTAATACGGTCAGCGCAAAGAACACGGTTAACATTTGTTTGACTGCGTAGATTACAAGATTCTAATGGAATGAGATTAAATAAGTTTCTGGGATGATGGAAATGATGGAGAAGGGCTGAAAAAATCTTTAGGCGAGAACATCCGCATCATGCACGTAAGAAATAATTGTGTTCTTGACGATAAAAAAAGCCTACGAAACTGAAATTTTTAATGGTTTCTTTGAATTCCGAAAAATCGTGATCGTTGTGGAGTGTGTTATCTGCGTTCAATGGAACAAAAACTTCATTTAAACGAAGCAGAACTACACACAGATAGTATAAATGAGGCAGCTTTACTTGAGGACAGTTAAGGAAACAGTCTTTTTTCATCAACACCTACGCTAACCTGGTGAAAGCTCTATTCCGGTTGACGTATCCACACCAAAAGTGTAAATGTGGTGATCATAAATAATTCATTACGACTTGACTCGCTGACTTCCCATTTGGAGCGACGTTGTATGGATGAAGTCAAAACCAAACAATTTTTTCCTCTCGAGTGCCGCCCGGGAATGCAGGCTTTTCTTACGAAAAAATAATAGAGCATAGCAAGCTTCCAATCTTTATTAAAATCTGCCTTGGATTGTCCAATTTTATACACTAGTTTTGGCTTTACTTTCTATTCGAAGTGAGACGAATTCGAACACTTGCTTCGCAAGCTTATACAAAAGTAACCAACCCGTAACTCATGATGCACCGAATCTATCGCAGGTAGGGTATCTTTTCCCATTTTAATCTTAGATCATATATTGATCTCATGGAACATTAACACTCACTTCAAAACAACAAAAAATCATTTTTTCTAACTAACTTTCTACCAATCCATGGAATGACTTCCTCTTTTCTGCTTTTGGTTTGTTATAAAGTAAGAACTTGAAAAATTCAGTTAGAAATTTGATAAAATATTTGAACATTAACTGTGTGGACTCATCACTGCGACCAGAGACATTTGATATGTTGTGTGTGCCCAGGTGTTTTCTGTATTCAGCACTTTATATTATTAACAGTAGTAATCACTATTGAAGTAAGTAATACGCTTATCATTTATATCCGTGCTTGTTTGTAAGGTTTTACCCTTCCGTTTCAAGCTTAAGGTTTTACTATATCGAGCCTCTTTCCATCCTACTAATATCGCCAAATTGCAATTCGCTGGAGAGAGAGACTTTGCCTAACGTTCCTCTCGTTGGTTTGATGATATGAAAATGAGAACCTTAACTAATCTATATAGTTTTTGAACAAGTTAGATATTACAACCGTCTGGTCTAATTTACGTTTATGCTTTTTGGATTAAATAAAATGCTCGATTACATATTGGGAAAACACTACTTTTATAAATGCTCTTTATATTTAATTTTATGAAGTGTTGCAAGCATTTCTTTAGATGCTTGCACCAAATATTTTTGTACGTTTTGTTACTTTCGCCATCTCTGAACTGAATTAAAAGAAACGGACAAATTTTGCCTTTTTATTGTTTCAAGAATGGATTTTTCATTTAAATTGTAATGAAAATCTTTAATGAAGTTTTCAAATCAAACGTGAGTCGTTTATTTCAATTTTTTAATTAAGGTGATCCTATTTTATAAATTCATGAATCAGGTGATCCTATGTAAAGGGTGAGTCGATAAGTATTGCGATACTTCAAATTAATTGGAAAATCGGTTATAGTTACTTACCTTATCAAACAGTCCCAAGCCGTAGTGTAACCTTTGCTGTACGTAAAAGTCGTCTCCATTTCACTCGGTCCATGGCTGAAGATCGCCAGCTCTGCAGTCTGCGTAGGGTCTGTAGGTCGTCTTCCACCTGATCGATCCGTCTTCTCCACGTTCCGTTCTCCGTCTCCATCTCCATCGAAGATGGTACGCAACACTTTCCGCTTCTGCTTCTGATAGTACCCCACGAACAGCTTCGCAAAAGGTGATAGTCGACGGCAGAGTATTTGGGAGAGTACCTTGTAGACGGCGTTCAGCAGAGTGGTTACCCGGAAATTGCAGCATTCCACCTAATCGCCCTTTTTGTAGATGGGACACACAATACCTTCTATCCACTCCTCCGGTACTAGTTCTTACTCCCAAATCTAGACAATGACCCAGTGCACGGCTCTAACCAGTTTTTGCAGTAGCTTTGCTGTTTTTTAGCTGGTCAATCTCCTTCTCCACCTCCAGGAATTCGGGGGCTGGTATCCGTCCTCGTGCTCTGTTGCATCGCCGTTCAGATGCCCATGGAAGTGCTGCCTCCACCTTCGTTAACCTCACAGTCGTTCGTAAGAAGGTAGCCGGCCAAGCTCCTGCACATATCGGCTTGCGGCACGTAGCCTTTACGGGAGCTATTCAGCCTCTATTAGAACTTCCGAGAGTCGTTAACTTGGTACAACTCTTCCATCGCTACACGATCACGGTCCTCTTGCTGGCGCTTTTTTCTTGGAGGACTGAGTTTTGGCTGTTCCGTGTCTGTTGGTATCGTTCCATGTTCGCTCTCGTACGGCATTGCAGCATTCTGGCATTCGCCGTCAAACCTGTCATTTCTATGATTCGGAGTCCTTGTACATAGTAGCGCTACAGCAGTTCTACCTATGACGGATCGGGTGCTTTTCTAACCATTTCAAGAGTAGCTGCGCCAAGCTGCTCTCCTGTCGGTAACGCTGCCTCCAGCTGCTGCGCACCCTCAGTTGCTCAATATTTGGTCGCGACGTTCGACTTCGGCGGGGGTTATACACCGTCGATAGTTTTGAGCGCATGCGTACAGCTACAAGGTAGTGGTCCGAATCTATATTCACACTGAGGTAAGTGCGAACGTTGATGATGTCGGAGAAGAACCAGCCGTCTATCTGACTATCTGACCCGATTACCGGTCTGCATGCTAGTCTTTTCTCCTCAGGAAACCTCTAGAGTGCAGGAGATCATCATGCACTGCGAAAACAACTGCCGTCACACTAAAGAGCAAATCAACGCTCATGCTAAAAGAGAGCGACAAACGATTTTCATCCGTTGAGCTACCTGAACGCACTGCGGTGAAATCTGAAATCTCTCTCTTGCGAGATAAGGGGCCATCCACATACCACGTGGACAGATTTTCAACGATTTTGACCCCCCCCTCTCCCCCTCCGTGGACAACTGCCCATATAAATTCTAAAAAAAATGTATGGATCGTGGACATTACCCAACCCCCTCCCAAAGCTGTGGTATGTGAATGGCCCCTAATGAACTATGGTGTACTTTCTCACACGTGTGGACATCACGCACAATAATTACACTGCAGAGCTATCTGCGGTGCGTTTCATGTTTGGTTTCTTGAGCATGGCAGAAGAGGAAAAGAGATTGGGAGAAAAAAAAATAGACTGCGTTGCTCGTGCCGGTCGAATTTACTCTGGTGGATTTCGTTTTCGCAGTGTAGCTACACGAGGACTACATTTTTGCCCGGTAGGTTTTTTTTTCACCTTCCGGACTACTCGCCAGTGGACACTGTTGTGTACTTCTGCGTTTTCTCTGTAGAGTGATTCACCCCTCTTGTTTCTCGTCGGGGCCTCCCCAACCCCCTGTCTCTCCGGGGGACCATCGTGTCAGCTCTGTTTAGAGTCCCACACTGACAGCAGGATCAGCCGATCCTAACATGAAGATGAGACGCTGTTTTGAGCCGCGCCATCTGGGCGAACAGGCGCTCGGGTTGACGAAGCGTTTCCTCTAGCGCCGGAGTATGGTTTAAGCGCCAATGATCGCGTAGCACCTTCTTACTTAGCTATTGCCGGATGACAAATTCAACCGGCAGTCTACAGGGAGACAAAAAAGTCCGGTCACACAGGAAAATCTCATTATTTCAAATAATAAGGAGAAAATCTGAATCTGGCTTTCATAGCTGTATTCAGTAACTCATAAAGATACTTCACAGACGATATCTCGGAATTGCACCACCTTTCTGTGATCGAACCAGCTTCAGACGTCTCGAAAAGTCGTCGCAAGCGGCGCGCACGTGCTCCATCGGCATCTCGTCCTAGATTTTCGTGATAACTCGCTTGAATTGCTCCAAATTTGTTATTTTATAGTCGTTCAGCTTCGACATCATGTATCCTCACACGAAATAATCCAGTGGATTCAGATCCAGAAACGATGGAGGCCATTCATTCTTCGAAATGAAATCGGTCAAGTTTTCCTCACACCACGCCTGAACAACCTTTGCAGTGTGGGATGGGGCGCCAATTTGCTGGAAGCAGTAGTAATCGTCTTCAAACAATAGTTCAGCTTGAGGCAGAACATTTTTATTCAAAACCGTGTCCAGGTAGTACTCTGTGTTGATTTTGACCCCTTTATCCATAAAAATAAGAGGCAGTTTACCTCCCTTGCAAATGGCTCCCCAAACCATCACTGATGTCTTATTTTGGAACCAGGAAACGTTCAGCTTGTCCGCAGGAGCTTGCTGGAGGCTCACACTCCAAACTCGATCATTTTGGCGATTGACTGTTTGCTCCAAAACGAACAGCTTCTCGTCCGAAAAAATAATCTCGTCATCTGCGCTCCAACCGAGCAACTCCCGCGAGCGTTGGTACCTCTTGTCCTTTGTAGCTTTGGTAACCCCATGAAACACCTGATTTCTGTACGGTGTAAGTTTTAAATCCTTGCACAGAAGCAGGCGGATTGATTCTCGGTTCATTTTAAGGTTCCTGGCCAGCTTCCGTGCAGATTGGGCGGGATTCCGACGAATCCGGTCCTCACAGACCTTGGTCGTCCAGATCGTGCTTTGTCCTCGGTGCCTCCGGTCTCTAGGTACCGATTTATGGTCCGGTACACGAATTTCCGGTTGATGCCGAGCGATTTTAGGTGTTTAAATATGTGTCCGGGTTTGTACCCTTTCACATATTCAGCGATAACAGCTGCTCTTAACTCTACCATGGCTCACAACTCAATGTAAACAAACTGCACAGAAACGAAACTCTGCCACTTTGGGCAGCAAAGTTAACCCTTTCATTTGGCATATAGATGGCACCAGAGAGATGCAACGTGTAGGCTACAGGCGACCCCAAAAAAGTGTAGTTTTTTCTAGTTTGGTTCGCCGCGTGTGAAATGTGTAAAGTTCGTTTAAAACAAGCTGTCTTACAAGTGAAAATTGTTTTCAAAGATGTGTTTCTTTCGGCTTGCCGGATTGTTTTCTATTCGTTAGCTTGGTGATGGTTCGTGTGAGGTGTTGGTGCGAGAGCGAGGATAAAAAACTAACAGGGAAGCATTTTTTCAAAAAAAAATTGTTTTATACCAAAGAAAAGAAGTTCCACAAGTGTTTCTCGTCTTGAGAAACAGTATTCTCAGCTGAGCATTTGAAAACTAAAAGCCAAGTGTTCCTTTTTTCCATTCTATGTTGCTTATTCACACTGATATTCGTCTTGTCATCCCAATGTGAAAATATTCAAACGGAACGAGATCTTATTGGATTTTTTTGCTATAACCAGTGATGCCGAGTTTTGCCATAAATCATCGAACATGTTGACCAGGCCACTAGGTGCACAAGGTCTTTCGAATTTGATATAAATACCCATATTAAATTGGAAGGTGGAGTGTGGCGCAGACGCATGAATCACGAGTTGTACCAGGTATACAAACATGCTGATATAGTGAAGGTAATACAGCGGGGCAGGCTTCAGTGGGCTGGACACGTAGCCAGGATGCCTGACGAGAGAGCCGCCAAAACTATCTTCAGTAGAGAACCAGGAAGAGGCCGTCGACTCCGTGGTAGGCCTCGCACGCGGTGGATGTGCGCGGTGGAAGAAGATGCACGATCTGCTGGTGTACGGGGAGACTGGAGAACGGCTGCCTAAGACAGAAGAAGCTGGACATCTCTAATTCGTTCGGCCCTAGACCGGTGAACTAACGGTGAACTAACTAACTAATATGTGTACTTACTTTTACTTTACTTTTTTGGCTGGTCCGTTACTGATGCTCACCTATTTTTTTTTCTTGCATCTTATAGCATTTTTTCTCAGCTTTCCAATGCTGGTCTTAGATCGAAAATCGGTAGTTGCGAACATGACCAAAATTTCATTTTTCTGATATAATCCAAGATGGCGGCAAAATTCAAGATGGCGGCCAAAATTCTGATTACTTCAAATGAAAGCCCTATCACTCCATTCTACAGAAAAATGCTACTTGTTGTAGGTTCCATAACGAATTTCAGAGATATAGCTCAAATAAAACATCAAGAATTGTTAAAATTTCAACTTTTTAAGAAACTATTCAAACATAAATGGCATAATCGTTTTTTCTCTATTCCTAACTTATATGTGCATTTATATCAAATTCGAAAGACCTTGTGCACCTAGTGGCCTGGTTTCAGCGAGAATTGCTCCTGTATAGCTTTCGAAGCAATAGATAAATTAAACTCGTTATTTATGCGCGAGACTAGTAAACATTCGAATGCAATCGATTCGCTTACCACGATTATTTCTGATCGGACGATTACGGAAACTTTGTTCAGTTTTGCGCAGTAATTTTGTTAATTTTTATTGTTTTATTTTCCTATATATTGGGCCATATCCTATATATGATTCTTTTTTGTGATAGATAGAAACCGAATTATTTCGCGTATTGTTTGTAAGTTAGGAGTTTCGTCGCGTAATAGGCTTCGTGATATTCAAGTTTGATTTCTGCGTTATATATTGTACTATTAACTAAAAAGTGACTAGAGTTGTGTACTTTCATATTAATACAATACCAATCCTATGATACTCGCTGGGATGCAGTGCTTTGGGTCGTGGCCAGCGTCGTTATTGGTAAAAGTATTTTGAACCTGTGAAAATTACACAATGAGAATGTAATGCTAGTACTAAGCATTATTCATCTGGTTCATTTTGCAATGTTATTGGTTCGACCAATCATGAAGTGCAACTACGGGCAGTCTACCCAAGCAAGCAACCAAGCAATTCCTTTTTGTCCTTTCGTTTAAAGGCCCCCTGAGATGGTTGATATTCATATATTGATGATTGTTTTTTTTCTCTGTGTGGTTTCATCACTGCGACCAGAGCGCTAAATGATACTCTTTTGCATTTATATCTGTGCTTGTGTGTGAGAGTTTGCCCTTTCGTTTCAAGCTTACTGCTCAACTATACTGAGCCTCTTTCTATCCTACCAATATCGTAAAATACGATTCCCTGGAGTGAAACTACACCTAACGTTCCTCTCTGGCCAGGTGATTTTTAAGCGGGACTTTTTATGTCAAGGGGAAGGAGTCTTATCGAAACCTTGTTTGGCCAGCCAAGACCGCGCCATAATAACAATACAGTAAGGTCTTTTTTCACGCGGGTTGCTTTCCTCCATTACTCAAAAACTGTACAAGATCACGTTTTCCGTTTTAGGCCACGGGTGATCATAGATCAGTTTTCAAGAAAAATCACAACTTTTGGAGTAAATATTCAAAATTTATAATGGTGCTTATTACGGGAGTCACTTCACGGTGAAATCAGAGTGAAGTGAACAAAATCCTATTACGGGACTCACGTAAGTGAGAAAAGCGACGTTTCGCGTGGAATTATTTCACGACCATTTTGAACGGTGAAATGATTCCACGAAGCTGCCATAAGTCTTAAAGTTGATTGATTTGTGATCTAATGGTAAATATTGGATTTATTCTTCAGTAACGACGCGAATCAGAAACCGAATTCGCCATAACAAAGCGCATGCGAAAATGCGTTGCTATGACAACATTTACCCAGCGCATGCGCAAATGTATTGTTACGCGCAGTGCAACCAGTTCGATGATCGTTTTTGTCAGTGGCACTTTTAATCATTTATAAATTGATGATGAAAAGCAATGTTCGACCTTTAAAAATTAATTGTTTCTGTCGCTTGAATATCAAAATTGTTTTCGCATAGTTTCAACGTTATCTAGACATAAAATAATTCAAAACTAGACAACGTTGTTAGATATACGGTAACAAAAATTTGAGTGATATTGGTAGCACTGTAAGCGTTTTGTTTACCTTTTCATGGCGCATTTTGACCCATCTCGAATAGGTTTATTAAAATCGTTTAAATAATTTGATTAACAATTTGATCAAATAGTTTTACGTTGGTTTTCGAATACCAATAACAGGAAAAGTACTTTACAGGTACGTAGTATTGTTATTAGGCGTACAATATTGAACGCGCGCGGCTGCCCTGGCTGGGCATTTCATACACAGTTTTTCTAATACATAGTGAAAACATCTGAAGGACAACTTTAAGATAAGTGTCATTTGTGTCATAGTTGTTGTTTGTTTAACTCGTGTTATTGAAAAACATCTCCAAAACCAGGAAAAAATGAGTTTGTGTTCGAAATGTGGTTGAATTACTGATGAAAAACATCTCGCAAATGTTGTATTTTAAGTTGCTTTCTGTACTGTTTTGATAACATCATAAACACAAGTTATAGATAAGCAGCAGCAGTTTATATTCGATAGTATATTAAATACACTTATGCTATGAAATAACATCTCGAGAACAAGAATATAACAACACAAGTTTTAAATTGCGCTTATAGTATTCTTATATGACTACTGTCATTGTGAATTATTTACTAACATGTTTTGTGTGTTACTTGGGTATAAAATCCGTGATACCTAATTTTATTCTATCTCGACCCAAATCTCACTGACGATTGTAAAACTGAGCGGGTATACAAACAATACCCTGATGAGGTACTTTGCAAAATTTGGTTAAATTTGATCAAGGTTGAAACAAGTCACACAAGTTTGAAAGTGTCGCAATAACTATCGGTTCATCTTTTAAGAGCCACAAATGGCCGATTTTGCGTTTTCAAGTGCGCAAGACTCGAATATGGTGGATGTGTCACTGGCCAAAATACTTCTCAATGTTTCCTGAAGAAATATTCGAATATGAAGCAGTGTTTTGACAGGTGACGCAATCACTCTTTTCGAATCTTGTGAATTCGAATATTCGAAGTTTGTGGCTTCTACAATGCATCATCTTAGGAGTAAAAACTGTTAACTTAAGAAGCACAACTCTTAAGTCAACGTTGTTTCCAATTGTGCTGCTACGTATATTATTAATACCTAATGTTGAAAATGTGAAAAATGAATCCGACATCCATTTGGATAAACAAACCGGACATTTTTAGATATTTAAACTTACTTAAACTAAAATACTACACACTTAAAATTTTTTGCCGGGTCTCGGTAATTTATTGCCGAGAACGGCACCACTGAGTGCTCGGTTAAAAATATAATGACAGCTGTCACATTTTTTCGTGAATCTCGGTTCACCTAACTGATATTTCGGCTCGTTAATATTTTGTGCCGAAACTTCAGTTAGGTTGAACCGAGATTTTCGTAAAAATGTGACAGCTGTCAATTTTTTTTCTAACCGAGCACTCAGTGGTGCCGTTCTTGGCAAAAATTACCGAGACCCGGCAAAAATTACCGAGACCCGGCAAAAAAATTTGAGTGTGTAGTAATAGCTAATTTGTGGCTTACACATTAAATGCAGTGAAATGTCAGTATAATAACTGATTCGTTTTGCATTTTTTTTCAGTACGATATGTTAGTTTTATTAAACAATCTTCATTTTTTGACATTTAAAGGAAAGCAGAAAGTAAACCGAACGTGCTAAGCTGGCGAAAACTCAGGAAAAAGTGTGCAAAGTTCGACAAAAAAAAACGAAGTGTGTGTATTTTAATAAAAAAGAGATATACATATTCTAAATGGTGTTCATGTTGTGTTTTTTCTTGACAATCTAACAGCTCCGATTGGATGATAGTGCACTACGGTTCCATTCAACAATATTGCTCGGCATTTTACGTCCAGCCTTATGAATGAAACCGTCTGGTATTCAAACGGAAAAAATCAACTTCTTGTCGGTGCAGTGGGTGGCTCAACCTGATTCGACGTTTTATCTTTTGTTTGGTGAGATCAGAAGTGTGTTTATATATTAAAACCAGTTTCAGAGCACTATTTGCGACATAGGCGATTGCTAGGAGGCCAAATGGGCCCATACAACATAACCTTTTTATTATCTTACCTTCGAGGAAAGAGTTGAAAATTATTTTATTTTTGTTATGAAATTCATCAGCATCTAGAAACGACATTTCAGCAATCTTTGTCAGTCTCTGTGCAGACGTTTTTGGAAAACCTTCCAAAAACTGGTCGATAATTCTACTAAATTTCTCAGCAATTTGGTTGAAGTGTGTGGTACCGTTGTCATCATTGTATTTTGATGGAAACGAAATTATTTCAGCCAATAACCGTTACTCCAAAAGGGAATTCAGGCTACATACGGTGGTTGCTCGGTTTATTCTCCCCGAATAAGATATTCGCATTACGTTTTGAGGTTATGGCACCGTGGGGGAACCATTTCGCGAATGCGGCCGCACGGCATGCGGATACCAAATGGATGCTTTTGGCGGCAGTGCAGAGAGTTTACAGATATGCAAATATTATGACTGCTGAATAACGTGAGTGGATTAAATTTAGTTGATTTCCATGGCGAATTGCACGATAACTACTACCAGTTGACCTCTATTGTTGAATTTATGGTCTATGTTGTGACAGCGTGGTATTTTTGGGAAAATATGTAGCTTATGTCTCATTAAGTTCTGTTAACAATGTTGTCTTTGTCAAATCTGTTCAGGTCATACCCTTGTCTAAGATCTAATCCGCTTTGTGACAAGAGGAGTTGTATATTTGGCATTATATAAAAGTATTTTTCGTTACGTTTTCGTTTTCGACACTGAACGAATTTCTAGATTATTGTGGAGATTTTTTTTCAAATTTTAAATTTGTCGAAAATATACTCAACGTTGATAACCCATACATCATCCTGAGCGTTGTAGTAGCTTGTACCACATATAAGCAACCTCAATTCAGTTAGGTTCGAAAAATTGAATATTTTACTAAGTCATGAAGTTATTAGCCAAAAAGTAAGAGACACTGCACTAATTCAGCAGTATTAACAGAATGACTTTTATTGAATTAGCTCAGGCTTTGAGGAATACAATCTAAAGTGGATGCACAACCAGCTATAATCGCACCTATATCTTCAACTTCTGATTTTCAATCTTTCTACAGCATTAAGCCAGAAACTTATGGTAATATCTCATCACTTTTTGCTGGCGGTTATGGCGGAGATTAAATCATCATCTGTACAGGTCCGAGTGCTCAATCCGGCTGGCATTTATAACTAGCTATGTCCGTAACACCTTGAAAGGTGGCGATTATGCAATTAATCTGTTCTCTTTGTAGCCCTTTTTGGAATCGTTGTCTGCAATGGGGCTGTCGTTTGTAATTTGATCGGTGCAGTTATCGCATGACCTATAACTGGACTCTTGCCGATCGTACAGCCGTAGCTTGCGCTCTGCACACCAAAAATTCTCTTTATGGTTTAGCAAAGTACATTGCTGAAAGTGTATCAGCAAATCACTTGTTTACTGAATCACAGTATTTTTTCAAAAGTTTTCTGTAATTCAGTTCTACAATTTACTGAATTTCGTTCAGTAATTTAATTTTTGCTGGAAACCAGTATTTCATTGATAAATTCACTGAAAATCAGTAATCGATTCAGTGATTCGCAAAAATACAGCAAATCTATTTGCTGAACAGAAAACAGTAAATGAAGGTTTGCTGGAATCCAGCGAAAGAATTGATATGTCAAAATATTTTACGTCAAGCTGACATTAGTAAAACGCGCCAAATCGCTGTGCAGCTGGTACGGGATCATCTCTAAGCTCCTGATAGCGGATATTGGACCATAGCTAAGTCACTGTTGGGCTAGATGAACTTAAAGGTTGAAATGATAATCATACATCTCTAGTTCAACAGTAATTTGGCTATGATCCGATGGGCGGATAGAAGCTGGTGCCTGAGGGAAACATGGTTCCCTTGAACTAACTGGTTAACCAGCAAATTGATTTATGCTTTGCTGAATGAACAGCAAATTGTCATAGCTGACAACCAGCAATTTGTATTTTGTTTTACTGAACATGCAGCAAACGATCTGTCATTTTTATGTGATTGAGCATTACTGAATAATCAGCTAATTTCATTTTGCTGAACAGATTGCTGGAAACACAGCTCACCAAAAATCAGCAAAATTTTGCTGGTTTCCAGCAATGAAAATTTGGTGTGTGGGTAGCGGCTTGCCCGGCAGAGCGTAGTGCCTCGTGCCAGCAACTAGTCGCAATGCAGGAAACAAATGTACACATCTTGTGATTGTTACATTTTAGCGTGTCTTTCAGTTAGATATAAATCTCGCTACTGGAGCGCGGGATAAAAAACACTGTGCTTGCCGAAAAAAAAAACTGGTCCCTACATAATTGTTCACATTTGAATATTCCAATACAAGTGACGATGATCGACTCGAATTCTCAGCCACTGCGAATAAGTATACTTCCCAGACGTTTGCAGGCCGAATAAACATACAAAACTCTATCGTGCGGCTTGTTGGTTTTGTACAGTTTGGATACTTCAAGGCGAAAGTGGTTTAAGTAAATATTTGAGCAAAAGCTTCACATCGCTTCTTCGCATCACACGGGCCAATAGGCCGGCGAGCAACACTTGACGGCAATATGCTGGAGGCTAGTAATCGAGGAAAACCGGTTCCGATCTACCTAATGTTTTGCGGGATGTTTTCTTATGGGCGCTTGCTCGTTGTTTCCAAAGAAATCAGTCGTGCGCTTGCATGCTATCAAAGCTTAAAATGTATTTTCTCTAATTTTTAGTATGTAGAAGGCAACAGTAGCCGGGTGAGCAAAATAAAATAAAAGCAATACCTAGGTGCTACTTTAAGATTCCATAACATGATGTTCTATTTATTCGGTCTCGATTTGACACCAATTTCCAACCCGTAAAATAGTTGCGATAGTTTATGGTATTAATACTTTAAATAAGAATTTCCTTCTCTTATCTAAAGTATACCAAAAAATAAATAAGTTTTTAATTTATTTGTATGAACATCTAAAAGTGCTTTCAATGTAACACTACGTCCAGCATAAAACGTTTCATGTAAGGGTCTGAAAATGGGCCAAAATCAAACGGATGTACTTATTCGTATCTAAATCGTATATCGAAGATTTGTGTGAAAATGAGACGTTTCAAAGGTCGACAATAATTCACCTGCATGCACATGGTGGCACAGACGCCAAGAGTAGATTCCCGCTGCATCCGTGATTCTAGATTCAATATTTCGTCTTGAAAATAAGAAAGTTGCAGATAATTGAGCGGTTTGTATCGATTTACCTGTTTATCTGCAATCGTGGCCTAAGCACGGGTTTATGTGTCATGCATTAATTTCGCATCTAGTTTAAATAGAAATATTGAAAATAAAATAAAAATAAATTAAAATAGGAAAAACTTTCGTCTATCAATCCTAAAGCAAACTAACTAGAAAAAAAATTATTGAAGATGGGTTGATTTAAACTTTCCTGAAATATGCGTGAAAACTCCACCGTCTTCTAACATTTTCTACATCATTATCAAGAGTAGTTTTCACATATAACTTTTATACAATTCCTGAGGAAGTAGAGAAGGCGTTTCATTAAAGCTAAATAACTTAGTATACCGGTTGAATTGACGAGCCTTTTAAGAAATTAGTGAATCGACAGCTAATCGCTAATTGCTTCGTGGGGCATGATGATTCATGCCATAGCTGGTACATTTTTTAGGCATTGCCATAACTGGTACTCCTCCCTTATTATTCCAGTCGTCTTCTTCGTGAAACTTCATAGATTCTTCATTTTCTATTGCGATTTTGGGAACATATTTGTCATTATTTTACTACCAGTTGAAAAGTCTTCATCAGTCGACTTTTCTGAGAAAAGACTAATTTCTTCATTTGATATTTTTTTCAATTTTTTTTCACCGTTTGCGAGTTTTACTAGTGTAAACAACTAAATCACACTGAACCTCACTAACCCATGAAAATCGCACTACAATATAACGGGTCCAAAACGACCCAGTCTAACCGAAAAGTCCCAAAATCAAATATCACCACTGCTGGTGCTAATGTTCAAGCAACAAAGTGAAGAAATTACAGCCAAATATCGGTTTATAGGAAATAACGATTGTAAAAAATGGGTGGAAAACGACACCAACGTAGCTGTACGGTCAGAGTTGAGCACAGTTGTATGAGAACTCAAAATCGTAATTTTTTTTCATTCACTCTCCAAATACTGGCCTCAGTAAGAGTTAAGTATATAAAAACCTCATAGAATGACAATAGGTGTTAGTTAGTACCGTGAATTAATAAAGCAATAGACGGTACAACTTTTTTAATTTGAAAAAGCCTGCTGAGATCAGTAGTTTGACCAAAGTTTTGAGGTGTGTTTTCATTGAAAAAGATCAAAAAGGCCTTTTTGGAGCAAAACTTAGGCGATAAGGACATTGGAAGAGACAAACGTTTCAATCGTTTCAATTTTGAAGCATTGCAACTGTGCAGTAGGCATTCTATATTGACAGCAATTCTAAATATAAAACTGGGCGAATCATAGTATGCTGCGGAATCATCGGGTTGGTTCTGCCTCTTTCGTGGAATAACATCGATAAGGCAAGACGCACATTTGACGATCGTGCTAGGTTTCTTTTTTTTTGTTATTGCAAGTTCAGATATTAACTACAAAAAAAAAAAAAAAATAAATTCCAGGATAATCAAACTGATTTCGATTGTTTGTTATAAATTTTATTTGTTAAGTATATTGCAGTGCTCGTATCGATTTGTTTCTCCAAATTGAGCGAGTTTACCTCGTGACACGTAATGTCGATCTCGTCGGACATAGTTTCCGCAGGAAAAATGGCTCGAATTAACTTGATGATACGAGACGTTTCACCATACAGTCAGGTTTTTTTTTACGCGGATTTGAATTAACGCAGTTTTTTTACGCGGATTTATGAATTACCGCGGTTTTTTACGCGGATTTTTGAATTAACCCGGTTTTTTTACGCGATACCGCGCTAATTCAAAAAAATTTTCACGAATTTCCGAATTAACGTGGGTTGGAACCAGAAACGTTTAAGTGTTTATCTAGTAAAAGACTTAGTCCAAAAAAAACTCTCCGCCCACCGAAAGATCCGGAATGATCGTCAAAGAGGACAATTTTGAATACTGGTTCTAGAGCGTCTCGGGTTTTTTTAAAAGCCCTTTTTGCTGGATTACTTTACGCGGATTTTGAAAAAAAAAACGTGGTTTTTTACGCGGATTTTTGAATTAACGCGGTTTTTTTACGCGGTTTTTTTACGAGGTACGTATCCCCCGCGTAAAAAAAAACCTGACTGTATTGATGATCATTCGGTGTTACGAGACGTTCATTGATAAACCAATAATAAACAATCGACTAGATGGGACGGATACTAGAGGATTCATGATCCGGTGACACGAGACGTACATCCCTAATTGCAAGAAATGCGATAGTGAGACGACAATCGGAGTACTATGGGCTCAATTGTTCGAGACGCTTGTAACAAATTTTTGATAGGATATGGCTCTAGGTTACGAGATGTTGAACCTGAATGAAGAAAAAAAAGTAAAGCCAAACGTTACTCTGAGTATTATGCATTAACGAAAAAATACCAAAAAAAGCCTGAGTTTTTTCGTGTGTTTGTAATTTCTATCCTGCAGCTGATCATTTTAATATGAAGAGAAACGTTCGAAGGATTTCATCTGGAACAAATTGTAAAAGGAATCGCAAACACGATCCGGAGGATTACCACTCAGGATTCTTATTCAAGAATCCTAGAGCCATATACAGGGCATTCCTGAGGATTCTTTTTTCGGGAATCCTTTCCAAGGACGCTCACGAATCCAATGTGAGGAATCCTAGAGAATCTATGCGAATCGTGTGTGTTAGTCCGGAACGTTTGACGAGCGTTTCGTTTCTCCAGAGTTGCTCAGGTCACACAGAAGTGCAAGTTGAACCCAGTAGTCCTGTCGGACAGATAGGGTCCTTGCTCGAAAAGGTTTGTTAGCTGGAGAAGGTTTCGGTCGCAGCGGGGGATCGTTTACAACAGTTCCTTAGTGTGGCGACACCGGCAAATGGCGTGGCGTGAGTTGATTGTCGTTCTAGAGCTGATAAAACAGTAATCCGACGAGACCATGTTGAACCATGCTCTAAAGGCATACCAGTAAACCGGGTTCGGAACGAGTGGGCGGGATATCGCGAAAATTTCTGGATCTCCGTAGCGCTTGCAAATTTTTTGGCGGTTGATGAGGCGATGCGGGGTAAAGTACTTGCTGCAAATCCGAACAGCTGGAGTGGAGTCCTTGATCGATACTACTTCAGAATGCATAGCCTCTTTAGTTGTGCAGTTAAGAGTTACATGTTTGGAAGGTTTGCCATTGTGTATGGAATGATTGGTGTAGAGGATTCGCCTTTGTGGATGTGACGTAACCTGCCAAGAAAGAACTATTAGAGCACAATTGTTAAAGGGAGTGAGAAGCCGTTTGGGTACTAACAAACAATATCGCACGCTAGCCTGGGGGGCTAATGCGGTCTCGGATCAACTAGATTAGTGGAGAGAATTCGTTATCGATATTGTTTTCGGCACATTTTGCATGTTGTAGGATAAGTACAACGATACACCGTGCCCCAGTGCTGAGTCGAGAAAATTTCCAGCTCGGGAGATCCTCGACCTGATCGGGAATCGAACCCGATATCACAACCGTGTGGGAGAGCTAGCCGACCGACATCGCTAACCACAGAACCACGGGGTACTGTAAACGTTATAAAGATGAGGGGGCCGTCTACATATGGTTTTCAATGTTTCCAATGACCTTTTTCGATTCGTTCAAAAAGAAAAACGGGAGGTTTGTTATTGAGGTTCGTGGCTCGGTATTCTGACCTCTGCAAGGGTTGTTTGTCTGTGTGTGCGTGTGTATACGCAGCAGCCTGTACGCGGGGTAGACGATTTCAACTTAGACTACGTCACAATGCTATTCGTTTTGAATTAGAAACGAGAAGCGAAGCAAAAGCTCTTCACAAACGATTTGTCGATATTTCAACATTAAATTCAACTATGATTCTAATTTTCAACCCAAAATCAACTTGTGTAAACTAACAACGCATTCATTATTTTTTCTGACGTGGAGGGGGATGTGCAGCAGCCATTCTATATTGACAGCAATTCTAAATATGAAACTGGGCGAATCATAGTATGCTGCGGAATCATCGGGTTGGTTCTGCCTCTTCCGTGGTCATCATCGATAAGGCAAGACGCACAGCAACCATTTTATATCTTTTATGAACTGCATACTTAAAATGAAAATAGTTATGACCATTTACTTACTTACTTCAGCAGCCTAGAGCTGTGGTGGCTCGTGTTGTATCAAGAATTTCCCTTCCCTGTCCTCATTCCTGGGTTACTCGTCCACTCTCCGCTTTCGGTTTGTACTCCTCAGTCCTGGGCTCCTCGTCCACTCTCCGCTTTCGGTTTGTACTCCTCCAAACATGCTTGTCTTTGCTCCTCAGAAAATCTCTAGAGTGCAGGAGAACATCTTGCACTGCGAAAACAACTGCTCTCACACTAAAGAGCAAATCAACGCACATGCTAGAAGAGAACGACGGACGATTTTTATCTGGTGAGCTTCCTAAAAGCACCGCGGTGAAATCTGAAATCTCTCTCTTGCGAGACAATGAACTATGGTGTACTTTCTCACACGTATGGACATCACGCACAATAATTACACAGCAGAGCTATCTGCGGTGCGTTTTACAGTTTGTTTCTTGAGCATGGCAGAAGAGGAAAAAAGTTTGGGAGAAAAAAAATAGACTGCGTTGCTCGTGCCGCTCGTGCCGGTCGAATTTACTTTGGTCGAATTTGTTTTCGCAGTGTAGCTACGCGAGGACTACACTTTTGCCCAGAAGGTTTTTTTTTCACTCTTGGGACTACTCGCCAGTGGACACTGTGGTGTACTTCTGCGTATTCTCTGTGTAGAGTGATTGGATTCACCCCTCTTGTTTCTATCAGATGTGGAGTGAGCCGAAGGTGTGTGTGTCTCTCTGGAAGTTGGTTGAGACACTTCGAAGTGTAGAAAGGAGCAGTGTGGTGAAAGCATTTGCTACACGCAGGTACATACTGAAAGGGAAGTGCTCGGTGAATTTTCTCCGCGCTGTTTCCACATACTGAGGAGAATGACAAGCATGCCTCCAAATGTTGTCCGCAACACTTTGCGGCCTGTGCGCTGATGTCCTTTGTGAGCAGCGTCACGGTTTCAAGTCCATAGGTTCATTGGTTTCATTGTGGTTTTGTACATCGCGCGGCACCGTATGCTTCTGGGTCGAAGCGTCTTTTAAAGGCCAAAGATGGCCCGATTTCCAGCCTGAATACGTCTTTGGATCTCCTGACTCGTGTTATTGTCGGCGGTTACCAGACATCCCAAGGAGACAAATTTATCTACCACTTCGAGTTCATCACCGTCCGTGGTAGGCAAATGTCGATTTTTCTCGAGCCTCTCCCTTTCATATTATTGGTTTTAGTCGCATTATTTTTCGAGTCCAACTTTCTTAGCCACCACTTTTAGTCTGGCGTAGATTGCCTCAGCCGTTGCATAGTTTCACGTCGAGGTCATCTGTGAAGCCTATGAGTGGACTACCTTTACTGAAAATCGTGCCCTCGTTTCGATATCCGCTTGCCGGATTGCACCTTCAAGAGCAATGTTGAACAACGTGCAGGTCCATCTCCTTGTCCAAACTCTCCGCGCGTTCCGAAGGGATGCGAGAGTGTCCCCGATACGCACACATCTGTAAGTATTTCCCAGCCTCAGCAGCGAGCGTTATAGGGACTCCCTGAAAGACTGTCTCAGAGTCGGCTTACTTAAGGGAGATTTCGTGGTTTCAGGAAAATACTTGTTTGAGTCTCTATGCGTTTACAATTTTTATTACTAGCTTTTGGTCCCCACTCCCTTAACTCTAGCTAACCTTTTTCTAACTTCGTTACTTCTCCGGGGCCCTGTTTCACCTTCAGCACACTGTCCACCTTTGCGTTCCGTCCTCTCCAGGCACTGTCTAGCGGCCTTTGCCGCCAAATGGCCACTGATCGAATTCTTCAGCCACCGATGATAGGTCCAACGTGGATTGTCTGTCTTGACGGTTTTTAAATGTAAAACAGCGGGGTTCTGGTGAATATGCGTCGTATTTTGGCCTGATTAGCTTATTGGTGACGAGGTAATTGTTAAAGGGACAAGGAGAGTGTCTTACTTGCTATTTACTATAGCCCACACTTTTTATCATCTTGGAGTTTACTTGTTTTCTCGCTTTTAGAATTTTCACAGATCGCGACCGTTCAGTTTTGAATCTGTTTAACGAGGGAGTGATGTGCCCTAAGACATTGACCTCGTCTAAATTATCGCGCCAATTATCCTAGCCGCACTTTTTGATCTCTCCACTCACTATAGATTAGGTACTGGTGTTCGGAAAACCGATAGGTGGCGGGCTGCGTGCTTTAGGGTGCGGTGGTCCAACTCTGGCCTATCTGTGCAGGTGCGTTAGGGGTGTGACAGTAACCCACGACAAACCCTTCCTGTCGGCATTGCATTTTATTTCCAATGCCAGCGGTTCAAGACCACCAGCTATCCCTACCACCTTCTTTACTAAAGCTAGCAATGATGACACATCACTCAATCGAAGGTAGCTTTGATAAGTTGTGTCAGTTTATCAGGACAACCGTTGTCATTATTTGCCATAGCTGGTCTTGATCGGCTGTATTATACACCTTGAAGTCTACTAAGATCAGTACGAAGACGTAATGTGTGGGCACGTTGTACTCCCGGCGTTTCTGTAGGATCTCCCGAAGAGCGAAGATTTGTTCCGTAGCAGCGCGTACGCATCCTTTTGCTAGAGGAAAAAGACGGCGGAACAGACACGTTATGCCACGGTAGATACTGCATTATAGCCAATCGTACTTTTTATAGATAGAGCATACAACTCTTTTCATTCTTTTATCCGGTAGTCTCCCTTCCTATCAAATTCTGGAAATAAAACTCTGGCGAACCTTTTTGCCATGTTTATAGAGCTCTGCCGGAAGTCTGTTCTTATCTGCGGCTTGATTTGTCTTTAGTGTCCCAATTTCCCGTAGGATCTCCCGGATATCGGGAATTGGGACACTGTTTTCGTATACACTCCAAGGTTGTTCCCTTTCGCCTCCTTGCGTTGCTCCGCAATTAGCGAACCTATACATTAGAGAAATGACAAGACACTCACCGTTAAGGCAACTGTCAACATCAAAACGGGCGAGTTGTATCATTTTGCATTGCCGTTATCCGTTTTGATGTTGACAGTTGCCTTAACGGTGAGTGTCTTGTCATCTCTCTAATGTATAGGTTCGCTATCCGCAATTGAGGTGCTCATCGAAAAACAGCTTCCACCTTTCGACCACCTCGCGCTCGCTTGTGATCGGGTTTCCCTCCTCGTCCATACACAATACACATATCTAGAATCGGTGTGTAGCCCTTACGGGATTGGTTTTGGGCCCGAAGTAGTTGCTCCAGCTCTTCACGATCTCTGTCCTCCTACTAGCGTTTCTTTCTTCTGAAGATCGTGGTATACTCATTTCAAGCTCGTCGATATTTGGCCGCGTTCTCTCTTATTACGATACTTAGATAGTTTTTCCAAGCTAGTTTTTTCCTTTCCATCGCTCTCCGGTGACCCTGCGTAGCTTGCCCTATTCATTGTCGTGGGCGAAACATCGTAGATAGTTTTGAGCGCACCTGTACTGCTACATTCTAGGCAATGCTCTGAGCCTATATCCACACCCCAAAGGAAGCGTATGTTTGTGATGTTTGAGAAAACCGGCCTTAATATGTTCTTTGATGGTCACTTTCCTACCAACTCGTGGTCCGTTTTACGTTGCCTAGGTCTTTGCCGAATATTCCGAGCTATATTTTCTCTATTGTTCGTAGTGTAATTGTTAAGGTATGCTGCTTCACAAGTAACACGATACCGAGTCTCGTGATGGGGCTCCCATATTGGCTATGGCGTTCGAAACAACATGATTTTCAATTCAGCTGCCCACCCTGGGCCAGACACTGTTGTGAGCCGCCTCTCCCCTGGGAAACAGACGTTCTAAAAAGTAAGACTTCCCTCCGAAAATTTCAGGCCCCCTCTGCTTCCCTGTTAGTATACGACTGTGGTCCCATTACGGATTAGGAACCATGATCTTTGTTTGGTTACTCGTATCCCAGCTGGTACCACGAAGAGGTAGGCATAGGAGTTGCTGGGCAGGATTCTATCGACCATATGGGGTTTATTTTATGCCTGCATGTACACGAAGTACTAATACTATTAGTCTAATAGTACGTACTGCCCAGCCATTCACACAGGTTTTTGAACTATTTAGACTAAGTTTAGTTTTAATGAGTAGCTTCTTTGACAAGTTATATCCAAAAAACTTTAATATCCATTAAACTGTTGTTTATTGACGAGTTGATTTTATATATTTTTCTTTAGTAGCGAGAATGAAATCTATTCAAAATTTGCAAACAAAAGCATAATCATTATCATTCAGAAAGTATTACATTTTCCGCAATATGGAGAAAATGTATTTATTGAATTTTTTGGTAGAGTAAATTTTTGTACAAATGTGAATTGGGGTGCTTTTGTATTTTGGCGTAATGTGATGATGCTTTGTTTGGCCAAAACACATACCACCTTCATCGTCATGGTGTTTATGAAGCAATAGAATCAAAATTTTCTTCCATCATTCGTCCTGGTACACATCGTGATTGATAACCAAACCACTGGGCTTGAACCATGATTCAGACAAGAATATCGAAGTCTTTTTTTGTTCATTACTTCTACCAGTCTTTCACTACCATCCTTGTTTAGGTTTGCAGAATATGGTACACAGTCGAAACCGGAACATTTTCGCTCTTGAAATAGGTTACCGTGCTTTTTGCCGGTTTTTGAGCAGTTCCGTTAGAACTGTACTACAGTGCGCTTGTGCAATGCATCTTGTTTCGCTGCGTTTTGAACGTGATTATTGTCGAGTAAAGGCCCAAGCACAATGGATACGTTTGCGTTGCGTTGACATTAATTTGACAGAAATTGCCGCAAACGCAGTCGCAACGTATCAATTGTGTTTAGACCTTGAGAAAACCTCAAAAATTATCCAAAATTTTAGTTGTCATCAACGAAGTAAGAAGAATCACCTCTAGCCAAGCCTAAGACGTTGACTTCGTCGTCAGTATGCGAGCATATAAGTATCGGTGTTGGTGCACTCTCTTCGCTTTCGTTCTTGAAGCTAGCCGAACCAGCGATCCTGCTGACACTAACAGTCTCTCTCGAGCCGAGGTTCGAACCTAGGACGACTACCTTGTTAGGCCAGCATTGTACCTCGGGACCTGCTAGAGGAGTGAATTAACTTTACTCCTCCCTTCTCGAATCCTCGGAGTAATTTTGCATATTTCACTTCAGATTATCAAATTCCATGGTAAATAAAGTGGAAGCAAAAAACTGTTCTCGCAGGTATTGTTTTGTAAAAAAAAGGGGAAACCTAAAAAAGGCCAACAAGAAAAATATGATTCAGTGCTGCTCCACCTGGCACATTCCACTCGGATATCAAACCATTTCTCTCAATGAAAAGGTGAAAATATTGCCGCTATCCTAAAGATGATTCTCCACGATTGACGCGTCATGGCTTGAAGCGTTGCGTCCACACCAGTTGCCGATATATGCTATGTAAATTAACATTAATTACTAAACTAACGAATGCTTTCGTTGCATTTTCTTTCGTATTATTCGTTGCTTTGCACTGGTTGAATGCGGCTCTTATAAAGGAGAAAAAACAAAAACAAAAATAAATACTATGCGACGAGTACGCACCGTACAGGTTCGTAGCAGCGCATGAGAAAGACGGTTTGTTGTCACTTCGTATTGGAAATTAAGAAAGGAATCATTCAATTAAAGAATAAAGGTGAAGTGTTTACGATTCAATTGATGGTAGTACTATGTCTATTTGCATTCTATATAATTTAAACTTTTAAAAAACATGTAACCTTCACAGACTACGAGAGTAGATATTCAAAAAATACTAGCCTCCCCCCCCCCCCCCCCACAAGAGAAACAGATTCGATACAGACCTGTCTTTATAGTTTTCTCCTGTTGGAGTCCGCTTATATTTTGAGTACGTATTTAATATTGCGTTACGTTTTCAGTTTGAACATTTATAAAAACCAAACTTGAAACAACAACTCATGCTGTAGTTGTTATTTGATTGTTATCCATTATTGGTAACACTTTCAAAGATTCCACGTACTGAATTATTTTTGGTTCCGTTTATTTTGACATGTTAAGAATTTATCCAAAAAAAAAGGACTTTCGGTATATACACAGGCATAGAATCTGTTAGGCACGCATCGCATGGCTAGTTTTGTATTATAGTTATACCACAGATTAACAGGTATAACGCTTTAAACAAAGTTCCAATAAAATTATCTTTCGGATGATAATAATAGTTTAGGTAAATGGTCTGCTGCCGTGTTCGCGCTGCGTCTTGTATTTCGACAGCAGCGCTAGCTTTCGTGCATGTGTCAAATTGGGAACCACAAAAACTGCACGAGATTGTCTGACAGCGCACCAGACGGTGTTGTCGCGGAGCGGAGACAAAACCAATCGATTGCCGGTAAGTTTAGGATTGTTTGGGACCCCAAATGGAACAAAAAAAAACATAGTTCGGAAAAATCGATCACTTCGCCCCATCCTACGCATATCTCTATACTGGACACTCTGTCAAGTTCTACAAAAAAGCTGGCGTGATATCGTCTTTCTTTGCGCAAGAAAAAAACACATTTGTCACTTACTAACAGACCTAACATCACGAACAAATTTCCAATAGAATTATTATTCGAATGGTGACTGCACTTTACAAAAAAAAGTTTTCAGCTACTATTGAAAATTCTTAAGCAGACTTTTCTTATTTTTTTTTAATTTTTTATACGCTTTCGTATAAAAAAGGATGCTCTTCTTAATATGAGAACACACTTCGTTTACGGTATCGCAGTGTGTCGAGTGGCCCATTAAGAATACGGCAGTCGCTTCGAGCGCGAAAGATGAGGTCAGTTGAAACAGTAAGGCCAGTGAACAGTCACGGTATCGGTTCGTGTATCACGTGTAAACAATGACAACATCACCTGGTCACCGTGGTATATGGTGAGCTCAGCATGTGTCTTCCGTTACGATACGAACAGGCTCGAGAACCGGTTCTATGCGACAGACCAAAGTTTGCTATTACCGTTTGTTCCCGAAAGTTTGTTTTTTTTTTGTTCACTGATGAAAAGTAGGAATAGGTTTCAATTGCTTACACAGTAGCTGGTGAATTTTAGCAGTGGGCAAGCGTACAAATGTTTGATTTTCATATCGGCCTTCTCAGAGAAGGCTGAAACTTTACTAGGCTGAACTTGTTATCGCTGGCAATAATTATTATTCTCTCGGTCACTAAACATTGTAAATTGAGCATGCTTAATCAAAGCAAGATTCGTTCTTGAATAATCTTTTTTCAAGGCGTAGATTTTGATTTTTTTAATATATTACCTAATTTTATGATATATTAAGAGCTTGTTTTATTGCGTCAAATTGTACAACCGCCATGAGTGATAAGACTGTATAACAGCGGGTGGAAATACTCCCAGTCCCAGTGTCACGTGTGTTAGTCTGTGATTATTCACAGGTGACGGAATTTTCCGACTAGAATACCAGCCTAAGCTTGAAAAAACCTCCTTGTTCACCCTTGTTTTACGGAATCTGTTAGGTCGTGTCGTGATGTTTTAGCTACTAAACCTTTTACGTATTTATATATACAGTGTCTGAAACAGCAGCAGTCTTGCTGACTGTTGATAGTTATTGTTTTGCTTCGAACCGACTCGATGATTGTCTTTAATTAGCAATCGATAGTAATACTTGGTTGCTATACATTGCTACACCTTGCTAGATGGATTGCTTTTTATATTAAGGGCTTCTACAAGGAAATTGGTGCTTTTGAACGCTACAAAGCTGCCGACATTAAACGAGCACTTTATTCCTGAATGCATTCAAGCGATGCAGTTCTCCAATTAGCACACGTTACTCCGGTTTGCCAGTTGGTTGCTGATTTCTATCGAAAGAGATTCAATGGAGCAACAAACAAATCACGACCGAGGCTTCCAAGTAGCGATCTTGATTACCCCTCGCTTTGTCTGGTGCGCTCAACCAATCGTTCAGAGCAAATCCAGCTTTCCTATCCATCGTTGCATTCATTTTGATTTAAAGGTTATATTGAACTTTTTCTTAGCTTTGTCTGTGAAAGACGACATTGCTTCCTGTGAAAATGATGATTCCGTTAGTAAATGCAATATTTTCATGCCCTCACCAGTGCAAACCCTTCGGAACAGTTGAGACAACTTTCGTTTTTTGTGACCGCAGCGCACATTGTCGGCTCGGTAAAGGTGATTATCCTAGGGTTTCCTAGTAAACCGCAAGTCAATATTGTTGCTTTCTACTTTTTTATGTCGAATAATTAATTATGATATTAAGTTGATACTGTAAATGATGACGTTGCTGGGTTTTCAGGCCTATTTAACGACATCATCTAAATGGTGCATATAATTTCTGATATCACAGATAACGGATATCTGTGTAACAAGTTGCTTGTTGCCACTGAACAAAAGTCAGGTCCATGAGTCATCTGTTTAATATGTTCTATCCTTAAAGTTTTGGGTAATTAGTTTTAGAAAATGAAGACTAAGGTAAACAAATTAGAATATTAGTTTGGAAGACTATTAATACCTGTACTGCCGTTCTACGCATAGTTGTCCCATGTTACTTTTGGTCGATTTTCGTTTTTTATCACCAATGAATCGATTTTCATGCATATATTTTTTTTTACTCATTTCTTCAAAACTTTTTTTTTAAATTTTTTTAACCTACAGTGGACCCCTTTCCTATAGCGGTCCACACGCCAGGTTGAAGAAATCTACGCGAAAACTGGAGGAATTTTCAGAATTTGTATATAATTTCTGATTTAGGGTAAATCAAGTTATAGAGGACCCCTTTGCTGTATTAATATACAGTGGACCACCAGTCAGATTAACTCCATTTTTCCTAACATAAGTCGGAACTTATAGATGTTTGTGTTGCAGATTGGCTGGTAACGATGGAAGTTTTTTGAAAATCCCTCGAGTTTTCGCATAAATTCAATTAATCTGGCGGGTGGTCTACTATAGGAAAGGGGTTCACTATAAGTTTATTTACCTTAAGTTAAAAGGGATTTAGGTAGTCTGACGGGTGGTCAACTATATGCTGATAAGCGATTTATTTACCCTATTCTGTACGTTAAAAAGCGGCTATTTCGCAACATACGTGCTCGAACGCTGGATAAATTAGTGGACCACCCGCCAGGTCAACTCAATTTATGCGAAAACTCGACGAATTCATAGATAAACTCCATCAGGAAACATCTTATCCAGCCAATCTGCCAATCTGATACTTATTATCATCAAAAACATTTAAAAATTCCAATTTAGGGTAAATTTATCTATAGTAGACCTCTTTAATCTATTATCCTATAGGGGACCACCCGTTGTAATAGCTCAATTTCTCTGAACATAAATCGAAATTTATAAATGTTTGTGACGCAGACTGGCTGGACAAGATGTTTCCCGATAGAAGTTCTCTGAAAATCCCTAGAGTTTTCGCATGAATTGAGTTAATCTTCCTGGTGGTCCACTATAGGACAGGGGTCCACTATAGGTTAATTTACCCTATATGTTAGGTTGTTTGAGAATCGCCGTACAATTTACTCGTGAGGTCAGCACATCGAAGACGAATATTGCTCTGAATACGTACCAAAGAATATGTCTGTTCGTTACATGGTAGTCTTCGGAGAGCAAAGCGTTGCACTGACTCTATTCTGCTTACTTCGTTCAGATACTAGGGATTTCACACTGAAGCACAAAGCTTTGAACGAAAAGATGTCACTGATACGCATTACTTACTTTCCTGGTGAAACATCCCTCTGGATTTCACCTGCGTCACAATGTTACGCCAACGTTCTCGGTCCATAGCAGCTTGTCTCCAGTTTCTTGAGAGCCCCACACTTCCAAGATCCTGCTACACCTGGTCTAACCACCTAGCTCGTTGTGCACCTCTATGTCTTGCACCGGCCGGATTCGAGACGAACACTATTTTTGCGGGATTGTTGTCCGGCGTTCTTACAACATATCCCACCCATTGTACCCTTCCAGCTTTCGCGATTTTCTGGATACTGGGCTCGCCGTAGAGTTGCGCCAGCTCGTGGTTCATCCTTCGCCCCCATACGTCATCCTCACATACTCAGCTTAGTCTCAGATAGTCCTAAGCACACGTCGTTCGAAAACGGCCAGTGCTTCCAAGTCCTCCTTGAGCATTATCCATGTCTCGTGCCCGTGGACGTGCACTTGGTACGGGGGCGAAATTTACCAGACCTCAAAGTCTTGTGGAGTCCGTAGTAGGCACGACTTCCAGCTTCAAAACGTCTGCGGATTTCTCTGCTGCAGTTGTTGCCTGACGTTACCAAAGATCCGAGGTATACTAATTCGTCAACCACCTCGAACTCGTCTCCGTCAATTATTACGCTACTGCCTATGCGAGCCCTATCGCGCTCGGTTCCTCCTACTAGCAGACACTTGGTCTTTGACGTATTCACTTTCAATCCAACCTTTTCTGCTTCACGTTTTAGTTTGTTGTACTGTTCAGCAACCGCCTGGAACGTCCTTTCGATAAGGTCCACGTCGTCAGCAAAGCAGACGAACTGGCTAGATTTACTAGAAATGGGCGAACGGCTCACGAGCCGTTCAAATGAACCAGTTTTTAGAAAAGAGCGAAAGAACGAACGGCTCACGAAGAAGAGCCACGGTTCTTTAAGCGCACCAGAACTGATAGGTTCGCGCGAACCCGAAGTTTACCGAGAAAACACGAACTTTCAGCGGTCGTAAATCATTGTGAACCATGAGCTGTTCATGTGAGTCGGTTCGGAACGGTGAGTGAGCGTTTTAGAGCCGCTCTTGCCGCTATTGAAGATCGTGCCCTGCATGTTAAAGGCCGTACGTTTGACCACACCTTCAGGCGCAATGTTGAACAGGAGGCAGGAAAGACCTTAAAGTTCTTAAAGTCGATGAATAGATGGTGCGTGGGGACTTGGTATTGGTGACACTTTTGGAGGATCTGCCGCAGCGTGAAGGTTTGGTCCGTTGTCGATCTCCCACCCACAAAACCGGCTTGATAACTTTCAACAAACCTTCCTGCTAGCGGCGAGAGACGGCAACTTGTCGCCCTTCTTGTATATTGGGCATATTACTCCTTCTTTCCACTCCTCCTGTAGTTGTTCTGTATCCCAGATCCTGACTATCAGCTGGTGCAGACAAGAAGCCAACCTATCCGAGCCCAGTTTGATAAGCTCCGCTGCGATGCATCTTTTCCAGTTTTTATTTTTTATTTATTTCTTATGGAATATATATAGGCTTTAGGCTCGTTATCCACACTTAATATTAAAATACAATAAAGACAAATTACAATCAATTAACACTCATGAAGTTGTCTTCTCACGGGTGTTAAATTAAAAATGAGAATTTTTTCAATACCTTTCAGTAACTCAAATACAGAGCGTAAAACTTTCTTTCTCCAAGAAAATTGCTCTTTGGGCTCCCTAGAAACAGTAGGCGTGTTGGGTTTTGCTAGTTTGAATTTAGTCAAAGCAAAGATGGCGTCGAAACAGCACGTGCTCCGCGAACGCATTGTACGGTTCTACGAAACGCATTTCCAGCAAGGAAAAAAGTTCACGGTGACACATTTTAAGGAAGAAAATGTACCTGTCAGTACGGTATATCGTATCCTGGGTTCCCTGAACGTAGAGCGGAAGGTCGGAAGTGGTCGTCCGCTGACGATAATGACGAAGCAGAGGAAGACATCGTTAAAGAAGCTGTTTGACAACAAGGACGCAACCAGCCTGCGTGACGCCGGTCGGAAATATGGCTGCTCCCACGTATTGATCCATCGGACCCTCAAGATGGAAGGAATCGTCTGCAGGAAGAAGACGAGGTCGCCGGAGTACACGGAGGAGCAGATTGAGACGGTTAAAACACAGTGTCGGTGGATGACCAAAAAATACCGCGGGACGTCTTTCGTTCTGGACGACGAAAGCTATTCCGCTGTTCAAAACGCATATTCCAGGAAATGATAATTACTACTCCAGCGACAAGTCATCCACACCGCCTGAAGTGAAATACAAGCTCAAGCACAAGTTTGAAAAAAAGGTTATGTTGTACATCGCCATTTCCGACCGGGGCATTTCAGCATTGCCTTGGTTTAAGCCGAGCGGTCTGGCAATCAACCAACAAATCTATCAAGAAGAGTGCCTCGATAAAATCCTGCTGCCGTTCCTGAACGAGCAACACGCGGATGGGAAGTACGTCTTCTGGCCAGACAAGGTGTCTTCCCATTACGCCAAGAAGACGCTGGCGTATCTTGAGGAGAAAAAGATATCGTTCGTGCCGAAAGATCGTAACCCAACAAACTTGCCCCAGTGCCGCCCAATAGAGGATTTCTTTGGCTCAATCAGTGCCCTAGTATATAAAAACAATTGGAGGGCCAAGGATACGAAGCAACTGACTACAAGAATCCGGGATTGTATCCGGAAAATGGACGTAAGTGCCGTACAACGTTCTTGTGAGAGCATCGAAACAAAGTTGCGTCTAACAGCCGACCACGGCCCTTACTCAAACATTCACTGATATTTGTTTGAAGAAAATACATTATGTTATTAATAAAAAATACTGAAATCGATGAAAAAAAAAATTTTTTTTTTTATATGTGATTGAAAAAAATACTCATTCTTTATTTAACACCCGTTAAATATAAACTTAGTCTGCTTTTTAAGATTGCAGGCGACATGTCGATGTTAACAATATGCTGTAGTTCATTAAATGATCTCATGAAACGGCATGTAGGCTCATGTTGTGCATAATTCCGAGCTCGTTGCGGAGGGTTAAACACTCTTGGATTTCTTAGCGTAAACGTATTGCTATTACGATGTATTCGGGCTGAAAGGGTTCGACTATCAATCCTTCCTGCTAATACATTGGTGAAAAATACTATGTCAGCAATCCTTTGTCGGCAATGTACTGTGTCAATATTAACTAATGCACACAAGTCTTGATAGGCAGGTAGTTGATCACCATTGCATCTGAGGTTCCGTAAGGCAAAACGCACGAACTTTTTTGAATTCCTTCAATTCGTTGAATATGTGTTACATATTGGGGGCGCCAAACAACGCTCGCAAAGTCCAGCTTGCTCCGTACTAGCGCTTTGTAAATGGCTAATATAGAATAACCCTAGTAACAATATTGGTTTTATCAAAGTTTTATAGTGCTCAATACAGCCAAAACTGCGCTATTAAACTTTCATAAAACCAGTTTTGTTACTTGGGAAGGGTCTTTGAGATCCCGTCCGTACCGTCTCACAAGAGAAAACAATTTCAAGCTGTCTGTAACTACATTGTCAATATGATTTGTAAACGAAAGTTATCGGTCAAATGTGACGCCTAGGTCGCGAACTTTTTCTTTACGTGGTAACTCAGTTCCATTGAAATGATATTTGAACTCGATAGGAGATACTTTACGAGAAATTGTCATAACTGAACATTTTTCAGCGTTAACGTTTAGACCACTATCCAAGCAGAATTGTCCAGAACTTTGCAAGTCCAGTTGTAATTTAAGACAATCGTTATTTGTTTTGACGGGCAAGAAAATTTTCACATCATCAGCATAAATCAGAATCATAACATTAGTCAATTTGTCTGGGAGCTTGTTCATCACGAGTACGAATAACAGTGGTCCTAAGTGGCTTTCTTGAGGTACTCCCGAATTCACAGTGAACGAATCAGAGACGTGTCCCTTAATTTTAACATACTGAGCTCTTCCCACCAAATATGTTTGCAACCAATTGTAGAGTGGACCGCCAATACCGAAGTCACACTCCAGTTGATTTGTTGTTCTTGAGCTGCTTGATGGCATCCTTAACTTCACCTATCGTAGGGGTCGGAATGTCTCCCTCATCCTCTGTGCTGACGAAGTCGTTGCTCCTGCCGTCTTGGTCCTCTGCCTCTGCGCCATTCAGGTGTTCATTGTAGTGCTGCTCCACCTGTCGAACACGTCACGTTCATCCGTCAAGATTCATCCATTCTTATCCCGACACATTTCGGCTCGCGGCACAAAGCCGGCGCGGGATGCGTTCATTTTTTTGTAGAGCTTACGTGTTTCTTGAGAACGATACAGCTGCTCCATTTCCTCACACTCCATCTCTCCAGGCAGCGCTTTCTATCCCGGAACAGATGGGTCTGCTGTCTTCGCTTTCCATCACGCTTCGCATCACGTTTTGACGGGTTGCTTACTGCAGCATCAATGTCCGCGCTGCATTCTTCTCGTCTAGAATCGTCTGACACTTCTCGTCGAACCAGCCGTTACGTCGATTCCTCTCGACGAACCCTATGGCGTCTTCCGCTGCGCTGTTAATGGCTGCTTTTACATTACTCCAGCAGTACTATAAAGGGGCTTCGATGAGTTAACCTTCTTCCGGCAGTGCTGTCTTAAGGCTTTGCACGTATTTAGTAACGACTTCGGGAAATTTGAATCCTTCCAGGTCATACCGTGGCGGACGACGGTAGCGGATGTTGTTGACAATCGATAGTCTTTGGCGCATTTTGACCATCAGAAGAAAGTGGTCAGAATCGACGTTTGCGCCACGGTAGGTTCGGACGTCGATAATATCCGAGAAGTGCCTTCCATCAATCAAAACGTGATCGATTTGTGATTCGTTCCGTTGTGGTGATTTCCAGGTGTACCGATATGGGAGGGTATGCTAAAAGTAGGTACTACGTATGGCCATGTTCTTGGAGGCGGTTAAGTCAATTAGTTGAAGGCCGTTTTCGTTCGTTAGCCGGTGAGCGCTGAACTTCACGTATGTACCAATACTTCCTTCCACAAGTTCGACAGCGCTACAATGTCGAACTTGCGGACCCTCAATAAGTCGGAAAAAATGCGGGTAATTCCCAAAAAATTAAGGGACTTGCAGTCCCATGATCCGAGTTTCCAATCGTTAGTCAGTTTTCGTTGCCTGGGTCTATGCCGATTGTTCCGGTTCGAATTTACATTGCTTGCTTCCTGTACTGATGATTTTTACGGCTGGCTTTTAAGGCCTGCACCAACCCCCTGTCTCGCCGGAGGACCATCTTGTGGGCACTGTTTAGAGTCCCACGCGACACCAGGACGTCGATCAGCCGCCCCTAACATGCAGAACAGACGTTGTTTTGAGCCGCACCATCTTGGTTAACAGACGCTCAGGTTGGCGAAGCATTTCCTCTACCGCCGGAATATGGTTAGCGCGCCAATGATCGCGTCGCACCTTTTCACTTAGCTATTGCCGGATTGACAATATTGCCCAGGCCACGCCAACCAGCTGTGTCCATATTTCAGCAGGCAGTCTATTGTGACCATGTGACTCGTGGAGGCGTGAGATAGAAGCTTGTGATGACCGAAGCTAAGTCGGTTGCTCCTTCCAAGTTGGCAACTCACCATTCTCAGCCTCGAATAAAAGCAGACGGCTCTGGATCGACTTTTCAAACGACTTGGAGAGGGCAAAGAGTAAACCGATTGGACGATGGCTCTTAGGAATAGAAAGATCTTCCCCGGCTTCTGTACTGGGATGACTGTAGCTAACTTCCAGATTGAAGGGAAGTAGCCAAGCTCGCAGCGCTGGTTGAAAACACGTGCTACAAATGCAAATGAGCTGTGATTCAAGTGCTTGAGCTCGAGGTTAAATGTGTTATCAAAGCCGGGGGCCTTCGTATTCCTAGATCCTCTCGCAAGACCGATGAGCTCATCAGCCGTCAGTCTTGCTTCCTCTGGGACCAAACTGTTCGAACAGTCGACCATGGCAACTCTCTCAGAAACAGCCAGCTCGAAAGGGCTGACGATGTTTCAACAGTTTCAATGTTTTCAACAGGTGTTATGAGTAATTCACCCTCCCCGGACGGAACAAGCGGAGGGATGGGTTTTGGTCTCTCTTTTAAAACCTTGGCTAGAGACCAAAAAGGTTTCGAGTTTGGTGGAATCTGGCGGAGCTTTTGGGCTCTCGGGTTCGCAGTTCTTGGATTCGTTCCTGGATAACCTTGGTCAACCGGTTGGATCGGTCACCAGTTCGTTGGTACTGGCGCCGATAGATTTTGCGCAATCTTATGATGTGTTTAGTGGTGCTGTCGATATGAAGGGCGGTACTCACCTGAGTTTGCTGTACGGAGACCGCCGAGTCACGTGCGACGGCAATCGCACAATGGAGGGTGTTCAACGCCTGGTCGATCTCCGCTAGAGTGTTCAAGGGGTGGTCGATGATGGTGTCCTCGTCAACGATACGCTGGAACCGGACTCAGTCGGCGCGATGGTAGTCTCGCCTAGGCTGATTGGCCACCGTCTCTGCAGTGGCACCCAAAGTCAGCACCACGGATAGTGGTCCGACGATAGCTCCTCGAACACCACTGGAACCTCGGAGATGGCCATGTTGGACAGGAAGATGTCCAGGACAGAGTGAACCCCGGACCGGGAGAATCTGGAAGGACACTCCGGTGCAAAGATGATGTAGTGCCCGGTCACAAGGTCTTTCGCTAGGATGATGCCATTCCGGTTTTGTCTTCGGTTGCCTCACACCTCGTGCCGAGCGTTCAAGTCCCCCGCAATGATCAGCTTGGCCAGATCGTTTCGTAGTTGAGCAGCTGTACCATCTCGGGTGGCGGTTTGCTTGAGACAGTACGCTGCGATGATGATGATTGGGCCAAACGAGGTTTCGACTTCAACCCCGATGGCTTCGAAAGTCTTAAGCTGGAAACCCGGCAGCATGCGACGCTTGACGTTGCTCCTCACAGCGATAGCAACTAACACCTCCGGTACCGATCCTGTCTAGTCGGAAGGAAAATGTTAACTTCCGGTTTCAGATGAGTCTCCGTAATCACGCAATATCGACCTCCTTCTCGCCAAAAAAAACAAGAAGCTCAACGTGTTTGTTCATCAGAGAACAAGCATTCCAGTTCGCAATAACGAAGGGCTTATGGCTGCTGGCTGCGGGTTTTATATTTACGCTGGATTTCGAACGCAGCGGAGACGACTTTGACTAGTCCCTCCGTTGATAGTGGAGGGTCGTCTTCAGCAGAACCAGCGAACGTCCCAGACAGCGTTGCCAGGTCATTTTTTTTAAAATCTGGAAAAGGCAAAAAAAAAATCTGGAAAAAATCTGGAAAAAAATCTGGAAGTCATTTCGTGGGGTGAAGGTAAAGTCTTCGGATAAAAGTCTTGGGGTACGTAAAATTTGAGGTGAAAAAATTGCAAAATTTCGCGCCAAATTTGGAGTGATGACCTTTTTGCGGAACAGAGAAAATAAAATCTGGATAAAATCTGGATGATTAATGAAAAATCTGGAAAATTGGACATCAAATCTGTCTACCTGGATACATGTTCAAACATCTGGATAATCCAACTAAATCTGGATACCTGGCAACGCTGGTCCCAGAGGTAACGCCAGTGTATGACAACCCGAGGGTCGGGGTGGGTCCTTGACTTGGTTGAGCAGCAGCGGCGGTGAGGCGAGGCTGCGCAGAAAATTTTGCAGCAGGAGTGCTACGATTCAGATTGTTGCAATTCGGGAGCGAAAGCGGTTCCAGCTGCTTCCACTTCAAAACCAAGCTGCTCAAGCTCGGCTTTCACAGTCGACGCGACTAAGGCTGGCAAACCTCGCAGCACCACTTTCAGTGGCTTCGTTGATGGGTTATCGTGTGTGTAATAGTATTCCTAGATCCTCTCGCAAGCCTGGTGCGTTGCGAGTAGGTCGCTCACTCTTTTGTACTCCTCCATGTTGGAGCACAGGATTTTGGTACTCTTGCTACCTTTTTTGTAGATAATTTGGCAAGCTCCGCTTGTAGCTTTAGTATGTCCTGGACGGGGCTAAATAGCTTTGTTTGTGTTTCAAACCGGTGGATCTTGCTGCAGCAGATGAATGTTGGCTGTCCGTTGTTTTTTCTTCTTTAATTGGTGGAAACCATCGATCGGTTATATCGTCTAAAGGAACAGGAAGGGGCGGCTTTTTGTCAGCTATGGAAGTCCCCTTGGCGAGATGCAGAAGGCACTTCAAGGTACTCGACACGAAATCCAACGCGAAAAGAAAACTTGCAAAATAAAATACGGAGAAAATAAATATGTATAGCGACTTTACTGCTGTTATGGATGAAACTTTTTGCTTCGCTTTGTTTTCACTGATTTACTATAATCTATTTTTTTTTTGTTTCTTCTAGACTGTTCCACTTTGGACCCAGCCTGTGTTCGGTGCAATGAACATGGTTGCGTCAAGTGCACCGACCTGCTTAGAATCGACACCCGCGAGTGCGTCGGTGATTGCCCCGCTGGATACGTTGCGCAGTGGTCTACAGCGTCGGAGTTTATGGGACGCGTCTGCTATCCGGTGGGCTTTTCCGGTTCTTTCCTGGCCGCCGTAGTGGGAATAGCTGCTGGAGCTGTACTCTGCATTGTGCTGATCATAGCAGCGATGGCCGTCATTCGACGGAAGCAGAGACGAAAAAAATATCGAGAAACGTTCATCGATGAGAACATCGATCGGATTGAGTTTTTGAAACAGCTAGACGAACTGCGGCCCCAAGCGGAGTGTTTCCTGCAAATGCTGAATGACACGAGACGTCAGATACGCAAGCTTCATCTGGCGGGCGATAGTTCCGGGGCGGCAAACTATCATCCTGTGGTGCGTGATTTGGCGAAGATTTTAATTCTACTAAATAAACCTGTTGAACTGATAAGTTCTCCACCACACGACTGGCATCGGCTGTATGTTTGGGCTGAGAAAGTACTGGACCGTTACAAGCCAGAACTAACTCAGTTGATCGAGTTTCTTCAACAGCCCTCAATTCCGTCTTCAGCCTCAGACCCTAGGCTGGGCACCAGTGAACATTCCACGTTCAAGTCCAGGTTCGGCGACAGTCTAGCTAGCGCCAACGAATGTGACACATCGCCAAATTTGAGCGTCAAGAATCAGCGAAACTTGCTGCAACCTGAATCAGCCAGCAGTCAGCTTCGACAGCCAAATAATTTTCTTGGTTCACTCATTAGTCTTCATGAATTCGACGAACGATCGCCTTCCTCGCACACCGCTGGTACCGGTAACGGTAGTAACTTCTTCGGTGAAACTTTCGATCATGTGCGGAGTTATCTTTCGACATCGGGTATTAATGATAGCTCGCTGTGGCTGCAGGACGAATTCTTCAAGCTTGGCTTTCGACCGCAGGACGAAATTACGACGGAACTGTAGTGGCAGCGAGTACGCTCCGTTCTAGCTCTGTGAAAGACGAGCAGTGATTTATAGCGCGAGAAAAAATCGATACAATCACCAAACTAGTCAGAATTAAAGATATACGAATATAAATTATGTATGTATATATATTGGAATAAGATTTTCTAGTATTGTTTTTCGAGAAGTCACACTCGAAAAACACGTATCAGGGATCAGGGCAGTGGCTCGAGCGGCGTGTTCACCATGATACATAAAAGATTTGCGTCTTGACGTCCTCTTCATTACATCATTTGCCTGATGGAAAAGGTGAGATCAGGAAGAATAAGAATATAGCATAGCAGCAGGTTTAACATATATTATAAACAGAATACGAGTTTTCGTTGAAAGCGATGTTTACTATAGAATGAATAAGTGAAACCAGATTATTCTGGGATTATCGAGAAATAATAATATAAACAAACGTAATCGATGTCTTCCTTTCTTTTAATAGATTACATCATGATTTACTAAGCTTTAGACAATAATAATTTTTTTTAATCCGAAAACCCCACAAAAGCGGATGCCAGGCTTTGGAATGTAATCTGGCCAATATCTATCTCGATCCATTCAGTGTTCGAATCATTCCTTCTAACCGAAACGTATATAACTCAAACTGTAATGGACAAAATGATTTGGTCATGTAAAAGATTCCTAAGTAATTTCTAAGCTTTCCCGAATGACTCACTCACTGTAAACTGAATTTTATGTACAGACTTTATAGTCTATTAACGGAATTTGAGTAATCAGCAACATTTACTAAGTTCGAAAGCAGTTTCGTATGAAAGAGTTTTCTGTTTGGGTTGACTAAACTCACGTCTTCTTGCCAATTTTATGAACTTCTACCTGTGCATTAAAACTTTGAGCGCTCCGAGGCTCCACTTCCCGAAATTCAATTGAGCTCAAATTTTGCAGAAAAAAAAAAAAAATAACACTTATTTACTGAGGGTCCATCAAAGGCATAATTCAGGTTACTATGTTGCGTATTTGACAACCCTTCATTCCTGTTCATTTATAAACATAATCTGTCGTTCGCGTATGCGTTGAAGTGAATATTCGTGAGCAAAACGGGGAAAACCAATAATTGTGAGTGTAATTACATGAAATTAGATGTGCAACAGTGTATTTTAGCGATCCAGAATCACGTTCCGATAAAAGAGACATATAGGCTGCATGAGCTCCCACGTTCAACTGTGAAGTATCGCCTTGAAACTTGGACTGGAAAATCAAGGAAGGGCCCTCCAACTAAGCTAAAACCTTGGGTGCTACATTCCGCTATCGGAACTCGATCTTTTGTTTAGTATACACAAGCTTCACAACTTTAGTATACACAAGGGGTCCATTACTAGCATATGAACCTACTTGGTTTTGAGGATACTTCCCTCTTTTTGTCTGTTTGAATCTGTTGATTGCTTGGATTGATCATTGTTGGTTGTGTTGTCTCTTCTCTCGTTTGCCTGTTCTGCGGCAGAATTCCGAGAACACGTTTCTTTGAAGAGAAGAAAATTTCTTCATTGAAAGTACATGAAGAAACTTTCTCCTCTTCGAAGAAATGTGTGCTCGGAATTCGGCCTCTGATTTGTTGATTTTCAAAAGAAATTCCATATAATCTTGGTGTACAGTACTGGACAAAAAAAAGTACGCACCTGTGATATGTTCAAACTTTTTTGATTTAGGCAGATGAATAATCAAAGTGTTCTAACAAAAGACAGTACTGGAGGTGTACTTTCGAAAAATGTTAGATAAAGCGACATGAGAACGACATATAAACATAAAAAGAGCTTATATTTGGAAATTGTCATTTTTCTTGTGGACAAAATAAAGTACACATTATAGTGATTCAACGTTCAAACTGATTTTTCTTTATTTTAGTATTTAGTTTGGCCACCTTTAGCTTCAACCACGGATTGCAGGCGTCGAGGCATACTTTCAACGAGGTTTTTAATATGTTGGGAGTCGATATTTGTCCAAGCTTTTTTCAAAGCTTCAAACAGTTTGTCGCGGTTGGTGACATCTCCCTTGTCGACAGTTTGATCCAAAATCGACCACAAATTTTCTATCGGATTTAAGTACGGGCTTTGTGATGGCCATTCCAACAGCTTGATACGTGAAGCACGGAAATACCCAGTGGATTTGTGGGCGGTATGCTTAGGATCATTGTCTTGTTGAAAAGTGAACTTCTTCTCTAAGATTTCTCTTTAAAATGCTGATGTAATAGTCTGCCGTCATTATGCCATCAATTTTCTCAATATTACCAACACCCGACCAAGCAAAGCACCCCCACACCATGATACTGCCACCTCCGTGCTTGACCGTCTTCTGAATATTTTTATCGGCAAGTTTCTCACCAGGTTTCGTCCAAACTCGTGCTCGTTGTTTGTGGCCAAAGAGTTCAAATTTACAGTAACTGTTCGCTAACTGGGTGCTGTTTAACTAGGCTGCTTTTTAACTGGGCGTTCGCTAACTGGGCTATAGCCCAGTTAAAAAGCAGATGGACTCAAAAATCAGCATTTGGCATATTGCTGTCAAAACGAGATAGGGGCACATGAATAGTGAATTAAGATTGATTTTTTCAGTTCAATGGATTTTGGTTGTCATCACACATGCGATCCACTAGATGTTTATCTATTCGTTTCCAGGTCAAACAAATGTTTTATGAAAAGAATATGTTTCCAGGCAACGGTAAGTGCATATAAAGCACACGCAAGGCTAATAATTTATTTTTTCTCATTTTCTGTTCATCAGTCAGGATTCTTAGTGTATTTGTTTTAAACATTTTCAAATTTTCGCTAAGAGTTTTGCCCAGCGCCATTACATCGAAATCCCCCTCGATATTTGACGACATTTGAAATGTCAGCCCAGTTAGCGAGCGACATTCGTTAACTGGGCTAGGCCCTCAGCCCAGTTAGCGAACGAACGGCGTACTTTCATTGCTCCAGATAACCTGTTTCCAGAACTCTATCGGCTTGTCGATGTATTTTTGAGCGAATTTGAGGCGTTTGATCCTGCAGAAAAAAACCTCAGCCAAAAATGTATGCTGAATACGAAGTAAACAAACCTGTTTATCTTTCGAATCAAAGGTCGTCGTTGGGCAAATACACTCTTATAACCCATTTCCTGTAGTCTTCTGCGCACAGTTCGTTCAGAGATATTTAAATCACCTTTTCACGAATCACTCGGCTGGTAGCGAAAGGATTTTTTGCCACTTCTCGAGAAATTCGGCGATCATCGCTTGTTGTAGCTTTCCGCTTCCTTCCTCTACCGGTCCGATCGGCTACGCTTCCTAGTTCTCTATGCTTTTTGCATATTTTTCGTGCTCCTGCTTCACTTAAATCGTATTTTCGAGCAATTTCTCTATAAGAAAGACCTTCCTGACGGTTGTTAACTATAAGTTTACGAATATCTACGGAAATTTGCTTTTTCCCCATCTTATCCGATTGTATGGCGCACTAATAATGATGAACAAATAATCAAACACATTGTTTCGACGTTTCTCTGCAGCAATAGGAATCTTATTGGACTTACGAGGAGTAGGATACTATAAAATATAAATTATCTGAGCTGAGAAATAGTAAACTGATGATGATATAAAGAATGCGTACTTTATTTTGACCAAGCGAAAATAGAGCTTAATTACAATTATGCTGAAGTTTGAATTTAATATGCAATTCTTCGACAAAATTATGATACCAATCGTTAGTATATTAGAAATACTAAAACTTATCCGAATTCATCGAGTTCATATACCTTATATTAAAAAAGATACAGGGAGTTCAACATTAGGATAGTGGGTGCGTACTTCTTTTTGTCCAGTACTGTAAATCTGTGAGTGATAAAACTGTTACCTCTCAACGATATCAGACCCATGTTATCATGTTAGAGGTTGAAAACAAAATCCGAAAAAAAAAGAAAAGAAAACATTTAGTAGTGTGGCCATGGCAATAAAAAATGTTATGGCGCGGTTTTGTATTTCTACTTCCTTTTATAGTTCGTCCAAAAATCCTTCTAAGATTAATAGATAGACCTTATGCATCAGAACACATATACATACACAAACACTTGAGAGTAGGGCGTTGTTACGTGGAAAAAACTAAACTTGATAGCAGAAATTCAGAACCAAGCTCTGCCTGCTCCATCCGGGGCCCCAAACAATCCTCGAACAGAGAAACAAAACCGGGTTACAAATGACAGATTTATTTAATCTGTATCTTGGATCGGTTGAAAATGAACTTACTTTTCCTGGGTGTTAATTCCAGTTTTAATATACTTCCAGGATGTTTATGCGTTGCCAAGGTAACGACGCGAGATATCCTTGACGGATTGCTGTTTTCAAACCCCCTCTCAATTCCGACATGCCTAGATTTGACGTTAGTAACCTGAAGCGGGTGCCTTCCAGCGGTTTCGTGAATAGATCCGTCAGTTGGTCATGGCTTCCGATTGGTTCGATATTCAGGGTTTCACTTGACACTAGGTCCCGGATGAAGTGATGTTTCATGTCGATATGCTTCGTCCTCGTACTTTCCAGGTTCTTGGCCACGCAAACGCATCCATGATTATCCTCATATATTTTCACAGGTTTCGCAATCATATGGAGATCTTCCAGGACCTCGCTGATCCACATAGACACGGTGGACTGCTTTTTGCTACTCCAGGATACGGTGCACCAGGATACACCGTAAAGATAAAGACGCTCAACCAACATTCGGTCCTGAAGCATCAGGATAACCGACGAGGGCTTTTGCTTCACTGTTCCTCTGATAAACGAGACTTAATGATTTGGTCCCGATCAGGTATAGTACGACTCGCTTCAACCCATTCTAGTGTACGGTTGAAGACTGCTGCTGGAGTCGACCAAGATACCCCACAGGGTAGCAGATATTCGGCCTGACACAGAACATTATATACATCAGGCTGCCGAGTAGCTCTCGGAACGGTTCACCAGAATTAGGTCCTTCAGTTGGCAGTTGAAGACCTTTTTCCATAGGAGTTCTCATGCCAAAACTATCAAGAACGTTCACGATGCTGGCTGCTTACGACAGTCTCAAGTACCCCTCAGTATGGTTGTAATCGATCCGCATTCCAAAAAAATGTCGCAGTGCGCCGCAATCCGTCTTGGAAAATACGGATGACAGCTTCTTTTTCGGTTGGGTGATGGGAGTTAATTTTTGTCCCACAATTAGAAGATCGACAACGTACAGGATTATAAACAGCTCATCCTTGTCACAGTATCTGACGTACAAGCAATAATCTCGCTTCGGCCGGACAAATCTCATCTTTTCAATTTCAGCGGATAACTTCTGATTCCAGCACCGCGGTGATTGCTTCAATCCGTAAAGCGACTTTGGCAGCTGGCACGTCATCCCCGAAGCAGATTTCACTTTGTCTGGAACTCAGATGTAGATTTCATCCTTCAGCTCGTCATAAAGGAAAGCTGTCTTCAAATCCATTTGGTGGAAGAAGAAGCCTTCGTGTACGCCTATTTCAAAATGATCTTAATTGTTGCCAGTTTTGCCATCGGAGCGTACGCTTCATCCTAGTCTATTCTCAGTTTCTGCAGAAAACCTTTCGCAAAAAGTCGGGCCTTGTATCGCACTGCCCGTCCCTGCTCGTCGTTCTTCTCTCGGAAAACCCACTTGGTTTGCAACAGTTTGACATTTGAGGGACTTGGTACCAGCTTCCACACCTGGTTGCGTACCATCGAGTCCAGCTCATTATTAATGGCTTTCACCCACTCGTCGCGATCTTCTCGGGTCAGCACATCCTGGAAGGTTTAAGGACGTACCCGGACACCTGCACTCCTGTTCAGTGCGCTTCGAGAACTCGCCATCAGCCATTGTGTCTTTTTGATGGTGAAGGGATCGGGCTGTCCAGTTTGCTGTTCGGTTGTTCTGTCCTTTTCTGAATCCTCAGTCTCTTCGTCTTCGTTTTCTGAGTCCTCAGTTTCAGGAACTTCTGGTTCAACATCAACCTCTTGCTCGTACGACGGCGACACCAGTAACGGTTTTTCATCTCTAGGCTCAGAGGCATACGGAGAATATTTTTCGTCGAAACGAACGTCACGAGCAATTATCTTTCTGCTTTGACAATTCCCTTGCATCCGAAAATCCGAAGCTTTGATAGTTCCGGCTTGGATCCCAATAAACACTCGGCCGGCGTTGAACCTTTCATCACCGTTGCTGACGGGCAAATACCCCGCTGCTAGAGGCGTGTAGGCGACAATAGCTTCAACCTGAATGCTCTTCGCTTTGTAGAACCCTTCGCGTTGCCGAACAATATACTCGGCCATGGTCTACCGTCAAATTCGGGATTCGCAAACCGAATTGCGCAGTCTCCAGCAGCGTTGTCAATCGCCCAGTTTTTCCTGGATATCTCCAGTTTTTTGGAGATCGCCAGCGAAACAACTGAAGGTTGAATATTTCCAGTTTTCCAGTTTTCTGTTCATCACCACATTTTTTGAACTCATTCCTATTACATTTATGGTCTTTTCAGTATTTTGTGCATTCATGCCCCGCGGTTGTAAGATTTTAATCGAAAGCTACTCAATTTCAAATACGCTAGTGACTATAATCTCCAACAGTAAAAAATTTTCTTTCAGCCTTTTTGGTTACGTGCAATAATACGTTGCAGCATTTTTGAACCGAAAATCAAATAAATTTATGTAAAAGCTTTAAATTTATATGTCCAGTTATCTCCAGTATTTTATTTTGAATTCTTCCAGCTTTTAAAAAAAAAGGTTAGTATCGCTGGTCACCAGTGTTTCGTACTCCCGATTCACAATGAAACTAACAGCATTTTGGCCTGTAGTAACATGCGTTTCCTTCTGCTTGCAATCTTTCTGCATGTGGCCCAATTTTCCGCATTTGTGCAATTTCCCATTGAATTTTCTACTATTGCCACCATGCTTGCGTTGCTGCTTGCTCACTCGTTGAATCGCTTGTTCGTTCTGCACGTTTCTGCTCTTCCACCAAAAGGCTCTGCTCTGTAAGATCGTCCTCCTTCGTGTATTCTAGCGCTGTCACTAATGTATCATACGAGTCATACGAGTGGGATCGCATCGATATCCCTTCCTTCACCCGAAAACGTCCGAGCTGTTTCCTTAGTAGGGTTTGGCTGGCCACCGACTTCTTAGCGAAGACTTCGTTGAGGCTCGTCCACATTTCCTTGGCGGTAGTCTTGACCCGGAAAACCTTCAGAACATCATCAGCCAAAAACCAGACGATCAAGCTTTTTGCCTTTCGGTCCCCTTTCTAGAAAAAACTTTTCTCTTCGCATCTACCGCTGGAGCGTCTTCCGTCAGCACCAGCAATACGGCCGTCGCATTCAGGTACATTTTGACGCGAAAATTTCAATTCTCAAATCCAGGACAACCGGAATATTGGAGAATCCCGTGCGCGTGCCCATAACCCGAATACTCGAACAGAAAAAAAGGTTACAAATGACAGTTTTTCTTAGTCGGCATCTTGGAGCGATTGAAAATGAACTAACTGGGTGAATGCCCGGAGTGTAAAATGGCATAAAATCAATGTCTTTAGATTTAAAATAACAACAAATATTTTATATAACTGTTTGCAATATATTGTACCGTGAATTGTCACCATCAAAAATGTATTCTATGAGCCTATTTCCAAAATACTTCTTAGTCTATCTTTTAATTTAATTTTTTCCGGCTTACAATAGACTCCGTACTAACTTATAAACTGTCAATCGACGCAACTATTAAGGAACAATACGCAATTAATTTTTTAATGTTACCTAACAAAACATTTATTAAATAATTTAATATACAAATTCGCAGGTTTTTCACCAGACATCAATCACAGGTGTATAGAACCTCTCTTAAATTTAGCCGATTTAAATTACGAGGATTGTAGACCAATATCGGATCATCATCATCGAAGCTTTCGGAATCTTCCGCAATCATTTGTAGGAGTTTGGCGCTCAGCGCAGGCTTAGGAACGTCTTCTTCCGAATCAGACGGATAGAACCGCACTGTCGAATTAGGATGGACTAGGTAGTTGAATTCCTGAAATTCCAATAGATGGCGTGGCTTAGTAACTTGACTGAGGTCCAAATCTTTTACAGTAATACGGATACGGTCACTCAGTGGTAATGACGGATCGATGTGCTTCGGTGTATACACTAAAACACTGCGTGATGGATCGTAAACGCTATTTGTTTTGTATATGCTCGATTTCCCAGTGGTTTTCGTGCTGACATTATCGAACGTTGCATTGTTGATTTTAGTTGAGTTTGTTATGTTATCATTTTCAACAGCAAATAATGATGATAAGTTAGAGGTCACATTATTGTGTGATTTGTCAGGTGTTTTATTCTCAAGAGTCGAATCAATTGATTCTAATGATTCTTCAATCCACTGCGAGGAAGATCCTTTTCTACACGGGCTTGTGTCACAATTCAGCGTATCACTCATTGTTGGCCGTCGGTGACGACTTCTTTTTGTCTTATGCTGGAAAATTTTTTCATCCTCACTACTGCTAGTTTCCGTTTCGTTTTTCCGCAGGTTACTTTCTATCCACTGTATTTGTTTGCTTCCTGATTTCATCATCTTTACTACACGACATTTTTTGTGTAGAGACTGTTCAAACTCCTGTGAACCGTTCGATGCCCTTGACGTAACGCTCTTTCTATGAAACAACGTTCTTTTTTTCACTGTCTTTTTGAACACTTTTCTCCGTTTCCACCTCTTTTCTTTGTCTGGTGTTGAATGCCTAGATACTGTCAGGTTTTGCTTAGTTATTTCTTTCGAATTCTCATCCTGTAAGTACCAAGTATGTATATATTTTTAATATTTTTAGTTTGAACACATTAAAACATGTGATAGGGCAACTTGCGCTTTGAAGTTTGTTAAATATCTATAAATATTATCTCATGCTACTTACTTTACATGCGTCGAGGAGAATCGCTGGAGGTATTTTGGAATTGTTCCGGAGTTTTGATATTCGTTTGGAAGCGAGCGCAAACTGCTGTATAGTTGTGGTTGCTCGAACTCTATTGCTACTATTATTCTTATTTCGATTGGAAAGGATATATTTCGCAGTGTCCACTGACAACAATGAGTCCTCGTCATCTTTTTTTGAAAGGATCATGTTTTGCCTTTGTTGAAATCGTAACCTGTCGTAGTTTTCGTTCAGCTCACTCATAACGATTTGAGGAGCTTGGGAAGCACCTAATTCCATACTTGGAAAGTGGTTGGCCAGCCAGTTTTCCACTTTCTGATGACTATTACTAGTGCTCATGTTTACGATGATTTCGGGAAATGTTTGCTGATCGGATTCTTTTATCATCGATTGCGTAGAAAAAGAAGAAAGCTGTTGATTACCAGCTATATGATTTTCTTCCCCCGAATCTGCAACAGTACTTCGTATCGATGCGAAGCTACTTGCGTTATACTTTTGATCTGCCGTTGTCGCATCTGCTAGATAACTTTTCTCATGGTCGCGGAGTTTACAGTATTTCTGTTCAAAAACAATAAGATCCAAATCAACTTTTGTAGCTTTCTAAGTCTTCAGAATCACCGCTCATAAATAAAAAATAAATAAGATTTTACCCTAGCAGGTTCACCAGAAGGGGCCTGGTTCGATTCTGGATACCAGGAACAGGTTTTCACGGATATCTCATCCAGTTTTCGTTTACGTTCTTTTAACACAAACCAGTTGCCAATTGCTTTGAGGATGGTGAGAATCTCTTTAAAGTACCACTTCAGGTGTTCCTCAATCACTGCTTGATAGTGTCGGGAGCTTTTGAAAACACCCATCCCGACAGAAGCATCAACAATACCTTCGGAGTATCCAGTGGAAAAGCATGACCGCATCCGGCCAACCATGGCCTGCGAAAAGTAGGAAAATCGGGAAACTAATCAGTAAACAGTAGCATTTGAGTAGTGATTCTGAAGCACTCGAAACTTCAAACATACAATTTATCTAGACACTCACGTTCAGTACAGCACGCCAAACCTTACGTTGATGTTTAAGTGCATAATTTGGTGACATTTTGTCCATTCTTGACAAATGAAAATATTTAAATATTAGAAGACAATGTTAATTTGTCAATAAATCATAATTACAACATACCTGAGTGGTCTCTCTGGATGCGACATTTTTCTATCATCGTATGCGTATAAACAATTTATATACCTAACTAAAATACGTTAATTATATTAAAATATAAACTTCGTTATGATATAAATAATTCGGTTTCTGATGTTTCTGTTTATTTCAATCTGCGACAGCGTCAGTCATAGCCAGCGATGCCAGATGTTTGGCTTTGGGAAACATGTCTGCAACTGCTCGAAAGCCGGGAAAATCTGATTGAATCTTCACAAGGTGGCGAAAAAGCTTTCAATGTCAAATTGGGTCCTAAAGCTATACCAGTTTTTATATATCATTTGAAAAAGCCGCGTTTTCTGAGCAAAACGTGATTTTTAAAAAATGTTTATCATTTTCCTTCGATTTTTAAACGAAGAATAAAAAAAATTGCTCGAAAGGTCTTAGATGACGTTTCGCCCATGTACGGTATATGAGAGAACTGTCATTTAAGGCATTTCGAGCAGTTTTTTATTCTTCATTTAAAAATCAAAAGAAAACGATAAATATTTTTTAAAAATCACGTTTTGGTCAGAAAATTGCACTCTTCCAGCTGATATATAAAAATCAAAAAACCGTTTTAAACTTTAGGACCCCATTCCCCGAGTTCCCCTGAAATATAATATTTATTTCCCTGTTATTTTTCAGCATTCAGCATAAGAGGAAAACGCAACGTAGATGAACGCAACTCTGAAATCTCAGTGAAAAAAGCATTCAAGTGGATATGGAACCAAATCGTTGAGGTCCCGAAATAGCCTTTTATGTTACAAAAATATATTTTTGCGCTAAAGAGTCGTCCAAAAAAGAATCGCTTTTCGGATAAAAATTTTCCCTGCATGTTTTTCAATTTTCCCAGAGATTTCCTAATCGAAAAACGGATTCCTTTCCAGGTCTTTTTTTTTGTTCACACAACATTTATTTGACACGGCACAATATTTCCAGGTCTTTCCAGGTTTTCGCCACCCTGCTTTTGTGGGGCCCCAAAAAGTTCACTTCTCACTTAATACAAAAATAAAATCCAAAAAATTCCGTGGCACTAAAATAAACTGAAATTTCAATAAAACTAACACAGTTCTTCTAAAACTTTTCTCTCACTTATATTTTTTAATGACTAATTTTTTTATTGGAACTAAGACAACTGAAAAGGATAAGCCTTTGCGAATCAAAGATATCGATACTAGGGGTAAGAAACTATTGATATATTGCGAAATATTCAATATCAAAAAGTATTTACCGTTCCATTTTCGGGCACGCCTCTATCTATATCATAGCCCATTGCCGTTACATCAAGCGTTACATTATCGTTGGAGGATGACAATTGACAGATAAATGATAAATATCAAAATATATCAACCAATATCGTGTAATATTAGCGAAATATTTTTCATGAAACTTAAGGTGTCTAGCCCCTAGTATCGGTAGATCTATTTTGATATTTATCGTTTATCTGTCAATTGGGTTGTTTAGCTACTCACAGATTTCTGATTTTTATATATCAGCTAAAAGAGTTCAATTTTCTGAGGAAAACGTGATATTTTTAAATGTTATATCAGTCTTTTTTGAAAATCACGTTTTGCTTAGAAAATGCAACTCTCTTAGATGAGCTTGAGCTTGCTTGAGCTTGATTGATCACCACCGGTTGCCACTTCGTTACTGATCAGGATCGATTGGAGTTGTAAATCGAATTTAGTGATTCCTGCTTGGGATTTAGCTTTTCGATGTGCATCTCCAATAACCCCTGCATGCTGATCAGTACCGACGCCTGCCGGTCCAGAACGTAGATCAAAGGAAGGAAGGAAAGGGGTGTTAGTTCGATACTTGTTGTTACTAGAGGCCGGATATACTCCTGCACACTCCACAAGTACCACGGGTACAGGAATTTTGTGTTAGTTGTTTGTCGCGTTTCTTCTCTACATACGATAAAACTCTTGGCGGTATTTATGGGCCCTCGTCCACTAAGATATTTTTCGCGAACCTATCTTCTATGTAGCTAAGACGTTTTGTTTCATTGATTTTAGGAGTACGACGGGAATAACGAGCTTTGTACTAATAGAGGAACTGACCGACCCTTCCAATTTTGAACCCGACGTGCACGCACTTTCCCGAGGTTAGTGGTGCGATCTTCGATATATGTACTCACGAAAGCGCGCCAGGTGCCAACATGTTTGAAACCTCATCATATTTGCAGTGACGGGATACAAGCGAATCGTGGATGTTAAGTAATTTCGGTTACCTTACGAATCGTACGACTCTACGCGTTTCTGCTCATGAACACCTTATTTTACCCATTCACGAATCAATGAGTAGCATTATTTCGTAAGACGTTTGACTTTATTCGGAAACTGTAAGCCGACCGCAATTTTAGAGGATATAAGATCTACAACGCGTTTTTCTCTCTTGTAATATAATTTGGAATGAGCTAAGTATCCTAATGAATTCAAAAACTGGCAAATTTACATGCATCCAAAGCCCTTAAAATTCAAAAACAAAAAATTGCATCCAACAAGATTCAAACATTATTGAACAAAAAAAAAAATTCAAGTGTATCAACATTTGTCCAAAAGCTAGGAAAATCATAAAAATAATAGGGTTAAATATGGTTAAATGACCGTAACCGATCAGAACTCTTCATGACAGACGAAGCACTTAGATATTTGTCGCGTGTGAATGATAGATGATCAAACTCTGTTGTAAAACTATCAATTCGATCTTGTGAAAGTTAGCGTGTTCAAAGATTTATAGTAGCATATGGATATAGTAAAACCTACGACACGCTGAACCGCATCCGAGCCAATCTCCGCTTTCAACCACATCAAGAAGTTCAATTTACTACCCCATGAAAACCAAAAAAATCTGTATTATTTCCAGAAAATCTGCAATCTGCATGCAGATATCTGTATGAAAAATACGCAAGAAATCTGTATAGAAGCAGACAAATCTATATATGTGGCATCACTGGTCACAACTGAAATGATCTGCTATAATTTAGAACCAAACTGCATCGCCCCAAGGCAAACAAAGCCACCAATAGCTGTCAAACGCAAGTGCGCGACGTCACCGTGCGATGGTCTATTTGCTGAACACACATTCTCATGTCAGCCTACTGCAACTTGCAAGTTGATGCAACGTAAAAAAATCATGAACACATGAACGCGCTACCCAACACACACAGCAAGTGATCGAGGGAGAAAGAATCAGAAAATCGGCATCTTCGAAGGTGCCTCTGCGGTCGTAAGCAGCACAAAAGGCAGAAAAAAACAAATTCTCTCTCGCTCACATGCCGTTCAAATCGAATGGAAGAAAAGCTGTGTGCGTTAACATAGGTAGTCACAATTTCACTCTGATCCCGTTTCAAACACGACGTGAAATATCACCAAAACCAATACTTAGCTTCTGTTTCCTGTCTCTCCAGTTGCATTTTGTGAGCCAGCAGCAGGAACCACAAATGCAAGAAAGCTTTGCACTTCGCTGCGCGCAAAGCTCAGCGGAAGATAAAAAAAAACACACAAACCCAATCGATGTCAGTGGAGAGGACGTGTTGAACCTCATTCCTTCTTTACGGTTTCCACTCTCTTTTCACTAACACTACCGTTCACTTGGTAAAGATCAAAACGTACACGAATGGCGAACTATATCTTCTGTGCCAATTTACACTGCATAATCACTTCCATTTTTGATCTTCTAATTTTCACTCCACTCTAACTAATTTGTGTCTTACACACGCGACACCCGATATACTTGAAAATTTACAACCTTTCATGACCTCTAGTGCGAAAATACACGTGAATTTTATTGGAAATTTACGGACCGATGCAATGTACGTTTGTTTTATTGGCCATGTTGCCAGTCCTCAGAAAATGCAACTCTCTTAGATGACATAAAAACTGATATAGCTACCCGCATAATTAATAACCATAAACGAATGATAATCCATATGGTTTAACGATACCCCATACAGTCCGGACTATATCCCGAACTAGTTGTTAGGCACGTTTTATGGTTATTGATTATGCGGGTAAACAAGCCAAATGGGTTGTTCAGCTATATCAGTTTGTTATATCATCTGAAAGAGTTGTATTTTCTGAGCAAAACACGACAAAAATTTTCTATCGTTGTCCTTCCATTTTTGAATCACGAATTAGAACTACTCGAAATCGCTACAATGACAGTTCGCCCATGTACCAACTATCATTGTAGCGATTTAGAGCAATTCTTCATTTAAAAATCGAAGGACAATGATATAAAATTAAAAAAAATCACGTTTTGTTCAGGAAATTACACTCTTTTCGCTGAAAAATTAGTTTGCCAACCCTCCAACGATAATATAACATTAATGAGCTATGATATAAATAGAGGGGTGCCCGAAAATGCAACGATAAAGACTGAATATTGGAAATATTTCGCCATATATCAATAGTGTCTTGCCCCAAGGATATAGCTAAACAACCCAATTGGTATACACGCTCGTCAAATTTAACTCTAAACTGAGTGAGATGTCACTCACTTTCGTTAAAAGTGAACCTACTCTGAACAGAGTTTTTATGATATTACTCATTTATGGGTAGAGTCACCATGTGTCAGAAATTGAGTAGGAATTACCCTCTTTCTAGAAAACCGCTTTGAAATGAAACTGAGTAAAAGCTACTCAGTTTGCTCGTTTTGACTTTTGATCCCTTTGATGAAAGAAACTGCCAGAGGATTGTTGCATACAATTATAACACAAGTTTATTTTTAAATCTTTGTATTTTGCATATAAAAATGTAATAAAAAAACAAACCTCATTAAATCATTAGTGTATCTTCTGCCTTAGAAGCTTCATTAAAAACCGCAGCAATACGGTTAACTGTTACCCGGGAACTGTGACTTGAGGTTTTAAATAGTACACATGCCAAAAAATCCATAACCATTCTCATATCTGGAGGAACTTTAATACACAAATAAAATACACTTTTTTCAAACAACAATACAACACGTTTTTCCAAACAACAACTTATTTTTAGCGAAACGTTTTTAAATGTTTTCAATACCACTCAAAAAATGAGAGTAAAGCAGAAAATTATGACAATGTGAGTAACTGTTACTAAGCTCGGTAAACGAAACCTACTCAATTTTTGACGTTTCAATAGACAATATAAAACTTAGTCGAAGTTGCTTAATTCAAAGTAAAATTGAAGCAGCGTGTAGTAGAAATTTTTCAAAAACATGTGGCATCTCTACTTGTTGCGTCCATTTCTAGTGAGTAAATGTTTCTCAGTTTAGAGTTAGAATTGAGAGCGTGTAGAAAATCTTATAAGAAACGGAGAAAACTGTCATCGCATTTCCATGCAAAATGACAGAAGCAAAATATTCGTTCGTCGTTGGTTGTCTTTCAGCAGCAATATCAGCTCCGCATGGATAACTTTTTCTCTAGTTCAAGTGCTCAGTTAATTTCATAACAATTCCGTTATTCGGAACAAAATTGATCGTAGAATAATTTTGATATTTCAGCTAAAGTGGTGAACAGCTTATGGTTATAATACAAGCCCAGAAACTTTCGTGTCAAGCCGACACGTAGTACATGAATGGATTCTCTCAACATCAAAATGGAGGTACCGGATTTGCCACTTCCGGATCACATCTCGCAGTTCGGTGAGGACGGTTTGGGCATAATCGCAAACTCGGAATTTCTAGCAACTGGCAATGGCTTATTTCTCGGCGATGCGGATGATGGTGATGAAGAGGACGATACGATTGTTGTGCATATGGATTTGCGGGAAAATTTGTCAACATTGAGGTCAGTGCTATATGAGGTCGTTGACCGGTCTTTGTTTCATAGCGAATTATTTTCTTTTACAGGGGGTTGGTGGAGCATAGGATTGGCGTTTCCTTGAAACACTACGAGTTTTGGTTGCAGGACACTCAGATGTTAGAGTCGCACAAGAATCTGGTGGATCAGTGTGTCCAAGGAGAAGGTTTGGTACAGATAAATGTACAGGTGCAGACGGCAAAGCGTCGTATCAATATTGCCGATGTGCTGAAGCCTACGGATGAAGTACTGGAAAGTTATCAGCAGGCTCAAGAATTAGCAGCAGCTCAAGCAGCCGTAACCGCCGCGGCTGCTGCTTCAATTTCCAACACGGAAACAAATTCGACTAATCGAAGTTCGCCCGTCAAGCCGTCCACTCCTCCGACGCCCGCTTCAAATAATGCTAGCCTTCCTGCGGCAAAACCAGCGCAGTTGTCCACTAAGGAGGAGCAGGAAACTGCTTCTGCTGTAGCTGCAATCATAAATTCTGCTAATGCGGAAGCGAATGCAGAGAAAGTTGCTACGCAAACTGGCAACAGCATCATGTCAACAGCGAAGGCATCTCCGAAGATATCCGCGGAATCGCCTACTTTAATCGATGACGATGATGATGATGACGATATTGGTGAAAGTGGCCACTCAACTCTTCGCTGGGTATGTGATACGAATTTCAAACGCGATCAGCAGCGGTTGAATATTCCAGATGATCCAGTCGAATGGACGGTAGCACAGGTCAAGCATTGGATCCAATGGGCGGTGCGAACATTTCAATTGAGTAACATAAAATTACCGGATTGGGCCATCAGCGGTAAAGAGTTGTGTGAAATGGGCCTTGCTGAGTTCAAACAAAGAGTGCCGAATGATCCTGGGGATTTATTCTGGACTCATATGGAGCTACTGCGAAAATGTAAGTTTGTTGCGGTGGTTCAAAGGAGCGGTGATGGAGAGGAATATGATGAGATGGCCATTCTACGGAAGGTCCCTAGAAATAGCATGGGCAGTAAGTTGTTAAAAATATTTCAATGTGTTATTGAAAGGTGAAACAACCTATATTTTCTACGCTTCAGACGAAACTAGCTATTGTGGAAATCGCAGTGGTAATAACGGTCAGATTCAGTTATGGCAATTTTTATTGGAAATTCTCACTGATAAGGAACATCGTGGAATAATTCAGTGGATAGGTGAGTAGTGAAAACATTTGTATTATATAACCGCAGCAACAAATTATCTTGAACTATTTTTGCTTCATTCAGGTAGCGATGGTGAATTTAAGTTGTGCAATCCGGAACTAGTGGCACAGCTGTGGGGTGAACGCAAGAATAAACCAACTATGAATTATGAAAAGTTGTCCCGTGCTCTACGTTACTACTATGACGGAGATATGATTTCCAAGGTGCATGGCAAGCGTTTTGTGTACAAATTTGTATGCGATCTACGAGAACTGATTGGTTATGATGCTTCGGAGTTGGCCACGCTTGTCAACGAAGGAATCCCAATCGTTAATGAACAATTTGACTTGAAAAGTTTCGATCTGGATTTTGACTGATTTTTTTTATATTTCTTGTCAAAAATTAAATTACTCAAGTTGATTTTTATTATATTTTATGCAAAATAATATTCAGTATATTAAACAAGTTATATCATACACTTCTATCTTTTTCTTTCGTATTTGAACTTATATATTGGCGCACGATCTTTTGTTCCTTTAGCAACACGTTTCGGTTTCCGATGGCGTTTTTCCTGTATCGCTCGTTTCAGTTCCAACTTATGCTGAATTATAGTAAGCTCTTTCTCACGCTCGACGCGACGTTGCAACTCCTTGTAAGATTTTTCTCGTTCTTCATTTATTGCAAGAATCACCTTGAAAAAGAAAAAATATTGGAACAAAAACTGATTAACTTATTTCTCAACAAACCTTATCGTCCTGCACATCTAAAGCTAACTTCTCTAGCTGGTCTAATCTTGGCCGATTTGTTTTACGCCCCAGTAAACTAGGATGCGTTTGAAGTCTCTCCGCAACATTCAAGCTTTTGGCATCCTGTTCGTTATCGACGAAAAAAATGTGCTTATTGGGAACGAGGTCTGCTACCTCCGTCATGTGTAACCGACTTTGTAAACGAGCTATCTTATTTGTCTCCATGGTTCGCTTCATATTGACATAGCGTAAATCCTGAGTTTCCATGAGTCGGAGCTGTGCGGGCGAATGTTCGTCTTCCTTATCTAGCTCATGATGTTCTCCTTTTTGGGTTCTAGAGTTGATCATATGGTGGTAGAACTCATCGGGATTACGGGTAAGCGCCCGTTTACGTAGAAGTTTCAGTGTATCATCTTTTTCGTGCTGATCGTCGGCTCTCCGTTTGTAGTCTTTTTTCTTTTCTAAAATACCCAGGTGCGATCTGGCAGATGGTTGGGCCCTCTCTCGATGCACTTTCTGGTTTGATTTAGCAGCTTTTTTCCAGCTAGACATTTTCTCGATAAGAAAGTTCGAAATATAAGCACTATTTACTTTTTATCTGGCAATAAAGTAGCTGTAATAGCGACATTCAATTTTTGAACCCGCGTGTCGACGTTTTTGAATTGTTTATTTTAGCAATGGGCGATATTGTATCGGTATCGAAAATATCGATACTTTCGAGACGATACTTCGATTTTTTGAATCGATACACAGGCGTCCGATACTCGACCGTATCGATACTGAAAACCGCGATATTTGTATCGATATTGTTTTATGTCTACGGACCATACGAGCTGGAACCACTGAAAAGCTGCCACTGTCAGTATAAATATCGCACAAGTCTATTTGCCCAAGCAAAACTTAGATGGAGAAATAGATAGAGAGAATGTTGTGAGCCAAACGAACTGTCAAAATCTAAGCCAAACGCAGCATAGGGCCAAATTCGAAATTTGTTTTACTTAAGCCACACATTTAAAGCCAAAAAGGAGTGCTCAATAATAACGTGTTCACAAATACTTTCAAAAATAGGCATAGCTCTACGTTGCCGTATTAAGCCACAAAACTTATATTGTTTCTCTGACAATTGATTAAAATATTGTTTGTTTACATTTACTTAAACGAAATTCAACGTTATCAGAAATGATGTTTGGCTTCGATTTAGTTGGGCTAGCGGAAGGCCAACTAAAACGTAGCCCAACTAAACATAGCCCAACGAGCGAAATTTGACTGTATTTTAAAAACAAATATAAGTTTTCTGGTTACACTGTTCAGATCGAATATTGGCAAGCGGAAACTAACTCATGCTTTCCGTCGACACAAGTTAGAGTACAAGTGAAAAATAAAATTGCAATATTTATTAGTTAGAAAAATTCAGCGGTAGACTTCACTATCTTATTTTCGCTGACATATCTAACTTTTTTATGTCATCAACTCCCTTATCAATTAATATGGAAGTGTGTCAATAATTTATACAAATAATACGGGAGCTTCACAGTCCATTGGGCCAGTGAATACAAATCTTGAAGATATAAGTTGTTTAATTCATTTGTTTGCCAAAGCTCAGAATTTCTGCATTACCTGTATGTATTTGTTTGTGAAGTCATTTGATTCATGCTGCTCTAGAGAATGGGGATAGATACCAGAAAAACAACAAAAAGTCGGCACATCAAATTTCCATTGCTGGAAACCACCAAAATTTTGCTGATTTTTGGTGTGCTGTGCTTTCAGCAATCTGTTCAGCAAAATGAAATTTGCTAATTATTCAGTAATGCTCAATTGCATAAAAGTGACAGGTCGTTTGCTGCATGTTTAGTAAAACGAAATACAACTTGCTGGTTGTCAGCTATGACAATTTGCTGTTCATTCAACAAAGCATAAATCAATTTGCTGGTTAACCAGTTAGTTCAAGGGAACCATGTTTCCGTCAGGCACCAGATTCCATCCGCCCATCGGATCATAGGCAAATTACTGTTGAACTAGAGATGTTTGATTATCATTTCAACTTTTAAGTTCATCTAGCCCTACAAGGACTTAGCTTTGGTCCCATATTCGCTATCAGGAGCTTAGCGATGATCCCGTACCAGCTGCACAGCGATTTGGCGCGTTTTACTAATGACAGCTTGACGTAAATTTTTTGACATATCAATTCTTTTGCTGGATTCCAGCAAACATTCATTTACTGTTTTCTGTTCAGCAAATAGTTTTGCTGTATTTTCGCGAATCACTGAATCGATTACTGGTTTTCAGTAAATGTATTATTGTTTCAGTTGAAAACCGAAATAATGACTCGCGTCTTTCGATTTTTTAACCTTATACACAATTGCGCATTGTGTATGTCGCATCTAGTGCGCTGTGTAGCGCATCTGACGCGCAATACAGTACACTAGATGCGACACTATGCGCATTGTGCATAAGGTAAAAAAATCGAAAGTCGCGAGTCGGTATTTCGGTTTTCAACTGGAACAACAATATCAAAAATTCAAAAAGTGATCTCAGCTATTGTATCGATACTTCTGGTATCGATACTTTTTGACCGATATTTTGAGTATCTCGATACTTGTGGTTCTTCGGGTATCGATTCTGAAGTATCGATACTCTCCGTCGTATCGCCCAATGCTAGTTTATTTTTTGCATGGTTTATAATCAGAGCAGAGATGCCAGATGTTTTTGAAAAAAAAATCCGAAACTGCTCGAAATTGGGAAATTCGGAACTATTGTGCTCGAGCTAGAAGTTTGAGAACATATGTACACTTTTTGAAAACATCTGCGCAGATATAGACCATTTTACGAGACGTCTCTCAACTCAATTCATGAATGAAATTTTGACAGAAAGCCCGGAACCGCTGACATAACGCACGTAAAAGCAGCATCAATATCAGCAGGATCCGTGACACCTGTCAGTTCGCAAAATGGTCTATAAAGAGACTCCACAGACTAACAGACGTAACACTGGAATCTAACTCCATCGCAACAAAAAACGTTCATTTCAAATTTTCAATCGAAAAAAAGTCATCGTGCGAAAACGTCGTCTGGGGCGCTGTCATGCAATCACAGACAAACAGACGTAACACGATATTTATTTCCGTGGATCTAAATAACGGTCAATTCAAATGAGTTTCAGTAATGCGGAATATTCCCGCCGTAGCCGTGGTGGCGCTGATGTGTCTTTCCCTTTGAACTCAGTCGACAGTATTCGAGCACCGTGCTGCCAAAAGCAGCAGAAAAGCTGAAAGTTTATCTTTTGCGAAATATGTCCAGTAGTTGTCGCACAAGTTAGTCGGAACCACAATTTTCTTAGAATTTTGTATGTAGTGGTACGTCTGTTTGTCTGTGGTATGTGTATTAATTATATTTTGAATTATAGTAACCTTTGAAAAAGGCCTAAACCAAAGGTCGAAACGTTAGGATAAACACTATTTAGTCGTTCGATTCTCAACACCGAAAAAACCCTCATACCAACCATTCCGGTCGTATATTCATTCCAAACTTTAAGTTTTGGTATGATGGGACCTGAAAATAAATATAACCCCTCAATATACACCCCCACATTGACAGTCAATTTCACACTTTACTTTCGTACTTTGAAGTGCAAAAAATGGCAATAGCATTAAGTGCAAAAAATGACAATATCATTAATCTGCATGTTATCAAAAACATCATATCAAGAAGACTGGGAACTCTGCCTGAGATTGAGCGACAGTTTTGGCAGTGCAGTCTGTTGAGTAAAAGTGGAGCTGACGCATGCTAGTGTGTGTGCTGGCGATGCGAGCGCAAGCCGAACGCACAGACTGGACCACCACATACGCACACTCTGTCTTCGCAGCGATGTAATTATTTACCAGCACTTTCATACACTATTAAAAAATGTCACGATTACCTCGAGTGTTTTTGCACTTGACTCAATTCGTCACATCACACTGCAAGTTGAAGTGATTTAGTGTTGATTTCTCGAAGATTAACACTTTCTAATGAAATTATCTCGCGTTTGAACCAGCTTAATGGAAATCACCATCGTATTATAATGAATATCTCTTGTATTATCACCACTGTTTAAATCAATTGAATTACAGCTGCAATTCCAATTGACAAACGTCAAAACCATAAAGCGAAACAATAATAGTGACGATGGCGAACGGCGCAAGCAGCACATTAACCCAGAGATCAAAATTTTATTTGAACGTAAGTTTTATTGAATCTTTTAAATTAAAATAACAATAAAACGACTCTTTTACAGATCCAGAAATCGATTGCATCGATACAGTGACAGGGATCATCTCTCGGATCATCTTGTTATTAAAATAAAAAACTTAAATAAAATAAAAATTAGAAATCTAAAATAAAAAGAAGTTTCTTGAATTTATTGTTAATTTATATAATTATCCAACTGACCGACATTCCGTATCTCAAACATAAGCATATCAACAAAGATTAACATAACAACAAAAAATAAAGTGATTTGCTGTTGATTTCATCGTTCTTTGCATTAATATATTTCGAAAGATTTTCATTCAACTCTGAAATGTTAGACAAGTAGTGCGAATTCAACAGCAAATCACTTTACTTCGACGTGATTTTTATTTACAGTGTAGCAAACTTCCACCTTTACGGTCGGCCGTTTTTACTCTAAATTGGGTAAAATTGACTCAATTTCGTTAAAAGTGGATCTACCCTAAGCAAAGTAAACATGCACGGTAAAAAATGGGCACGTTTTTTTCAAAGGATTCTGCATTTAACTCAATTTGTAACAAAGCACTACGAATTGAAGTGAATGCGTATTGATTTTCAAGTGATGCACATTTTGCAGTGAAGTGATCCTTAGTTGAAACTTATACAAAAGAAATCACCTCCAAGTTGCAATGCATATCCCTTGAATTAGCACCACTGTTTTAATCCTTTGCATTTGTATTGTTTTGCACGCTATGAATGTCAATAAAAAACGAAGATGGCGAACCAAATAAACACGCTTCAAACGCAGACAAATATTTTTCCAGATGAAGTCATACCTATTCTAGAGCGTAAGTATGGAATAATTACAATAGTATTTTAAATAATAAACAGCTTGTTTTCAGAACACGGAATTGATCCGACGGACACGACAGCGGCAATAAACTTATTAACCGAACTCAGTATTGCTTCCATCCAAGAAACCGACGAGGAGATTGTGGTCATTTTTAACCCGTCGAAAACATTAGAGTCTTGTGTAATTCAAACGGATGAGGCTCTGGCCGATGCTGATCTAAAGATACTGTATAACTTTCTGATGAAGATTTTTTGTAGTTATAAGGTTTATTAAAATAATAAAGGTAACAATGAAGACCAAAATTTAAACAAATCTTTATTTTTCGATATCCATAGTCCATCAGTTGAGATTTCATGCGATAGCAAGTCGATATCAATGTTATAAGCATTCCAAATTCAAATCGCAGCATATTACTAACTACATGAAAACTAAATGAAAATGAAGAGCTTTGCTATTGATATCCTTGTACTTTGTATTCATCCGATTCAAGCGAACGACATTTCAAATTGAAGTGTATGTCATGTAGTGAAAATTCAACAGCAAATCACTTTATATCAATGTGTAGGTTTGTTTCATCCAATTCAATGGATCGACATTTCAAATTGAAATGTTAGGCAAGTAGTGAGAATTCAACAGCAAATCACTTGATATCAACGTGTAGATTTTTTACGGTGTGTAGTTACTCATTTTTGAGTAGCATTGATGAATGTCAAAAACTGAGTACTACCACAGATAACAGACATCCAAGCTAGTTTCGCTTCATGTGTAAAAAGATTCAACGGTTTTTTAGCATGTCGCAATACGCAGTATGGTGGCGCTAAGAACACTTAGTAGTTAACGATTTAATAAAATCGATAGTTTTACAGCTTTTATCGATATTCTCGCAATAAGGGTTGCGGTTTTTAATGTAGAAATTTCGAGCAGTCGTAATTTGTACACAATCGACAATTTTGTTCCTTTCCAGCTTATATTTACGATAAATATGTTTGTTTTAATGTTGATTTAAAAAAAAAAACACCCACCTTACAAAATCAGTGTTATATCATTGCAAAAACAGCGACTCTATAACCCGTGATAATGTTCATGCGTCTGGCAGCTTTGACTGTAATCCAGCGCTGCCATCACTAAACTGGTTAGAGTCGCAAGTTGCAGAAAGATGTCGTTAGCATTCCAAATGAGTAAAAGTTTGAAATCTTACACACGATTTCTGGAGTTTTTTGTTCTAGCTTGGATGTCTGTTATCTGTGGTACTACTTACTCATTTAAAAAAGCATGAATTAGCCAAACTGAGTAACTGTTACTCAGTTTCCTTAATTTCCCTACGCAAAAGAAAACAATGGGAATTTTGGAAATTAAAATTTGAAAACAACATAAGAAAAATCGTTAAAATGTTGTATATTTATTTCCCATCAAGTTACCTAATTTGTATTAATATTTTATATTATTACCATCTTTCGCATTGCTTCGCGAAAAAAGCTACAACTCGGTACAAGTATCATGGAGACAAAGCCCAGCACTAGGGAGAGCCCAAATGTGGATAAATCAGCGCTGTGTTTATTGTCCGGTGTTAGGGAGGTACCACCGTATTTAACTTAAAGCAAAGATAACTAGAACAAGATACCGAACTTTCATATTTTTCATACATTTTGAACACGACCGATTTACGACGGTTAGTGCTGCCATCTGATGACTTAAATTCTCATAAAATTGTCACTATGAGCAAAACCGATTTATCGTGCATAGTCCGTCATCGATCATTGAGCTGTTCAAGATTGTATATGAAAAGGGTGTAGCAGTTTGGCTCAACGCTTAAGATAACATGCAGATTAATGATATTAGGGGTCTTCACATCGAGCTCGTATACAAATACCCAGCCGTAAACGGTGTATCTTCCATTACACGTCAATGGAGGTGAGTATTTTTACGGCTGCGTATTTGTATACGAGCTCGACATGAACACCCATATTGTTATTTTTTGCACTTAATGCTATTGCCATATTTTTTGCACTTCAAAGTACGACAGAAAAGTGTTACATTGACTATCAGAGTGGGGGTTTATATTGAGGGGTTATATTTATTTTCAGATCCCATTCTACCAAAAATTAAAATTTGATATGTCGCAAGCCGGGGGTGGCATTGCGCAGCTCGATTCGAACGATTTTCGCTATTTTCGAGTAGGTCACATATTGCCAGTTATGCTCTAAGCTTAAAAGGAGCTGTCATTGTCATTTGTCCTGCGGCTCATCTAACCCGCAAAGTCGAAAAAAATACGAAAAACGAAACAACGCCCCCCAGCGATCATTCAGTTTTGTTCGAGTTGCTCGACGATGCGCAATGTCACCCCAGGTTTCAGAACCATTGTGCTTATGGTCAGGTTCACCGGGGTACTTTTTCTTTATTACCCTCGGTAAGAGTGGAAAACTTGACTGTAGACCGTGCTCATAGTGGTTATCAGGAAGTTCTGATGGTACGTTTAATTTTAAATGATGCGCCGATAATTCTTGATTCTTCCGGAAAGTTTCATGTTTGAGAACTAAACATTCGTACACATTATTATCATTTTTCGGATGGCAGCACCGCACAGTCGTCCACATGGATACTGAAAAAATTGTTTCACCTTTCAGCAGTCATGTCTTGGTCTTGTCGTCAGTTGATTATGACGTTAAGTATGCATCATATTAACAGTGTATAAATTAGTTCGACTTTCGCACACGCGCAACGACAATCATGTCCGATGAATTCTGCAAGAGTCAGGTATCTTGTTCTAGTCATCTTTGCTTATAGATTGCTTCCATCGTACAATGAACGAATTCCTACTGGTATTATGACTGTAAGGGCCGTTCCCACCAACAACCTAGCACCAAACATATGCACATTTTTAGTTTTTTCTCCAACAGCATTACGATTTTCAGTATACTTCCAGCTATATAGGAACCAACTAGTATTACAAAAAGAATAAGCATTACCGTCTCATCCATGATTTAAGAATATGGATCTGACCACTCAAATAGCTTATCAATATGTTACAAAATCAATGTAACAAAAACAGAAGTTATTCGAATAAGCGGACGTGTCCGATGTTTTTATGCACTCATTCTTAGCATTTCGTTCCCTAACTACTGCAGCACACACGAGCGTGTTTAATAGAAGAAGCACAGAGAACAGACATTCATGTTCATATAAAGAAATTTGAAAATCGTGTGTAAAAATTTGAGTCAAAATACGTTAATACACTAACGACATCTGTCTCATGGTGCCCCAGTTACAATGCATAAATATTACTGTATCGATATTTTATCGATATCAGTGCTTGGTTTGTAAGTAACAAAAGCGCCACATAGCGGGAGCATTTCCACTTAGTGGTAAATGACGGTTGCAAGTTTTTACACATCTTTTGAAAAGAAGATGAACGTCTGTTCTCTGTGGAAGAAGTGCGCTGTTTGATTTGACGCTTGTCATTTATATGGGATCGATCCATAGATGCCAGTCTTCTTGATATCATGTTTTTGATGTTATCTTAAGCGTCGAGCTGACCAAACTGCTACACCTTTTTCATATACAATCTTGAACAGCTCAACGATCGATGATGGACTATGCACGATAAATCGGTTTTGCTCGTTCAATTTTACTCTAAATTGGTTAGAAAGTACTCACTTTCGTATTTTGATTCAAAATGTCAAAAATTGAGTAATATTGATTAACGAAACTGAGTAACTTTCACCCAGTTTTCGTATTTTTTTGTTTTGCTCACTTTTGGGTAACCGTTCATTTTATTTCAGTTTGCTGTAAACAAAAGCTAAGCATTTAACCAGGCCTTAGACGCGCCTATGCTTTTGCACTGGGTTGTATGTGACTTTTTTTGTGGCTCCATTTCCATTTCGAACCCACTGTGGTTCCAATATTTTGCTTGTTATTTTTCGGTCATAGAAAAATGGCGTCTTTTCATAGGCCTGCATTTAACAGTTCCCTGTTTGTTTCGCTTCTTCGTACATGGATTTAGTTTTGAAAGTACTGCAGCGAATAGTTTACAATAAAATAATAATCCGCTCTTTGATATATGAGCCATAAGTCAAATAAGTGTGTGCTGCAGTAGTTAGGGAACGAAATGCGAGGAATGAGTGCATAAAAACATCGGACACGTCCGCTTATTCGAATAACTTCTGTTTTTGTTACAATGATTTTGTAACATATTGATCAAGCTATTTGAGTGGTCAGATCCATATTCTTAAATCATGGATGAGACGGTAATGCTAATTCTTTTTGTAATATTAGTTGGTTCCTGTATAGCTGGAAGTATACTTTTAATCGTGATGCTGTTAGAGGAAAAACTAAAAATGTGTATATGTTTGGTGCTAGGTTGTTGGTGGGAACAGTCCTTACAGTCATAATACCAGAAGGAATTCGTTCCTTGTACGATGGAAGCTCGGATGGAAGCAATCTTGAAGTTAAATACGTGGGCACCATGGGCGCAACTAAGGCAAATTTCTAGGGGGGCTAGTTTTCATAAACTTCATTTAAAAAAATAGGAAAAAGAGTTACAATGCGCCTATTTAAAAACGCATAAAGTAGTGTCGTAACAGAAGATAAAATCACTTCAATCGGGAATAAATCTCCGAAGATGTATTGAATATTTTGACCATCTCTTTCAGCTGACACTGATTCGATATTGAGGCGAACTAGGTTTGGTAAACGGCTGGGCAGTGCGTACCAGCAGTACACCCGTGCTAGTCGGCATAAAATAGATCCCAGTGTGGTCCAAGGCATAATGCCATATTCTTAACTCCACGTGGAACCGACTGGAATACGAGCAACCATGAGAAGATTGGGGAACCGGTGAGAACTTGGTCGTATGCTGACAGGGAAGCAGTAGTTGTTCTCTTTGGAGAGCAGCTTGTCTGAGTGTCTGTTTTCCAGGATGGGGGCGGCTCGAACAGCGACTGATCCGAAGTGGACGGTGAACTATGAAATGCGGTGTCTCGCCTCTACACCCAAGACGGCGGCCCCGTCGCGAGACTAGGTATCGCAGCCCTAGTAAAGCAGCATGCTAAAATAAACATACTACGAACAATCAAGAATTGAAAACAAACCGGAATTACCCGCAGTGATTTAGTGACGAAATAAGGCAGACGATTAGAAGCACGGTACATGTAACAGTAGATCGCTTAACGCCTCGGATGCCGACCGGATCCTGCTGAATCAGCTAGAACTTCACCAGTTCGGCATCGTTGCGCTCCAGAAGCTTTACCGAAAAGGAGAGAAGGTACGGCGAATTTGTGGCCGCAGGGCACAATTTTACCAGAGCGGCGGCACAAACAATGAGCTGGGTACCGGTTTTATAGTGCTGGGCAGGATGCAGAGTCGTGCGATCAAGTGGCAGGCGCTCAGCGACACGTTGTGTTTGTTGAGAATAAAAGGCCGGTTCTACAACTACACCATCCTCAATGCCTACTGCCCTCTCGAAGAGCGTCCCGATATAGAGAAAGAAACGTTCTACGCTTAGCTGGGGAAACTCTACGATAGCTGCTCGCGTAGAGACATCAAGATCGTCATTGGGGACATGAACGCTCAGGTCGGTAGGGAAAACATATATAAGCCGGTGATTAGCCCGCACAGCCTGCACACCGTCACGAACGACAACGGCCAGGGATGCGTCAACTTCGCAGCTTACCGCAGACTGGCAGTCCGAAGAACCTGCTTTCCCCAAAAAGACATCCACGAAACCACCTGGGGATTACCTGACCAACGTACAACAAACCAAATTGACCATGTTCTCATCGACGGCTCTTTTTTCTCATACATACAAACGTACGCACCAATTGTGGTGGAGGTGTTGGCATGACCACTTCGATCGAGTCTAGTACGACGAAGTAAAAAATTGACGATGTAGCTGATACGACCGGTAGTTCTCTACGGAATCGATACATCAACGCTTCTGGCCTCAACGCTCTTGGAGTTTCCGAACAGAAGGTGCTGCGGACTATCTATTGTGGAGTACAGACAGACGACGGATAATGGCGATAGTGCATGAACCATGAGCTCACGTGCTGCTTGGAGAGAACCCCGTTGCAGACCTAGTGAAAGTCAATAGGTTGCGGTGGGCCGGTCGCGTCGTAAGGATGCCGGACGATGATCCTGTGAAATCACTTCTCTTCAGCAACCCTGTGGACTAGGGGGCGCAGCGTGCGTGATGGCTCGACCAGATCGAAAGAGACTTGCGGGTGATGAGTCGTCTGAGGAACTGGCGAAACACAGCCCAAAACCGAGCAGCATGGCAACAACTCCTTGATACAGCACGACCCACCACGGCACTCGTCTTATTAGTAAGGTAAGTAAGAGAGCTAGGTTTGAGAATCGATCCTGGGCACAGTACTAGTTCTCAGCCAATGAATGATGACTTCTCAATTTGTGTTGATTTTGATGCTCTGATAGGAAGTATTGGATGTATTTATATTGACTACAATTATTCTCTGGGAAATTCTACGGGGGGCTTAAAACTTGCTAGGGGGCTGTAGCCCCCCTTAGCCCCCCCGTAGTTGCGCCCATGGTGGGCACCTCTCTAACACCGGACACACAGCGCTGTTCATCCACATTTGGGCTCTCCCTAGTGCTGGGCTTTGTCTCCATGATACTTGTACCGAGTCGTAGCTTTTCTACGCGAAGCAATCCGAAAGATGGTAATAATATAAAATATTAATAATTAGGTAACTTGATGGGAAATAAATCTACAACATTTTAACGATTTTTCTTACGTTGTTTTCAAATTTCAATTTCTGAATTTCCTAATGTTTTCTTTTGCGTAGGGAAGTCAAACTAACGAAACTGAGTAACAGTTACTCAGTTTGGCTAATTCATGCTTTTTTTTAAATGAGTAAGTAGTACTCAGTTTTTGACATTTATCTATGCTACTCAAAACTACAAACTACATGGTTACTCTGTTAAGGGTAGATCCACTTTTAACGAAATTGAGTCAAAATTTACTCAATTTAGAGTAAAAACGGCCGAGCGTGTAAGGTATCAGATGGCAGCACTAACCGTCGGTGTTCAAAATGTTTGAAAAATATGGAAGTTAGGTATCTTGTTCTAGTTATCTTTGCTCAAACCCACGTTACCAAAAGTTCAGATAAAAGTAGATTTCAGAGCCTAATCAGCCAAGTTAACGATCATGAATAGAATTCTAATCAGCTCAATTTTTAGGTAAGTACGGTTAATTACTTAAAGTTTGCATTTTATGAATAAACTTTGAATAGCAAAGCAGCTTCTAAATCGAACTAGAAAGTTCACATTGACTTTGCTTAGGTCATTGCACAGAACGCTATTCAGCTTGAAAAGAAAACTTCGAAAAACTTTAAATAAAAAAAACACCTTGTATTTTTTTTAAATTCATCGTTTCCCTAACTTGTTTTTTATTCGTGTTGGTATAATCCCATGATATTTTGTTCTTTCCTGGACATCTGTCTCTGATAAGCATATATACTGGAGAAATACTAGATCAGAAGAATAATTGCATGGCTTTATTTATTTTTAAATTTTCTGATTTTTTGCAACTTACCCACTTAACACAAGCTTCCAACTCGAGTCCTCCCTCTTAGAAACCTAGATTCTTCCCACTGCTCCGTTCCCACTATAGGAGCTCAGCATCGATTTTACTCGATGTGCTGATTTCTTTTCGTTACCTACCTGTTCATAGCTTGGAATACACCGGGTCTCTCTTTTAGCTTAGAAGCTCATAGAAAGTACACGCGGAACTTTTCGTGAACTCGGTAGTACAGGAAAGGCTGACGCCTTGGGGCAAGACACTATTGATATATTTCCGAAATTCGATGTTCTTTTCTTTATCTTTTGTTGGCTAACGGACCGTTCACCGGTCTAGGGCCAAACGAATTAGAGATGTCCAGCTTCTTTTGTCTTGGGCAGCCGTTCTCCAGTCTCCTCGTACACCAGCAGATCGTGCATCTTCTTCCACCGCGCACATCCACCGAGTGCGAGGCCTACTACGGAGCCGACGACCTCTTCCTGGTTCTCTACTGAAGATAGTTTTGGCGGTTCTCTCGTCAGGCGTTATGGCTACATGTCCAACCCACTGAAGCCTGCCCCGCTGTATTACCTTCACTATATCAGCATGTTTGTATACCTGGTACAACTCGTGATTCATGCGTCTGCGCCACACTCCATCTTCCAGTTTACCGCCAAGTATTGATCACAGAACTTTACGCTCAAAAACTCCGAGCACTCGTCGATCAGCTACCTTCAGCGTCCATGCTTCATGTTCGTAAAGGGCCACCGGAAGTATCAGCGTCCTATAAAGCGCTAGTTTTGTGCGAGTTTGCAAACTACGGGACCTTAGCTGGTTACGTAGTCCGTAGAAGGCCCTGTTCGCAGCTGCAACTCGTCGTTTCACTTCACGGCTCATATCGTTGTCACATGTCACAAGTGTACCAAGATAAACGAATTCTTCGTCAACCACTTCAAATCGTTCCTCATCTATCTCCACCTCAGCACCTACACCACGGGGACTCCCACGCTCTCTGCCAGCTACCATGTACTTCGTTTTGGCAGAGTTAATGACAAGCCCCAATCTCGCTGCTTCCCTCTTAAAAGGTACGAAGGCCTCCTCCACGGCCTTATGGTTGATACCGATGATATCGATGTCATCCGCAGAACCAAGAAGCATGTGAGATTTCGTGATGATCGTACCGTTTCTTTCCACGTTTGCTCTTCGTACTGCACCCTCAAGAGCGATGTTAAACAGTAAGTTGGAGAGCGCATCCCCCTGCTTCAGTCCATCAAAGTCACGAATGCGGCTGATGTTTTGCCAGCTAACCGAACGCACGATTTTGATCCCTCCAGTGTCATACGACTCAGCTTAATTAGTTTCGTAGGGAAACCATGTTTCAGCATGATCTGCCACAGCTCGTTTCTTTTCACTGAGTCGTATGCCGCCCTGAAGTCCACAAACAGATGGTTAGTCGGTAAGTTGTACTCCCGGAACTTATCGAGGATCTGTCGTAGGGTGAAGATTTGATCCGTCGTGGAACGCCCCTGTCTAAAACCAGCCTGGTATTCGCCAACAAAGGATTTCGTTAACGGTCTCAATCTGAAGAACAGGATACGGGAGAGCACTTTATATGCGGAGTTGAGCAACGTTTTGCCTCGATAGTTGCCACAATCCAATCGATGGCCCTTTTTATAGATAGGGCATATGAGGCCTTCCAACCAGTCGTTCGGCATTTGTTCATCCGCCCAGATCCTTAGTATTATCTGGTGGATCGCATAGTAGAGTCGCTCGCTTCCCGCCTCTAGAAGTTCGACCGGGATACCGTCCTTCCCAGTGGCCTTGCCGTTTTTCAGCTCACTAATCGCCTTTCTCACCTCCTCCTTTGTTCGTGGCTCCACAGCTTGTTCGTCACTCATAATCGTAATCCGGTTCTTCTCATCTGTCGCTCTCTGGCACTCGGCATCAAACCAGCCATTAGGCTGTCTTCCACGCGTCGTACCTACCACCTCTCTCGCAGTCGTTTTGATGGCGCCGTGGATGCTACTCCACAGTCCACTTATGTCTTCCACTCCTTCCACCTGCTGTTCTGCGATCTGTTGATCCAGCTCTCTGGCGTATTCTGCTGCCACGACATCAGCTTTCAACCGCTGAATGTTGAAACGCGTCGTCCTCTCTGTGCACGTGCAGATTTCAGCACGTTCGACAACCGTGCGTGGATCTTACAAACGACGAGATAATGGTCAGAGTCAATGTTTCGTCCCCTAAAAGACCTAACATCAGTAACATCCGAAAAGTGCCGACCGTCAATCAGTACGTGATCGATCTGGGAGCAGACTTCTCTATTTGGATGCCTCCAGGTATGTTTCCGAATATTCAAACGTGGAAAATAGGAGCTACGTATGGCCATTCCTCTGGCCGCGGCAAAATTTATCAGCCTCAGGCCGTTTTCATTGGTTGACGAGTGGAGGCTATGCCTTCCAATGACCGGACGGAAGAATTCCTTCCTCCCAACCTGTGCTTTTGCGTCTCCGATGACGACTTTTACGTCGTGTTTTGGGCACTCGTCATAGATTCGCTCAAGCTTATCATAGAACTCATCTTTGACTTCATCGGATTTGTCGTTTGTCGGTGCGTAGGTGTTGATTAAACTGTAGTTGAAGAATTTGCCTTTAATCCTCAACACGCATATACGGTCATCTACGGGCCTCCACCGGATGACTCTTGTTCTCTGATTTTCCAGCACTACGGAACCTACGTCCCGTTCCGCTGCTTTGCCGCCACTGTAGTAGATGTGGTACTTAAAAGAAGTGCGTGCAATAGGGTCTACTGCACGGAATTTACTTTCTCCGGAATTTGGCCACCGAACCTCCTGAGTCGCTGCGATTTCGACTCCCTGCCGCCGTAGTTCTCGAGCAAGCAAGCCAGCCCGGTTCATTGAGAGATCGGACGTTCCAAGTACCCAATTTCCAATCGTTTACCTTAATCTTTTTCCGTGTTCGTAGCCTAGGTCTTTGCCGATTAATCCGTTCCGTATTTCTAAATTCGTTGTTCGTGGTTGAAGGAAGGTTTCGGTGTGATACCTTACCAGGGTCGCGATACCTACATCCTGCTGATGGGACTGCCATCTTGGGTGTAGCTGGCGGGATACAGCATTCTATAATTCAGCCGCCCGCTCCGGGTCAGACGCTGTTGTACGCCGCCCCTATGGGGAGCCCGGCACCGCTGAGTGCTCGGTTGAAAAATTAATGATAGGTGTAACATTTTTTCGTAAATCTCGGTTCAACCTAACTGAAATTTCGACACAAAATAGTACCGAGCTATCACTACCGAGATTACGGATATTTTGTGCCGAAATTTCAGTTCGGTGAACCGAGATTTACGAAAAGAATGTGACAACTGTCATTGATTTTTTTTAACCGAGCACTCAGTGGTGCCGTTCTCGGCAAAAATTACCGAGACCGGGCAATAAATTTTAAGTGTGTAGCAATGTTTTCCGTTTTTCATTTAGATGAAAAAAATCCGATAACAGTGGTACATTTTACCACTTTTCTTCATTGTTTTTGAAAAACTTATTTTTTATCACTAATCCACGAATTTTCACATCTGAAAACTTCACTTTCACCAAAGTCGAGTAAAGCATCAGTCAGAACTTAACATGAACTTCATAGTAGAAATGAAGTACAACGTAGAGTTCTCCTGAACTTTCGTGCTGATTAAAAATACTGATAAAATGCTAACCGAACTTCAATTCAAAGGGTTTGGAAAGTTCCGCGGAACTAAATCTGAGCCTTTTGCGAATTTCTAAGATTTCTAAGTTCGCATGGTAATTAAAATTCGAACTTCTGGTTACTTGGGAACTCACCCCCGTTCGTGCTCTGTCATGTTTGGACCAGCCTACAAACATATACTTCGTTTTAGACGTATAAATCTTCAATCCGATCCTATCTGGTTCATGTGTCAGTTGGGTATACTGGTCTGCAATCGTCTCAAATTTTCTACCGGCAAGCAATCTGTTGAAAATCGTGCAAACCCTGTAGAACTCGAAAAAGTCCGACGTTTCACCCGAAATCCCTCCACATCACTTCACTTTTTCCGCCGCTCGAAAGTCTATAAAGATGAAGTAAGATGACGATGTATAAAAGGGAGCGGTGATATGCTATCTCGTTTTTACATATGTTGAGATGTTAGCCCTTGAAACATGGCGTGATGCCAAAGGGGTGGTGAAAATATACTCGTTTCTTCTACATTTAGTGCAAAGAATTAACAGTAAACATTCTTCATCACATTATCACTTGAAGCAGGTTTGAGGTGCGATAGCCCAACAAACAACTTGGTTGAGTAACAGCTTATTAAGCTTCAATTCAGGCGAAATTTGTTCAATAATAGCTTAATAAGTTACCAAAACTTTTCGGATTTCGAAATATGCCTCTGTTGTCGTTTAAATGATTTTATTGATTTTTATTATTAACGATTTTATTTGTTGTTTTATAATAAAAAAATCCTTTCTAAAAATAATAAATAAAGATATCCTTTTTTCATGAGAAATGTTCAACGTAAAGGAAAAAAAAAATACTAACTAAAGTCATACAAACTAAAAATAAAATCATAACTTCGACTAACGATATTGCTAGACACATACAATTTAAAAAAAAAAGGCGACACAGATGACAAGTCGTACATAGCAAGAATAAACTTCATCCAACTTCGCGAGCCATGCAAAACCGGGATGAAAAACAAGTTAATTTACATTCTTTTTTGAAGCACATAAATAGAACGTTATCCAACCCAGATTGTAAGTACTTGATATTCAAATTCACATCATCTTATTTTTTTGTCAGAATTAACTTGAGGCCGTTACAAATAATCTTTGTTTGAGGTTATGTCGGCTGCAGTTTGCATTTGCAACGAAATGATACTTAAATTTCACATTAGATGAATCAAAACCGATTATAATGCTCCATTTATGTGTGGCAAAAAAATGTAATTTTACTTGAAATTTTTTGAATGTGTACTTATAAAAGAAGCATATGAAAAACGAATAAAAAAAACTTAATCGAACATTATCGTAATTGAGAATAATAACTAGAATAACATTAATGATTTCTCTCGCTGCTCGTAGGTTGTATTGTTGCTATTTTGATTTGCTCTTCGAGATAGTTACAATAATTAATATCTCTTGGTTGGTTGATTTCAACTGAATTTATAAGTTAAATAAAATCCAATGGCTCTGATCTGTCGATGGCTTTTGAGCGGTTGATTACTGCCGTTCGATATAATTTTAAAATCTTGGTGACGCTTCTTAGTTAATTATTAGTGTTTGTCTTTGTCTCGTGGGTTTCGGCTTTAAAGTTTCCGTATTTTCAAACAGGGAAGTTGCAAAATTGTGTGTGTTTTTTTTCTGGGAAGGGAATAGAAAATCTTAACCTCATTGTTTCCTGCATGAAGCTTCCGTTAACTTCCAGAGAGAATGTACACTACAGAGCCAAAAAGTTGATCTTCCTTGGTATCGAAACCAACGATGAGCACCTTGTTGGCTCTGTAGTGTAAAGTTTTCGTACTTTTCACTACGTATTATAATTTTGGTTCACTTGTTTTTTTTCCATGCTGCTTTAACATGTCTTTCATGGGTACAGGTTGATAAAAAGTTTGAATTAGACCACATTTTAAAAATTGTTTCACTGTTTCGCGGATAGATCCAGTTGAATTTGGGTTCTACTTGGTTTACTTCGAGTTTGATAGATTTATAAGGCACTAACGCGCACACACGCAACGACACTCAGGGAGGAGGATATGGGGGCGCAGGACAACGATGGTGATGGCAATGGTGGCGGCAACTGAGACGGCTTACACCTCAACTTTAAATGGCGAACCAGGGATGTGATCGTCGCCCCATTTCACCAAAAGGATATATTCGCCACGTTCGCGTACTAGGTAATTTACATTGTATTGATTGCGGCCGGTATGCTTGATGAACACTTCGTCGCAGGGTCCTTTTGGTCCATAAATGCCAACGAATAGGATATTATTTCCTGTGGATTGCAAACCTGTGGTAAGTAAAACGAAAAAGGCCAGATGCGATAAAATTTTCACTTACCGGCATCTCCTGCATTTAACGTGAACTGATTTTGCTTGCCGAGATAGGCTTTCTTGAGACCCATGCCTTTGGATTGAATTTTGCTGGCATCCGATTTGAAGATCGGTAGTATGACTCCTGCTCGACTACCCGCTTTGGAAACTTTCGCGACTGTTTCTACCACCACCGAAGACGTTTCCTGGCCACCTTCCTCTGCGAGCTTGTCACCTGTAACCCCTTTTGTTAACAATATTGTATTTTTAAGAAATTTCTATTCATTCTACAAACCTGTGCAATTGATCTTGAACGGGGATCCGACGATATGCATTTGATTGTACTTGATGGTCATGTAGTAAGTTCCAGGAAGCAGTGGAGTGTACCGTACCTTATAGCCTTCTTCTACTTCGGTACAGTCCATTGCTACTTTCGAGGGTCCATCCAAGGTAACAGCGAGAGTTCCGGCACCAGCATTGCAGGTATCAATTATTAGGTCAGTTTTTTCACCGGTCTTTACGTCCCCGAGACCTTTACCGGTTGCATGCACTGCTGCAGGGTCAACATCGTCCTTGCCAACCTTGATGCGGTACGGTGATCCGGGTATGTGAACGCCATTGAACTTAACGTGAATTGCATGAATTCCATTTTCCCGTGGGTAGAATCGAACCGAGTACTGGTCTTGATCGATTAGCTGGATGAAACAATCATCTTCGTTGTTCGATGGAGCCACCACCTGTAACGGAAAAACGACTAAACATCAGTGTCTTTGTGAAGCAATCGGATTTGTTACCTTTGCGTCCAGGTCACCCTTTGCACCATTCTTTCTCACGATGAACTGTGCTGGCTTATCGGCTTGTACCGGACTAACCGGGAACTGAGCGATCTCCAGCTTGTGTGCTTCTCCCATTGCTGGTGAAACGTACACTTTGAAGGGTGAATCCGGAATATGGCGATCGTTGAACTTAAGACCAATACGGTAGTCACCTTTGCAACAAAAAATGTAATTAGTTCATTGACCAACTTGATCTTGACTGTAGAAATACATACCAGGTTCACTAACCACGTACGCAACATCGCATGATCCATCTTTGCGGTCTTTGAACTCAATGTCTGCCTTGCTAGGACCTTCCACTGAAATGGCCAGGGTGCCACCACCAGCTTCGCGAGTCCACACATTAAATTCACATGGCACACCTTGCTCTCCGTGTTCCAATCCAGCGCCACCTGCCTTGACCAAATGAGAACCGGTATCTTTCAACGGGCCGACAGTGAATTGGAATGGGGATCCTGTAGAAGTAAAAGGTGAAAAATCAACCACACTTCGGTAATATTCCAATTCAAAAAATACCAGGGATGTGGATCTGCTTATACTTGACGGAGACAGTGTGCACGCCCAGTTCCTTCGGGACGAAGTGTACCGCATAGAGACCGTCTTCTATCTCCTGGATTTCCGCATCCTCAGTAACCCCACCGGGTGAAGTAACGGTCGACGATAGGTCAAATGAAGTGATGCCAGGCATTTTAAACGTGAGTTTGCACTGGCTACCGACTTCGGTAAGAGGAACGGCTTCCCGTTGACGTTGGATTTTCTCGCGCTGTCGGTTGGTACCTTCACCGGAAACTTTGACGGTGAACGGAGATCCACTGACATGGTGATCGGCAAACTTCAGATTCACAATGTAGTAGCCAGGTTCCGTTGGTTTGTATGAGATATTCAGCGTGCCATCATCCTTGTCAGTGCACTGGATTTCGGCTTTACTTGGCCCTTCGATGGAAAGTGAAAGACCACCATAGCCGGCGTTACGAGTGTCTACCGAGAAGACGTTCTCCGAGTGAGTTTTGCCTTCCTTCAGACCATTGCCTGTAACGTTAACCTTCTTCGCGTCTCCTACCTCACGTTCACAGACCTTAACCTTGAACGGTGAGTTGGCTATGTGTTTACCGATACGCTTGACAGACACTGTGTGCTCTCCGACTTCACGAGGGGTAAACGAAATTCCGATGTTTCCAGTTGGCATACGTTTCAGGAAGCAAGGTTCTTCCAACCCAGAGGGGGCTTGAATCGAGGCGTTCAGTGAGCGTAGATCATTATCGGAAATGACTCCAGGCAATGTGACTTCCGAGCAGGAGCCAACAGAAATTTGGTTACGTTTACGACCTTCACCGGTGATCTTGGCAAAATAAGGCGACCCTTTAATGTGTTTATCACCGAAGCGAACGGTAATTTTATATTCGCCGGGTGCTGTTGGGAGGTAGGAAACGGACACCGTTCCGTCTTTGTTGTCGTGGTACGTGATCTGTTAAAATCAAGATTATAGTAGTTGATTGGATGATATTAAGGGTTTACATACATCGGCTTTGCTAGGTCCTTCTACCGCCATCTGAAGTCCACCAGCTCCTGCACCCTTGGTGGAGATGGTAAACAGGGCCGGTTCACCAGTAACTCCATGAATCAGACCTGGTCCGTAAGCTGTGACATACCCGCTGGAGATCGAGTCGACATGGAACTTGAACGGAGAGCCCTGAACATGTTCACCGTTGTACTTGACTGCCAGCTCGTGAACTCCTTCCTCTTTGGGATCATACTTGATCGATACAGTACCGTCGTGGTTATCTTCAATAACTGGCTTATCTACCTGTCCGGTCGGCATCTTGATATCGGCTATATTGGAAAAAAAAAACAAGAAACTTAACGTCAGAACTGAGTCACAGCGATTGCTCACAGCGCACCGGAGTGGTTTCAACTGGGTATTTTATTGGGTATACATAATTTTCGTTCATTTTCACATGAGATCTGTTTTTCCCTCACAATGTGTGGGATCGTACATGAGAGTGGAGAGATTTATTCCAAAAATATTTTATTTTTTGCTTCTTCTTAGCACATGGGAACCCGTTCCTGCCCACTCCTGGTAAGATAATTCACAAGTGATATATCTGAAGGCAGTATGAGTGTTGTGGAGAAGAAGCCGACATTCCTGCGGGTTGAGACCGACGACGACGACGACGAAACCCGGGATAGATTTCAAGAGTGCACCTGTTGGTTTTGGCATTCATATTTAGCGGCACCAACGGCGGAGAGAACAACGTAGAGATGAATAAGTGGGTAAGTGTTTCCCCTCCTAAGTTATTTTTGGTGGAGACAAATAGTGAAAAGAATTTTAGCAGCAAGTGTTTTTGGACCGTCATATTTTGGTCACGTGTGGGTGTCAGAGTTTCTATTGCCTACTGAATGACTTTGGGTGATTTGGACGTGAGTATAGCCAGTAGCTGACTTTTTGGTTATCGTAGAATATGTATCAAATTCCAGAGCAGAGTTCAATGGGATCTGATGCGGGGAACACTAACAGCAAAGCCTAGGTGCTGCATTTAACTTCTGAAAAATGGCTGACTTCGAGCCACCACGTGGTCGATTTCGAATTTTTAAAAGCACAAGACTCGCAAACAGTTCAACAGATCCCTATGAAAACCCAACGTTATGTTTGCATCATCACAGCCAACATAAAATAGCGTTTTTACAGGTGACCCATCAACTATTACCGATTCTTGTATCTTTTAAAATTCTAAGTCGAGCACGTGGTTGCTCAAAGCAAAAACATCATATCAAGAAGACTGGGAACTCTGTCTGAAATCAAGCGACAGTTTTTTGGCAGCGCAATCTATTGAGTTCAGGTGAAAACGACGCATGCTAGTATGTGTGCTGGCGTTACGAATGTAATCCGAACGCACAAGCACGAATATCTTCGTAGCGATGTAATTACCACCACTTTTAAAACAAGTTATCACCTTCAATAGATGGAGATCGCTGTTTGCTTAGACGCTTGTCATTTGTATGGGATCGATCCAGAAATGCCAGTCTTCTTGATATGATATTTTTGCTCAAAGTTAGCCAATTGTGGGTTTAACACAGTTTAACTACAGGCAGATGTTTAAGCAAGAACAACATTGATCGAAAATTCCATGTAATTTTTCAAAGAGAAATGCGTTATAAATCACTCGTATACTAGCGCTCCAATTTTTTTTTCGCAGTAATCGGTAGCGCTATCTGGTTAAGTATTACTAGAACTAAAAACTCTACACAACTTAACACCTTAACTTCATACAATTCGTGTAAAGCTACGCCGCTTTCACGGTAAATTTTTCTGTTTTGTCATTTCTTACGCTCATCTCAATCTTGAAGCAAAAATGGAGACAGATTCAATCGGGAGAAGAAAAAAAAATACCTTCGTGAGGCTACTGTTTTTTACGAATGCATTGCTGATTTACCTGTTAAGGTTAATCCTTTCTGGTATATCTGTGGAAAGCATGTTTAGGAAAAAGACATCTAGAAAATCGATGTATTTCATTTTTGAAGTTGACTACCCGAAAAAAAAAATTTCGATGTATTTTGCGGTGAGAACACTAAACGGACAATGTTTTGTTTTGTAACCATAAAAAACAGGGTATTTATACTGTAAGCTTGCAAACGATTTTTGTCATTATCATGTTTCAACAACATTTTTCGTAGTTGCATCTACCACCGACAATATTTTTACCATGAAAAACATTGTCAGTGACTTCTACATATATGGGAAAAATGCCTGAAAATATGCTGTTAAGATGCATAACAACACCCCTTTTTTAATGGTAAAAATGCCAAAAACAATGTTTTTTATTGTTCTGGACACTGATATTTAATGTAAAATTGATTGTTTACAATGAAAAACGTAGTTAAATTATGGTATAACTATATACAATTACAGCAACTTTTAAGGTTTTTTTGATGTTATTTTTTTTCGGGTAGACACCCGGATTTATGTTTGTTATTATGGCGCATAAAATGCTGATTAAAGCATAGTTTACAGTTCCAAGTGAAGTGAAAAGTTTGACAAGTGAAAATACGTAAATTTTCGCTTGCGAAAGCTATCGTGAAAACCCGTTTGTGGAACACGCAGGTATTTCACAAGACTGCAGTTTACAGTTTAAGTGAAGCGAAATTCACTAGTTTACACTCCGAGCGAAGTGAAAATTGACTGCAACTGACAGAATATAAATGCACGCAAGTTTTCGCTTGCTGCTACTTCTTTCACTAGCGTTTGCATGCATGAAAAAAGTAAACCCAAGTGAAAAAGATGAAATCCACAACTTTCGATTTCGCTGGATCGAATTTGTTTGCAGTTCCAAGCGAAGTGAATTTTTTTTGCCGATTTTTCATGGGTTTACTTTCACAGGCACTGACGAAACTACCCATGCAGCATCAATCATAGTAACCCATGAGTCAACAGAAAAAATTGACAGTTTTATCAGTTGAATTCTAAAGGCTGTATTACATTCTTTGACCAAGCGTCAAATATTTGTCACTTTTTGACAGATAAAAATTTGGACAAAGATAATTATTTGTCACTCTCCAATTTTTACATGTGACAAACAACATTCATGATGTTTAATCAATTTGACCATTATGTCAAAAGGTCTAATATTTGACCATTGGTCAGAGTGTAATACAGGCCTAACCGATATGGCGAACAGTGGAGCTACTCCGTTCAGAAGTTTGCGCGTTCAAAGAACGGTACCCCGTCGCGTCGAAAACAGACATCGTGCGGCAGTTCGTGGACACTGGATACGCCCGTTCCGGCATTTACAACACTTTGGCACTATTGGACAACAATCAGAGCGTTAAAGAAAAGCCAGGTTCCGGACGGCCGACGACCCTGAGCGACAAGAAGCTCCAAAGGATACTGAAGAAGAAGACCGAGAGAAAAGTGGCTACATCGGTACGTGCACTTGGCCGGGAGATCGGTGCAACCGGCCAAATAGTGAACAGTAGCTGGTGAACATGGAGATACATGTCAGGAAGTGGCAGTTTCCGTCCATTGATCTCGGAACTGCAGGCAATGACGCAGTAGCAGCGCCTGAATGAGATGATCAAGTCGATTTTCTCGGCAAATCGCGACGTGACTGACGATGAGACCTGTCTCACTTTGGATGGCAACGACTGGCAGGGCACCTCGTATTTTACTTCCTCCACGAAAGAAGCGAGCACCGAGGTGGAGTTTATTTCACACCAAGTTCCCCAAGAAGGTGCTGCTGTGGCAGCGTGAAGGGGATGTCAAAGCCGCTCTTTTTTCGCTCCGAAGTGGTCGAAAACGAGAAAAATTATCTTCCGGAAGTTGTGTCGTTCATCAAGAAATACAATAAGGCCGAAGACGCGGTGTTTTGGCCGGATCTGGCATCGGACCATTACGCGGCCCATTGAGCGGCTGAATATTGATGTGGTACCCAAGTTGGCCAACCCGCCCAACGTCCCCAAGTTGCGTCTCGTCGAGTATTTCTGGGCAAACCTGAAGCGTAAGATCTACTCCAACAATTTGAAAAAAAAAAACTACCGTGCTGGATCGAAACCCGTACAGTATCGAAATCCGTACACCTTGATGTTTTCCTTCAGTTTTAAGCATTATAAAAGTGAAAATTCATATGATAGTTACATGTAGGGGAAAGTAGGTAAAGACGGACACCCTAAGGTTTAATCTAAATAATTACTTAGGTATTGCTATTAAGATCGCAGTAGTCATACAAATTGAAACTTAAGGTCATTTGTTTTCATAATCATTTTTGGTATTAGTGAACTTCCTTCAAGTTTTATGTGTTTTGGGACTTCAAAATTAAGACTACAAAATTGCTGTTTTTTGACATGGTTGGGAAAGACGGACACTTGGGGTGGGTAAGATGGACACTACGAAGGTAAAGGTGGACACTCACAAAAAAGATTCAGTACGTTAAGTATTCTTTTGATTTATGTGTTAAGTGATGGCCATACATTACACTACGTTATTGGAGTCCACCTATACATCACGTGAACAGTTTGAGAGGATGGGTCTCGATGAAGACGAAAATTTTTCGCCTAAATGGCCTGTTCTAACTGCTAAGTGATTAATCTTTGCTGGTTTCTCTCGCGGGTGTACTTTGTGAACATCTGTAGTACACAACAGATGCTACATGTGAAAATTCTTGGAAAATCCGTGTGTCCATCTTTCCCTACCTTAGTGTGTCCGTCTTGCCCGACCTGGTTGTAAATTTTTAAAACGATCGTAGCTCTTCATCGGAGCATCGAAAATCTGCTGGATTTTCACTAGAAAACCAAGGAAAGGCTAATTAATCACTTTACTATTGTGAACAAATGAAAACACGTAAGTTTCACGAGTTTTTCACTATTTTCCGTGGAATAAAAATTACATCAAATTGCGCGTTCACGAAAATATTCTTTGTTTTACTTACAAATTTGACAGTTTGCTTGCTGAAAACCGATAATGCAACTCAAAAGCATTAACACACTATAAAGAAGGTATTCGCATTACTCAACTATCATAATACATTCTGGTTTGTGAAATGTTAAAAGTGTCCATCTTACCCGCAGTGTCCGTCTTTACCTACTTTCCCCTACATATCCGTTGAGTTGTTGGCCTTCTGTTAAATTAAACTATGCGCCATGAAATAAAAAAAAATAAAAATGAAAAATCAATCGTGTATCGGTTTCAGTTGTCATTTCGTTGTATCGTTAGAGAATTTACTAAGGAAACGTTCTTCAGATAAAAACGATTTTCAAGTGGGATATAAGTGTTTTACACTGTGAATCTTTTTAAAATTGATGGAAAAGGTAAGTCTTTGTCATTTTCGAACTGTATATTGCCTAATAAATAATGTAAGTTGTATTTATTCAACAAAAACTGTGTCGTACGGATTTTGATTCTTTTTATTTGCTTGAATCGAAATCCGTACACCGTGTGTATCATGCATATATTGTTGAACTTTCTTCTTGTTTTCAGCATATAATGGAAGAAAACAAGAATAAATATACGGCAAACAATTTTAAACGAGCTGTGACTGAGGTGCGCAAGGGAAAGTCGTACCAGGAAGCTTCGAGAGGTTCCGGCGTTCCGGTTACTACGAGGCGCTACGAAAATTGCACTATTTCAGCTGATATCAAAAATTTGAAAACCGTGTGAAACTTTAGGAGCCAGTTGATCCTCAAATATACTTTTTCGGTAATTTAAAGATAAATTATAAATAAAAGATGTTCATTTTTGTACTTCTTCATCTATACGGAGTTTAGTTTATTGTTGTATGGACTTTGATCCAGTCTATATCGCGTGTGTGCGGATTTCGATTCAAAAGTGTACGGGTTTTGATTCAGACAAAAACCTGTGTACGGATTTCGATTCAAAACATGTTCTATTTAAACATGATTTTTTCGAGTTTCGCAGTGATTTTAATCATTTTGCTGGAAAATAGTGATAAAATATAAGTAGACCTATAACTAAACATGTCAGTTTAAAGCAATATGTGATTTCTTGATTTTATATTGACCGTCGAAGATTATCATGTGCTTAGGTGTACGGATTTCGATCCAGCACGGTACTCCAGCAATTTAACAAAAAAAAAAAAACGAAGAAAAAACTCAAAAACCTGTTTACAGGCATGTTTTCGTCCGTCATGGCGAATGTTCCGGTTCACCGCTCGCAAGGGTGTAGAAATTTTTTGGCAAGTAAGCTAACATAATTATCTTCCATGGGAAATTTATTAAACTCAATGATTAGCCTTAGTTATTTTTTACCACCATCCGAAAAAAATCCATTTTTTCACCACAAACGTTGCTTAATAGTGACAGTGATGCTGATGTTTAATTTATGTTTTTTTGTTTAATTCATACTTTATTGGAGATTCAACGCAAAACTCATGAAGAGAGTGCGGCTCCTGCATTTGAACTTTGGAACTGTGAAAAACCACCGTTGCCACGGTGATTATTTTTCTTCACATATCATTTATTTGACACCGCGCCAATTATATCTAATGACTTAAAATCTAAAAGCAATTTTTTTATCCTCGCTGCCGACAAGGGGCTTTAATTAGGTCTAACTTAAAACTAGTATGGATTTTTCAATCAGTGTTCTGTTGTTGAATGGTCGTCTGATGATCTTCGAATGGCCATGAATATGCAGCATGTATGGATTTGTTCTGCTGAGCCACGATGTCGTAAGCTGGGACAGCAGCTTGTAATCCTCGGGTCCTGGAGGTATTGTGCGGGGTCTAATTGCTGGTTCTGTGCTTAAAGTTCAAACGTGCTCTTGTCGTTTTGTTGGGTGTAGACGGAGGGGAACGGGACTAGACTGGGACATGGATGGATTTCAGGAAAACGTATATAAGGGACATGTAGGGTAGGTCACGGCTCGTCAAGACATCACGAACAGGTACAGCTGGCCGTTTACTCATGGCCTGTAGGGAAGCTATTAATTTAGAACTGGCGAGATAACCTTCTTCACAGGCACAGATAACACTTTCCCCGAGCCCAATACGACGGAGATGCGCATCAAATCTATAGTGTTTGAACATAAGTCGAGACATCACGCAACTGAAATCTCGACCTACATCCAACCCCTTGAACCACGGGTTCGTCGATACCTTGGGTATAAAGGAATGTAACCACCTTCCCAGTTCCCCTTTAGTCCAAGAATTTTGCCAACTGATAATCGCATTCTGACGTACAAGTGCAAAAAATTGGTTTTTCGTAAATGTCACCGTTTGTTGCGCCCACCTTAGCCAAAGAGTCCGCTTTCTCATTGCCCGGTATCAAGCAGTGAGAAGAGATCCACACTAAGGTAATCTGAAAAGATTTTTCGGATAAAGCACTCAAATGTTCCCCTATTTTCCCCAAGAAATACGAAGAGTGCTTAACATCTTTCATCGATCGGAGAGCCTCAATGGAACTGAGACTATCCGTAAAGATGAAATAATGGTCCATGGGCATTTTTTAGATGATCCCAAGGGTGTACCGAATTGCAGCTAATTCTGCGACGTAAACAGAAGCAGGATTATCGAGCTTATGAGAGACGGTTAAATTGTTATTGACAGACCCATCGTGAAGTGATCCGTCAGTGTAGAACATATTGTCGCAGTTGATGTTTCGGTATTTATTGGAATTTTTTTTGGGGATCTGCTGCACGCGTAAATGATCCGGGATTCCACGTGTTTCTTCTATTATGGATGTATCGAAAACCACAGTAATCAGAAGTATAACAGTAGCAGTGGTGGGCACCGCCAATCGAAAATTTAGCGACGCTAATCGCTAAGTCGCTAACCGGAAAATTTTGCTCGATAATCGCTAAACGCTAAACGCTAAACCCACATTAGCGGAACTTTCGCTAATCGCTAACTTTTTAATATGTAAATAGTCATATCGCTATATTTATTGCTCGTGTTTTGTAAGATTTGGACCACTTTGATCTTTTTTGGTTAAACAAACGAAAACAATTACTTTTTAAAGCTATTTACAGTAAGAGGTTCACGAAACGGTATTCATATTAGATTTTGTAAAAACAAGAATAACAAAAGTTATTTAGCTTGCATTGAAAATAACATTCTTAGGAATGTTTTTATAAAAATTCAATTATTATCTGAATCGAAAAAGTAGAACCAAAGTTGTCATAATTTCAAGCGCATTGCAGTTTACCAAAGTTCTTGGTGTGCGTTTCTAAGGCCAAAATTTTAGCGACGCTAACAGCTTCGCTAACCAGCTCAAAAACTAGCGAAATCGCTAAGTCGCTAACTGATTTTTAGCGTCGCTAATTAGCGAATTAGCGAATTAGCGGAATGGTGCCCACCACTGAACAGAAGTATTTGATAAGTTGACACGATTTGGAATATTCGAAGAAGGGTTGATATTTTGGGACATGTGATTGAAATACAATGTCATAAAACGGGTTTGAGAATTGAGTTCGATTAATCTTTCAAAATTTTCAATCACAGGACGATTCGAAACCTCACATTTGATAAGAATACGAGAAGACAGGCTCCAGAAGTGGGTTTTTAATGGTAGAACTCCAGCTAAGACCTCCAGACTCATCGTATGGGTCGACTGCATGCAACCTAAGGCGATACGCAAACAAAGATATTGTATTCGCTCCAGTTTGATCAAATGTGTGTTTGCTGCGGAGCGGAAGCAGAAACACCCGTACTCAATTACAGATAATATCGTGGTTTGGTAAAGCTTTATAAGGTCTCCTGGTTGGGCTCCCGACCAGATGCCACGGTAATATTCCGCAAAACTGAAACTCATTTGAATTGACCGTCACTTTGATCCACGAGAATTAATTTCGTGGTACGTCTGTTTGTCTGTGGTTTCAGCATCGAATGTTCAAAAATTGAAAATATTATTGAGGGTACTTCGAAAACTTAAAAAAGAATAAAAGTTATTTCATGTCCTGGGTTTTACTGGACAATCCGCATGTTTTGACATCTCAGAAAAGACGTAAAGTAGGTGGGAAAGCTGGTTGGAACAAGCGAAGTGTTACACTGCGTGAGGCCACCATGCGAAATTGCGTTACGAGGAGGTGGGGGTTTTGAAAAGTGACAAATCACGTTATATACGTTACGATATATACGAATGTTCCCTAAAAGGTTCCAAAACTTTGAGCAGAATTAGACTTTATGACCTAGTGCCTAGTGAACCTAATGCAAACCTGGCTCATATGGAAATTTTGAGGCTTGTCTAGTTGTCTGACGCGTAACCGGAAATCTATGAAAATCTGGTTTCCTCTGGCGTAAATGCGTAGAAGTAGTGGAGAAATGCGATCAAAGAAGCTGGATTTTGCGATTTAAAAACTGACTTGATTTAGAAGAATAAAATTAAATTTGTACACTTATGCAGTGCCGCCTTTAGACGGTCTTCAGTTGAACCTCTAAAAAGTTTCAATCAATACTAAAAAAAATGTTTATAGAAATTCATAGTTATTGTTTCTAAGTCCGTCTGAAAATTAACTTGGGCACTAGAGGGTTAACTAAGGTATGTAATAATTGAAAAAGGTTTGGTTTGGAGCAAAACTAACAAAATATTAGTTTGTATAATCAAGGAGGTTGATGCAGTGTCGCCGAGTACAAGCTAGCGCGACATCACAAGAACATGGCCAAACCGCGAATGAAATGTCGGTGTAAATTTTGTATTCATCTTACTCACTCGAACTCGCACCGGTGGTAATTATATTTCCTTGTCAGGTTGGAATTTCATTGAATCTTCGGACCCGCCCCGAGTCACGTCGGAATGGCAAAAAAAAGACCGCCAAATCGCGATGCTAAAAAAAATGCAGTATATTTTCCGTTTCCACCACGGCAGGCCAAATTCTTATTCGGCTCATCTCCTGTTGGAAATTATAATTAACCTGCACAGTAGATTTCGCTTTGGCAAACACAACTTTATTAATTATCAATAATTATTTATTGTACACTTCTTTGATTGTAATTTTAATTAGGATTGAAAATCGAATGGATCCACCTTGAAATCTAGAAACTGTTATGAACTTATGTTCGTTTAATAAAATTACTCTGGCCACCGGTTGTGACTTTTGATTCTCCCATAGTTTTGTGCGTGTCGAGGGGTCAATACATATGCACAGGAAACAAGTGATGTTTATTTAAAAATTCATCTTCGGAGAGCGTTTCACTTTCGTTGAAGAATAAACATTCGCTATATTTTTCACGACCATTTTTACACGTGCACATGCCCTCCAGCTCTCGGAATATTTATTTTGAAAAGCATGTGTGAGAGCGTCGGAAATGGGCTGTGATGATATAATGCGAATGTTAATCAATACACGGATTGATGGGAATTCGTGCAGAGGAAAGTGGTTTTTAATTTATTCGCGGGGAATTTTGGCACATTAGATTTTTTCTGTTACATATTTGACTAACTAACTATAACTAAAGAGACCAGACGTCCCGCTTTTCGCGGGATCAAAAGTCAGAAAAAACCTCACAAGTCAATCATTTAATGATTGGAAATCACATAATATTACAATTTTGGGGGGGTAAACTCATTTCTGATGCCAGAAAATGTTGAAAATAGCAATTTATGCAACTAAAGTGCCGTTAGGCCTTTCTCATAATAAGATTTTTTTCATAATAAGAAATATCAAAGACGATATTTTTTTTCTCGTCAATTCAATTTATCCTCTCTTTATACATCTTGTAGTACTGAACGCAGTTTACAAATTTATATAAAAATGCTTGCAGTCAACCATTTTGTTTAAATATACGAAACTGAATATTTTACTACTGACCACCATACATCTCCATAGCTTTATTTTCAAAATATCTCCCTATCAGCAACGATGTGCAAAACGGTACCCAAAAATCTGAAAAGTACAATAAATTTCCCATTGATTGTTGGTTATCCGATCGTTTCACAAGATTGTACGGTAGAAATGAAATTAGAAATAAATGTTTTTTGGCCACCCTGCAAAATGTTTTACCTCGATTGAGAAATTGGTTGTATTTTTGGGAAATCTTGAAAATCAACCAAAAAGTACATAAATTACCCTTCAAAATGAAACTTGTTAAATTAAAATTGGATCAAAACTGAGAGATTTACAGGTGTTTGAAGTTAAGCTAAAAATTGTGATTTCAAACATGAAAATCATCAAAATTGCCCGATTTAGCAACATGCGATTAAAAATCGTTATCTCAACCGATTGTAATAAAACTTTGGGAAAAAAAAATTAACAGTTTGAGAATCTTCGGAGATATGGAAAACATAAAAAATATGGACATGAAAAATCGAGGTTTTTTCCGGCCTCCGACCACTGTGCGCTTTGAGGCATAACTTTTCGGAGTCCAATGGAGCTGAACTTTTGTATGAGAACATTGTGCAAGAATACGAAACTTTTGAATCTTACTGCAAAATGAAATTCAAACGTCAATTTTTCTCCCATACAAGCTGAAGAAAAGTATTAAAACCAAACCGCACAACCCCCGCCTACTTTAACTATAACTAACAGTGAACGTTTAATTTTCAACCATCTATCGTAGGCAAACGACAGTGAAAATGAAACTTTCGATGTGTGTTTATGTTGTGTGGACGTGGGTCTTGGTCAGAAAAAGTTTCTGCCGCTCATTTACCGACATGATTTGTTTAAGAAAAAATTCTAAAATATAATTTTTATTTTTAAAGACATGAACCTTCAAACCGTTCAAGGGTTCTCTTCATTGAGCGATATTAAACTCTAGGAAAGACAAACACGTAATGCAGAAAAGAATTCAAAAAATGGTTATAAATGAGTACTGTCAACAAATCTAGAATTTGCTGCCAATTAATACAGATTTCTACTGTTCAAAGAGTGTTATTACTTTCTGCGACGGTCTTCAAATAAATGAACATATAGAAATATTAGAAAAATACCAATCTTGATTGGTTAACAATCTGCTAGTTTTCGTTCAAAACCACGATTTATTCCGGAAATGTTATGCATGCAAGTGATAGGCAACTTCTTCCACACAAACATTGTTTGTTTGGCTTATATTTCAAGCGTAAACAAATCGAGCGAGAGTTCATTTTCCTTTGCGGTTTGAGCGTAGCTTATTTGGTTTACTTTTCCTTTTTCTCGTTTGTTTGAACCATAGATTTGTTCACATACAAAAGATGTGGCGGAATTCTTAGAGCATTTAGTTCCCTTCAAATGTTGAACCGGGAGAATCGCAAATTTTATTAAACGGTCACTAAGCTGTATACAACACGTATAGGTTGATTCGATTTGATATCAAACGTTTACCATGGACTAACAGATATAAAATTGGAACCTATCATTTCAAATTTCCACCGAACAACAGTCATTGTGCGACAGCACCGTCTAGGGCGCTGTCTTGCATTCTCATACATATTTTATGGTTCCCAACTTGACACATGCACATACGCTAGCGCTGATACCGAAATACAAGACGCAGATGGTGCTAATGTTACTAACGTAAAGCACTGGTATCACCCGGACAATAGTTCTACAGAACATTTGTTCAGGGTCTTATGTCTTTTAGTCTGTGCTCGTGTTGTATTTAGTTTTGAGCAAATGATCCTTCATTCAATTTTCTTTGTTATTTGAATCGAACGGAGATGTTATGACACACTACAACGTCTGACATGGCACGATTATTGAAGATTCGGTACTTGGAATGATAGATATCTATCTGGATCGCGCAGTCAACCTCCCAAGGGACTTGCAGAGAAAGTAAGTGCAAGGACCGAAGTAGATTCGAGATTTGTAATCCTGCAATTCCTGCTATATGCAACAGGTTGAAGCCTGATTACTAAAAAATCTGAGGAGGCCAGTCTTCTAATGCACTAATCTAGGAAAAAATGAATATAGCAGGTATTGAGTTGAACATTTAATTTTCCAATGATAATCTTGAATGCAATGAAATCTCGGTGGGGGAACTGGCAACAAGCCCAACTAGGTATTGTGCGCGTTTTAGTCTTGCGTAATAATTCAGTTCAAAAAGCTATTCTTCTGGAAAGCATTTTGATGTGATCTGGGAAATTTCTTAGTTCGGGTTATGATGCTACCTGGAATGTTATATGTACTAATTAAAAAATTCCATCTGACAATGTCTTAATGAATAAAATTTACAACTAGAGACGATTAACAATTAAAAATATTATTAGCGAATCCTCAGGCGACGCAACAAAAATGTTGATGGGTTCGTTGAAGTCGAACAGTTCTGCCACCTCGTTGAACCTTGTTGACATAAACCTAATCGCATCATACTGGCCGTACTGACTATACCTTGCCTCCAAGTTCAGAAGTTGCCGTCGCCGCAGATTCTTTTCCGGAGTGTAGAGATTCAATTCCGCGAGAATAGCAGATAGATCAATTTCATCTGTTAGTACCTTCGCAACGAAGATAGATCTTTTTCTCTCCAATGTTCTCGTCCCCAATAACATGCAGTGAAGGCAGCCTCGTAGCATTTTGCCGAAGAAGATGCCTTAGTGCCATACACACGAACTCTTTCTGGACAGCTTCCACGCATCAAGCATCGAACGTTGAAGGGCGCAATATGAAGCTTTCATGCACAGTGGATCGCGGAATCCATTGGAAATTTTAAAAATCAATCCGAGCTGCCCGGCTATCCAAAATAACGCCAAGGTCTTCAACTTGGCTTACGCGCTGGAGAGCTTACCCAGACAAGCTGTAAGGAAAGCTAATTGAATGAAGCTTTCTGCTAAAGGTAATTACATTACATTTTTCTACACACAGGGTAAGAAGATTACGGTTGCTCCAATCATTGGAAGCATCAAGCAACTTTTGTAGTTCCAGTCAGTCTCCGAGGCAGGCTGTAATCAAGAAGATTTCGTGATCGTCTGCAAAAAGGAGCCGTGACAGGGCTGAGGGCCTAGCGTAATTGGTAACATCACCGTCAACCACGCTGGTAGCCTGAGTTCAAATTCCAACGCCGACATAGGTGTCGATGGTTGTGAGGTGGCGTGATCCACTCCACACTGTAAGATTTTTTGGGGCGAAAAATCTCTGGGATCGCGTAAAGCCGATGGAGCCGGTCCGTTATCAACGGGTCGTTAGTTAGGGTCCCGGGAGGAGTCGCTTCCCGAGGCGTTGGTGATTGGCACAGCAACAGTGGCGGAACTAGACCGACGAAAAATAAGCGAGAATAACCAAAAGGAGCCGTGTACCTCGCGGTAAAATAATAGCAACGTCGTTAATAAACAGTGAAAATAAAAGTGGACTCACATTACTACCTTGTGACACTCCAGAAGTAGTTGTAAGTGGCTCCGGATGTGACGACCCAAGACTGACACATACAACTCTGCCGGTCAGGTACGAACGAAACCATCTCACAAGCATAGCAGAAAGGCCTAGCTTTCATGAAAGGATGTTATGATTTACACGATCGAACGCATCCATGAAGTCCATGTACACAGCATCCACTTGCAATCCCGCATACATTGAGCGAGGCGAGAGCACAACGAAAAGAACTACGACAGATTGGTTGTGACGGATCTCTCAGGATAAAAACCATGTTGGTCACTATAAATGTAGTTTTAACACGTTACAAACAACACTATTTTGACGACTTTTTTGAAAACTTTGGAAAAAGCATATAAGAATATGATTCCTCGATACCTCAGTTACTGTTCGAATCTTTTCGATAAACGTGGCGACAAAGTCTGTCAGATCCCGTTGCGAATCTATGAACTGCCACTCAATTGCTGATACCGTTTCGTTCAACACAACGTAATCAACCTGCTGAAAATCGAATCCACGATGTTGTGAAGCTATATCAAGTGGACGTCTTGTCCAGAGCAGGATGATCCGGGTCAATTTTCACCAAAGGATCGTCGGCCTACATCACAGTGAAGTTATGTGCCTGCAGGAAACCGCAATCAATACACCAATACCACACGTTTTTCGACTGTTCACTCTACTGCGACCTGTTCGAAATACAGTGAATGGACTACTAGAGTGGGACAAAAAATAAATGTTAGCTCCCATGAACTTTTCGTGTTCCTTACGGGGCCTATAACAACAGTGTAACTTTAAGATCGATTTGTGGAACTACATTTTTGCGCCCGATTTTTAAAGTTTCCATACGATTTTATATGGGAAAATCCACTTTTCAAAACTTATTCTCTAGAAATGTCCAGTTGACTCCTAAAAATATATCGATACATGATATTTGTAGGAAATTTTACTGGAAAAAGCTCTTCTGAAGACCGAAAATAGCTCACCAATACTCACACAGATCTTTAGTTTTGTTTATTGATAATTCTATTATTTCGCCATTACATTCTTTGCATAACTACTCCGCGGAGAGAAGTTTTTTCCTCGAAAAATGATCTTCAAATTCTTATTACTTATCAACTACATGCACAATAGCCACCAACTGAATTGTATATAAAGGATAGATTTGTTTTTTTTTTTCAAGTGTAGTTGTTAAACTGTAATCAAACTTTAGAAGCAAGGTCTTTGCCGGGGAATGCGTTAATTGTTCCGTTAACGCATACCCCGGCAACGAAGGTAGATGATAAATGTCATGTATGTTGTATTAACGATAAACTTAAAAGCGTTCAAAATATTGTCAGCTGTTAAGAAATAATTATAGTTCTGATTATAAGTACCAGAAAATTTAAGCTCTCAGATTGTGGGTAACAAAATACGAGATAGTTTGAATGTTTTCTATTTAATAGAACGGGAATAGACGATATCCACAAAGTGTCCGATACGATCAATATAGCAACCAACCAAATTTCGAATGCAAGTGTTACCTTTATGGGTGTGCAGAAAGACGGCCGCCAGCATGTTGGTCGGTACAAAATCCAACGTGCTGTCCTCCGGTACCGGGACCTGCTGCTCGATATGGAACATTCGAACCATTTCCTTCCGGTCATACTCCGAGATGGTCATACATCGTTCGAAGCTCCGGTAGATTTGCGTGTACTCCTCCCAGCTGGCCTCGACCGGTATGCATATCTGATAGTCTTCATCATCACTCCACATGATTTTGAATTTAAGTTAAAATTTTTTCGTGTTCTCAGCCGAAGTTTCTAGGATATCGGGGGTTTTCACTTCTACTTGCTTTTTAACTATTGTTTTCTTAGGTCTAAAATACTGCGAGTTGTTTTCAAGATAAGTTTTATTCAGCTAGAGCCCAGTGAAAATTGATTGCTTTAAGATTTGAGTTTCAAAGTTTCTGTTTGCTCATGTGGAGTTCTGATTAATTCCAGTTTTTAGAAACCACCGGTAGCCAGCAGGGTAGCAGACGCGCGGAAAAACTTTACTTTGATTAGAAATTTTAGTTCTATTTTGTGGTTTTGGTGTTCCAATCTGAGGACCGCTGGCCGTTTCTTAAAGAAATCAGTTAAGTTACTTGTTGAAGCTTTGTTGTATGAATTTTCGTTTTCTAATCAATCTATGTGCACTGCGAGATAAATAGTTTTTTGAGTGCATTTAGCGTTGGAATTAGTAATTTGATGGAGCGCAATGATTAGTATGCTTTGTTCAGTTATCGAGTAAAATCAAGCTAGAGTGTAAGTTACCGCAAGGACTATAGTGTATCTGTAAAAATCGAATAGAGCACTCAGTAAGAAGTAAAATCCCAAAGCAATCAACTGTCATGGCCCTGGAGGAGAATAACTGATTTCAGTATTCGCACAACATCTTCAACAGTATGAGAATTGAAAATAAATTTAATTTCCAAAATGGCCGTTTTGTCTTCGAGAAAATGGTTTCTCAGGAAACATCAGTCATTAACATTCAAACACAACAATTCATCAAATGCTGTGGTAAAATTTCCCATGAGCGGTGGTTCACATAACTTGTTTGTCATATAGAAAGTGCTCGATCGAAATATTTGTAACTCACTTAATTAATGACAACTTTGTACGGTTTATGTGGATGGAGTATCAGACGAAAAAAAGTGCCAAAATGATCAATGAATTCACACACACACACACTCACTGAACGGATACGTGGAATATTACATACGATCAATTGCGTTCGACTAAGCACCAATTCCAGCGATTCTCTGACAATTTAGCAACGAACTACAAAGTACACACATCAATACGCGCGCGCACTTGTTCGATATTTCGTGACTTTCCAGCGATACTTTTCCGGTCCTTTTTTTCTTCCTTCTCCCTGCTCTCTCCCTCTCTCTCTTTCTTTTTCGCAGTCGTGATCTGTGACGACAGGTGGTGGTGAAACTTCCTTTTATGGACTAGCACTCCCTTTTTTCCTAATATTTGGTCAGGATGGTGATCGATACGTAACGATCAGCACACACACACGGCGAAGGCTTCACAGATCAGCGAACAAATAACGATCGGAGAATCGAGCTCTTCAATCACTCTCACTCTAGCTTCCGTCCAGAGACACCGCGATCTGAGCAGTAGGAAGATATGGAAAATACTGTGGTCCGAATGATACCCGTGTAGCCCGTGGGGGTACGTCTAAACGTTCCTAGCGACGTTTTATAAATGAGACAAAATATTTTGGACACTCGGTGTCCGCTTATTGCAACACCGGAATCGTCGTCCGAGCTGCTGGTATTGGAGAAAATCCCACCCACTCTTCCTCCCATTCGTCAGTCAATGAAGAATCAGTCATCCGCGCCATACTGCCACCTTCGAATTTCTTCCTTCGGGTGAGGGAAAAAATAAATGTGAGATATGTTCTCCAATATTGGTGATGATGATGATGATGTTGATGATGATAATGATGACGATAGTCATGATCGTCATTTGCTCTCGGATATTATCCGCTTCGTTGGAGGAAGAAAAAATAAACCACTGGATGATGTGCACAGAAGCGATTTCAAGAATTGTGAGAGATCCCGAGGACTGATATAACATACTAACTAACATTGGCCAGCAGCTTAACACTAACATTGCAGCACATCCATCGGTTGGCACTCAGCGAGAAGCAGTTGATTTTTCTATCGAAGGAAGGAAAACATCCAACTTTCCATCTCATCGTGATAGAAGATCGAAATGCGAGCCAGCCTTTGACCGTATACGATAGTGGTATGAGTGATCGGTGATTATTGAATGGAGAATAAGAAGAAATAAAAAAAACACATCGAAACTACGCGCGAAGGTTAACATCGCAACAAAGTATGGAAGATGAAAAATGACTATCTAATCGTGAGTTGGATTCAGTATCATCTTTAACGATTCGAAACCATTACAGTACTCATGTTAACCGACATCAGTCGACCAAACTGCGCGAAAAATTTATTTATGAAGAGCTGAATCAGAAAAATAGGAAATTTTCAATATCGAATAAATATTAAACGCAACAAGTTTTCGTAAACGTTCTCGGGTGTTAAACTGTGGGGTCAATCGTGCGGATTTAAATCAATAAAAATTCGAAAAAATTAACATAACATGTGTATTTTTATCGAGCTGTTGGGTACAAAAACGCAACTTGTCGATCATAATTTTCGCAACATTCCTACGCTGCATGTATAGTATATAGAAAAAACAATGAACACTGACTGCTAATCGGCGTATGAAATCATCGCAACCAAGTAAAGTTCTTCTTATGGGGAGCAGTTGCGCGAAACTGTGCGAGCTTAACTCGTTGCGAAACGCTGAAATCGGCCTTCGACAGATCATTACGAATAAATAATGTTTACGACTGGTCGCAATCGTCACCGGCATAGCGGGTTTTACTTTTTTTGATAGATTTTTTTTTTCTGAATATAGTATGTGCACTGACTTTCCAATGCAGTGTTGAAATTTTGTTTTAATGTTCAAATTTCACAATTTGATGTTCTAACAGCTAAGAGCGGAATGATAACGATTTTCTTAAGGTTCAACCGACAGTTATGTTGCTTATTTTTAGTGATATTAGATCGGGTAAGGTTTAAGAGATTCAGGAAGTCCAGTTAGACTTCCGATAAGATGATAACCACAGGCAGGAAGGAATCTGATTTTCGCTTTTTTGACGTCGGACGACATTATTACAACAAGGCACAAGGCAACATTGTTAAAGAAAAAATGAAACCGATAAGGATATTGCATTAGATTTCAAATGTTCATAAATTGTTGATGACACGGGCTGCAATCATCTATATGTCTTATGTCGCTGAATAATTATGTGATGATATTTATTATTATTACTAGATACATTGATTAGTTGTAAAAATTAAAAAAAAGTTAAAAAAAAACAAAAAAAAACTTGAAAACTTTGAAATGACAAAACTTGATATAGGTACTGTTTTGATTCAAACTTGGAACACAGATTAAAAATCGAATTACTAGTGCTGTAAAAGTCTTTACTGTAGGGCCACTGCTAGGAAATCCGCAAGCGTTGAGTTTACAAACATTTGCTTGATTCTTGGTTGAACAATGTTGCGTAGGTAGTAAATATATACATATATTACACATGCAATAATGTAAACACGAAGGTTGAAAGAGACAATTTATTATTATTTTCAAATATAATTTTTTTTTTGAGTGAATACACAAAATCTAAATTCAATCAATGGTGCGCGGCAGGCTTGACATAGGACGGGTTCTATAACAAATTGTCAACTTTCTCTAGCATTCGCTCAATGAAGCTCAGCACACAAAAAATTAAATATGATTGCCACAAGGACTGTGCCCAACCGTACGTGTCAGCAGGCAAATTCCATACGACAAACCTCTGATATTTGTGCGCATTTCATCCTTCTGACATGTTCTAATCGCCGTTATCGTTTTTGATTTCGAATCCTCGGAAATATTTGCAATTTTATTCTCGTAAGGTAAAAGTTTAATAAAAATCTTTTTTTCCAACAGATGAACACACTCAAAAATGATTCTTGAGCTCGGTAATGCATATTACCGAGCAATCACGCTTCAACTTCAATTTGCTAAGAGCTCAGCGACAGAAAAAAAACAATAACCATGACTACCGAGATTTCGGATATTTTGTGCCGAAATGAGATTGAGTCTGATTGAGTCTGATTGATGATATTGATGAATGGTCGTTATTCCTAGGATTTGGGTTTAAATATTCCTATATTGATCAGGAAAAACGGAAAAAACCGACGCATGGTTAGAATAAAAATGGGCGATATTGCTGAAGGTGGAGTCAAATTGACGCAGATTATTTTTCCAGGGTAACAAAGACGAATAAAGTAGTAGAACAATGATGATGAAGCGCATAGAGAGAACTGACTTTTTACCTACCCACATTAGTAAATGTGTAGAGCCGTGTAAAGTTGATTTAGTTTCTTCCAAACTGTAAATCATCGCATCTCGTTGTTCCGATTATTATCACTTTTCGCCATTTTTTGCATATTACGTTCAGCAGCTTCTCCCGATCTCCCGATCTCCCGGTCACGGATAAAATGTAGATTCAGAAGCAAGTTTAAAACATACAATAAATTTTAAACTTAATATTAGTCGAGCTGCTCAAAACGTAGCATTGCGAACAAACAGCGATTTGTTTATGTTTTCCTCAACGCGTGGCTCTAACACATTCAGGGGAAAAACCAATGAAATAAAACTGAAAATCGGCTGACAACTTGAATAAAAGTTCGGCATAGGAAGAATGGAGAAGATTTTGTTGCTTTTCGAGCTACTTTTTATTACTTTTTGTGTCTTATGCCAGCGCATTAGACAAAAAAGGAAAAAAAGTAACGAAATAAATGACAACTACGCGCTTGTGAGTTTTTCTACAAGGGAACATACGGTTATCCCAGTGTTATGAGCCAATACACTTTGTGTTGGTTTCTAACGTATGTCAATACCTTGTAATAGTTAAATTTAAGTTTGGTGAACGTTGTTCACGTTCACTCAACTTAAATTTGACTATTAAAAGTTATCGAAATATGTTAGAAACCAATACAAAGTGTAGACTAGCTCATAATACTGGGATGACTGTTCCATCAAAAGCCGCAATGTATGTGTTAAACAGAATTCCTTACTGCATTTGTATTGCTGCAAATGTTCAGAATAATTTTATTCCTCCTACTTTCCCGTAGCGTTTTAGCCTCAAATGTCTAGTTGAAAAAGCAGGTGCTGTGGTAGCTAGCCTCACTCTTTACTGAATAGAGGTTCAAAGGTATTACGTTGTGACCAGAATTTCTGGAGATGATTGCGAAATCGCTGGCATGAAACTTAATTTATTCTTACGCGGATTGTGTGATTTGTTTATGGATAGTATCTTACAAAATGAAAATTTGATTTCCAGTACCAAGCAGCTCAAAAAAGACTATATTTTTCAATTTGCTCAACCTCGGTAGAATAAAGTAAGAGTTAAGAATTAAGCAAACAACCCGAAATTAGTGCGCGTGACTGCTGTCAGAGAGCTCTATTCGGGTTAATTGCCTCAAAATTGACTCTTGCTTTACTCTGCTGGGGTTAAAAAAATCGGAAAATATATTCTTTTTTGAGTGGCTTGGTACTGCAAATCAAATATTCATTTTGCAAGTAAAAATTAATTTTAAAGCCAGCGAACGAAAATAAATATTTCCCAATCAATGCACAATGGTCCAGAAACCAAATTTAGGGGGAAATTTTTTTTTACAAAGTTACTTAAAATTAATGGAGCTATAACATTGCTGAACAAATTTTTCTTCTATCTACGAAGATAAAAAAATAGATACTTGATTGCATCGAAAATGTTTGTCACCCTAATTTTTGATCATTTTTCAATGAGCGCTTTATCATATGTAACAACTTTGTAGAAGAAAGTTTTTCTCTAAAATGTTGCTATAGAGCTCTAGACCCAAATTTCCCCCTAAATTTGGTTCCTGGACCATTGTGCATTGTGCAATGACATTTTGACAGCACTTTGTTCGCTTCATTTTCCATCCGACTTACACGGTGTAAAGGACACCAATACATGCATATAGAGTTCTCCAAGCGAAAACACACGAACACTACGACACGGCCCGCTTTACACTGTATATTGAAATTTGTGAGAGTGTTAATCAAACTCGGATGTTGTATATTCTCTCTTTCAGATGACAGTTCTCACAGGTGGCAAAAAATTCTTACAGCTAACAAAAAAAAAACTAATACAACCGCGCCTGGAGAGCTCTATAGTAAATCCACAGACAACAGACGTGCCACCCGATGATGATTTCTTCGTCAAAAAAAAAAAAAAAGAAAAAAAAAACGATTATTCCAAAACTTTGTTTCGTTGGCAAAATTGTCGTTGATGTCACTATAAGCAAGTGTGTACACTCATTGGCAAAGACAAGAACCACCAGTAATGGACGCGAATGTCGCTATAAGCAAAAACTAAATCCGTTTTCATGAAAATTGTTAGTAGGCAGTAAGCTCACATGGTGGAGCATAAGTAAAACGTTTCGGACAAGGTCGAAGATTTTTAGGGTTTTTCTTCGAAGCGGCATATCTGTTTGTCTGTGGTAAATCTATCAATATTATTTGTTATTATATGCGTGGATATATTCGGGAAAAAGCTATGTTTGCTAAACATATGCGCGAACTTCGTTTTAAAAACAGGAGCAGAATCGACTGAAAAACATATTGTGAAAATACTTTTTACCTTTGTTATACTGAACAAAGGTTATAAAATCGGTCGAAAAACGCAAAATAGATCCAAGGTCCGGAGGGCCGGACCGTATATACCATTCGACTCAGCTCGACGAACTGAGAAATGTCTGTTTGTGTGTATGTGTGTGTGTTTGTGTGTGTGTGTATGTATGTTGTCTGTATGTATGTGCCGCAAAATACTAACGCACCTTTCTTATAGAACGCAATATCCGATTTTGATGATCTTATATGCAAATGAAAGCTACTGTACTCCCCCAGAATGCTACCGAGTGGATTTTTTATTAGTGGCTTAGATTTCGAGATATTGATCCAAGAGTATTTATTCTATAAGACATTTAACTTTTAAGATAAAATAAATGTCACGGAGGGCCATGTGTTGTACACCAATCGACTCAGATCGACAAACTGAAAAATTTCTGTATGTATGTGTATGTGTGCCTGTACGTATGTATGTGTAAATATGTTGTTTATGTATAGTATTTCAAAATCGAATCGAGAAAAAAACAAAAAAACACTTTATTTATTTATTTATTGCTCGCAGGTTTAAAAGAGAGCCCTAGAGCTCTTTGGAAATCACACCGAGCAAGATTTTTTTTTATTGGTAGCTTGAACTTTGGAATATTGACCTAAGTATATTTCAGACATGAGATATTTTAATTTTAGGATAATTTCTCTCTTTCTCTCTCTCTCTATCTCTCTCTTCCTCTCTCTCTATTTTTTATTCGTATTGCTATTCATTTCTCGAAGAAAAATAACGATCATCGACAACCATAATTTTCAAGCCCTTCGTAGTGCGGCTCAATTGTTGTAAATAAATGAACCTTTTGCTTTTAATAACTTTTTCTGAACAATTTTAAATATATTTTAGAGAAAACTGCAATGCCTACTTAGCTCCTGTTCTCGCATGCGAAGCTTCCGTTCTCACTTTCTTTTAAACATAAGGTAATCGCTCCATTGTTCAGCTCAACAGCTAGGTGCACCTATTTTCATCTTATTTTTCTTGTTTGTCCAATTCACCGTCAAATTTCTACAAATTTTGAAAGTAACTTTCTTTGCTTCTCGACTTTGTCAAGTGGTTGAAAGTCTTACGTTGAATATATGGTTAAATTTGACGAGAATTGATCAAAAAGGCGTGATAAGATGAATATAGGTACTGAGATGAATATAGGAGCGATTACCATATATTAAATTGTACGTAGAACCCGAAGAAAAAGAAGCATTTACAGCATTCTGAAATCAAGCATTGTAGCAAAATCTAACCTCACAGCATGCAAATGTAACACAATTAGCGATCCGGATATTTCAGAAGGCTTTACCAAAGATGTATGATATGATACACTGTGCTTATGTAAGATATAAATATTGCCTTCTCATTTCGAATTCAGTGCAATCAGAGTATCCATCCAAATTCTCTTACTTCTTGTTACCGTAGCAAGTTTCATGAAGTCCCTGTTTCGGATTTCACCTTACAGCTTAGGCCTTTAAAAAGATTAAGATTAGACTACACTCTTAAAAGCCAATATTTTTGAATGTTGCGAAGAACCTTCATTTTTTAAATTGTATTGACAATTTCATCAGTAGATGAATTTCAATGAAAAAATGATTCAAAAAACGTTTATATAATTGAGCAATTCTTGCTGAAAACAAGCTACTAGGTGCACAAGGTCTTTCGAATTTAATATAAATTCACATAGTTGTTAGAAATAGAGAAAAATAGATAATGCCAATTTTGTTTGATCGAATTTGATGACCCCTCGGTCGCCAAGGGGTGAAATATTTTCTAGAAAAGTTGAAATTCTAGCAATTCTTGATGTTTTGTTTGAGCTATATCTCTGAAATTCGTTATGAAACCTACTACAAGTAGCACTTTTCTGTAAAGAGGAACGACAGGGCTTTCATTTGAAGCGATCAGAATTTTGGGCCGCCATCTTGAATTTGGCCGCCATTTTGGATTATGTAAGGAAAATCCAATTTTGACCCAGTTCGCAACTACCGATTTTCAATCTGAGACAAGCATTGGAAAGCTAAGAAAAAATTCTTCAAGATATAATTGTGTTCAAGATGTAATTGAGTGAGCATCAGTGTTAACCCACCAATTGAACCAATTTTCCGAACGAATTTTAGAAAGCATTCAGTGTATTCCTGTATATTTCTGAACTATAATTTCTTGAGATTTGTAGAAGATTGTTGCAATCCATGATAAATATACGATGCTGGTTCATAATTCTAGGTCCTGCGATTTCTAAAAACTAAACCATTATGGTATTCAAACTTGGTTTATAGGGAATTAAAAACAAATAGAACTGCATTAAATAAACATACATATTCGCAGTTCTAGTATGAAATCTATTACCGTTTCCCCGAGATCGATTATTTAAAAAAATTTCAAGTTTCTTCTAGCCAGCATTCAAAAAATTGGTTTGTGATCGAAAAATTATCACTCATTTACATACCCTAGAAAATTTGTGAAAACCACATCAGAATTTGATTATATCTATTCTTTCTTTCGTGTTTTGTTCAACCTTTGGAATACTATCTTTTAAATTAATTTAATTTATTACTGAAATCAGACTTCTTAAGTCGATATACGTTTTGGGTTTACTGGCATGATAAGTATATAGTAATAGATAGTATAACAAAGGTTTCTGCACCACTAGGTGGATTAATTTAGGTTTTTAATTTAATGTTTAGTTAATAAACAAGATAAATGTAGCATATACTTACATTACAGTAGCACACAAATCCTTTCAACATTGAAATGTTGGGTAAGGGAGGGTATTTTCGGCAGTGATTAAAATAGAGTTTCAGGGATTAGGCACAATCTACGGAGCTAATTTTTTGCATGATGCTTCTTCTCATCTCAATGTGTTCTCATACTGCAAAAAATTAGTTTCGTTGGTTGTTCCTAACCCTTGAGATTCTATTTTATCACTGCCGGAAATACCCTCCCTTACCCAACATTTCAATGTTGAAAGGATTTGTGTGCTACTGTAATGTAAGTATATGGCTACATTTATCTTGTTTATAAGTAGTAACTAGACAGGGAGGTAAAACTCACGTTTTAGGAGATTTATGTTGACATTTTTTTTCATTGCACGAATAATTTAAATTTCATGGTTTCCCATTCTTATTAAACCTTTTTGGGTCTACACGCAAAAGTTGGGTGGTGCGAAACCAGTACAAAATCGAGCGTTTTTAGCGCAATTGTTGATGTGGTTTTAAACCAGTACAATGATTGCGTGTTGGGCATAACGCAATTAATGCTCTAGCGTTTTTTTAATGTATTTGGCAGCTCCAAACTCCTACACCTAAACAGTTTCAACTGGTATTAAGCAGCATTGCAAAGCGGACGAGAAGCAAAACCTTTCGCCTTCTCTCAGCTTGAGAACGAGACATATGCTACGCTTCTCAACAATTCTTTTGCGCACACGCTTTCGAGATACTCTTTCTTCTCATGCATTCCCCTGAGTAGCAGCAAGCATGAACCGACAGTATGAGTGAGACTAACAAAACTGGCATCAAATATGTACAGCACGGGTGTCTCGCTCATTTCGTAAAGCGACGAGACATCGCCTTGCGCGTCGCAATCCGAACCGAAAGAGAAGCGAAAGAGCAACCCGCAAATTATATGTGACGTGTCTAGTATCGTCGCACGTACATGGGAATTCTACGAGCGAGAGAGAAAGAGCAGTCACTAATACACTCGATGTGAGAAAGCGAATTTCTTTATTCCACCAGCTCATCTCATTTTGACCTGGAAGCGCACCAGCTGCTGTTGAAACCCTTCTTTATTCGCTCGATTTTGACCCAGTTTTGACCTGCCGTGCTGCCCGAAGCGCACTGTAAAATTTGTCAGCTTCAACCCACCACCGCACGTGCTAAGATCGTAAACAATTATCTGGCATCTCTTTCTTACTTGCGTCTTAAATGGTGATGACGTTTCATTATTCCTCGGCAGTTTCGCCCGCACACAGTGGAATAAAGAAATTCGCGTTTCGGTATATAATACATATTTTGATTTCAATCTATATCAATGTATTCGCAGTACAACTGCTGCGTTATCCTTTTCACACATTTATTGTGCGATTTTAGTGCAAAATTTGTGCGAATCTGGAAGTACAATGATTGTATAAGGCTTGAACTTTTGCGTGTAGTATGTACATATCATAAGCAAGTTGTACAAGTTAAAACCTCATTTTTTCATCTTTTATATGATATTTGAGGTTTGAGGCACACCAACTTATAACTAATGATTTTTTGCAAGTTTTGGGATGGGTGTTTGAGGCATCATTTGCCACCAAAATCAGTTCAACTGACGACATATGCGCCCTGTTTAACGATAACTCGAGATCGATATGTACCCTTCATACTTCAAAATCATACAAATCCAGCAGCCCATCTAAGCACTGAAGAAGGCGCTATGTAAGCGTTGAAATGCGCATTTGCAAGTGATGGGTGAAAAGTGAAAAAGTGATAGAATTTAAAAGTGAAGTGAAAAAAGTGTAGTGTAAAATTGTGGAGGTTCTGGCAACAGCTCGCGTAAGAATAAGTGAATACAAATCACAATTTTAGCTCGCAGTTATCAAAAAAGGTTGTTTGTCGTAGAAAGAATAGGTTCGCAGTTTAGGCTAGACATAGCTTAGAACTTTGCCAATGATATCCACGTACACATACACAGACATAGACGATATACTACGCCTTAAATTAATTATTCTTATAATTAGGAATAATTATTCTTATAATAACTCTTCGAGAAACCATCTAACGTGAACAGTTTTTAGGGAATTTTTTTCAAAATTGAAAGATGTTCGTGTTAGGCCATCAAGATATAAAGTTTCCATAGATCTAGTGTTTGAATTCCAGTGTGAACTGAGGTTCAGATGATGTTTTTTTTTGGTTTGGGTTGACAAATGGCAATTTTACCCGGGGTTTTTTTGATGCGGAAATTTTCCCAATGGTCCTAATACAGCTCAAATCTTCTAGAAAAGTTATCAATGGGCCTATGTTGCCTACAAAACAACCTACTATGATTTATGTTCGTTTTGGAAGAATAGTTCAAGTATATTTATATGAGAAATCCTCACAAAACTTTAAAAGAGCGTAACTCAAAAATTAGTCCGACGATGATTTTCAAATTTGGCTCAGAGGTGCAGGACAGTAATACAAACCAACTGGCATTAGACCAAGATCGCGCCAAATCACCGATGGTCGAATATCGACCATTTTTGATTTGAATGAAACTTTGCACACGTATTTGGCTTAGCAAACTGAGCATTTTCCACAGATGGAGCGATTTTTCACACCAATGAGTTACATTCTAAAAGGGCGTATGCCTTTTGGCATAGGTTTTATTCGGAGCATTGTAGCCCAGAAACCGTTGGTTGTATAGAAAAACTGTCTGAGAATGAGTTGTAAGGAATTAAAAATGCACCATAAAAAAATATACACTGTACAAAAAAAATTTTTTTGACCAAAAAAAATTAAAAATAAACATTAAATTTCAATTTAAAAATAAGAGTTGAATTTTTTTTAATTTTTTTTTAAAGAAACTTGACGTTAATACGCAACATTAAAAAAAAAGTCCAGGATGGAGAAATGAAAAATAATTTTTTTATGGTAGATTGATTTTTTTATAAAAATTCTAATTTAAACATTTTCCAAAATATTTGTATTCTGATGACCTTAAAAAATGCAAAGAGTCATTCTGAATCAAAAAGCTCTTGGTAGTAAACATTCTAAAGGCATCGGTTTTCGAGTTATTTTAAATTTATGCTCTATAAATTATTAATATTTCGGAAAATACACGTTTTTTTTAATTTGTCCTTGGTTCTTCAGCAAAAACCATACGTTCATTGGAATGCTTGATCAAAAATAAACAATTCATTCTTTGACAACAAAACGATTGGGCGAACGGTTCTCAAGAAAAGAGTTAAATGTTCTAAGTGATATAAATATATATAAGTATCAAATATTTGTTTTCGAGTTTTATTATCTTAGGAACAAATTTTTTTATGACATAGATACTTTACAGAACTAGTTTCAGTGTTTTCAAAAGATGATTTACTTATGATGTATATAAAATATAAGATATACATCATAAGTAAATCATCTTTTGAAAACAGCTTCGTTTGTATCTTATTTTCTGAAATCGGAACAAAAGAGTAATACTTTTGTGCCTGAGAAATATATGCAAAAATTTGAGCCAGAAACTGCACCCTCATGTTTATTGCTTGGGAGTAAAATAATAACGGTAAACATCACATCTTTTTTTACATTCATGGTTAGATAGTAACAACTGTTTAAAGATTTTAAACCTGATATCTAGCCGGTTTCATTTTCATTTTTATAGAATGTGCTCCAGTATAGATAAACAAAGACGATAAAAAAAAATACATATTTTTCATTCTAGTTTTTCATCCATGGGTCATAGCGATAATTTTGTCATTTTTTTTTTCTTTTTGTCATTCAGTTTGACACAGTTCATTTCCCGTTCAACAAATCTAACTGCAACTGTGAATTAAAAGTATTGTGGAAACTGTATTTTCGCATTATTAATGGTGTTAATACCACCAAAAAGGCAAGTTTTTCAACTCTCCATCCATCATTGTATTTGTTCTTGTCTTCGGATATGATGTTAACAGGAGGCATGCGTCGTGTCGACATAATTGGCAGTATGAAAAAAAAGTTTGAATTCATTCTGATGGGTTTAGTGCGAGGATAATGGCCTCATCATTAGGAACGGTTTGGGTATGTATCACCAAAGATCTTTAGGGTAAAAAAAGGTGACAAATCTTCGACGAAGTCATGGGATGTTGATAAATCGGATCATTCGGCTGCGTCGACTTGATCGTAATCTGTTGTTGTTGTTGCCATGCCACGCCAGCAGGAAGTTAGGTATAAACTGCACTAGTGTCATGAATGGCAAAGGAAAATGATCATAAATGATCATGACGAAAGGGGGGGGGGGGGCGTACTTGTCATTATTTTGGTATATCTGTCACTGAAAGTTCATTGCTTTGATTGCATTGCAGATGAACATCCGTTAGTTGAAAAGATTGTATATTCAATAGATCACTTACAGCTACGAACAGAGTGTAACCATTCCGAAATTTGTTTTTTCCATAATTCTACATAGTTAGACTGAAGGTTGGAAAAAAAAAATTCTGGGATGCACTCTGAAAGTATAATAAAATCACTTCTTTTCGGCTTACTCTTTCTTGCGTGTAAAAGAGCGTGGCATCCGAATGCTTTTAAATGCGTCCACAGCGGGAATTGGCACCAAGAATGCCATGGCCATGACCTACCAGTGACGAACGAAAACAAATAGCTCTTCGCAGAGTTCTGTCGCCATTGCGAAAGGTCACCGCGCCAGGGATTGGCCAGTGGAACAGTTGAAAGAGATTTTTTTACGACGGCAAGCAAAAACCGGGGTATAAACCATGAACAATTTTTTACGTCGCTGTTTTCTTTACTCCGGTACACTGTTTTTTTTGGTACACTGCTTAGCAGAGAAAATGGATGAGAAATTCAAGGTCAGATTGCTGCGTATTAACCAATCAATTGTGAATACACCACACGTAGATGTCAAGAGTAGACAACAACAAAATTTAACAGTAGCTTTTCGTCTTGACGCATAAACCAATGTTTAATTCTACGAACTAAACTCAACAAAGATTGTTTCAAAAGCTTGTTGATTTAAAATTAGTGACCCGAAGGGAAACATGCTTTTGAAACATTTCATAATTTCATTAAGGTTTTTATAGCTTTCGTTTCGGTTAAATACCGAATGGACATACCAGCGTAAAAACTGCTTCGTTAATGATTGTTGATCGATTGATACTGAAAACCCGTGAATCTGATGAGAAATGTCCGAGTTATGAGCGCCTTTGCGTTAGTGGCATTTTTAGATTTTTATTCTAGCTTCCTGTTGGACCTTCTCCCACCGATCCAGTGCTTCGCGTTGTAGCCCACTATGTTCTGACGGAATAAAAAACACAACAGATTTTCTTCGTGTTCCCAGCGATCGCGCTATCGATCGGCAACTGCGTGAAAGTATTCGTATGAAAGGGAGAAAATAAGCATCCAACATATATGTATCCGTTTGTCAGAGGGCGTTCTGAGCGATACATTTAAAACTCGAACTGTCGTGCCAGAGCAGCACGCCACAGGAAATTATAATTTCCCTTCAGTAGATTTAAATTAGCCTGGTAAATTTTAGGCAGGTGTCAGCTCGCCACTCGTACGAAAATATCTCCCCGGATCGAGCGTTCGATGTGACCAGCGTTAGAGCAGAAGGAGAAACAAGAACACTGATCGTGGAGATCTAGTCCTATGGAGACCCTGGAGTAACACACTCCGCCGACCGACAGCGAAAGTTATGCAATTGTGCAGTTTGTTCTCTCTATCTCACTCTTGCAAACATGGTCAGCAAATTTAGTGAAAATCAGAGCATTATATTTCAAATCATTAAAATACTATCACCGGTAGATTTAATTAAAATTTTCATCGTGCTTGCTGGAGAACCCCAAATTAAAATGTTCTAAATTCGAATGATCGCAATCTTTGTCATCCCGAACAGCTGTAAGGGGAGTGAGCCGTTCCGGACTCACTGCGCCAAATTGAAACATTATTCAAAGGCAGCATCAGTAGCGAAAAATTGCACAGTTAATTTAGTTCGAATATTGACCATTTTATTGCTTCATTCTCTCGGTCACTTCACAATCGTTTAGAGTCGTCATACGATGAGATATTTATGACAGTTAAAGTGACAGACAAAGGGTAGGTAAGCGGAAGGAAGGTGTCATTGGGGATCGCAATTTTCACACCCAAATTTGAAAGACCCTGTGATAAAATGTTGCAGAACGCGAGGATCAGGATCTTTTGATGTTCATTACTGATTTCTTGGCGCGCACTCCGCGGTCACAATTAAGCAGCTGTGCGACAAAGAAACGGACCGGGAGCGTCTTCAAGAAGTGGTCGTACTCAAAATGGAAGACAGGTGGCAAAATGAAACGCGAATATTTACCGTCCGCTGCCCGCACTAATAATAGTTTACATCCAACCGCGTGCAGTGTTGGGCCCGAGCCGCAGGCAAGCTAGCCAATGTTTTCCGTCGCGGTTCCGTAGGTGACAAATTGTACAATAAATTGTACCGATGTACGTCAATGAACGTACTTTTTCCACCCTGCAATCGTATATCGTGAGTTGGATTTGTTTTTCGTCGATCGGGCGGCTGCTATGCAGCGAGTTGATTTATATGTTTTAAATTGTATATTTTTGGGTGGTCACATGTGTTAGCTTGGAAATTTTCTGCTTCTGATCCAATCACGAGAGTTTTTTTTTTCTTCATCCTGAAGCAGTGGTTTCGAATGAATGTTCATAGGTATCCAGTGTTAAATAGCATTTCGGTTTGAATCATTGTTTGATTTTATCTATTTTTAGGTGTATGCTTTGCCACATCCTGAATATTAATTTTCAAATACTTGTATGTGCCTCCCAGCTGGTCTCGAGGTACGATGCCTGTCTATCAAGCCAGTCATACTCATATTATTCATATAAGTTGTGTGTTTTGAATTAAAAAGGACAGATTTTGTTATACAATTCTGTCGTAAAGAAATCCTTTGTAGGCGGAATATTTTTAAAATAAAAAGTCCATTATCCGATTGCTGATAGGTTAAATAGGTTTTCTCATGATTCCGATATGTTGGTGATTGAGTTCGGTACAATTCTGACTTGTTGAAATTTGACCGGTTGAAGAATACCGCAGCAATTCATGTAGAAGCACTTTCATGCGCAGACAAAATCCAAAATCTTGCAATTTTGAAAATGCTGTATCTCTGGAACGCTACATTTTGTTTTTTGCTGATAAGTGATTCCTATGTAAAATCGTCTGCTAAACAAAATCGTTGGGGGGGGGGGGGGTATTTCGAGGAAATTGCAAATTAAATTTGGATTCGAAAAAAATGCAATGTTGGCAACACTGTAGAAAACAATTCACAACGTAGTTCGATTCTACATCTAAAACCCTTCAAAATAATATGTCAATATCACCTGTAGCTCTTCAGGGCTCTGAGATATTCACAAATTAAACACGGACACTTAACTTGGAATGACCCATACTTAATTGAAACGTCAATATTTTCTCGTTCCTCCATTACACTTTATTCAAAACGTTGGAACATATAGACAAAGACGGTTGAAAATTCGACTTCATTTTTTTTCGTTTTGCAATATGCAACATCCAACAGCAGCGTCATGAAATATTACGTAGCCGAGGGCGGCAATTTGTGTTATTTGCTCCCATACGACACTATCAAGCTTTGAAAATTATCGAGCCTTAATTATGCAAACACCGTCCCATTTAAAATGGTCAAGCATTATTTTTTTATCGATCTGGTTGGTTGTTTAATGCTGCTTTTCCTAACACGGAATATTATACCTAGCTACCCGGGAATGCACTCTTTGGACTATATAAGGGCCTGCTTCTGCTCAAACCAATCGGTTTAATAGTGGATGAACACTAGGATGGTTCTAACTAAATATCAGCGAGTAGCGGTAGTAGCAACAGCGGCAGCAGATATCAGTAGCAGAAGGGTATATCCGATCACTGATGCAAGAGGTTAATTGACTGCGAACTTGATCGACCAGCAGCAAACAAAGCTGCAGCAGGCGGGGTTTTCGAAAATCTTGTAGCCTTACATAGTTGACGGGCTAACAGAGTAAACAGATTTTGGTCCTCCCTTCTGTGTGGGAAGCACCGTCAACATACTGGCATGTCCCAGTTTTGTGAAAATAAAACCAACCGTCCTTTTAAGGACGACTACATATTTTTAATTGAAGTAGTAAAAATTATTTTTCTGCATCGGAGTACTGCAGTAATCGTGAGCGTACTATCATGAAACGGAGTACTATTTACTGCTAAGAACGAGGCGATGGAGGAACCCACAAAAGCTATGTGTCGCAAGCCGACATGTGCAGGGATCTGGACGGCAACATTCTCACGAATACGTGTGAGCTGATTGAAAGGTGGAAACAGTACTACGACGAGTACCTAAACTGCGATGTAGAAGAGGTAGTGGCAGTGGCAATGAATTCCAGCCCTTGACCTCCAGGAAGTTAATGAAAAGACCGGCCGGCAAAAAAGCAGAAGGTTGTATCGAAGGCACGGCCCCGTGATTGACGTTCAATAACGCGAATTTGGTATTAACAATTGCATGGTTGAGTACTTAAATAAGTACTACAAATGCAGAAGTACTTCTGTTTGTATTTCAATAAATTAACCAGATTGTCAAAACGTTATCGCGGGACATCAGTTGGAAAAATTCTTCTGGTGGTGGAATGGGTTGTGTGAAATAAAGCTATACACTTAAGTATTTTTTATGCGTTTTTCGCGGTTTTTGAAGCGTTTTTGTTTGCGCCCTTCTTTAGAAGATGACAATTCAATCAATATCAATATTTGTCACCACCCGCATTCTGCTGCTCCAGAAAGAAAGAGATATTCAATTTGATGGCGTGCGCTTTTATAAGCGGCTAATACAGGTCGGACTCGATTATATATAGCCTCCGATTTTGTTTCACCATATATAATCGAATTTCATATATAATCGAATCAGAGGAAAAAATTCTTTATTTATTTTACATAAATGATTTGTTGTTTTTAAATAAATAAGAAGAATTTTATTTTTTACTTATCATATAAATATATCAAATTTTCAATTTTTTTTTATTTTTAAAATTATTTTTATTTAGATATTTTTATTTGGGTATTTTTATTTTTTTATTTTTAAATTTTTTAAAGTTTTTAAAATTTGAAACTTTTTATTCTATTTTTTTCCTCTTTCTATCAAGCGTTACATATTTTATTGACGTTTTCTTACGACATAAGAGCCGTCCGTTTTGCGGCCAGTGAACGAATGAGAAATTCAATTCTATGGCTTGCACTTTTATAAGCGATAATATTTGCCACCACCCGCTTTCTGCTGCTCCAGAAGGAACCTTCCGCTTTGCCGGTCGATGCGTGGGGTAGAGCAAACGCCATACAAACACGAATTCATCGCCTTGGCTTTGGCAGTCTGCTTGCTACTGGTCGATTCGGTTTCCAGTAAACAAAACGGTTTCCAGGGAACCAAACTGTTCACAATCATGGATTGATTTAGTTGCTGGAAATTGTACTCGTAACACACTAAATTTATACAACTCTTCTATTGGTGGCATTAGCGATCATGACTTAATCTGTTTCGACTATAGGGTAAAAATTCAACGCTTTGCTCCGAAATACTACTGGACTCGTGAATATAACAAAATTAATTATCGCCGGTTTATAGAAGATTTGGCTAATACTGATCTTGATGCAATGTACCGATGTGGCAATTTAAACGACAAACTAGCTATTTTCAATAGCACACTTCTGTCAATCATCGATCTACATGCTCCATTGAAAAAGAGAACTACCATCGATCCAAACTCTCCTTGGATTACTCAGAATTTGAATGTGTTGTTCAAAAACCGATCTGATGCATACAACTGTTGGAAAGAAGATAAGCAATGCCCTAGAAAATGAAATAATTTCACACGGTTAAGAAACATGGTCAATCGGGAGGTAAAAAGATTCAAACAAGACTTTTTCTCTTCCCAGCTCAGTCCTGAGCTATCGGTAAAAAAGCTTTGGAGTAACATTAAACGGCTCGGTCTCAAGGATGTATCTTTTAAAGCTGGTGGCGGAGATGTCAGTGCCTCGACGCTTAATACATTCTTCGTGTCTCAGTTTAATCCTTCTTTTCTACACGCCGGACGTTACTAATGACAATTTTTCGTTAAGGGGCCTATCTCAAGATGAAGTACTGGCTGAATTTTTTTCAGCTATTTGCGATTCCACTGGAACTGACCATTTTCCTTTGCATATCCTCAAAAAATCGCTTAGTGTTATACTACCTTTTGTTACCGATTTGTTTAATTGTATTATAACATCGTCTTCTTTTCCTTGTGCTTGGAAAATAGCTCACGTTGTTCCAATCGCTAAAACCGACAATCCTCCCGTTGAGTCTGATTACCGTCCAATCAGTATTCTGCCTGCTCTAAGATTTTTGAAAGTTTAGTTGCGAAACAACTGAATACCTATTTGATGGACAACCAATTGTTATGTACTCTTCAGTCTGGATATCGCAAACACTGCAGTACTACCACTGCCCTCATCAAAATAGAAAACGACATTGGTTGTGACTTGGATCAAAAACTTGTCACGGTTTTAGTACTGTTGGATTTCAGCAAAGCATTTGACTCTATAAGCCATAATCTGCTTTGTACAAAATTGAAAAATTTGTTCTCACTTGGAAATAGCGCTATCAAACTAATCTACTCATATCATTCGGGCCGTTCACAATATGTAGAGTTTGATAACGCTGAATCTGATTTGTCTGCTGTAACGAGCGGTGTCCCACAAGGATCAATTCTGGGACCGCTCTTATTCTCGATGTTTATAAATGATCTTCCAGAGCAGTTGTAGTACTGTCAATTTCATTTATACGCAGATGATTTTCAATTGTATATCTCCGGAAGCGTAAATGAAATTGATGATCTTGTCGATAAAGTCAATTCAGATATTGAAAAGATTACTAGTTGGAGTAACTTCAATAGCATTAATTTAAATGCTAAAAAAACTCAAGCAATTGTATTTAAAACGAAACGAATGGTTCTCAATGTAGACTCTTGTATTAAAGGTGGAGAAGATATCAAAAATTTGGGTATACTCATGGACAATCACATGAAGTGGGATGCGCAAGTATCGGCGGCATGTAAAAAAGTATATGGGTCAATGCAATCTTTAGTTGCATTGCGGCATTTCACTCCTCAGGCTATCCGGTTACAACTCGCGAGATCTCTTATTGTTCCCCTGTTCGATTATGGCAATGTACTTTGCGCAAATGTCTCTCACGAAAGCTTCGAAAACCTAAAATTGGCTTCCGATTCTGTCACCCGCTATGTACCTACATAACATTCGCCGGTTTGACATATTTATAGTTACCAGAAATCATTAGTTGGGTGTACTTTCAAAAACTACTTAGATTTTAGACTACGCACTCGGACCTACAAAATATTGTTCGACGGACCTCCGTGATTTTACACGTTTTCTCAATTGCCCCGATCAAGCAATCTTCTTTTAATCAGATGTGCTACCGATATTGGTAAAAAAGCTTTCCACCATTGTAGCGTCTGTTTATGGAACCGCCTGCCAGACGTGTGCAAACGAGCTATAAGTTACTCAACATTTAAAAGATCGTGCAAATTGTATTTTGCTCAATTGGATTCAATTAAATCAAAAAAATAAAATGATCTGCAGAACTTACTCACAATGTTGTGTGCACAAGCTTTGAAAACCATTATTAGGTTATTTGTGTAGCAAATGATTAGATAAATAAATAAATAAAAGAAAGCTAATGACAGTTATACTTCCGGTGGGCGTCTCGTTGTGCGCTCAAGCGATCAAAACAACAACAGCAACTACAAATCGTTTACAAAGTCAAATCGTTTGTATGCTTTAATGTCTGCTTGGATTGCAACATTGCGGGTATGCGATTGGTTGAATTATAATCAAGTTTGCTATGAATTTTAACCACTTCACTATGAAAAAATGTTAGTAAAAATTATTTCATAAACTAGAGTACCGAATTTGTTTACTATCCAACGAGATATTAATGACTAAAATCCGTTCAGTAGTAACAAAGTAGTAAGCGTTTGAAATCTTTCATTCTGTCGTTTCACTCCATTCTCGATTTTTTGGAATGCCACCCTACTAAAGTAAGACGTTATTCAACGTCAAAAAACAGCAAAGCAGCTGGAGCTGACCAACTCCCCAGCGAGCTGTTGAAACACGGTGATGAAGCACTGGTTATTGCTATCACTTGGGTGGAGGAGGTAGAACCGGAGGAGTGGATCGTGTGCCTCATCTACAAAAAAGCGAAAAGCTACCGAAGACCGCCTACAAGGAATTCTCTTAGATTATATGCCGTTGACTGTCACCGTTTGCGAGAGAATCTCAAAGAGGCTGACGGCAACGTGATGGACTATCGTGCTTGCTATTCAATATAGCTTTGGAAGGGGTATCGCCACGAGTGGTACGATATTCAGGAGGCCTGTTCAGCTCTTTAGCTCCGCCGATGACATTGATATCATAGCATGAACCCTTGAGAAGATGACTGAGACGTACATCAGACTGAAGGCTGAAGCTAGGCGGATTGGACTGATCATAAAGGCGTCGAAGATTTATGCATGAGAAAAAGAGGTTCCAGTGAAGACAGGGTCAACATCCCACAACGAATTCAGATTGATAACAGCTGAAAACGCCATCAGCAGAGAAGTTCGTCGACGCCTTAAGGCAAGAAATCAGGCCTACTATGGACTCCGGAGAACGCTCCATTCGAACAAAATTCCCCAAAGCACGAAGTTGACCATCTACGAAACACTGATCAGACTGCCATTCCTCTGCGGCCACGAAACTTGGATCATGCTCGTGAAGGACCAACGCGCCTTCGGGGTTTTCGAATGGAACCACTCTCCGCCCAAAGGGTGAAAATCGAGAGACTACACACACTGTTTCCAGAGCTGCAAAAACGTGATCGAAATTATTTTGACCCAACAAAGTTGATTTTAGAGCCGCAGTGTCTTCAGTAAAATTGTTCCATTAATTATTCTCCATGTTATAGAAGTTGCAACTTTGTGATTAATCCGCTAAAGAGTGAAAACCGAATTTAACATTTCTCAAGTTGTAGCACAGTTCAAAAGAAACAACTTTGTTGCAGATATCCTACTTCTATCTACCTATTTGAATGGACTTTTGGAAAGTTTTCTATAGATATTCTCTAAAAATTGTAAATTTAACTTTTTATAGTGATTTTTTTTGCAATTTTTCAATGTTAAACAATATTGTCAGCTATACAAAACAAACAATTTCTTGGAAGAAAGTTTGTTTCTATCTCACATATTTCTTTGCTTACTGACGATATTTACTAAAACAATGCAATGATTTACACTAATTACGTTTTATCCAAAAAATAATTATTTTAGTACCATTATGTCTTCAGCAAAGTTGTTTTATTAATTATTTTTCAGTTTTATAGTAGTTGGAATTTTGTGATTGATCCACTAATTTTATTTTTTCTGATTTTTGCATATAAAAATTCATTTTGCTTAGTAAAGTTATACGACATTTTTTAAGAAACAACTTTGTCGAAGTTACCATATTTCTACCACAAAAGATCAAATTACTGGTCGCAGTGGAAAATGTACCCAAAATCACTCTACCATGCGACCGTACTTTGTTGCATATGTTTTGAGTAATACTGTTCAGAACTGAAGTTCAAATTCCAGAAGTCTAGTGGAGTAGCCAGGCAGCATTTGGTAGAACAAAATTTAAAAATAACTAACGGATTAAATCTATATATAAATTATATAAATGTTGCAATAGAAGACTAAAAAGCCTTATTTTAAGAACCATTTAGAATAACAGAAGTGAATAGAGATTTATAAAAATCGTATAATTGAAATGTAAGCCAAATTGTTACAGATTCTTGAAGTAACATATAAAAAAAAGTTTACATCATTCTTCCGTAAAGGGGAAAGAGTATACTTATCAAAATATAAGCCGTTGTTAGATCTTACTTCGAGCTTTTTCACGCAATAAAGTTAGCGAAGCCTAGCACAGCGTAGCGCCAGTAAGTTACCCCAGGAGTCTTTATAAAATTGGATGTTTTAAGCAGAGTGGATGATGCAGGTAAATCCACCGAATAAATCAGTTGTCAATTACAATCAAACAAGTTTGATTGATCGATAGTGTACAAATCCAAATTCACCTTTACACGCACATGGAAGGTATAAAGAACAGTATGGACTTCTGATGAATGACTTTCAAATCAAAGTTGAAATGACACTATACCATACCGTAGTTTTCATTTTATATCCATGTTATACACATATCCGCCCTTACCATAACCGATTCATTTTATGGTATGGTGTGATCATATCTGCGCAATTTCGATGCTAAATTGCGTACAAACTTTAAAATTTCGAAATTCACAGAATAGTTGATATCAAATTTCATTTCCTCGAAATGAATAAATATATAAGCTAAAAATCGCCGAAAAGTGCTTCTAGAGGCCAGAAAAGCTAGAATAGAAAATGATCTCAAATTGAGCTCAGAATCGCCGAGAAGTTCTTCTAAAAACCAGAAAAGGCCAAAATAGGAAAAAGCCAAAACAGGCTTTTAAAAGGCCAGAATAGAAAATTATCCCATATAAGCTCAGAATCGCCGAAAAGTGTTTTTAAAGGCTAGAAAAGGCCAAAATAGAAATGATCCCAAGTTAAGCTCAGAATTGCCGAAAAGTGTTTTTAATAGCCAGAAAAGACCAAATTAGGAAACGATCCAAAATAGAGCTCAGAATCGCCGATAAGTGCATCTAAACGGCCAGGAAAGGCCAAAATAGGAAAAGCCAAAGCAGGCTTTTTAAAGGCCAGCATAGAAAATTATCCCAAATAGGCTCAGAATCGCCGAAAAGTGTTTTTAAAGGCCAAAACAGAAATGATCCCAAATTAAGCTAAGAATCGCAGAAAAGTGTTTTTTAAAGCCAGAAAAGGCCAAATTAGGAAATGATCCAAAATAGAGCTCAGAATCCCGAAAAGTGATGCTAAACGGCCAGAAAAGGCCAAAATAGGAAAAAGCCAAAACATGCTTTTAAAAGGCCAGAAAAGGTCAGAACAGAAAATTATCCCAGATTAGGCTCAGAATCGCCGAAAAGTGTTTTTAAAAGCCAGAAAAGGCCAAAATAGGAAATGATCCTAAATTGAGCTCAGAATCACCGAAGTGTTTTTAAAGGCCAGAAAATGCCAAAATAGAAAGGATCTCAAATTAAGCTCAGAATCGTCGAAAAGTGCTTTTAAAGACCAGAAAAGGCTAATTTAGAATTAAAATGATCCCAAATTGAGCACAGAATCGCCGACAACTGTTTTTAAAGGCCAGAAACGGCCTAATTACGAAATGATCCCAAATTGAGTTCAGAATTGCAGAAAAGTACTTCTAAAGGCCATAAAAGGCCAAAGAAGGAATGATCCCAAATTGATCTCAGAATCTCCGAAAAGTTCTTTCAAAGGCCAAAATGGAAAATGCTCCTAAATTGTGCTCAGAATCGCCGAAAAGTGCTTCTAAAGGTCAGAAAAGGCTAAAATAGAAAATGATCCCAAATTGAGCTCACAGCACTTTGTCTGAAAATTGTATTGATGAAAAAACATTAAAAGTGAAGATAGTAGACTCTCCATTTTACCAACTTTTCTGTCTAAGCCAATTAATTCATAAAAATTATTATCATTTTTAGATTCCAGTAAGAGTAAGAAAGAGAGGAAAAGAAAAACAAAGAACGAATGGAAGATAGGAGAAAAAGAGGCGTGTTTCTTTTGCTGATTTGCATCTTGAGTTTAATAATATTTTTTCAGCGCTAAAAACCCTAATGAATCATCCCTGGCATCGATAAAAGTAAGTTATGGTTTCACGTGATCTTTTTCGTCAAACTGCACACTTTCCGGATGACATCAGTAAGAAACCCCGCGGGGCTGGAAAGACGCAAATGGACATCGGCCGGCGTACGCGACTAACTCATTGAGTATCTACCTTTTTTCGTGCGACGCTGAATAAGAGGTATTTTACCGGTTACACCGTTTACGTCAAGCCGAGCCGCGAGGAATTCGATGCACGTAGAGCACCGGGTTTCTCCTACGGGTCGACATATCAACCTCTTCCGGCCCTGTCCGGCGGGTTGGAGACACTGAAGATTGCAGCTGTTATTTCCCGAGATTAAAGTTATTTTTATTAGTTTCTGAAAACCATCGACGCTGTTGAGGTGTTTTGATTTTGCCAACTGCCAGCAGTTTGTACAGGATACGGGCCTCTATCAACGCAGATGTTGGCTTGGACACGGACGTTCCTAGGATTCAACATTGTCGTTAAGTGGTGTTGCCAATGTGTACCGCTTTTCCTTCTGTGACTAGCGATGAGTCAGGTCCGCTCGGTTGGAAAAAGCGGCTGTTTTAAAACACAGTTAAAAAGGAGTAGATCATTCGGAAAATTTTTATGGGTCTTATTTATATCCCGCCGATTTTTGGTTCGAGAAAAAAGGTCGATCACATAGAAAGCGATGAAATGGATATCCGTTGAAATGATATTGCGCACGCGTCCATTTATGAGATTATAGTCAACGAAAGTTAATTTTGAGGAGAGCGTTTTTGTTTTCTGCTGAAATTGGTATTTAAGAGAAATTTTCATTGAAAACCTCAATGAAAAATCGTTCGAAATATTATACCACGAGTCGGATTATTCATCCTCGTAGCCACTGCCAACAGTGGTGAATGGTCTAACTTCAATTGATTTCCGAGAGCGTTTTTCATCTGCCATTTTCTGTCGCGTGAACAGCGTTGGCACCTGGATGACTCTGAGGTTGTCCGTGTGAGCCGAACACGACACAGGAACACAACACCGCGCAATTTGGCAATCGTTTTGTAGTAATGTAATTTTGTTTTTATTTTACCGGTGTCGTCGTCGAACATCTCGGTAAACCGTTTCGGAGTGGGTTGAGTCACCAGAATATTTTTTTTTCTGGAGGTTGAAAATGCCTCCAATGCTGACCATGACAATTCCTTTATTTTCCATGCATAAATTTTTATTTCATCATCCATCATTCAAATGGGCACCTAAAAGGATTTTCTAGCGCCACTTGCCCATCACTCAGTGTCTTTCTTCATCAAAGGAATTTTATAGAGACTAAAAAACACACAAATTAGCTCTGTATTTCTTTCGGCGAGCGAATACAAGGAGGACCAGCAACAGCAACAGACTATGTCGCAAGACACCTGTTTTCTTGATTAAAAATAAAATCCGGCGGCTGATTTGTGTTTCGTTGCTTCTTCTTGGACCAAATCTTGCCGGGTTCCGCTCGGTCGCAACTGGATACCCAAGCGTGTTCGTGATCTGCTCGTAAAGCAAGCGAATAAATGTGTCAAAGTGGGGCCCAGATTTGCTTCAGTTCTAGAAAAAGCGCGATATATTTCATTGATGCATCAGTGCTGCGTCCCATGAACTAGCGTCGCTTGTGAGCGTCATAAATCCCGTGCAAAACGTATCTCGTGGACAGTTTTTAGTTCTTTCCCTTTGCGAGCTGTATACGCCACTTTCTCCGACACGGACGTACGCAGGTTGCCTCGTTGCCACGAATAGTTTTGTTTTTATTTTCGAACAGCTGTAGAATGATTATTAGGATATGATACAAATGGAGCAAATTGTTGTTCCCCTTAAAAAAATTTTCGAACCAAATGCACAGTTTTAGTAATTGTGCGAAATAAATGATATGATCATACATCAGGTGTTCGTGGAGTCCATATCACATAAATGTGGAAGGTGGAAATATCATATCCACTTTAAAATCTTTTTGACTCCTCAGAAGTGTTAAATGATATGTGCTTCTACAATTTTGTATTAAAATTTGTTAACCGTTCGATTTTTTGTACTTCAAATGGAAGCTTTATCATTCCTCTTCAAAACGACGTGCTGTTTATAGGGGATTATAGAAAAATTCAAGAGAAATACAGTTTATTTCTTTTGGTGCCCGAGGGGTCCATTAATATGAACTAACGACAGTGGTTTTTTCATTTCTGACTATTTTTAATCATTTAGACACAAAAGTATCCTTTTGAATGACGTCCCCAACAAAAACGGCTTCAGTAAAACTGATCTTTTTTTTTCTTTTCTTTTCTTCTGTTTATTTTCTCTCTTTTACTTAGGCGCTCACCCGTTAACTTCAATTTTGCACGCAGAATACCAATTTGCGATTTCAAGGTTGGAAGAACTTTTCACAACTGTCCAGATACCGCAAGTCGCCTTCTTGGATATCAAACGGAAGTCAGGCATCAATTTTCAGTTTCTGTTCTTGGCCCGGTTCTGGAGATGTCAAAATTGAGGAGTTTTTTCACATTTCTCTTAGTTATATAAAGCTTTGTAGCAACGGGCAGTCGCCACAACGATTTCAAAACGGCGTCAAACAACAGTTTTGCATTTCATAGGGTCATGTTGTTGCCTTGCATTCTGAAGGTTGCCAGTTTGTATTCCAAAATGATATCAGCCATTGCAATTTGATCTCTGAATAGCCGGAGCGGGTGGCTTAATTATGAAATGCGGAGCTTCCACAATTACCGTTTTTAAAGCGATGGCATCAATCATGGCGCACTTAGAAATTGAGAAAACAAGCACTTCCATAAAAAACGATTACCTGACACACAATCAGACATTTTAAAACAACTAAAAGTATAGGGATTGTTCTACTCAGTATTTGGCCGTTTCCTTTTATTTACTGCAGCGCCTTTAATTGTCTAATTTCGTCAGGATTGGTACACGAGTTGAAAAGTTAAAACAAGCAAGTACAAACTGTTAAAGAAGAGGCGGAAGTTAGTAAAGTCGGAAACTCGCTTGAAAGATTTATTATCCCATATATCGAGGAAAGTACAAAAAATAAAGCAAGATGCCAGAAAACATTACTACAAGGACATGTTCAAAAATGGGAACCAGAAGGAAATGTGGAACAATCTGAAAATAATATTAGAAAGGAACAGGAACACAGTATGTATAACAAAACTAGCTATAAACGTACAAGTAATCTACGATTTCTTCGGGACAATCGGACCCCAGCTAGCCCTTTTTTATTAGCAGCAGTATGAACGCAAATAAATTCGGCACTTTGACGCGTCTTCGACCTACTACCGAAAATAAAGTGATAGTGAAGATTAAAGATTTAAAAACAAAAAAAGTGCACGACCTGACGCTATACCTGCAGTCTTCATCAAGGACCATCATCGGTTCTTTGCTCCACTGTTACGTGATGTTTTTATCTATGATTCAGAATTTCTGAGAGTTGCTCGAGTTATACCCATTCACAAGTCTGGAGATAAAACAAATGTGAACAACTACCGGCCGATCTCAATTCTTCCAATATTGAACAAACTTTTGGAAAAATTGCTGGTCTCCTTCGAGCACACTACCGGCAGTATAGAGCTAGTCAATGAAATTTATGGTGCTCACGACTCCCGGAAATAGTCGGCGTTTTGTTTTTGGATCTGAAAAAGGCCTTCGACACGATAAACCATGACATCCTTCTCTAAAAATTAGAGTTTTATGGAATTCGGGGCATCGCTAACACTCTTATAAGAAGTTACCTAACCAACCGATCGCAATATGTAGTGATAAACGGTAGCAAAAGCAATAACCAAACCATGGCAGTTGGAGTTCCACAAGGAAGTAATCTAGGTCCGCTTCTCTTCTTGACCTATATCTATGATCTATCCAAACTAAAGCTGTTTGGAAAACCACGGTTGTTCGCAGATGATACCTCTTTGTCATACGTGTCCTCAAATCCCGACCAAATCGTACATCATATGTCAAGTGATTTAAAAATACTTTAGAAATTCATTGCTAAAACCTCCTCTCTCTGAATCTTAATAAACTAAATACATGATATTTCATCAGCCCTATCATAATGTTCCTTCACATGCAGAACTTGTTGTAAATTCAACACGAGTCGAAAGTGTAGAGTCTTTCAAATACCTGGAACTAATATTTGATTCCAATCTGAACTGGAACAATCACATCAAGAAACTTTTAACGGGATATCAGTTCAACTTGTGGCTTACTTTGAAAATTGACAAAGATCATTCCCATTAAGCAACTTCTCACTTTCTACCATGCCTTCATCCACGCCAAATTAAGCTATATGGTATCTGTCTGGGGTGCCGCAGGGAAGACCAAGCTAAGATGCTTACAATCCCTGCAGAACCGTTGCTTAAAAGCTGTTTATCGAAAACCACGCCTGTTTTCCACACTTGAGCTAGTCCGTCAAGCAGAGGCATCAATCTTGCCAATAACGGCACTCAGAGAACTGCAAAGCCTGGTACAAATACAGAATCTGCGGTATAACTCTCTGGCGCATCGTTTCCTTCAATGTCGCACACATATTCTACCCATTCATACGACCACGGACTGAATATGGTGAAAAAGGCCTTTGAATATTATATTAGGCAGCACAACGATCCACCTGTTTCTTTAAGAAACATCCGTAACATCGCAAACCTTAAAGATAAACTTATACAACACATTAGAGCTAAGCTCAGTAGCTATCTAAACTAATGTTGAATGAGTAACGTCGTGCCGTGAACATAAGAACCCCCTTCAAAGAAGACATCTTCACTGGGGGTGCATTCGTTCACTAAATCCCATCTTTCAATACTTGAAATCAATTGCTTCTGTTTCGTCACTTGACCCCTGGAGGCTGCACGATTGCACTACCAATGAAACGCCTCGTGGACTACCGATAGGTGCAACGATATTTTTGCCCAGTTGCTCCATGATCGATTGCAGAGCCTCGGTGTTGTTACCGCCCGTTTTTCCCTTGTGGCCGACCACCTCTGAAATCGGCACTATCTATGCCTTTTGGAGAATCGAACTTGCCCTGGCCCGGCGACTGTCCGTGATTGAAACACTTTCTGGGTATTAGCTATTATTTTTATAAATAAACGTAATAAAGGTTGAGTACAACGGTTGTATTTTGATGGACGATAAAACATAAGTCAAAATGGACTTTGGACAAATCTTGGGTAGGAAATTCTATCTTACAAACCGTAAGGTGAATGCTACAGGTAGGTTTCGCGGATAAATTCGCCGTAAGTCGATAATTTGGCAAGCCATCTGTAGCTGTGGAAAGAAGACAAAAGTTTTTATCACTGCAGCAACCATAAATGGACAAGTTTACAAGAAGAAGTGTCTTCAGAAGATAGTGTCGCCGTTCATCCAGTCACACAAAGGCCCCGTGAAGTTCAGGCCCGATCTAGCTAGCTGCCACTACGCCCGGGTACGAGCAATATAGTATTGATGTTATCGAAAATGGATTAATCCACTAAACTGTTCACAGTTTCATACCATCGAAAGATATTGGACAATACTCAAGCGCAAATTTAAGAAGCGTGGCAAATCAATCAAAACATTGTCTGATATGGCGAATTAAAAAAAAACTCCTCTTCGTTAAAGTATCAATAAATCGAACAAGAAGCTTTCTTCTTCTTCTTTCTTTCTTTGTTGCCTAACGGACCGTTAACCGGTCTAGGGCCGAACGAATTAGAGATGTCCAGCTTCTTCTGTGTTGCGTAGCCGCTCTCCAGTCTCCTCGTACACCAGCAGATCGTGCATTTTCTTCCACCGCGCACATCCACCGGGTGCGAGGCCTACGACGGAGTCGACGGCTTCTTCCTGGTTCTCTACTGAAGATAGTTTTGGCGGCTCTCTAGTCAGGCATCCTGGCTACATGTCCAGCCCACTGAAGCCTGCCCCGCTGTATTACCTTCACTATATTAGCATGTTTGTATCCTGGTACAACTCGTGATTCATGCGTCTGCGCCACACTCCATCTTCTAGTTTACCGCCAAGTATCGATCGCAGAACTTTACGCTCAAAAACTCCGAGCTCTCGTCGATCAGCTTCCTTCAGCGTCCATGCTTCATGTCCGTAAAGGGCCACCGGGAGTGTCAGCGTTCTATACAGCGCTAGTTTTGTGCGAGTTTGCAAACTAGGGGACCTTAGCTAGTTACGCAGTCCGTAGAAAGCCCTGTTCGCAGCTGCAACTTGTCGTTTCACTCCACGACTCATATAGGTGTCACATGTCACAAGCGTACCAAGATAAACGAAATCGTCAACCACTTCAAATCGTTCCCCATCTATCTTCACCTCAGCACCAACACCACGGGGACTCCCACGCTCTCTGCCAGCTACCATGTACTTCGTTTTGGCAGAGTTGATGACAAGTCCCAATCTCGCTGCTTCCTTCTTAAAAGGTACGAAGGCCTCCTCCACGGCCTTACGGTTGATACCGATGATATCAATGTCGTCCGCAAAGTCAAGAAGCATGTGAGATTTCGTGATGATCGTACCGTTTCTTTCCACTTTTGCTTTTCGTACTGCACCCTCAAGAGCGATGTTAAACAGTAAGTTGGAGAGCGCATCCCCCTGCTTCAGTCCATCCAACGTTACGAACGCGGCTGATGTCTCGCCAGCTAACCGATCCCTCCAGTGTCATACGACTCAGCTTAATTAGTTTCGTAGGGAAACCGTGCTCCAGCATGATCTGCCACAGCTCGTTTCTTTTCACTGAGTCGTATGCCGCCCTGAAGTTTACAAACAGATGGTGAGTCGGTAAGTTGTACTCCCGGAACTTATCGAGGATCTGTTGCAGGGTGAAGATTTGATCCGTCGTGGAACGCCCCTGTCGAAAACCAGCCTGATATTCGCCAACAAAGAATTCCGTTAACGGTCTCAATCTGAACAACAGGATACGGGAGAGCACTTTATATGCGGAGTTGAGCAACGTTATGCCTCGATAGTTGCCACAATCCAATCGATGGCCCTTCTTATAGATAGGACATATGAGGTCTTCCAACCAGTCGTTCGGCATTTGTTCATCCGCCCAGATCCTTAGTATCATCTAGTGGATCGCATAGTAGAGCCGCTCGCTTCCCGCTTTGAGAAGTTCGGCCGGAATACCGTCCTTCCCAGCGGCATTGCCATTTTTTCAGCTCACTAATCGCCCTTTTCACGCTGTCTTACACGCGTCGTACCTACCACCTCTCTTGCAGTAGTTTCGATGGCGCCGTGGATACTGCTCCACAGCCCATTTAAGTATTCCACTCCTTCCTCCTGCTGTTCTGCGATCCGTTGATCCAGCTCTCTGGCATATTCTGCTGCCACGCCATCAGCTTTCAACCGCTGGATGTTGTAACGCGTCATCCTCTCTGTGCGAGAATTCAGCACGTTCGACAACCGTGCACGGATCTCACAAACGACGAGATAATGGACAAAGTCAATGTTTGGTCCCCGAAAAGACCTAACATCAGTAACATCCGGAAAATGCCAACCGTCTATCAGTACGTTATCGATTTGGGAGCAGGCTTCTCCATTTGGATGCCTCCAGGTGTGTTTCCGAATACTCAAACGTGGAAAATGGGAACTACATATGGCCATTCCATATGCAGGCCACGGCAAAATTTATCAGCCTCAGGCCGTTTTCATTGGTTGACCGGTGGAGACTATGCCTTCCAATGACCGGACGGAAGAATTCCTTCCTCCCAACCTGTGCGTTTGCGTCTCCGATGACGACTTTTACGTCGTGTCTTGGGCATTCGTCATAGATTCGCTCAAGCTTGTCATAGAACTCATCTTTGACTTCATCGGATTTGTCGTTTGTCGGTGCGTAAGTGTTGATTAAACTGTAGTTGAAGAGTTTGCCCTTAATCTTCAACACGCATATACGGTCATCTACGGACCTCCACCAGATGACTCTTGTTTTCTGATTTCCCAGTACTACGAAACCGACGCCCCGTTCCGCTGCTTTACCGCCACTGTAGTAGATGTGGTACTTGAAAGAAGTGCGTGCAATAGGGTCTACTGCACGGAATTCCCTTTCTCCGGAATTTGGCCACCGAACCTCCTGAATCGCTGCGATTTTGACTCCCAGTCACTGTAGTTCTCGAGCAAGCAAGCCAGCTCGCGCCGGTTCATTGAGAGATCGGACGTTTCAAGTACCCAATTTCCAATCGTTTACCTTAATCTTTTTCGTGTTCGTAGCCTAGGTCGTTGCCGATTGATCCGTTCCGTATTTCTAAATTTGTTGTTCGTGGTTGAAGAAAGGTTTCGGTATGTAACCTTACCACGGTCGCGAAACCTTATCTTAGGTGTAGCTGGCAGGATACAGCATTCCATAATTCAGCCGCCCGCTCCGGGCCAGACGCTGTTGTATGCCGCCCCTAATATGGGACAAAGCCGCGTACGACCCCCTTCCCAGTCAGCATACGATCATAGTTTCCACCCGGGGTTGGTTACCCGATCTCCGCTAGGGTTCCTCGTATCCCGGTCGGCACCTCGTGGAGGTTGGGATAGAAGTTGCTGGACAGAGGTGAATGACCACATTAGGGTCTCAAGTTACACGTGTCCAACCATTTGCCAACCACACAGTGGATTCACTGCCGTCAAATTTCATATATGTATGCGTTATCGTAGATCAGCTCTGGTCCATGACATTTGTTGGTCCAACGTCCAAGACGATAAACAATAATGGAAAAAAAATCACTACACAACGCTGTATTCATAAAAGTTTTCCGCGATTTCTCGAGTTTTGACAAAAAAAAAAACGTTCCAGTTCTATAATATTTCACATCGATCAATTGTATGACCAAAAAGAACATAAACCAAAACAAACAGACGCCATGTTGCCAATTATATTGGTTACATGCTCGGAAATAATAACTCTCAAATGAGTAACATTTGACGCATTTTCGTAAAAAGTGGAACAACTCTTAACAAAGCCGACAAAGTCGGACTGCTGAGCAACCTGTTCAAGTATGGTAAAGAGGCGCTGGCTAGGGCGTTGCACTGGGTCTTTTACTGGTTTGGGAGAAGGGAAAACTTCCTGACAAGTGGATGGAGGGAGTCGTCTGCCCCATCTATAGAAAAAGCGACAAACTGGAGTGCCGCAATCACCGCGGCTTCCTGCTTATCAATGACGCCCACAAAATACTCTCGAAGATTCTGTTCCATCGTCTATCACCTTTACCCAGAAGGTTCGTGGGCGAGTATCAAGCGGGTTTCACCACAGATCTTTTCAAATCGAGATATCGTACAGAAATTCCACGAATACAACGTGCCATCACATCACATCTTCATTGACTTCTCGGCGGTCTTGATACTACAGTCGATCGAGAACAGCGATGGCAGATCATGCACAACAATGGATTCCAGGATTAACTGACGCAATTCAGCAAGGTCATCGTGATGCAAGTGATGTACTACCTGCGTGTTCAAAGAATACTCTCTAGTCTCTTCGAATCGTGTGGAGGGTTAAGACAAGGTGATGGACCTGTTTGCTGTTCAACATCTCCCGTGACGGTGTGATCCGGAGTACGGCCATCAACACGAGGGGCACGATTTTCTCAATGGTGACAAAAACACTAGCAAGAAGATCCAGAGACGCATTCAGGCTGGAAATCGTGCCTACTTTTCACTTCGGTAAACACTTCAACCAAATCGAGTGCGACGGCGCACGAAGTTGAGGCTGTACAAAATCCTCATACATAATAGTCCTCTATGGAATAGAGTCATCTCACACACTAGCGGAGGAGGACTTGAACATCCTTTGAGTTTCCGAACGGAAGGTACTGCGAACTATCTATGATGGAGTATGGAGATGGAGTATGGCGGATATGGGCCATGAACTGGGCCGGTCACGTCGTGAGAATGTCGGACGACATCGATTCTCTTCACTAACCCTTCGGACACCAGGAATAGGGGGCGCAGTGTGAGAATCTAGCTCGACCACATCGAAGAAGATTTGCGGGTGATTAGATGATGAGGCACAAGCTGGCGAAAGAACCGAGCAACATGGCGACAACTTCTGGACACAGTACGAGCCACCACAGCTCTCGTCTGACTGGTAATCTAAGGTAAGTTAAGGTAAAATTAGATTGAAACAACGTTGTTTTCGGATGTAAACTCAGCCCAAATGGATCGAAACTGAAAACACAAAAAAAAAAAACTATCTCACCGATTCTGTGAAGAGAAAAGTAATCCCCGGGAAGATATATCACACTACACCATGTTGAACTGCCATCACAGAAGTACGCTAAACCAGGATTGAGATTTTTTAATATAGGGTATCGGCTCTATTATCGTCAGCTTTTTCCAATTATCGTCCGGGGGGTCAATGAAGTTATATAGAACTAATCTGATGCGTGAAGATGCTTTGCATTATGAAAAACCTTGCAAGAAATTTACGCTCTAGGACATCATTTAGAGCCGATACCCTAGTTGAGTGTCGGGGATTCTTTCATATTTTCGATGATATCAACCGATGGCGGTGCTAAATACTGAATTGTGAATTTTTCAATCAAATTGACTCTCGATTTTTTCGTGGACTTGCAGGATGCATAGTTGCTTAATTTCGCATTTGTTCGATAGTAATCCGGTTACTTTTCGTCAGACTTCATTTAACGGAATATTATTCATAAGTGCTTTACAAAACTCACCTCAGTCGGACCGTTTCAACACACGAAACGTGTGATTAATGGACTTTACGTGTGCCAGGAGAGCATGAAGTAATGAAAACCTGTCGCGAGAGCGCAGTTCATCCCTCTAATTTGTGAGAGCTTGAGTATTACACAGTGATTGCCGACTTCTTCAAGGGTAATTGAAGCGTGCCAATCTGAACCTTCTATAACCGAATTTGAGGTGGTTTGATTTTTGAATTATGAGTTAAAATGCAGTAAACTAAATTAGTATGTTCTTTTTCATTGTAATTCTTCCCTAATTCACCCAATATTCCATACAGTTATTTGTTCAAGGTGGTACAACTGTTCACATGAAACTGCAAATAATATCTTGAGACTGAGAACATCGGAAGACATTTGGCGAGGAATTTGAAATGAGTTCTTACTAATCCACATTGATCAATTGTATGTATCAAACATCATCGGACAAGCAGCGTTGATCCCCGCCCTGTCCGGAGTGTTCATATTCCGTTGGTAAAAAGTCTATTTTTGTCTAGCGGCGGGGCAGTAGCCGGAATTGTTTATTGGAAACGACAAGAACACATGTCCACTCACTAAACATTTATTTCCATGGATCGAGCAAAGCCGAGCGCACGCGCGCGCAAAAATCATCCGTAGGATTCCGGCGAAGTGGTGCTGCAAGCGGTGCGCTACCGATCAATCTTGGCGACATCCGATCCGGTGAAGTATTCGCGGGAACTAAAAATTTGTGCTATTTTTAGCTTTTGGCTGTTATTGTTGAGAGTATATCAAAACTTTGCGTATGTGTGTCAAGGGAAGCATGTTGGTGAGGAGAAAATGAGTCAGTGGCACGTGGAGCCATGTCAAAGTTCAACATCTTGCCATTGAACTGGACATTCTATGTGGACTGTGATAAATTATTGTACTCTTACCCTTCTCTCTAGCAGTATAAAGAAAAAGTTAGTGAGAGGAAAAAAAAGTTAACGTCCTAGCAACAGACTACATTTTTTCCAACGAATAATAATAGTCTACCATCAAGTTTTTTTTCTCTTTTTTGATTTGAGCTGAAACGTTGTTTTCGCGATTTTATTGGCATTTTTGTCGTGACTGGTTGAGTTTTCATGTGTCTTTTTATATTTTGTTTAATTTTTCTGGTAACAGTGATGTAATTTATACGCGAAATATATTTAAATTCAGGAGCAGCCGCGAATCTTTCGTGGTGAATGTTACAGAATAATTCTCCAGTGTGCCAGCCGCAATGCAGTTTGGTGGGGCGAACGCATTGCAAAGACTGTGTTGGGTAGACAGAAGCGTTGAAAATATCTCCCGGATGCGGTTTACGGTTGAAGACGATGGAGGCGGATGGTCCCCAGTTTGGCGTAACTGTTCTAGTGTCGGGGATTGTCACCGCACGGGATCGTTATTTTTAGCTTCCGATGCAGAATGGTTTACTAATGGTTTCCTAGAGCATGAGTTGACTTCTTTCGAACTATAACACATTAAGATTGCGACATTCGAGAGTCACCCGTCTGCTGGTAGTAGAACTCATCTTGGAGCATAATTTCACACGGAAGCAGACCGGTTTGATAGGCACAGAAACACGCTCGATTAAGCGGCTGGGAGCGAAATACTAGCTGTGAATGAGACTCACTCTGGCCATTGGATGGATAATAGGGTGCAAGAAATTAGACCATTCAATAAATGACTAGATTTTGAGTATTTATGAGACGATTCATACGCTGAGTTGTTGATTTGAAGGAAAGTTGCGTAGGCCGCCAGATTTTGGGTGCCACTCGTATGGAGATTTGAATGTCAGAATGTGAAAGCGACTGAAAATGTTTCTATACTTAGCTTTATAATCACATATCTACACATGCTTTTCGTACAGTGTTTGTGTCATCCAGAATTTTGATCAAAAGCTAACATTACATTATCAGACTAGTTTCATTCATTTGAAATGGTGATCCTCATTTGTTCGGAAAACTAGTACGTTTCTCATACAGTTGAAATCGATGTCGATGTTCATCCTACCAGATGAAACATAAGTTGTACTGCACGATTATATGCTTAAGTTTAAATTACTTATAGCTAGAATTTCCAGTTTCGATAGTTTTGGTTGGGTTTGATGAGTTCAGCAATTTTCATAAGACATAAAATAGTATTTTGTCACCTCTTGAATAATTTACATATTCCGAAAAACATAATATTTCAAACGGCCATAGGATAACTTTCCACTTTACAGCATTCGAATCACAGAACATTCAATGACCACGAAATTCACTAGTGAGGGATTTGTTAGTAAGACCTCTCATTTCACACTTGTTTTATTCGAATTGATTGTCAAATATTCGAGATAGCAGAGCTTCACATTTCACAGTTTTATTTATAAAGTTTTGACTAGAAGTGAACTCCAAAAGCGACCTATGGAGCAACTGAACTGCTCTATCAACTCATGTCAATTATTGAGCTCGAGCGTTGTCTTGCAGTAGAGTAATTTTTTGTGCTTCTATTCGTATTGGGGCCGTTTTGTACGCAGTGCTCGGCTAATATGTAACAATTGAAGAAATAAATAGATAACACCGATCTGATCACACCAAATACCCTTCGCAGTGTGACCGCGTCAACGACGTAGAAGCATAATCGGACGGTCCCCATGGCTTTCTTTTCTATTTTTCGTCAACCGTCACGATGTGATAAAGAAAACCTTTCCTTTTTGTCAACGACGCTCAACGTTCTTTTGATTCAACTGAGAGAAAATCATTCCCAAAGCCCTCTTGCAAGTTCATTAAGCATACAATGTGTGCAGTAGGGAAAGCGAAAAATAAGCGAACTGGAAATATGATACAGATTGCAATCCCTTGGGAATGCATCGGCGGGTAACTCATGATACCAAAGCAAGCTGCTCCTGGCTTTGGAATAGATCCTCATCGAGACAATCCTCCAAAACAGCACACAATTGTCCAGTGAGGCAAAAAGTGGATCTTAATCTCATAGCGCCGTTAACCTTCATCGTAGCTTATTAGTGTTTTCGGAACAATTGTTTGGATGAATGACGCATAATCGCAAATTGTTAAATATTATGAAAAGTTTACTATACTAAAAATAAAAATAAAACTACCTTTCTTGTGGTAGGAGATAGAGGAATGATTTATCCAGGAAAGTTGTAGAAGATTCAACAATATGAAACTTTGTTGAACAAATGAAAATCCTATCTTCATTTGGTACAAAGTTGAAATTTAGTTTTTTGTACTTAACTTCTGTTAGTTGCATTTTCCACAAAAGTGTTGTTCGGTGAAATTGTTAGAGCATACAAAACACACATTTTCGCCAAAGACTACCCGAAAAAAATAACTTCAAAACAACCTTAAAAGTTACTGTAATTGTACATAGTTGTACCATGATTTAACTATGTTTTTCATTGTAAATACATCAATTTTACATAAAATATCATTGTCCAAAACAATAAAAAACATGGTTTTTGCCATTTTTACCAAGAAAAAGGGGGGTTGTTATGTATCTTAACAGCATTTTTTTAGGAATTTTTCCCATACATTTAGAAGTCACTGACAATGTTTTTCATGGTAAAATTACTGTCGGTGGAAAATTCAACAACATAAAACATTTAAAAACATGGTAATGACAAAAATCGTTTGCAGGTTTACAGTATAAATATAATGTTTTTTTTTTATGGTTACAATAAAAAACATTGTCCATATACTGTTATCACCGCAAAATACATCGTAAATTTTTTTTCGGGTATACATCTCCAAGACTTTTCCTTACAAATTCTTCTAGAACGTATAGGTTAAAAAGGGGCAAGTGGAATCATGATGTCATACTTTGTCTTGAAGTTAAGCTGAATTACTATAAATTCCTGTAGGTTCCATTTATTTTAACCCACTCAAATTAAAGTACGGCGAGCGTATGTATGTTCATATATTAAAAATACTAACTTTTCTGTGGTGAGAGATAGATGAATGGTTTATTTGGAAAAGTTGTAGAACGTACAAAAATATTAAACTCTGCTGAACGAACAAAATTCCTATCTTCATTGGTTACAGAGTTACAGAGTATTTTGAATAACAGTTACTTGAAAGTTAGTTTTTTGTACTGAACTTTTATTAGAGACATTTTACAAGAAAACGTATTTGTAACAGTTGTACAGGAGTTTATAGCTTAACTTCAAGAAACAGTATAGACATCATGATTCCACTTGTCCCTTTTTAACCTATCTTGATCTAATCTAATTTATTCTTGAAGTTATCGAAAAATTAAACTAAATGATGATATAACTGTGTAAAGAAATGTCTTAGAGATGTATGGTCTTAGGCAAAAATATGTGTTTCATGTGCTCTAACAATCCCACTGTACATTTTTTTCGTGTAAAATGCAACTAACAAAGTTAAGTACAAAAAAATAAATTTCAAGTATGTTCTGCATAATATACTTTATAACTTTGTACCGAATGAAGATAGGATTTGCATTTGTTCAACAAAGTTTCATATTGTTGAATCTTCTACAACTTTCTTGAATAAACAATTCCTCAATCTCCTAACACAAAAAAGTTAGTTTTTTTCATTTTTAGTATAGTATAGTAGTCATAATTTTTGACAATTTCCGATTATGTGGGTAGTTCGTACAAACAATTGTTCCGAAGGCACTATTAGGCTAGGATGAAGGTGAAAGGCGATATGGAATTGAGTTTCACTTTTTGCCTTATTGGACCACTGTGCAGCGCACACTGCTTCCAAAGCTGCAAAAACGTGGTCGAAATTATTTCGACCCAAAAACATTGAGTCTAGAGCCGTAACGTCTTCAGCAAAGTTGTTCGAAAAACGAATTTACTTTTCTTATTTTGGAATATAAAAATCCACTTTGCTCAGCAAAGTTGTAGCAAATTTTAAAAGAAACAACTTTGTTGAAGACATTATACTTCTAAGGCGTCGTACACAAATTACGTAACGCATGAAGGGGGGGAGGAGGGGAGTTGAATCTGCGTTACTTATTGTTACGTAGGGGGGAGGGGGGTAGCAGAGACAGTTACGTTACTGTGATGTTTGCTCGAAATTGAAAATTTCGGAGGGAAGTCAGACTGATCAGCGTTACGTAGTTTTAGGTGGGAGGGAGTCATGTCGAACGTTACCTATCGTTACATAGAGGGGGACTGAAATCTAGTTTTTTAGCGTTACGTAATTTGTGTACGACGCCTAACTATCTATTTAAATGAACTTTTGTGGAATTTTCCATAGATTACTACTGAAAAACTTTATTATTATTTAAATTTCTTTGGTGATTTTCTATATTTTTGAATGTTCTACAAAATTGTTTGCTACAACGGAACAAATAATATCTTTAAAGGAAGTTTATTTTTGTCTCACATATATTTTTGGTTGTTGACGATTTTTACTAGAATAAAGCGCTTGTTTACATTAATTACTCTTAACTAAAAAATGATGATTTTGGAGTCGTAATGTCTTCAGTAAAGTTGTTTTATTAATTATTCTCCATTTTGAGGAAGTTAGGATTTTGTGATTAATATACCTAAAGTGAGAAATGAGTTTTATTTTTCTCAGTTTTGCATATAAAAATTCGCTTTGCTGAGTAAAGTTTTAGCACATTTTATAAGAAACAATTTTGTCCAAGACACAATACTTGTATCTGTTAATTTGAATGAACTATTGTGAAGTTTTCTCTAGAATGCCCCTCAAAATAATTTTTTAATGAAACTTTTAATAGTGATATTCTAAAAATGTTCAATGCTCTACAATGTTGTTAATAAAACACACATATTCACCGAAAAATGTTTATTTATATCTCTTAAGTTTATTTGATTATTAAAGAACTATTTGACCCGTAGTGGCTAGCCACTTTCAAATGCATTTTGGACTATTAAGAGTTGGTATTTAATATCAAATAATGAATTATTATATAAAATATCGAGTTGAAGTTCACGATGTAACTATGACACTATCGAAAATTCGATGCGGATGTCCAACGCTGGTGTAAAACTTAATAAATTATCTGAACTGCGATTATTCCTCCGTTCAGTAAATCATGAAAACGCTTGGATTGTTTGCTTACTTGGAAACGAATTTACATCTCGTTTCTTATACGGATCCACTGCACAGCTTTTTCTCCAATACCTAAGGGGCCATCCACATTCCAAGTGGACAGATTTTTGTCGATTTTGGCCCCCTCCCCCTCCGTGGACAACTGCCCATATAAATTCTCTAAAAAATTTGTATGGACCGTGGACATTATACAAAAATGTCCACGTGGAATATGGATGGCCCCTCAAGAGTTTTCTCCATTATTTCTTTTTTTTTGAAAAATTATTTTCTAAATTTTTTTTTTAATTTCATAACTTGAATAATAGTTGATTTTCTCAATTGTTTGATAGTCTAATTAAACTAAACTTACAAAATAAGTAAAAATGAATGTGATTGAAAAAAAAAACAATATACAAAAGCCTGCTTATGAAAAAAATTGGATTGTTGAAGAGTCTCTGCAATTTGTTAATAGTCATAGCAAAGCTTGGAATAACTGAGTACTGTTCTCTTTTAATCATTGATGGGTAGTTCAAATTACTCTCTAATACTCCGCTATAACTTCACACATGATAAATGACGCTCATGAAACATCTGTCATCTACGTTCCATCACAAAAACCTTTTCTAGTGTTTTATAACAACATTATAATCCTCATCCCATCACAACCATCTTTGTCTAATTCTTCGTTTTCATCTTTTTCTAAATAAATAAACAAATATCATCTGATAAAAAATAAAGAAAAAGTTAGCTTACTGTAGCGCATTCGCAAGATATGTTATGCCAAACAACATTGTAGAACATTGAAATATTGTAGAAAACAACTTCTAAATGTTGTATTGAAAAAAAAAAAAAAATGCTGGTGGCAATCTGTAGAAAACTTCACAAAAGTCCATTTGAAAAGGCAGATAGAAGTATGGTGCCCTTGACAAAGTTGTTTTTTATTAAATGTGCAACAACTTTTCGTAACAAAGTGAATTTTTATATGTAAAAATGAAAAAAAGAAAATTAGCTTCTCATTTTTAAGTGGATATCATACAATTGCAACTTCTATAAAATAGAGAATAATTATTTGATCAATTTTCCTGAAGGCACTACGGCTCTAAAATCTATTTTTTTGGGTCAAACGTCCGTAAACTTTTTTAAACTCTCGATGCTCTTGAGCCGTCGTTTTCTTTGATGCCAAAACAGACCAGCACTTGCTGCTTCAAACTCGGACTCCTGGCTCTAGTACTGAGACTCTACGCTGTGTGATCCGTTGCGAATGCGCGTACCAGGCATGATTCGCGAAATGGAACTAGAGGCTGATTCCAGCCTCGATAGTAAATCACTGAACGGATAAGGTCTTCAATTTGTTCATTATTATTTAGCTTGCCGAACGGGAAAAAGAAGAGCCCGGTGAACTTTCTTTCTAATCCGATTACGCACCCGGAAGATAGGGAGGAACTTGGATCACCTCGTGCTGCAGTCAGAAAAATTTCCCAATCACAAAGGTAGTGGCTGAAGAGACCGCTAATGGGGAATGCGATGGGGCTACGATTAAGAATTGTCAGCCTACAGGTTCAAGTTTAGGAGTTGCCGACTAAGGAATGGGCTTTTACACGAAGAACCTGTCAAAGGTCCTAAGGTTCATGAAGTACTTCCAGGACACTACTTCAAAACTAAAACAACCATTTCTCCACAAGTAGGCTGTGAGTTTTCCGTTTACTCTTATGTTACAACGTCACGAAAGTATTTATTGGAGATGCCATTCTCCCAGTTACCAGCTACCAGCTTAGAAATGGCACAGAGGGAGAGAGAAGTGGTGTACTGCAACTAACAATGATAACTAATGTTAATTGATGTTTATCAAAGAGCAGAATGGTACCAAGCATGTTGCGCCTGGATGACGTACATAGTCAAAACTAAACAATGTTCATGACACGATTGCATAAAGACACGATTGCAAAAAGCGTTGTCTAAAGATCATACAAATGATCTCGTTGCATTATTTTCGGTGTTCCTACCAAATGGCGGGCAAAAAAGATAGACCTTTTCCCAAGTCTTGAAACCAACTTAGTCTGGTACCAGATGTGCACTAATTGAATTCTTTAGTAATTACTGGATGAAAGCGAAGCCCGATATGGATGTTTCTTATAGAGCACAGTCTTTTCGAGCTACACAAATGACTCGAAAATTTAGTCGGAAACGGGATCCGGGGTCCACGGACATGATATTGGGACTCCTATTTCTCTGAGTGAGTGACCAACCGTTTTCAAGCAGAAGTATGTGCAATATATCTGCGCTACTGTAACAGTATATCTAAAGTGTAGCCATAGGCATGCGAGAATCTGGATCTTTTCGGATAGTCAGACTGAAGGAGCTATCCCGCTTTGACAAAGTTTTGCATGAGTGGGTATCCGGTCTCGAACCGTTTCTCGGTACCTCCACATTCGTTACTTTACCCAAGCACCAAGTGTGAACTTGTGAGCCTAGTACATGGGAAATTTCTTAACTCTGTGGTTATCAAAAGGGAACTGGCAACAAGGCCAAATAAATATAGTGCGCGTCATGCGTAAAGTTTTTTTTTTATAAAATCTGTTCCTTCCAAGCTGTACTAGACCATTTCGAACGTAATAAAAAACCGCACTACATTCGCAATATATTGATAAGATTTCACATCTATCCAATGTAATTCATCAGCGGCTACAAAATGCCCTTGTAACAAAATTGGTTTTATCAAAGTGTTATAGCGCTTAATACAGCTTAAATAGCGCTATAAAACTACAATAAAACCAGTTTTGTTACTTGGGTGATGCTCCCACCATAGATATTCCAATTCAATTAAGCGCTAATAATCGCCAATCAAATTCTGAGTGTATTGACATTGAAAACCTTTCCAACCGTACCGAAATGAGCAGCCGAAGCATGTAGTAAACCTTTCAAAGCTCATTTAAACACGCCCACCCTTTCCCGAACCGAAACGCCGATCCATTAAAACAACGGCGGATTGCCTACGCCTAATTGGAGCCGTAAATATCGTGCATTGTTTTTGCGCACCGAGGAAGCTTGGGCCGTAATCTCATCAAACGCCGGTCGGAATTTACGATGGGAAAAGCGGCTAACATTGTTTGATGGTTTGGTTGCCGTTCGGCAACAGGCGCCGCCCGCTTCGGACGGCAAACGCGAAACCGGGATGGCACGCGAGCGAAAAGATCAACTCTTTGCTTTTGTTGTGCATTACTGGGCCTGGTTTATGTGGGTATATGCAGGAAGTTTGTTTTTATTGCACATTTTTCATGTCGTTTCTTTGTAGCTAAACGGGTAACAAATTAAGCGGGAGGGCATGAAATGAGTTTTCCTTTGGTTCACTTACTTAAGCTGAATGAGTCGGAATACCTAGAATGCTTTTCTTGACGCCGGAGATCAACCGTCCGCGCTGAATGACACGAGAAAGTGAAGTCGTTCAATTCATCCGTGATTCCATTTGTTTTGTAATTTCTTGCGCACACATTCATGACCACTTCCACAAATTAAACCTGAAGAACGACCGCAAACTCATCATACTGATGCCGGCCGTACTAGACAGTTCAAGATTATCTGTCAAAATAAACGTTAGGGCCACTAATTGACGGTTGTCTTCACTGTCAGGTTGCGTGAAAAGTGGATGACAGCTCGGACAGTATCAATCGCTCCCGTTCAGTGGCAATGTCTTACAGATGATTAAAGACGATGTGCTCGTGAAAGGCATCATCACCTTTCCGGAACGGTTACAGCTTGCAAGTGTACGGATGACAAGTATGCAACCAGACACCAGTATTAGTTACCGATACACAGGCGTGTATCGGTAACTGATACACACTTTATTTTGAATAATTTTGGCGATTAAACAAGATTGTTTCAATTTCGCATGCCAACCAAGGATAAAATCAACAATGGGGTTTCTAATCGTTCGATTTTACTAATTGCATTCGATTAGAAACTGTACGATTAGTTTTTTTGTTAGGGGTTTCTGACTAAATTAAAGCATCGTATTCGCACATGTGAATCAATCAGTCACTATTCTTTTATCTAATTAGTCACGATTCACATTCATAAAACATTACATAAAAATCTCCACTGCCAACCAGTTATGCAAAGTGAATTTTTCGAGCAGAATCGACAAGCGAATTTTGCACAAACTAAAAAACTACTCGCATATAGCAATTCGGTTCTCGACTTAAACAACATCTATGTGTGCTAGTGCTCTATCGTAAATAATATTTCGCAGTTCTCACATCGCACAGTGGCTCTCAAACTGTGTGACCTTTTCCCAACGTTTTATGACAATCGGTGGAAATAACGATTTTTGGTAGCACTTTCAATGTTGGTATATCAGGCAATTTCGATGATTTTCGTGTTTGAAATCACAATTTTTAGCTTAACTTCAAACACCTGTAACTCCCTCAGTTTTGATCCGATTGAAAAGGTTTCATTTTGAAAAGAAATATATGTACATTTTGGTAGATTTTCAAGAGTCGCCAAAAATACAACCATTTTCTCAGTCGAGGTAAAACATATTGCAGGCAAGCCAAAAAAACATGTATTTCCAATTTTATTTCTACTGTACAATCTTGTGAAACAGTTCGGAACGATCGGATAACCAACAACCAATGGGAAATCTGTTGTACTTTCCAGATTTTTATCTTCAGTACTGTTTTGCAAATCGTTGCTCAAAAGGAGATATTAAAAAACTATGGAGACGTACGTTGGTTAGTTGTAAAATATTCAGTTTCGTGTATTTAAACAAAACGATTGACTGGGAAGTATACATGAAGTTTTTTACAGTAGTAGCAGTTTTATAAAAATTTGTAATCCGCTTTCAGTAATGCAAGATGTTTGAAGAGAGAACAAATTGAATTGATGAGAAAAAAGTTGTCTTTTATGTTTCCAATGACGTTAAAATAAACTACCGTACGATCTCATAATTTTCTTTAAAAAACCTCTAACGACGACGTAGAAAGATCTCTAATTGGTCAAACGGCTTAAAAGATAAAAAAAATCTGAATAAAATAAATTGAAATATGACGATTTTTGTATCTGAAGCACCCCAAAAACTGAACAAAAAAATACGAGTCTAAAGTTTTTCGATGAAGAACAAGTAAGGGAAGCACACTAGTATTCATCTTAGTACCTGGATTCTTAATCTTCTCATCGCTTTTGTTTCGTTCTTCTCATCGCTCTTAACTTCCAATTACTCGACTGAATCGAGAGGTAAAATTAAAACTACCTTTACTTTGAAGAAAAAAGAAGTAAAATTTTTCATTGAATTGGTCAAATAAGAGCGATGAGATGAGTGTAGGTGTTGAATAAAGGAGTTCCTCTATCAGAATTTTAGGCATGATCGGAGCAAAAAAAATCTGATCATGAAAAAGGCCTAACGACACTTTAGGTGCGTAAATTGCTATTTTCAACATTTCCTGACATCAGAAATGAGTTCACCACCCCATACTTGTAATGATATGTAATTACCAGTCATTTAAAAAAGATCATTAAGCAGACAGTATGTGCAGTAGGGAAAGTGAAAAATAAGCGAACTGGAAATATGATACAGATTTGGAAAAATATACTGCATCCCGACGGGACCTAAACCCGCAATCTCCCTATCTCCGGCATGGTGTTTTGACGAATTAAACTACGAGGGACGGTGGTACTGTAACTGTTCCACAATCTATATCGTATCACATTCCACTGCCGGCATATTCTATTGTTCATCTCAACTACACACACAAGGAATGTCTCATCACACACACAGAAGAGTCAGTTGATGCTGATAACTCTTATAGACCTGTGTGATCGAGACTAAAGTCAGTCTGCGTCGTGCTTGCAAGTGCGACACAACAAAGGAAGGGGCTCAGTAGGGCTAAATTTTTCGAATTGAATTTCTATTTTTAACAACGGCTTTTACCCGTTAACAAACGAGTTCATTCAGACAGTATGTGCAGTAGGGAAAGCGAAAAATAAGCGAACTGGAAATATGATACAGATTTGGAACAATCCGGTAAAAGCCGTTGTTAAAAATAGAAATTTAAAAAAGACTTTAGGGTTTTTTTCCGACTTTTGTTCAGAAACCTGCTTTCGCTAACCGATGCAGCGATGCATCGCATCGCCAACGAATCGTTCAGCTTCGAAGGGTTTTCTAGAGATCTCCGATGAAGTGATGTCTCGCCCAATAGAAAACGCATTATGCAGCGACTGACAATTTAAAGCAAAAATCATGAACCTTCACTTTTACTGCGAATCGATTAGTTGTGTTGATTGAAACATGAACGGACATCCTCAATTTCTATTGTTAAGATTTTGAGGAAAGTATACACATTAGAAACCGGAACATTTTCGCTTTCAAAATGGTTCACCGTGAACTTTTTACCGGATTTATGAGCAGTTCAGTTTAAACTGTAAATACGTTTGCGCAAAGCTTCTCGCTTCGGCGCCATTTTGAACAGAACTGAGCATGCATAAACAAAAAAAAATACTTGCATGAAGCGGAGATAGATAGCTTACTTGTACATATTCTGAAAGTGTTTTTTTGAGCAAGAGAACCTAAAAAAATCCAAAATTTACGTTGTCACCCGTTATGTCTAAAGAAGCTGCTTCAGTGGAACAGTCTTTAGATTTATTAGTTCGAAACATATTAGGTAGTTATTATAAGTTACTGATAAGAAGTAGTCGATGAGTAGTAATCGAATGCTCATAACTAAAACCAAACTGCTCATTCTCGAAATTGAATTCTCATCGATATGTTTTGTCATTCTATTAAGAATTATTCTTTTAACAAGTTTGCTTAAAGATGACACTTATTGGAGTGAGTTCAACTGGATTTTTTTTTCAACCTTAAACATTAGAGTAACTTTGTCATTTTTTCAACATATGCTCACTGTTAAACATTTTCACCAAGAATTTTGAAGAGCTTTCGGGAAGTCTTTTGATAAGGATATAGAAAATCATTTCCTGGCGCTTCCCTGTTTTTTTAACCTGATAACAGATCTAACTTCGTTCAAGTTTGTTTCTTGTTCCAGAAGATGGAAATCTCATTTCATTACGTTATTTCTCAAACATAGTTTTTTCTTCGTTACGTAATTTATGGATATCGGCAAAGTAAGATTTAAAACCATTTAAGAAATTTAAAATTTTCTTACACGTCAATAACTTCTTTTCCAATGTGTTGATTGCACGTAGGTGCAAACATCCACCACTATTCTAATGTCTAACGAATGATCCCAGTACAATATATTTTGGATGATTTAAGCGATGCGTTCGAAAATGAAAATAGGAATGATTGTTTAAAGCACCTTCTATTTGAAGTATTTGATCCGACACATATACATATATTTGGTAATGCATCAACTGGCCATACTAATTCGAGCTTCATTTTCGACGACTATCACGCCCAACAGATGAAAAGGTCTAAAATGTTTAAACTTTGTTTTGCTAAATGGATCTATCCAGAAAATGGCAAGAGAAAGAGACTTTAAGATCAGTGTCTGATTTTCTACTTTAAAAAAATAAGATTTCAAAAACTTTTTTTTGCTCGTCACCTTCCAGTGAAGCGGTAAGTCATATCAAAATTTGAAAATTTCTTACCTCTAAATTTTTCAATAAAATATCTACCCCGGCATTCCAGCACCTAAATCCGGCCCTGTTAACATGCATAACTCGTGCTTAGCTTCCCCATTGTTGGGTCATTTACCCTATATTTATCAAAGAATAGCATCTTCCGAAGTGCGTTTGCTTTTTCGAGAGTATTCGGAGTAATGAGCTAACTTCGCGAGTAACATTGTTCGATTTCGTCATTTACCATGGTGATCCAACCTTTCCTTTCCGTCGCAGTCGTGGAGATGCAGAGGTAAACTCTGTCTCCGACAACAACGGCTGTTACACCTCTTTCCTCACAACATCCTTACAACCCTAACGATCGTAAGGACGTTGCCGGCGTTGTTCAGTAGCGGTAGCTACTGGATTATTGTACACTGAAGATCCCATTTTTCAGGGACCTTCGAAAGCTTCCGGAAGGGTTTTGTCGATAAAAAGTGTATTCACGGTGTTCCAAATAATTATTCTTATAACAGTTACTCGAGACATCATCTAACGTGGAAAATTTCCAACGTATATTTTTTGTAAAACTGAATCATATTCGGATTGAGTCATTTTTGTTCTAGATATAAGGTTTTCATTAGCCTAGTTATTAAATTCTGGTGTAAATGGATGTGTCAAATAATGTTTACTGGTTATTTGATCCGGACAATTTTCCGATGGTGCTAATACAGTTTGTATCTTTCAAAAAGGTCGCCAATGGACATGGGTTGCCTGCAAAACAATATCTACTATGATTTGCGTTTGTTTTGGAAAGCTAATTCAAGTTTTTTGTATGAGGAATCCCCCCTAAAACTTTTAAAGGGCGTTACTCAAAAATTAGTCCAAGGATGGTTTTCAAATTTGGCTCAGAAGTGCAGGATAGTAATACAAACCAACTGCCATTAACAGTTTCGATAAAGTATTTTTTTACAATAACGGTGTTTGGAACACCGTGGTATTAAATTTCACTCGTGCACTCGAATATCAAATTGCTCTGTCAATGTCTGCATTATTTTGTAAAATAATATCATAATTCAAATTTTTCAAAATCCTTTGATGATCAAACACAGCAGTAGTGCAATTTAAAACAGTTTAACGGGATAAGAAAAAAGTTATGGAGTCATGATCAAAATCAAAATCAGCATGAGTTAATAAATCACTGCATTAATGACTTTGATTTGTTAGTCAAATCAATTGCAGATGGATTCCTAACAGAAGAAAAATATGTAGAACCATTTGGAATTGCTTTAAGCATTATTCCAAGATCGATGTTTTGCAACTAAACCACCGATGAATTAAAATTTAGATTATTTTTTTGCAATTCCCTTCAAAATGGTTTTACACTCACCAGTGACAGGGTGGCTATAAATAAACTGGCAATATCTGGTTTAATTTTGGTTCCAGAACTTTCAAAAACTTTCGTTTCAAGATGGTGCAAAACACGACGGAGGATAACTATTGCAACTCCACTTTCGACAAAATGAATTCCGTCAAACCTATGAGGTTATGAAGTTTCAGTCGCAACTGCAATATGCAAGTCATAGACTGTTGAAAACGGGGAAAAATATTTCGGAAAAATATTGCAAAAAAAATTCAGAGGCGAATTGCATATCCACTTGAACAGCTTCGTACAGAGCGGATTGTAGCATGGATTGTTGCGGGTAGTACATCTTCTCAGGAGTAGAATTACCCGAATCACAACTGGCTAACCTTTCTGGACCAAACAGGTTGTTTGAATTTAAAATATTACCTGAAAAGACACTAGGATATGAACAGTCTGGTTATGTCAACAGGTTGTTTTGAAAATCTACGTTGTGTGGATGTAATGATTTCTGTCCTAACAGGATATTCAAAGTAATTGGATTTGTGTTTGTACTCCCACAATTTACACATTTGAAACTACTAGCGATCTACTAGTGGTTTTCGTGTAGCCGTATGAAAACGCGCTTTTCTATAACATCCAGGCATTTCATGGAAAGGTTACTTCAATTTCACTATACAACAGATTTATTACCAGAATATTTTATGCTGGTTAGTACACTGCGATGTAGTAATACTGAAATATTAGGGTTGCCATAATTAGCACGCTCCGATTTGATAATCATCGAAGAGTTGGTTCTTTGCAAGAGGCCGCCACTGTCAACGTATGGATATCCGGAAGTTAGAATCATACTTGATACAAATAGAGCATATTCTAACGAGGAACCTCGAGAATTTGGTTCATTGGTTCGTGGCTTTTTTGCGTGAGGAAAGGCTTGTTGAAATTTATTAGTTGTCAATATATTTCTTCTATTTTAATCAATTGATAGCACATTGTTTGGCAGTTTACTTAGTTTTATGTAGTTGTGAGCTAAGGTCTGAAAACTGGGTTTTTACCATAACTCAATATTTTAGCATCAAAAACATCAAGTATACACGTAAGATACACATGACTAGAGATACAACCTACACTAGGTCACATAAGAAGTTCTTGCATTTTTTTATCATTTGTAGCACCTTGGCATGTTTGGTTGGTAAACGGCTGGGCAGTGCGTACAAGCAGTACACCCGTACTAGTTGGCATAAAATAGACCCCAGTGTGGTCCAAAGCATAATGCCCAGCAACTCCTATCCCTACCTCTACGTGGTACCGACTGGGATACGAGCAACCAAGGGAATATCGGTGAACCGGTGGGAACTTGGTCGTATGCCGACAGGGAAGGGGGAGCTGCTCTCCTAGGAGGGCAGCTTGTCCGAGCGTCTGTTCCCCATGTTAGGGGCGGCTCAAACAGCGTCTGATCCGGAGCGGACGGCTGAATTATAAAATGCGGCGTCTCGCCAGCTACACCCAAGACGGCAGCCCCGTCGCGAGACTAGGCATCCGCGGCCCTAGTAAGGCAGCATGCCGAAACATTAAAATACTACGAACAATCAAGAATTGAATACGGACCGGAACAATTGGCAACGACCTAGGCGACGAAATAAGGACGACGATTGGAAGCTCGGTACATGGAACTGCAGATCGCTGAACGCCCCGGGTGGCGACCGAATTCTGCTGGATCAGCTAGAACCCCGCCACTTCGACATCGTTGCGCTCCAGGAGCTTTGCCGGAAAGGAGAGAAGGAACGGAGGATTTGTGGCCGCAGGGCACAGTACTACCAGAGCGGCGGCACAACAAATGAGCTGGGTACCGGCTTTATAGTGCTGGGCAGGATGCAGAGTCGTGTGATCAAGTGGCAGGCGATCAGCGACAGGTTGTGTTTGTTGAGAATAAAAGGCCGGTTCTACAACTACACTATCCTCAATGTGCACTGCCCTCACGAAGGAAGACCCAATGTAGAGAAAGAAGAGTTCTACGCACAGCTGGCGAAACTCTACGATCGTCATCGGGGACATGAACGCGCAGATCGGTAGGGAAGAAATGTACAAGCCGGTGATCGGTCAACATAGCCTGCACACCGTGACGAACGACAACGGCCAGAGATGCGTCAACTTCGCAGCTTCCCGAGGACTGGCAGTCCGAAGTACCTTCTTTCCACAAAACACCTGGAGATCACCTGACCAACGTATAGCAAATCAAATTGACCATGTTCTCATCGACGGCCGGTTCTTCTCTGACATTACAAACGTACGTACCTATCGCGGTGCGGATATTGGCTCGGACCACTACCTAGTTGCGGTATCATTGCGCTCAAAACTGTCGACCGTATACCACGCGCGACATCGCCGAACCCCGCGGCTCAACATTAAGCAGCTCCGTCTGGAACTCCCAGGCTGCGGAGGAATATGCGCAACAGCTTGAAGCGGTGCTACCTACAGCGGAGGGGCTGGGCGCATTGCCTCTCGAAGACGGCTGGTGCAGCATTCGCACAGCTATCGTGGAGACCGCAACGGCGACACTAGGAGTGGAAGCACCGAGTGGCAGAAACGACTGGTATGACGGGGAGTGCGAGGCAGCGGTGAATGAGAAGAACCGGACCTGGGCGATATACCTGGGCAGGTCAACGAGAGAGAACAAGGCCAATTACAAATGGGCACGGAACGACATGACCACGATTCTCAGACGAAAGAAGCGCCAGCAAGAGGATCGTGAGCATGAGGAGCTGGAGCAGCTATACCGTGCCAGTGAAACGCGGAAATTCTATGAGAAGGTAAACCAGTCCCGCAGAGGCTATGTGCCGCAAGCCGACATGTGCAACGACGCGGATGGGAACCTTCTCACGGATGCCAGCGAGGTGGTCGACAGGTGGAAGGAGTACTTCGATGGACACCTGAATGGCGAAACAGCAAACAGAAGCGGAGCAGAAACTGACCTAGGAGCACCAGCAGCGGATGACCGAGTACCAGCTCCCGATATTCACGAAGTTCTTTGTGAGATCGGGAAGCTGAAAAACAATAAAGCCGCAGGCAAAGACGGACTGCCGAGCGAGCTCTTGAAACATGGAAGAGAGGCGCTGGCGGGTGATGAGACGCCTGGGGAACTGGCGAAACACAGCCCAAAACCGAGCAACATGGCGACAAATTCTTGATAGAGCACGAGCCACCACGGCTCTCGTCTGATTGGTAAGGTAAGTAAGCACCGTGGCATAATCGTACGATTGAAGCCAAAAATTCTCGATTTCCTAAAAAATATATAACTCATCCAAATTTTCAGCGATTTTCACAAAACTACCTCTGTTTGATTTGTAATTGAACATGCTATTAAAGTTTTAGTGCATTTGTAACCTTTTTTCTCATAAAAAATAGGCGGCAAATTTCAATCAGTTTGCTTTATAAATAGTTATTTTTTGCGCATATTTAGTCGTTTTGATAATTTGCTAGGTTCATCTGAAAAATAGCAAAATAAATACAGGAATAAAAAAAAATTACCGAAGATTTCGTGATAAAATGACAGGTGAAATTCTCGAGCGTTCGGAATAATAAAATATTACCAAGAATCTCGTTAAAGTTTGACAGGTTTTCAATTGTTGGTTTTACAGAATCTTGGTATTTTGAGATTTTTACCGAGATCTCAGCTGTTGAAATGTCGGTAGTTTATTTTACCGTACTCGGCGATAATATTTAAGTGTGTATATTTTCTTCAAGCAATCAGAAGCCATTAAATCAGTGGTTGTTCACCGGGTCGATAAGTAGGCCGTGAAGCCCATCTAGGGGGCTGCGAAGGTCTTGGTTAACTAGACAAGTGATTAATATTTCTTTTTATATACCTTTGTGAGAGTAGATTTTCAACGCTTCTGAAAATTAAAACTGACACAAGAAAAAAAAACAAAGGAATGTTCTATATCAGTGTGGATAATACCTGAAATTCGGAACTACAAGATGTTTTGGACAAGACTCAAATATAAAAGCAACTGATCGCCAAATCCACGAAAGAGCTAAGAAACCTACCGACATTTATCTTTCTATCCATCAAAGCCAAGGTTTCCGGCTCTAGAAACGTAGGATTCAAGGAAAATTGTATCCGTTGAATTATCTTTTGTAGTTTTCTCATCGCCATCCAGGATTGTATCCATAACTGTAACGCATAACAATTTACGTTTCGTAGTATATAATAATTCCCACGCGTAAACTGAGCCCATTTCAAAAATAAGTAATACCTTCATCTGATTTGACAAAACCAGCGAGCCAAGAAAAGCTTTACCCGTGGCACTTTAGGGTGTTACTGGGTTGGTAACAACAGATGCCTTGAAAAGGTCTCCCACATTTCTGTCGCAATTTCGATTAATTTTCCTCAATCATTTGTACGAGGCTTCTGTGAAGTAGTAGAACTATCGTTTGATGCTGTACTTACCGGTAACCTCTCCTCCGGTCTGCGGAAGATGCAACCGATCAAGTTTAAAATCGCGGAATTTGGCCGAACTAGTGGTGGAGTTGGAGGTAGATGTGCTGGTTGCAGTGACTGAGGTTGCTGTTGTGCTATTGTTACTACTGTTGCTGGTGTGAGTATTGACGGCGTTCGAATGAACGTTGTTCACGTGGTTCCCGTTAGTGAGACCGTTCTCGTACTTGCCGTTGACTAGCCGTTCCCGAACCTGCAAAGGAGAGTTGCGTACATTGATAAACGTTCATAGTCAAACGATTCCACAGCAGATTACCAAGAACTCTTCACAGGCTGTCTGGTGATGTATTTGCTTGGATTTTGATACGGAAGATACTTGTTCTACGTAGGACTCCTGATGTTGATAGATTTGCTGGTTCTCTGAGACGGTTGCTGATGAGGTCTTTGTCGTACTGCTGGTACTACTGGTGACCTGCTCCTCTACGCTCTCGACTGCCTGAAATAAAACGAACATCAAAAAATAATTTAGTTAGCAGAGTTGGATACAAATTGTATATCGAAGCACACCGTTCATTGCATTCTTCTCAAGAACTTTCGATATTAGTCAATGTTTGCCAGACGGCTGACAGGTGCGAGAGAAGGAAATGTAGCAAAATTTCATCATCTAGCAATCTACATCATCGCGATCATCATCACGATCATCGTTCGAATTTATCTGAACGTCGCGAGCGAAAGTGCGCGCGTGCTGAGGAACCACCGTGTGCTAAGCATAACTATTTAAATGAGACGTACCGAGGACAGGTGTCGCGTGTGTACGGCACACTCTCGAGGCATCGTTCCTCGGCAGCAGAAGAAGTTTTATTTTTGAAATTCCGTACGCTATTTTACCTACCCAAGTTTTGTTTGTTTGCAACAGTTCATTTAGCGAACGGAGCATGGGAATGACAGCTAAACGCCTAGAGGTTGACATCGGTTGAACGATTGAAGAAAGGATGAGCCCCACATATGAGTGCCAAACATTCGCGCACAAAAACGGACCATCCCTACGGAACGGATAACGCGCGAAGCTACAAGATTAGCTGCATTAATAAACTGACAGTCGGTCTGAAAATATGCGCTATTTTTAGAACGGTAGATTCTCTGGCAGGACCGAAACGAACGATAATCATCACAACAAGTGGCAGAGTTTACTTGTCCACATCCACTACGTTGTAAGCGAAGTGAAAGTGTGCTAATCTGCAATTAATATGCTAATTGTCACGTTCTTTATGCACCCGTAATACATAAATCTTAATGCCACATGTTGCTGCAATAGCCGAACGACGCGTGTCGGTGATGATGATGGTTGCAGGTCTCAAGAAGTGCATTGTGTATGAGGCCCTGTCGTCGCGCTTGACAGCAATTGTACAAACATGCGCAGCGGTAAATTTAGGTTGGAATGACTATAGATAAGAGCTATGGCGACCATTTTGGTTCAGATCCTCACAGTAATCCAGTTTTTACGGTATCGTTAATCACCAATTAGTGCCGCTAATTTTCCATTCGGAGATAAGCGATTTCGGCATTTTTTTAATTTGTTTAGATAAAACAATAACTGGCTGTTGTACGTAGTGACGACACTTTTGCTGTTGATTTTGAGTCATCACACCGAAATCATTTCCGCCATATACATTTAGAGACTCCAGCTAAGACTCTAATAATAAACGGATCATCAGGACATTTCATCAGGATAAACTTAGATCAGTTGAAGCCAAACAGTATTGAAGCCAAAAATGGCCGACTTCGCGTCACCACTTCGAGTTTTCAAAGGCACAAGACTCGGAAATAGATATTGCGTTCCCGGTGAAAATGCTATTTTATGCAGCAGCGTTTTCCCAGGTCACGCATCACCAGTTACCTTATTTTGTGCCATTAAAAATTCGAAGTGGTGACTCGAAGTCGGACATTTATGGCTTCAATACCGTTTGGCCTTAAGATTGCTGAGGATTACATTAGCATCACCATCATCGAGCATCAGTTTCAAAACTTCAGGATTTTTGTCAAAACGCGTGTAGATTCAACCTTTGCTCCGCCGACATTCATAAGAAAAGCGAAGTATGTCGAATCTTGTTGTTGTTATTTCCTAAATGTAGAGCATCGATCTACAATACTTCCAGATATTCGATGCATCAAAATGTTTTGCCTGAGCCTATGCCTAATTAACTGCAGAAAATCGCAATGATTTAGTGCGCACAGCTGGAATAATTAGGTCAAGGTCAATTAAATGACAAGCGGTGACTGTTACTAACCACTTTGGGTAGGAAAAAATCGGCGTAAAGTGGCCGACAGTATCGCCGAAATTTACGGCTGGGGATAAAAATTGCTTCGCACACGCGCGCCCGGTATTTGTAAATAAGTACCCTTCCCTCTGCCATTACAATACGCTAGAAATACAGGGAGTGACACTACCCGGTCGTCATCGTAATGCTCAAACGCACGCTGATGTATTAATTAGTATTTTTCCTGTTGACCGATTTCGTTTAGGGCACGCGCATTTCGAGCGCAAAAATTTCGACTCTGAATTTCGGCGCCGCCGCCGCTAAAGTTTAAGCTCCAACGCGATTGGGTCAAGTTTCAAGGCCATTCGGTCGGAGATTGGCATACGCTTACGGAGAAGACGGTTTTCTGTCGTGTTTTGCGTAACTTTTTGTGACCCGATTAACTCCCAGTGTTTGTTGAAGATTAATGAGATTTTCAAGATCTTGCCTAATGGCGAGCGCTGGTCGATTAGAGAAAGACTTATTACCGTTGCGGCAGAATTCGGCACCGGGTTATGAAAAGAAGCATAGTGAGTGATAGGTTGTCACTCTCCTTTCTTCTGGGTAATCATATTTGACAGCTACCTTCAAAACTTTGTCGCAGGAAATAACTGATTATGAAAGATCGGGAGAGAAATTGTTGTTTTGATAAATACCTTAGTTTACTAATAATTTGAATGTTCGTTTAAGCTTTTCAGGTGTTGGTGGCGAGGTTTATGTGCAAATTAAATCAAAGTACCTGGAGAGCTTACACAAAACGTTGTTTTTTTTTTCAAAGAAACCTAAAGTTTCACCAAACTTTGGTGAAAACCCCAAGATGCAGAAACAAAGTTAAATTTTAAATAGAGGTTCAATTTGAAATAAAAAAAACGATTTAAATATTTTTCAAAATACTTGTATTTAAATGATTTTACAATATTTGGATAGACGTTTCCAATCAAAAAGCTTATTCAGGATGGAGAAACGTATAATGAATTTTTACTTAAAAGTCAAGTACATTTGAAAAGTCAGTCACCAGAAGTCTTATGATTTAAAATTGGTAATTAAATCATACTGCATCAAAAAGAATAGAGGGGCTGTATGCAAAGCCACAACCGCATGGTTGACGTCAAACTACATAAGATTGTTTGTTACATTACTTGTATTGGATATTTTTAAAATTTAATGCAAAAGAGGAATTGAAGTGCTATCGAATATCAATTTGCACGTATAAAAACGACATCATTGAAAAGCAAACAAACATTATGCGGTGTAAACAAATATTAAAATGCAGGTTAAAATACCATTTAATTTTAAATTCTAGCGCAAAAAGAGAAAACCATTAATCTTCATTTCATTCGTTTGGTTGTCCTGAAAAGGACAGTTTGTTGTTCAATTCAATATCGGATGCAAAAAATGCAGGTTAAAATACCATTTCATTTGTAATTAAATGCAGGTTAAAATACCATTTCACTTTCAATTTCAGCGCAAAATCCTTAATCTTCAAGTCATTTGTTTGGTTGTCCTGGAAAGAGCAGTTTGTTGTTTAATACCGGATGCAAAAAATACAGGTTAAAATACAATTTCACTTTCAATTAAAATGCAGGTTGTAATACTATTTCAATTTTAATTCTAGGGCAGAACGAAAAAAAAAATAATCTTCAATTCATTTGTTTGGTTGTCCTGAAAAGGACAGTTTGTTGTATAATTTAATATCGGATGTAAAAAATGCAGCTTTAAATACCATTTAAATTTTGATTAAAAGGCAGGTTAAAATACCATTTCACTTTTAATTCTAGCGCAAAACGAGACAATCTTTGATCTTCAATTTATTTGCTTGGTTGTACTGAAAAGGACAGTTTGTTGTTCAATTGAATATCGTATGCAAAAAATGCGGGTTAAAATACCATGTCAATTTTAACTATAATGCGGGTTAAAATATCATTTCACTGTTATTTAGAATGCAGGTTAAAATACCCTTTTACTTTCAATTCTAGCGCAAAACGAGAAAATCTTAAATATTCAACTAATTTGTTTGCTTGTCCTGAAACGGGCAGTTTGTTGTTCAATTTAGTATCGGATATGATACAGATTTAATTTAAAATCGGATATTAATGCTGATCATGCAACTCCGACAGCGAAAATTACGGTGAACTTTCATATGATGAAGGCATCGAATCATCTGTTTAATAGGATGAGAGAATGCAACATATTGAAAAATCTTGCAAACAATTGATTCAAATAATGTTATTAAATCACAATGAGACACTCAGATAGCAAAGTGGAAGGCTGTTTTCACACTGACAACTAGACGCGGACGGCAGATTATGATTGCCAGCATCACAAAAACATTTTTTTTCACATATTCAAAAACATTTGACTACTGCCAAATACAACAGAGCTTTACACTGGAGGACGTGTCGACTGATGTACCTGAGCAATTCCATGAAAAAATGGGCTTTTGAAAAAGGCTATTTTGGAAAGGTATTGATGATTACAAATATTTTTAGGGCCAAAACGGTTTGTTTGATCGGTATGACGTCTTCGACAAAGTTGTAGATAATAGTTTTGTCTTTTCAAAAAAATTAGACACTCTAGAAAAAAAATTTTTTTTTGAAAAAAAAATTAAAAGAAAAATTAAAAATTAATTATATAAAATAACTCATTTTTCAAAAATTGATTTTTTTTTTATAAAAACCACAAAAGATTACCCAAACAATGCAACCGGTCCGATCATGGAGAAATCAAGAAAAAAAAGTTATGATTTAAAAAAAAAATATTTTTTGTAATTTTTTTTCAAGGGGTATATTTTTTGGTCGAACAAAATTGTTATCTACAACTTTGCTGAAGACACAACCGTTTTGGCTCTAGAAATATTTTTAATTTCCAATACAACATTCTATGGGGAATTAAAAATATTTTTACAGTCAAAACGGTTTGTTTGATTGGCAAAGTTGTAGACAATAATTTTGTCCTTCCATGAAAAAATGAAGCACGTGAACATTTTTTTTTCGAAAATTCAGACCGATTGCATTGTTAAGGTAATCTTTTGTAGTTTTTATAGAAAAATAGATTTTTGAAAATGAGCTAAAAGGATAATTAAACGTCTATGCAAAGTTTTAGCCAAATCAAAAATGACAATTTAAAAAAAAATATTGAAACTGGGACATTTTTTGTGGAACTGCTCACCAACTGCTGATGCTGCCGCTACTGCACAAAGACAGCTTTTTAATAAAGGAAATACCCCTACCGCTGACACTTCTGGCACTACTTAGGTTGATAGCCGCTGCAGTTACCGCTGCTGGCGCCCACTCCTACTTTGTTCGGACCATCCTAGTCGCAATCTATTAGTAAAATGATTGATTTAAGCAGAGACATGATCTTATATAGCCCAAAGATTTCATTCCCGGTTTATTAGGCATACAATTATTTCGACCGTGTTATAGCCCTTTTCCGACCGGACCTATATAATTGCGTAGGTAGAAGGTGACTTAAACAAAACCTCCTCTGTCGCTTTTTGAACGTCCTATTCGTTGTTTTTTTTTTCACACCGCTAGTGTCGACATCGCAGCTGCTACGAAAAATAAAAAAAAGGAGCAAGCAAGTGTTTTTGTATAGGACTTGCTTCGATTTAGGTTTTGTTATCAGTCATTTTTTACCTACACAATTGTGTGCGCTCGGTCGGAAAGGGATAGAAAGTGATCGTTGTGCGGCCAACCAGAGCACACTGTTTCCAATGCTGCAAAAACGTGATCGAAATTATTTTGAACCCAAAAAAAATGATTTTAGAACCGTAAAGCCTTCAAGAAAGTTGATCCATCAATTATTTTCTATTTTATGGAAGTTGCAATATTGTGATTAATCCACTGAACAGTGAGAAACGGATTTTAATTTTTTTTAATTTTTGCATATAATGATTCGCTTTGTTTAGCAAAGTTGTAGCACATTTCATAAGAAACAACTTTGTTAAAGACATCATATGTGTTCTTTTGTGAAGTTTTCTACAGAAATCATTCAAAAATCTTTTTTTTAAATAACATTGAGTAGTGATTTTCTACAATTTTTCAATGTTCTACAATGTTGTTTCCCATAACAAAACTAACAATTTCATCATAGAAAGTTTATTTTTATCCCTCACACTTCTTTGGTTATTGACAATTTTTTTTAAACGATGCACTAATTTACTAACAGATATCTAAAAATACAGATACAAAAAAAATACAGAAATACAGATAAACAGATATCAAAATCTGCAAATATCTAGAGTCCAAACGATTTTTATATTTCAGTATAAGTAAAACATCATTTAATCCAGATATATGCATTTGTCTCTCGCTGTCTCCTGTGTAGATGTTCGTAAGTAAACTAGTGCATTATTTTAATAAAAATCTTTAATAACCTTATAAACATAAGAGATAGAATAAACTTTTTTCGGTGAACTTGTGTGTTTTATTGAAGTAAATAACATTGTAGAACGTTGAAAAAAATAAAAAAATCATTAGAAAAAGGTATAACAAAACTTCACAATAGTTCATTAAAACTGGCATATAGAAAGAAGTGTCTTCGACAAAGTTGTTTCTTATAAAATGTGCTAAAACTTTACTAAGCAAAGTTGATTTTTCTATGCAAAAATGAGAAAAATAAAACTCTTTTCTCACTTCTAGGTATATTGATCACAAAACTTCAACTTCTACAAAATTGAGAATAATTCATAAAACAACTTTACTGAAGACACTATGACTTCGAAATCTTTACTTTTTGAGTCAAAGATGATTAGTGAAAATCAGCGCATTGTTCTAGTAAAATCGTCAACAACCAAAAAAATATGGAGATAACAATAAACTTTTTTCGAAAAAAATGTTTATTTCATTGCAGCAAACAATATTGTAGAACAATGAAAAATATAAGAAAATCACTGTAAACAGTTAAATAGAAAAAAAAATGTTTAGGGGTAATCTATGGAAAACTCCACAAAGGTCCATTTGAATAAATAGATAGAAGTATGATGTCTTCAACAAAGTTGTTTCTTTCAAATTTGCTACAACTTTGCTGAACAAAGTGGATTTTTATATTCCAAAATGGGAAAAGCAAAATTTCTTTCTCACTGTCAAGTGTATTAATCATGGAATTGCAACTTCTATAATATGGAGAATAATTAATGGAACAACTTTGCTGAAGACGTTACGGCTCTAAAATCTATCTTTCTGGGTCAAAATAATTTCTGTCACGTTTTTACAGCTTTGGAAACAGGTGCAGAGGTCAAAATCAGCGCATTAACAAGGTTTAACAGTTTTCAACAGTACGATAATTCAAAAAATCAAAATACAATTGCATTACGGATGCATAGATCTCATAGATTCTCAAATCAAATAAATTGAAAACTACCCGGACATGCTTTCTTCTCTTTCCGTTTTTAGATTTTCATTGTATACTCCTTAGGGTGGGACAAAAAATAAATGTAAGCCTTCATGTACTTTTCGTGTTCTTTATAAGTCCTATAACAGCTGTGTAAATTTTCAGATCGATCGGTTGAACTATATTTTTGCGCCCGATTTTTAAAGTTTCCATACAATTTTATTTAGGAAAATCCACGTTTTCAAAACTTATTCCCCAGATATGTCCAGTTGGCTCCTAAAATTATATCGATACATGATATTTGTAGAAAATTTTCCTGGAAAAAACTCTCCTGAAAACCGTAAGGCGCTAGGATGTTTGACCCATAAGGCGTCGTACACAAATTACGTAACGCATGAATGGGGGGGAGGGGGGTTAAGTCTGCGTTACTTATTGTTACATAGGGGGAGGGGGGGTAGTTGAGATCGTTACGTAACTGTGATGTTTGCCCAAAATTGCAAATTTGGAAGGGGGGGGAGGTTATCCAGCGTTACGTAATTTTAGGGGGGGAGTCATATCGAACGTTACTTATCGTTACATAGGGGGGGGGTCTGAAATCTAGGTTTTTAGCGTTACGTAATTTGTGTACGACGCCTAAGGAACACGAAAAGTGCATGGGAGCGAAAAAATAACACCATTGCTTTTTTCCCATATAACCGTGTCCCAGTCTAATACTCATATGTAGCCGAACTTCCTGATATACGTAGTTCCACGTCACAATCTTTAAAACTTAAGTTTTAATTAAAAATTCGTCTTACATTTCTCCATCCTGAACTTTTTATCAAAAGTTTGGAATAAGATCAAGTTTCAACAGAAAAATAAATTTCTAGAAAAATTTATGCTTTCAAGAAAAAATTGCAAAAAACATTTGTTTTCACGGTGTACTCTTGAGTGTGGAAAATTCATCCGTCCGCAAAAAATACTCAGTTTGCTGAACCAAATATGTGTGCAGAGTATCATTCATATTAAAAAATCGTCGATATCCGACGATAGTTTTTTTTGGCATGGAATTGCATCGAATAATGTGAGTTAGTGAAGTTTTCCGTGGTAAACCCAGGTCAAGACTTTGCCAACAGATGAAACTATCTTTACCTTCTTCTAAGGTCTTCGTTCCGTTTATTATTGCTTGATCAACAAAGGGTTTGTGATCAGCGTTGCCAACTCGCCAGTTTTTCTTGGATATCTTCAGTTTTTTGGGTACGCCAGCGAAACATTAAAGGTAGAATATCTCTAGTTTTTTTTTATTTGTTCCAGTTTCATCCAACTTTCTATTCCTATCTAACTCAATAAATACTCTCATATAAACACAGACTGATTGACTTAACACTGGAATCTACATAGCTCCATCGCCGCTAAAAACGACAACCCCGTTAGGGGTGCTGTTATGCAATCTCACACATTTTTTTAGTTCCCAATTATACGCATGTACATATGCTAGCGCTGCTGTCGCAATACAGGACACAGCGCAAACACGGCAACAGATGGTGCTAGTTTTACTGACGCAATTTATTGTTATTGTTGTTATCACCCGAACGATGATTCTATTGAAAATTTGTTCAATGTTTATTGTCTGTTTGCGACTAAAGTTTCACGATGGTTTGAACAGGAAAAAGTGAGACCTCCAAAATAAGATCTAATCATTGTCACACAATTAAGTTAAACTGATTCATAGAGTAACATAAAAAATCTTTCAGGCATCTGGTGTTTTCTTCCGTCAAACAACAGGTAGTTAAGGGAAAAAAATTGAAAATAATCTAATTTCATCTGTTATATTTTAGTTTGGGCGTGCTTTTTCTCACCGCGTCAGCATTCATATGATTTATGAGCGAATTACCGGAATTCTTCGCAATCTCCTCCGCTTAACCGAGCACGGTTTTGTACAGCTCTGTGCGCTAGTGGATGTGGTCTCACATGATTTGACTCATATAAACAACATCATAGCGAAAGAATGAGCACGTTGATTGAAGTCCTCCGAAATGAGAAAGTGGGAGTTTGCTGTAGGAATGCACCGCCGGGAAGTACATACTCTGCCGCACCAGGCCATATTTCACGCACTGTGGCGTGGAAAATATGTTTATTTAAGTACAGACCCTTTGTTGATCCGGCACATACAGTGGTTACAAAAAAAAAAAAAAAAACATTAAAGTTTCGTGTTAGAGTGATCATGAAAGGTTGCCCTTTAAAAAATCTCTGTATGTTCTTAGTTGCTGATGAGCTAAGCTAAACTTATGAAACGTCTTATGTTCTCTAAATTGCATACGACTTGAATCGAGTCTCGATAATTTTCACCACAAGTGCCATTAGCGTTCAGACAAATAGCACCAACACTAAACCATTAACTAAATATTTTGAATTAAATTGCAGTGGCGAGGCAAGTGAGACCTGCTCTCACGACCGGCCGACTGGAGAGATGTGGGCGAGAGGTTCACCGAAACATGTTTTCTGACGCAATCGGTGGCGCGCACACGAGAAGGAGAACTTCGAAACTCAGTCAGACTGATTCGGATTACCGCGTGATTTAAATTCTGACATGAAAAAGACGTCGGGGGCGAAGGATGCGAACCGATTCGGACGTAAATTCTCAGTCGTCAAAAAGTAGTAATAGGCGGAACGGCTCCGGCTTGTTCTTAAACTGTATGCCCTCCCGCAGACGAGAATCTGGCACTAGAGCAACCTGATTTTTATGACGTCTGACCACAATAAAATTGGGAAATGCGAAACTTTCTAGGATGCTCTTCTATTAAGAAACGGTAAAATCATATCGAAAAATTTTTTTCAGGAAATATGTGAGATGTTCCGCACACATAACCTATGCAAAAGTTTCGCTAAATTGCGATCGATCTGCACCCAATATGATTCCAATGAAGTGCGAAAATGTTTTTGGATATCGACCAAATCCATTAGCAATCGGTTTCGCCAGGTGTTTTGATGCTTTGATATGAGGAAAATTAAGCAGCAAGGCTTAAATTGCACCGCCAAGGTCGATAAATATAAAGTCATCACTTGTGGTTGCTTCAACAAGATGCATATCCAAACACAAATTCAATTTGGAGTTACAAAGTTGCGATTTACAATGTTCTAGCCATTTTACACATACCATTCAACTAGTTTATCCCGACTTTTTCTACGGGTTTTCAGGGAATTGTATTATAGACAGCCTCAATCAAAAGTCGATATGATATATTGCTTGATTCCATGAACAACCAGAGTGCTGTGCAATCAACACATGGGTGCGTTACGGTCAGGCCACGCGCCGCATCCGAACAGAAATTATATTTTGCGGCACCGCAATTTCCGATTCTCATGAATGCGATACGACGCGAAAACATCCGTTCTCAGCTACATAATGCGAAATTTTATGATAGAGAACACAAGCTCATGGATGGAAAATCGTAGCAATCCTCCTCGTTGCACGATTAGCTCACTTTAGAGTCAGTAATATAAAAGTGGCCCCATCGTTTTTTTTGTTCTTCAGTGTTTTATCAAAAGTCCGAAAGTCCGTTAGAGGTACTTTGCCGCCCTGTAGAAACCCTCAGCGGGCAAATTCAAGTGTGTATAGGGTGACCCTCCGTTACAAGTGTAACAACCGCTGTTGCCAGAGACCGAGTTAACATCTGCATTTCTTACGACTTTAACGGAAAGGGAGGCGTTACTTTGTCCCCGTGATTAGCAACGGATGTTTATACTTTTACACTTGCCTCTACACGCTTAGACTCTACTGCGCCACTTTACCAAGCCTCGTTAGTTTAGCCAAGAATCGGCAATTATAACGGCCTGGAGAGGTGTTCATTAAATTGTGTGTTTTTTCTGTAATCACGCGTAAGATAAGGGTTAAGTAGGGGGATGAGAGAGAGCCTGAGAATGAACCCATGTGTAAAACTTCCTACTGACATGTCAAAGCGGTCTCTGTAACCTTGAGGCAACGAGCTTCCTATAGTTTCATTCAAATTGCGATATCGTGCGAGAGCAAAAAAACATTTTTCAAAATTTCAGAAAATAAGGATTTGTTTTATAGATAATTTTTAACATAAGGTATTGACTAAATTCATGGCGATATCACAAAAAACATGAAATTCAGACAAATTTTAACAAAACTGTAATATTTATGAAATTCGAACAGACAGAGGTTTCGTATCATCTACGAAGTTTTATAGAAATTATTCATCTACAACTTTATCGAAAGCCACAAATGGTTAGCGTGATAGAGAAAAAAGGTATCGCTGCGCCATATTTGCGGCTGAATTGCGAACTTAGTTAAGCGTCGAATTAAAGCCCCAAGTGATCAGTTCCTTGTTGGGAGTATTTCAGAGGCTGATAGAGGGCTACATTTGATGAAAAAAAAACTTTTTTACGCATATGGCCTAACGTCGATCCACTAGTGCCCAGTGCCGCCTTTAGACGGTCTTCAGTCACACCTCTAAAAATGTTTATAAAGCTCCATTTTTCCGAAGTCCGTCTAATAATAGATTTGGGCACTAAAGGGTTAAAGTGGCTCTACCTCTAAGTGTATACCACTTAAAGTAATTCTATTGGTTTCATGTGAGCATTCGAAGAGTAAATATAGGGTAGTTTGGGGTAATTTGGACCCCTGTGGTGAAATGCACCTGGCTTTATCTTGGAAAGTATTACATTTTTGGGTTCCATGTACTACTTCATCCTTTCCTTGAACTACTAAACCCTAACTAATATAAAAATTTCATGGCTTGCTGTGACAGGTGCACCACAGTGCCAATGTAAACAAAGGAAACATCAAAAGTTGATTTTGCTGTAAGTTTTACGCTCGTGTATTTAAGATTTTTTGAGAACTTCTTCGATGTTTTCAGTCAAATAAGCTTTGCAGCCGTGTTTGTCTAGTGAAAGAGTACATTTTAATGAAAGATTGCGATAAGTTTGACCGAAAATAGTGGAAGGAATTGAGTTTTTAGAAAGGTGTCCTGTTTGGGGTAAAATGGACAGTTTTTTGTGGTGATATGGTCAGGCGAGTTTGAAGTAAATTCTTTTGTCGGACTGATGCCGCGGGCATATAAAAACGAACGGATAGACGGCGGTGTACAAACAATGAACTGTAAAAAGTGTTTCAGACAATCTGGGATGATTTATCTGTACAAAAAGTGTTTTCAATGCCTCGCAGAGTGGCGGGTTTCTGAACAAAAGTTGGAAAAACCTATTTTTTTTCTAAAATGCTTGAAAATGACGTATAATGCCAATTTATGGGTGCTGAACTCATTTCTGATGTCCGAAAATGCTGTTCTCCTAAAATGCCGTTAAACCTTTTTTATTATCAGATTTATTTTTTTGTTCAGATCATGTTCAACATTGGTATACTTGTTCTTTATCGAAAAACTTTATATCCGTATTTTTTTGTTTGGTCCTTAGTGTGATCCATTTTGAATTAAAGTTGCCAAAAATCCGCAATCATTCCTCAAAAAATTGTAACTTTTGAGCCGTTTGACCGATTTGACCAAAAATTCTAAAAATACGGTTAATTTCATATAGGCTGTTGATTATCCGATCATTCCGAACTGTTTCACGAGACTGTACGGTACACAAGAGTTCTGAAAAATAACATAAATTTCCCCTCAAAACGAAACTCTTTGATCCAAAATCAGATCAAAATTGAGGGAATTAGGTAATAGAAGTTAAGCTCAAAATTGTGATTTTCGAACATAAAAATCATTGAAATTTCCTGACACAGCAACATTCAAAGTGCTGCCAAGAATTGGTATATCATTTGATTCTCATGAAACTTACATCACACATACACACACATAGACAGACACACACAATCACACACACATACACACGCACACAGTCACACACACAGTCACACACACTCACGCGCACACACGCACACACACGCACACAAACACACACGCACACAGACACTCTCTCTCTCACACACACACACACACACACACACACACACACAAACGCGCGTTAGCGACACACGATCGCATATTCAGTTTCTAGTATGAATAATTGGAGAAGGGAAATTGGCCTACTGTGGAACCAGTGTGCAATGCCTAAGAATTGCAGTTATCATTCCGTATGCCTGATATCACCTTCTACTGTGTATTAAGCAACTATTGATACTATAAAACTCACATTTTTACCCTGTCCACATCACCCCAAACACTGTCCATATTACCCCAATAGCTGTCCATTTTCACCCCAAACGATTTTTTTATGTCCGAAAATCATAATTTTTAGTTTCGTTATTTTTTTTTGTTCTTTTGACTTCAATATCAAGGTTTTTTCGTGCAGAAACATAGAAAACAGATCAATATTACTATAGTACATTACGTTTATGGGATAGAAAAAACAAGTTACGAAATAACAGGAGTTTTTCTTAGGGAGTCCAAATTACCCCAAACTACCCTACGTGGCAGGCGGCTTAACTTTTTTTTCAGTTTAGAGATGCAAAGCAAACAACACTCTCTACTTTCTTACCTAGAAGCTCCTCTCATTTGATATGTGCTTAAGAGACACACAGTAAAAGCACTGCAGTGAGCTCTGTGATGTAGGTATTGAGTGTCACATCCTCTCATGTGAAAAAGCACACACCGGTTTATTATATCTCAAGAGAGATTTTATTATTTTTTGCATGCTCCTCAGATACACACGATTCGCTGCTCTCTTCAAGCGAGTGCGTCACATTACCCACCAATGTGAGAGCAGTTGTATACGCAGTGAAAGATATTCTCTCACACGCTAGTGATTCTCTGAGGAGAAACGACAAACCTGGATACGGCCTTAATATGTCCTAAGAAAACAAATAACATTTTGGAAGCAAAAATGTTTGAAAGTAGTACTGTTTCGAACGTATGTTTTCTTACGTGGTTAATATTCTCAATAAGTGATCAAATACTCTGTATACCAAAAAACTTTGCAGAAGACCGAAAACCGATTGGATGAAACCTAAGCACGCTAATATTTTTTTCCTGTTAAATTTTTATTACTGACGCTATGGAGGGGAAAAACGCGGCTATTATTGGAACAGTTTTGGAACACAACGAAACGCTTCAAAATAAAAACTGGCAACATCGTTATTTGCACCGGTGCGTGAAATAATTAGTTTCAAATCCTTGTAAATTTCAATCATCTGCAAAGACGGTAAATTCCATTTGAGTGTGAAACGACTTCTGCATCGGCAAAAGGGTTATCACTTCAACAAAAACTTGAAATTCGTCGCATGACAATTATATACAGTCATACCTCGATATAAGGCAACCTCGATACAACGTAACTCGATATAACGTAACTTTTACCTCGATATAACGCAACTTTTTAAGATGTATTGAAATTGAAAATAAATGATACAGCAACTGAAATAAATTGCTTCAAAAAAATGTTTGTAGTAAGTTTTGAAACCAATGAAACCAATGCGAAAATGGTCCTAAATGGGCATAAGAAAGGCTTAAAAATACTGATAGGTGAGGGGAATTAGGTTTTCGCGCATCTTTGAGTAACCATAAACAGTCCTGTATCAATGGGACACTCGAAAACATGTTCAATGCTAAGAGATGGCGCTGTAGTGGTAGTGGTAGTAAAATCAAAATTTCCACGAGCGTTTTGCTTAATAACCGAAAAAACTGCTATTAGTTACCCTTTTTTCATATTATTCTATCTTTCTAGTACTTACTTTTACTATATGCAAACTATTTTCATCAAAAAACTTTTTCCTATATAACTCCATTGACTTAACGAAGTTGTATAGGAAAATCAAGTTTTTGATAAAAATAGATCGCATATAGTAAAAGTTAGTATTAGAAGGTTAGAATAATATGAAAACAGGATAACTAATAACAGCTTTTCCGGTCATTAAGCAAAATGTTCGTGAAAATTTCGAGCGCCATCTCTTAGCATTGATCATTTTTTCGGGTGTCCCAATAAAAATTTGTTTTGCTTGTTGAAAATTGTGCTAAATGGGCATAAGAATGGTTTAAAAATACTGATAGGTAATGGGAAATAGGTTTTCACGCATCTTTGAGTAACCTCTTGTATCAATTGAAAAGAATTATTTTTTTGCTTCTGAAAATATTTTTAAATGGGTATAAGAAAGCTTTGAGAATATTGATAGGTTATGGAAAATAGGTTTTCGGGCATATTTGAAAAACCATTAACATTCTTGCATAAATTAAAAATATTTTTTTTTGCTTCGATACAACGTAAGGAAAATAAAAATAAAGTTGCCTTATATCGAGGTATGACTTTATTAGGTGTACACCTTTGTTTCGCCATTTTCCGGTAGATGTCTCCAGGGGTAATACTGATCAATATCAATTGATCACAATCGATAGTCGTAAACATTTGTTTAGGGATATCAGATGTGCAGATTTATCTCCAAAATGCGGATTTTGGAATTCGTGTGCAGATTTTTATTAAATCGCAGATATTTACAGTTTTTATTAGAGTTTTTGTCAATTTTTGTCTGAATCATCTTATATGTGCGCAGATTATTTTAAAACGTGCAGATTTTAACAAACTTCTGCCTGTGCACAGGCTCGGATTTGAGGGATGGCAAAGGGAGCAAATGCCCCGGGCCTCCCGATTCTAGGGGCCCCCCTAGTCTTGAAACGACCTTTTTTTTTGGTCGTCACCTTCCAGAACGTTACCTCTAAATCTTTTAAGAAAAAAAAAGCCTCACTAACAAATTTGCCCTGGGCCCCCACCGTCTAAAACCGGCCCTGTCTGTGCAAGCGTAATTTTTTCAAGTTGCGGCTAGATTCTTCCAGATTAAAAGCTTTTTTTTATTTTTCTGAGCAGTTGCAAATTTTTTTGACATAGAAGTACGTCTTTTTTAGCCTGCTACAGAGGGGTGTAAAATGAAAATCTATTAACGGAAAGGGTACAAAATTTGTCCTTTTTTAATCAGTCGGTTTGTTAATTCTTGCAGAAATCGATTGGAAAACTATATATGCGTCCGCTCAAATGCAGAAATGTTTGATTATGCGAACTATTGTACTATTAGAAAATGTCAAGCCTTGTTGAAACGAAATTTGCTTCTTCTGATTGGTTGCTTGCTGGCTTTCTCTAAAAAGGTTGACAGAATAATAGGTATACCTATTTACCCCGGAAGGCACACTTTGGGCTATAAACAAATTACATTTTTTTGGTAGATAGTTTGACGGATGGACGGTCCTATATTAGCAGTAGTGTAGTGGGTTGAGCCAGTATCAGGTGGCTTTCTGAATTTGCTTTCGGCTTGGACAATCACTTGCCGGTTGGTCTTAGCAGCAAACGTTTCGATTTGCCAGTTGGGGGTTTCTGTCTTCTGTTTGCGGTGAAGCTAAGTCTCATTTTCGCAACAACATTAGCAAGCATTCTGTGCTGGCTGCTGGCAATCAAAATCTGCCGCAGCCGTCAATTTTTCTATATGTGAAAACAGCTTTTTTAGTGTGTGTTGTCAAAAGGCATTATTACCTCAATGTCGAGGCAGCACAAAGGTTGCGATCAGCATCATATCCAGTTTTGAACAGTAAACTGTTCTACTTAGGGCACCCAAACTAGTACAGTCAAACTTGTTTTTGTGCGACTCTTTTTTGTGCAAAATTTATTTTGTGCGACTTTTTTTATGCGTTTTTTTTTGTGCGACTGTTTTTGTGAGAATTTTTTTTGTGCGGCATATGAAAAAGGATCACTTCCGACAACATTTTCAGCCATTTAGTTTTTCCGATTCTTAGAATGGATTCCAACGCATAACAGAAGTGTTGCGTCCAAAAATTACTATTTGAGCCAGTTTTACGTAGGAAAAGTCACGAATTGCTTGCCTACGAAGGAAAGCGGTTGAAAGGATTAGCATGTTTAAAAAAGTTTCGTTTATCAATCCGATGTTTTGAAATTGTTCTTATAGGTATTATAAGTCAGAATCAACAACTTTCGAGTTATTTTTAACTGAAATTTTTTTTTATACGGTCCCTATACACCGCATAAAAAAGTTTTTTTTTCAATCATGCTGTCGAAATATTGTTTTGTAGCTGCACGTGAAGTTCCAAATGATTTTTTTATGCGATTTTTTTGTGCTGTCCCTATCCCTCGCACAAAAACAGGTTTGACTGTACTCGAAGATTTATCATTTGTTCGAGCGAAAAAATAAGATTATTAGATTAGCCAGCGGCGAATCCTGGTTTAAATCCTTTAGAAAATCTATGGAAGATTGTGAAGGTCTAGGTTGCAAAGCATCATCCAAAAAATGAAACACATCTATGGAACATCGTACAGATCTGGTGAAAATTCGTGAAAATCTGGTGGAAAACATAATGATCTTACGAAACAAAGGACATGCCATGAAATATTGAAAGTGAGTTTTGTAACGTGAAAGGTCACTTTTCTAACGATATGTAGAGAAATAAAGCTTAGTTGGAAGTTAGTTTTGTATATATATTTTAATAGTGTATTTATTTTTTTCGCCACCTTAAAAACACTAACTCACGCGAAAAAACAATTCGGAATTACCGACACAGAAAAATTGCAGTTATATCTTCGTTTGTTTATTCAAAAGAGTGTCTGCAGATCGTAATGACGTTACATAACAGCATACAACAACTAAAATAAGTGCGCAAATATGGAAAATTAACCAACACTGCAAGTGTATTTGTTATTTTCGCCATCACTGTATATGCTGGGACCATGCCGATGAACTCAAAAGGAAAAATCTGCAGCCAAATTCCATCCGTCCAGTATTTTTAACGCAGTAACCCGTTTTTCAACTATAAACGCAAAAAAAGTTGACAAACCTCTGTGCAATTTCGCTAATGTGCATATTTGGAGAGTTATATTGTGTTTGGTTTGTGAAAAAAATCGCTTTAAATTATTCGGAACAGTATGGCAGTATAAGTGCGGACGTGAAGACGACGAGATAGATATTCCGTAAGCCCCGATCAAACCATTGCGGAAGCGTGAGGCTCTAGCTTTTGAAGCACGATAAAGCCTGTATTACATATATATACTCTCTGATCAATGGTCAAATATTTGACCTTCTGACATAATAGTCAAATTTCTTTGACATCATGATTGTTGTTTGCCCGTGTTTGCCACATGTAAAAATTGGAGAGAGACAAACAATCTTTGACCACATTTTTATCTGTCAAAAAGTGACAAATATTTGACGCTAGGTCGAGGAGTGTAATCCAGCCCAGCTTCACCACACTGTAATTCATGGAAGTTGCGAGTCCTGCTACCTGGATTGTACGTTTAAAATAGAAAATGAAACAAGATACCGAATCAGTTACGAATATTGGCAGAAATTTTCAGACATAAGACCATCTTGAAAGTGTTCCAAAACAATGTGCATTACAACACACTGGTTGGTGTACATGCGGGTTGAAAACATGACGGATATCAGACAACTTCTCAATTATTTTCGATATTAGACAAAATTGTTTCCCATTTGCTGCTTCTACAAACGCATTTTTTGACAATCGGCTTCCGTAAGGATGTTGTTTGGGGTGTTTACTACCACGAGGAACTTTTCTTTTCCATTGTGGTAAAAAGGGCATTTTAGACAACTTTTCAATTATGGGCAGTCAGTGATATCGTATTTTTATGTGCGAATTTGAAACCGATGACATTTAGCTCGTTTGCACAAAAATTTGAATATATAGCATCGTTACAGGTTTGTTTTTTGAATGTTCATTCTTTGTTATTCTCATTCATGTTTAGCTGGCAACATTTAGTACAGCAGTAAAAAACATCCTTTTTATCGTCATGGATGTAGCTCAGATGGCAGCACGCTTGCTTGATATGTGAGAAGTACGGGAATTAGGTTGAATTAGGTTGATAAAAATGGAATTTTTCACAACCACGTGAAGGTTGCCGATTTTTCATGGGTTTACCTTCACACGCAGTGACGAAACTACCCATGCAGCATCAATCCTAGTAACTTATGAGCAGAAAAAAAATTTACAGCTCAATCGAACTCTAACTGTAATGGCGAAAACAGTGAAGTTACTGAAGTTCTAAACGGCCGACGAACCTGAGCGACAGAAGTTCCAAAGGGTTCTGAAGAGGAAGACCGAGGGAAAAGGGGCTACATCGTTGCGTGCGCGTGGCCGGGAGGTCGGTGCATCCGGCCAAACAGTAAAAGGTACCTGGCGAACATGCACATACATGTCAGGAAGCGGCAGTTCCGTCCACTGGTCTCGAAGCTGCAGGTAATGACGCAACGGCAGCGCCTGAATAAGATGATTAGGTCGATTTTTCCGGCAAATCGCGACGTGGCGGTGGTGGTGGACGACGAGACCTGTCTCGCCTTGGATGGCAGCGACTGGCAGGGCACTTTGTATTTAACTTCCATCACGAAAGAAGTGAGCGCCGAGGTGAAGTTCATTTCACACACCAAGTTCCCCAAGAAGGTGCTGCTGTGGCTGACAATGACTTTTTTGAAAACATCAGTCTTCTCTGAATCTGTCAATCGCTTCGCTATCGCTTAAAAATATTTGTGGATACCTGTTTGCATTATAACTTATTCTTGATAGAAAATGTCCGTTTTTCAGCCGCGGCGCACCAATTGCTGTCGCATACGTACGATGAAGCTTCTTTGAGCGGAAGAACGTGTCGCGAGTGGTTTCAACGCTTCAAAAATGGCGTCCGGAATAGTGAAAGAAAGCAGAACGTTTTCGAAGATGCCGAATTGAAAGGGAAACCAACACAAGGGATCGACACCGAGCGCAATTCACGCGTTTGAGCTGAGACAATGCTCGACCCTAGTTACAAAAGTGGTCAAAAGTGCTTGGAATGCTAAGGGGGAAATATTACACCACATGCCACACTCTCTCTACCGCCTGTTCCGATCGAAGGCACACGGTCTAGGTAACGAGCACTTCCGTTCTCATGAAGAAGTCATAAAAACACAAAAAAGGTTTCAGAAAAATGGGCGAAAATGGGCGTAGAACCAGTACTTTGAATAAAATGTAAATGACCAGTTTTTGTACATTGAAGCATTGATATTGGGAAAAATAAACAGCGGAAACAAAGTTGCACACCTGATACATAATAAACAAAAGGGTTTCTAATACACATTCCTAGGGTACTTCAGGACCATTCCTCAAGAGATTAGATAATGGATTACTCGTAGGGTAATGTATCATGATCGGAACAATTTTGACTATTTTCATGGTACAGAAATTTTCATGCTACATTATTGATATCACATTAAACCAAGAACGTTCATCGAAACAATCTATCTGTCTAGTTTACGGAAACAATAACTTATAGCTAATCCGATGTGATGTCATTCAAATATATCGTTTTATCTAATAATAGAATTTGTATCCTGATTGGAACATGGTAAATCATGATCGGAACAAAATATGTATCATGAGCGGAACAGAATCCTTGACGTTATGTCATTGCCTGCTTTATTACTTATTATTTTACACACACACACAAGTCAGCGGTCTGGCTGAGTACACCTCGGCTATATTTTGAAGCCTGAATTGAGGATTTTTCCAAAGCAAATTACAAATGACAATGCCTCACGAAGTTTCAACATTTTGGAACTTCTACTATTCTAATGCATGACAATAAATACTATCAAAAACAATTGCCTGCAATTTTCCGTACCTTTCTTGAAAAAAGAAGACCTCCGAAAATATTTACCCGGGATCCCCTAACTAACCAATGTTTCTTTCCACACTTGAGGCATATGCCTAGTTTACAATGATCCATTAATGCAGGTTTGTTAATTAAGAAGAGTGAAAAATAGTAACAGTGTGTGCAAGAAATTTGTACAGAAAACTGTGCAAACAATGGAAAAAAGTTTCGGCCCAAAAAAATGAGACCGACTGGTTTTCCAACCTTTTCCTTCGCCAGGAAAGTTGTTGTGGAGACCTGTTTCAGAATTTATTTGTTTTTTTTTTTAACTGCGGTGATTATTTCACAGCAAAGTTATATTATAATTTTCATTCCGCGATGCACAAGTTCTGAACTATGAGTTTTGAATGTAGAAAAAGTGTTTTGTTCGAGAGGTCAGAAGCTTTTTGTATTGTATTACAATCTGTCAGCGCACTTTAATTTCATACCACCAGTTTTAATCCCTTTTTCGTTGTTTACCACTCGGATAAATTTTTCGCTCTTGTTTGTTCTCAGCGCACACATTATTAATTTTTTAGACATTTTTGATTTTTTGATTTGCTAGCTTAATTTTCAACCTTTTTTTTCAGCGCTTTTTTTCAAATTCGAGAATTTTTAGTTTGAATTTCAGTTTGCTTATGCTAATTTTCGGAGGTTTTTATCATTTATCGAAACATTTTTGTAGGTGTTTAATTTCTGACTATTTATGAGACAAATTGGACCTGTTTTTTATTTCCACTTCCTGGATATTTGTTTTCAATGTCAAGCTCTTTTTGTTTACGCTCTTTCATTCCAGTTAATGCATTTTTTAATCTCCTTAAACAAACTGAAAATTTTGAGACGAGACGGAGCCGTGAAGCATTTCTAGTAGTAAAACGACAAAAATCAAGATATACCCTTTCTGCACTGCACCCTTGAAATATGAAAAATGAATTTGGCTACGGTCGACATTTGAAATGAATCAATGAGTTAAAAATTTAATAATACAGCTTTATTAACGCGCATGACACAGACGTTGCTCGGTAGCCACTATTTGGATACCAGCTGGGGACTATATTTTAGCAAATTACCACCCGCGCAGATTGCTTTGAGGAGGGGAACAAGTTTCAGTTTGATTCCAAATTATTATTTTATTATTTCAAAATATTCACTTTTTGGCACGAGTGAAAGAAACAAAAAAAATGCAAAATTCCTTTTCGCTAGGTGATCGAAAAGCCAAAAAAAAATGCTATGCGAAAACCGCAATTGAAAGGCGTATAGAAAATTCAAAGAGCACGCGTATCAAATCCAGCCGATCGCGTTCACTTTCAAGTGCACACGAGCGGTTTGCTGCAGTGGAACATGACCGATTAATACTAATTAATGGGATCAATTGCCGTGCATTGCTGGACATGGTTCATCTTGATTCGCACTCTTGCATGTTTCCACGCCTTCTCAAATACAAATAAACACACACACACACACTAGGTACTGGACGGCAGATCAAAGATCTTACGGTTGGCTGGAATTTTCTCCGACTTCACAGATGGACACCGGGTTATTTGAAATTAATCCAGATTTTTCTTCGCCAAAGTTTCACACTGGCACTCGCGTGTGGATCATGCACTGCACGTTTTAACGCTCGAAATTTATCAAATTTAGGACTACAGATAAAGCTTTGTGTCAACCAATTTGCGACCAGTCGGCGCGAAATGGACTACCGAAATGTGTATCTGGTGCAAGTATCCGGACAGGATTCTGAATGGAAAGCCCCCGCGAAGGGGCAAATATGCCGGATTGCCTACGAAAGTACGCGCAGGTCAACGGCTTTCGACTCACATGCGCAAAGCCGCTGCTACTGGTGACCATGGGAATAAACCATAGCTTAGCCAGATTTGTTCCTCGGCGTCATCGGTGTATCGAATTCAGTGACACGGCTGCAGCGGGCGGCTTATGACACACTCAATTTCTCTAAAAACCATGTGGCGCGGAGCAGTGCTCGGGTTTTGTTGTGCGAGCGTTATTTATTTTTTTCTAAAATTCAAAACGACGAAAATGTACGGTTGTTTGTGCTGCTCGGAACCGTCGCAAACAACCGGGTCTCTCCGTTTTCTTCGATTAAAGTCACTTGATGGCCGTCGTCAAAGCGGAAAACCGTTGTGCTTCTCTCTGTTCAATCGGAAATTCATTTCGCACTTTTTCGACGTCGTAAAATTTATTGAATGTCGTCAGCATGTTGAATGTTTGATTTCTTTTCGTACGTTCTGAGTATGTTTTCCAAGTTTTATGGCGTGTGTCCGCCATACATTGGATGTTTAGAGTACAAATGTGGAGATAAAACTGCGAAGATGGGGGCTTATGTAATTAGAAAATGCCACTAGTCACACCAACATCATCGGAGGATTACAAAACAAAATTAAATTAAAGTGTATTTTTAAAACTCAACTCTTGTGAGGACTGAGAATAGCCATACATTCTGCTGTCGCAATAAAGTGTATTTACATTCTATACACTTGGAAAATTACTCTATCTTTGTACTGATAAGCATAAATAAAGCAATAAATCAGCGTAACTTCACTTAAGGCTTAACGAATTTCAAGTGATACACAATCTAACTTAATCTGTTGCACTAATACGATACAAAATTATTTCAACAATCATCAATCTGAAATGTCTAGTGTTATGCGAAAGTAAATAAAAGGTTTATTAATAAGCATTGCAAACACATTGCAGTAGTGAAAATTGAAACGTAAACAACCCACATCAAACGAATGTACAGTGAAAGTTTACAAAACTGTGGTTTTGCCTTTTTTCGTAAACTTGGGTGCATACGATTTGAAATGCTGCTAGTTTCCATATAATTGTGAGGAATGCAATAACCAAAGTTGGTCAATCAAAGGAGTGACGTTTCATGAGATCAGAAGCACTGACAATTTGATCTTATGGATTGCCATATCCCCAGAATTTAACCGAACCGACGGTACAGGAAACGTCCCGGGTCGTGATGAGAAATTTTACGAAAAGGCGGGGTCACGCAGGTAATGGAATTGCGAACAAAAGATTACACCTTCGATCACGTGCTGATTGTGGTTAACAAATCATCACTGAGCGTAAAACTAGCGATTTATACTTTGCGTGGCTCCGCCATTGTCGGGGTGGCACACAGATGCGATCAACATTATATCCGATATGAAATTGTACAACAATTGCCCTTATAAGGACAACAAACAAATTATTAAATTTAATATTTTCTCGTTTGCGCTAGAATTAAAAGTAAAATGTAATTTTATTCTGCATGCACTCTGACTGTTGAAATTGGTTTTGCAAACTGAAATTCGGTAGCACTTCAACTGCTCTTTTGCATAAAATTTTTAACATGCTCAATACAGGTAATGTAACAAATAACCTTATGTAGTTCTACGTTAAACTTGCGGTCGTGGAAGCAACACTACGATGAACACCTGAATGACGTGCAAGCAGGAGACCATAACAGGAGACGTTGTCTATGCGACGAACAACGAAGATGTACCACCCCAACAATAAGCGAATTTAAGCATCAGATCCGGCAGCTCAAGAACAACAAATTGGACGGAAAGGAGGGCATCGGAGTGGAACTTATGAAAATGGGGCCCGTCAAATAGGCCAGTTCACAGAACAGCTACCGGAGGAGCAGAAAGAGGGGATTATCTGGTCCATCTACAAGAAGGGTAACAAACTAGATTGCAAAAACTATTGAGCGATCGGGATCCTGAATGCCGCCGAAGTTACCAGGCAGGCTTCATGGAAGGACGGTGTGCGACTGACCAAATATTTACACTGCGGCAGATCCTCCAAAAGTAACGTATTATCGGAGGAATTCGTGCCTTTAATTGGCTCTATAAAAAACCTACGGTCGCATAACCTGAGTGTATTCTGTACAAAACGCTTGTTGGGTCCAGGATTTCCAAACGGGTCTGGGGAATCACTTTCAACTTCCAAAATCTGACGCTACTTCTCAACAGGAACAGCGAACTGCGGGACGGGCATCTTCGGGCTCAAACTTCTTTTTTACAGGAGGTATAATTCACGGGTAGCGTTCTAATATGCGCACTAATCGAGCGGACACTGGTAAGTACACGCACTTATTTATTCAACAGGTAAGTATTCGCGCCAGGTAACTATGCACACTATCGAACGGGACAGAATCAGTATCTCTCACGGGTAGGTATAAGTCACTTTGCGTAAATGATAGTCATTTTTCTGGTCGCTTGATGAGTACACTTTATTCTCCTCTAATTTAGGAAAATTCCACTGATTTCGAGGTATTGGGAAATAAACTACTACGATCTAAGACACTATTGATATATTGCGAAATATTTCCAATATTCAATATTAAAAAGTATTTACCGTTGACAGATAAACGATAAATATTAAAATATATTAACCAATATCGTGTAATATTAACGAAATATTTTTCATAAATATAAAGGTGTCTAGCCCCTAGAACGCGATCCTGTTTCTAGGGCGGTTTATTATAAACTGTGAGTGTTATCTTGGTTTCTTCACCCTTTTATCGAATTATTTAACGGAAACAGTAAAAATATAATTTGCACTGCGAACCGAATTAAATGTAAACAAAACCAGCATAAAAAACTACTGTCATATGCTGCACAAGATTATTACACTACGGGTAGGGAGGCAGGATTAGTAATGTGCTGCCATCTGTTCGTCGGTTCTAGCGGTGATAATTCATGTTGCGCGAGAGGGTGTTATCAACTAATTTCGAGACTAAACAACGCTAATAAGACCGGTCGTTCTCTACGGGTATGAGACGTGGACAAGGCTCGAGCAGAACTTGCGAGCGCTCAGAGTTTTTGAACGTTGAGTGCTAAGAATTATCTTTGGCGGTGTGCAGAAGAACGGAGTCTAGAGGCGTAGGATGAACCACGAGCTAGCGCAAAACCCAGTACAGTCATACCTCGATATAACGTAACTTTTACCTCGATATAACGTAATCTTTTTTAATTTCCCAAAATAAAGTACAACAATTATTTTAGGGGTGTATAATGTTCCGAATAAATGTGAGTTTTGAAACCAATAAGTACCGGAAAATGGAATAAAACTGACAATTATTTTTCAATGTTTTGTGACTGGTTATTAGGGTGTCCCAAAAAAAATCGATGTTGAAAAAGTCAAGGTGCTCAGCCCTAAATTGAAAGATAATGTTATTTATAGCATTTTTGTAGAACATTTCGACTTTCTAAAAGGTCGTTTTCAGGTTGCCCAAACGTGATTTATGAAAAATGACTTTTTCAAGCTACAAAACCACTCTTTTGCACTTTTTTCAAATCTGTTCGATTCCGAAATTTTTCCATAATTTTTTTTTATTTTTGTGGGGTTGTTTTTGAATATTTTGCGTGGTTTGGTTCAGCATCGCATTCAATTATTTGACTCACAGAGCCCACTGGACATCACAAAAAAGTGAATTTTCCTTATAATTTTCAGATAAAACCCTTTAAAACACATATAAAAAGCCTTTTTGATCAAGAACTGAAATTTTTACTGCAAAGCGAAATTCAAGATGAAAATTTACATGAAAAAAGATCCTTGATATCTTATCGGGGGGCTGAGATATCGGCGTTTCTACATGTGATGGAAAACTATGCATTTTGTGAAACCTTCTACTAAGTAATCAACCATCCTGAACATTTTTTTTTTATATCTTCCAAAATAAAACAGTTATTTAACATATTTGTTAAAATGCATAATTTTCCATCACATAGAAAAATGCCAATATCTCAGCTCCTCGATAAGATATCAAGTATCTTTTTTCATGTAAATTTTCGTGGTGAATCCCACTTTGCAATAAAAATTTCAGTTCTTGTTCAAAGTTTTTTTTTATTTGTGTTTTGAAGGGTTTTATCTAAAAACTATTAGAAAAATTAATTTTTTTGTGATGTTTCATGGGCTCTGGGAGTCAAAAAACTGAATACAATGCTGAACCAAAACAGGCAAAAAATGTAAGAATCGAACAGAATTGAAAAAAGTGCAAAAAAGTTGGTTTTTAGCTTAAAAAAGTCATTTTTTCATAAATCACGTTTGGGCAACCTGAAAACGACCTTTTGGAAAGTGGAAATGTTCTACCAAAATGCTATGAATAACATTATCTTTCTATTTAGGGCTGAGCACCTTCACTTTTTCAACATCGATTTTTTTTTGGTACACCCTACTGGTTATGTTTGTCTACGAAAACTGTCTTAAGGGACATAAGACAGGTAAAAAAATATTTTTTTTCGTGCTTTGATACAACGTAACTCGATCTGACGTAACGAAAATAAAAATAAAGTTGCCTTATATCGAGGTATGACTGTATTCAGAAAGTAGCTAAAGTTGGAAGGATACGCTGGGCAGGGTATGTAGGTAGAATGCCGGATAGCTACCCTGCAAAATTGGTATTCGCTTCAAATCCGATAGAGAGAACGGGGGAGTATCGAGCGAGATTGGTAGACCAGATGGAGCACGACCTGCAGAGCACCGAGTTCCCGTGGAATTGGAGGTAGGCAGCCATGGACCAAGTAAATTGGCGGAGCTACGTAATGCGGGTCATGTCTTAAGACGTACGGTAAGTAAGTAAGTATAAGTTAATATTTATATTTTTATTACACATTTCGTACTTTAGCATATTGAGAATTATTCTTCATTCAATAAAAATAAAGTTGTAAGATAAAAACACTCAATCCTCCTGGACATTGACAAAACAAAATGAAACGAGTTATAACAATTTCTTGAACCGGTTTGAACCTATTCTAAGCAAAAAGAAAATCCAAAAAATTGCAATTTCCTTTGCAAAACAGTTGAGACCAAAAAACGAAAGTAATAAATCAATATAATTTACATATCATTCAAAAATGGAAGCCGATTGTCATTTCCAAAATTTTCATACATATTATCAAACACATTTCAAAGCTGGAAGCACTCTGAAGCATTCACGAAAAATATAAGTGCATGATTTCAAGTTTTACTGAAAATAACCAAAAGCGTTCAAAAGAAGAGAACAATTTGAATTTACCTGAAGCGCTCATAAAGGCTAAAAAAAAACAGTTTCAAATTGAAAAAAAAAAATATATTCGAAGTAGCAGTGTAACTCTTGGAAAAATCTAAAAAATTGTTCACAAGTGATTATCTAATAACTTAAAAACAGGAACTCTAAACCGAAACAAATACTAAACTCATGAAAAAACCATATCAAATTTAATTTCTAATGCATAAACACTTTCGTAAATGTAGCTTGAAACATCTGATAATACTACATACAAAATAAAATATGATCAAAACTTAGACAAATAGGGCTGAAAAATGCTTATTAGGAACAAAAAAAAATAGAAGAAATGGAAAATTCGTAAAAAAATATATAAAAGAACTATCTGAAAAAATAACGGATGAAACAAACTAGGTATTGTGAATTGTCTAAAAGTGCTTGAGACATCAAGAGAAAAAATAAGAAAATGATTTTAAATTTGATTGAAATTAAGTAAGCATTTCTAACGAGAGGAAGAAGTCAAAAGAAATTGTTCAAAGACAGCCCAAAAGGCTGAATTATTTAAAAGTGAATGAAACTTATTCCAAATTCGGCTCACAGCTCAGTTGGAAGAGCCTCAATGAGTTACAAAAAAGTTTCTGATAAATGATTTCGAATTATCCCAAAAAACCCTAAAAGTATCTTTGCTAACGAGAGAAAACAAAAAAAATCCTTTTCAACCTGGGCTTTCAAGGGCATTGTGCACAATAACACTCAACAAAGTTCACAGCAGTGCCCTTACAGTATGTGTCTCTAGATTGCATTTTAAATTGCATTTTCAGTGTTGGACGAGTTTGCTTTGAAAAAAATTATTTATAATCTATTACGCCCAATATCATGAACATGTCCGAAAAACCTTTCCAAAAAGGAACAAAGAGGTTAGAGGGAATAATTCCAAATTTATCTAAAATACAGATGACAATGACTCGAAAACCAGAATATGTGCAGAATTTTTCTTATAATCCAAATTTTTTTCATGCAGATTTTTCTTTCTAAATATCGTGTCCACATCGACATTATCATTACCACCTCCCCCCTCCCATGGACAAGCATGAACATACATTTGCGTACCACCTACACCCCTCCCTTTCTCAAGTTGTCCACGTGGCATGCGGACGGCTCTTTGGTAGATTTGAGATAAGTATAAGGTTTCCCGGACGAACACATACGATTCGCATAGATTCTCTAGGATTCCTCACATTGGATTCGTGAGCGTCCTTGAAAAGGATTCCTGAAAAAAGAATCCTCAGGAATGCCCTGTATATGGCTCTAGGATTCTTGAATAAGAATCCTGAGTGGGAATCCACCGGATCGTGTTTGCGAGTCCTTCCACGATTTCGTCACCGAGTTAAAGGTATCCTGGGGATTCCTACTCAGGATTCCCTGCGTGTTAGTAAGGATTACCAGAGCTAACAACTAAAAAAGTATTGCTCGGATGATTGAAAAAAATATTTCGGAAACATGGTTACACAAATTTATGGGCACTATTCTCATCAAAAGGCTCACAAAAAATTATCGTGCGCGTTATGACTGGAGATTATTTAATTTGTTTTATTATTTTTTTGATATTTTTTTCTCTTTTTTTCAGAAAAATTGCACAAAACATTAGTTTCTCGTGAGAAAATAATATTTTCAAAAATTTTGTTGAAAAGTGTGTAATGACTATAAATTATGTCAGAAATTGAATTACCCTTTGAAAAATTGTCTTGTTAATTATTTCTGCTTTTGTCCTTCTTTAAGTGGACACTTTCCTAAAGAAATATTATATTAAGACTATCTGAACAACGATGTAGTGTAGTTGCCTCTTAGTAGAAATGGTCAAAGATCACCTTCTTAGTGCGAATGTTGACCGTTGGCATCTTCATGCTAACCTGAACGGATTTGTATGGCCACACGAGAGCGAGAGCTCATAATAGTTTTAGTTCGGAGCTCTGTCGCTAGTGGCGGTGCAGAATCCAATTTTTCTGTCTTGTACTTTAGAGAAATGGTGTCTTCAGCAAAGTGGTGGATAAGGTTGTCATAAAAAACTTTACTGGAGACATTTTTCTTCTCACATATCAAAGTAATCCTTAAAATTTGATTTTTTTAGTATCTTAAAAACTGTAATATTAAAGGGCAACAGTGTTCAGCATATATTTGTATACCATTGAAACACATAAATTTGTAGAAGACACAAAAAAGATAGGTTCTACAAAAACTCAACTCTACTCTGCTAATACTGATTTTATTGACACACTATCTTCAGAAGAAATTTAGTATATCCTTAAAGAATGACAATAAATTTTAGTCCAAAACTCCGCCGCTAATGACGCTGCAAAATCTCACCTTTCAGTCTTGCACTTTAAGAAAATGTTGTCTTCAGCATAGTTGTAGATAATGTTTTTTTTTTCTTCATAAATATGTAGATAATGTTGTCACAAAAAACTTTACTTAAGACACTTACTCCTCATGTTTTGGAGATATGCCGTTTTATATCAAAGTGGTTCTTGCAAAGTGATTTTTTTTCAATATCTTACTGTACTGCCTGTGATCGCATAATTGTAACATTCGACATTTTATGGCTTTCATGCTTTTTATTGGGAAATGCTTAGAATAGTATGTACTTTTTACATCTGGAAAAATATGCGTATGTTTGTGTGAAAAAAGTCGTAAAAAATACCAAGTTGTTTTGTCACATAGCGTAAATAACCGCATAATTGTCACACTACTTAACTTTTTCAACTTTTTTGTCGACAAAGTTTCCATCCAAATCCACATCTGCATCCTTTGGAACTCGGAAGTTATTCTGGTCCGGTAACCAACCACCGGTGATCCGTTTCTGATGTTCAGCTCATGCTTGTTGAATACATGAAAAACTTCTTTTTCCATGTGATATATTCCAAAAGTAGCTTGAAAGTGACGGCATAAATGTATCATTGCAAAAATTTCAACCAATTTGACTTCAAAAGTAATATTCAATGTATACATAGTGTAAAGTAGTGCTTTCTTCATGATACTAAGTTTAGTTAAAGTGTCTATTTGCGAGAATATATTAGTAACAATGCATTTAAGGTCAAAATATAAAAGTGCGAATTGCTCGAACAACCAATTTTGCAAATGTTACAAATATGCGATTATGGGCAGTTTATGACTCAATTGAAAAACATTTGTTTCATTTTCGAGCACTTTAATTGAAAATCACGCATTGCAAGTGCATCCGAGTAGTGATCATGTGACTCATCATGGGAACTGCTCGAATGCACTTACATTGAGTGATTTTTTTTTGTTCACACAACATTTATTTGACACGGCACAATACAAATTAATGTTTTACGGAGCCAATTAAATCTAATGCCTTATGGTCTAGAATATCTTATAATCTAAAGGCAAATTTTTTACCCACGCTGCCGACTACGAGCTGAAACTAAATCTAATACTGAAACTAACATGTTTTTTTTTTGTTTCGCTGTTAAATTGGCACCTTGATGCTCTTCAAGTAGCTATAAACATGTAGCATGTATGGCAAGTTTCGCTGAGCGAGAATATCACGAACTGGCACATAGGGCTGTATTCCTCGGGCCCTGAGGGTATCCAAAAGTAGAGATCTGGCGCCGCAGAATTCAGCACACACCCAAACCACGTGTTCAATGTCTTGATACCCCAATCCACAAACGCAATGATTACTGCTCGCCAGCCCAATACGCAAGAGATGTGCATCTAGCCCGTAGTGGTTGGACATAATCCGAGACATCATGCGAATGAAATCTCGTCCTACATCCAACCCCCGAAACCAAGGTTTGGTGGAAACCTTGGGGGTGATGCTGTGTAGCCACCTCCCCAGTTCTCCCTTATCCCACGAGGCCTGCCAGTTGACAAGTGTACTCTGACGTGAAAATTTTAAAAATTCATTGTAGGCAATTGGTCTGTTATAAATATCACCGTTTGTTGCGCCCACCTTAGCCAAAGTGTCCGCTTTCTCATTGCCCGGAATGGAACAATGAGAAGGGACCCACACTAAGGTAATCTGAGAAGATTTTTCGGATAAAGCACTCAGATGTTCCCGTATTTTCCCCAGGAAATACGGAGAGTGCCTTACATCCTTCATCGATCGGAGAGCCTTAATAGAACTGAGACTGTGTGTAAAGATGAAATAATGGTCCGTGGGCATTGTTTCAATAATCCCTAAGGTATACTGAATTGCAGCCAATTCTGCGATGTAAACAGAAGCAGGATTATCGAGCTTGTAGGAGGCGGTAAAATTATTGTTGAAATACCGAAGCCAGTGGACCCGTTGAGAAGTGATCCATCAGTATAAAACGCATTGTCGCAGTTGATGTTTTTATATTTGTTATAAAATATTTTAGGGATCTGCTGCACGCGTAAATGATCCGGGATTCCACGAGTTTCTTCCATCATGGATGTATCGAAAAAAAAAAAATATTGTAGAAAAAAACCAACGAAAAAAAACTACTTATCTTCTGCAGCCGCTCTCCACCGCAATCAGCGCACGGGCGATGCCAATCTCCAGTCCTTCACACAAGAGTCCGGTAGCAAAAGCTGCAGCCGCTCCAGCCACACAGCAGCACCAGTACAGCCAAACAGCAGTACGCCGGGTACTGGATTTCTCGCAGTAGCGACACAACGTACAGTCTGTGGCGTACGGTAGCAATAGGCGATGATGCGCTCTTTTGTCTTCAATAGACGACGGCAACGAGCAGCAGTTCACACGCAATACAATGCACGGTGACCTTGAAGGCGATTAACTGGTCGGCACTATCGAGATCGAAATGAAATTGAGACCGAACACGACGAGAGCACAACTCGGAATGACATTGAGTGATTATCAATTGAAAGCGAAGGTTACTGCGTCACTATCTCCTGACTATTGTCAACTGAAAATAAGTTTGAGTGCTGACGGAGAAACGAGCCGCTTCCATAATGTACTTCACAGGGACGAGGAAATCAATAAGTTCGGCAAAATATGTGACGTAGGAGAGTGACGAGGGGCCAATTCCAGTTTAAAAAACCTGAGTGGTTGCAAGGCGTCAGTGATCACCACCAGGGCGCCAATCATCGTATGGAAAAAAAGTGACCAGAAAATTTGAAAAAAAACCCTATACAAAATGTTCACCTGCTCGAAAAAACACCCTGTGCAAAATTTCAGCTCAATCGGACTTAAAATGGGGTGGCGTAAAGCGATTGAAGTTTGGCTTTTTTGAAACCGAAAAATCACCCAAGGGGGAGGGGGGGGTACGTGAAATTTCGGTTTTCGAAAATTTTTTTTTGATGCCAAATGACTTAAAAACGCATGAAACGTCGAGAATTGGTGTCATCTGAAAAAAATTTTTTTTTTGCAAAAATTTACTCTCTGGGACTAAGTCGTTTTTCAATTGTGGAAGGCGGAGTTCAAAATGTTTAAAATTTATCTTTTGAAATTGATCACTAGTCTCTCGAAATAGCTTGTATAATGATATACACTATAATTAGCATCGAATACATGAGGTTTCATTAGGGTGGTTCATTTATTCGACATAGCGTGGTTCATAATATTGTGTAAAAATGAGTATAAAATGAAAAAAAAAACACTTTTCACTGAATACCAATAGAAAAATTCCCGAAAATATAATATTTGTTATATCATTGTCTTTAGGGTGGAAACGTTGAATTGGAAAAATTATAAGTAAAATGGCAAAATATTACAAAACAAATTTACAAAATGTATCAAACTACTCTGTGCGAAAAAAAATTTATCTCAACCAAAATTAAGATTGTGTCTCGTGGAAAATGTTGAATGCTTTCATGTCATTTGCAAAATCACACACGGGAGGTACATGGAATTTCAGTATTTGAAAAATGTTTTCGATTCCAACTGTCTTAAACTTTTAAATGAAACGGTGAAAACTGATGGAATATGTTATATTACTTTGTTTGAAAAATCTACTCTCTAAGACACTTGCACTCGTCTTTCGAATGTTGTACCAGACAATTTATTCGTTTGATTTACCACAATAATGTCCTTTGCCAACACTTGATTGAACACACAGTGCTCTGGCTTATATAATCGGACAAAAGACTGTATCGATGTTATTCAGTGATAATGAGAGTATAGGGATCTCAATCAGATACGCAACACAATTGACTCGTTGTTACTGGGTTTGCGTCGTTTTGACAGTTCGACCATACATTTTCTGTCAAGTTAACATCATCAGAACGTGAACGTGCCCATTGGCTGAAACTTAGCATAGACGTTTTTATAGGCAAAAGATGCCATTTTGTGCTATTGGTTTAATTTATTGAAACACTACTACGGATAGGTATTGATGATTACAAAATTTTTTAGAGCCAACACGGTTCGTTCGAGCGGTGTGACATCTTCGGCAAAGTTGTAGATAATAGTTTTGTTTTTCAAAAAAAAATATATACTCTAAAAACAAATTACTAATTTAAAAAAAATAAAAGAAAGTTAAAAATTAATTATCGAAAACAGCCCATTTAAAAAACTGTTTTTTTTTATAAAAACTACGAAAGTTTTCCTGAACAACGAAACCGGCCATGGAGAAATCAGAAAAAAAGTTATAATTTTTAAATTTATTTATTTTTTTTCACAGGGTACATTTTTTTTTGGAGGAACGTAGTTATTATTTACAACTATGCCAGATACACTATGACAATCAAATAAACCGTTTTGACTGTAGAAATATTCTTGATTCTTCATAGAGTGCTCTATTGGAAATTGAAAATATGTCTACAGTCGAAACGGCATAGTGTCTTCGGCAAAGTTGTAGATAATATTTTGTCCTTCCGAAAAAAATATGCCTTTTAAAAAAAATAATTGAGAATAAATTTTTTTTTCGAAAATTTTTTTTTTCAAAAAATGATAATTTATTTTTCTTGATTTCTATATGATCGGACTGGTTTTATTGTTTTGGTAATCTTACGTGAGTTTTATTAAAAAAATCAATTTTTTAAAAAATGAGCCCTTTTGAATTATTAATTTTTTATCTTTCTTCTAACTTTTGAATGAATAATTTTTTGAGTGTAATATTTTTTGAAAAACATAATAATTATCTACAACTTTGTCGAAGACGTCACACCAATCAAACTAACCGAAGTGCTTTTTTTATTTTATACTCATTATTCACAATATTATGAACCACCCTATGTCGAATAAATGAACCACCCTAATGAAACCTCATGGATTCGATGCTAGTTATAGTATATATCATTATACAATCTATTTCGAGAGACTAGTGATCAATTTCAAAAGATAAATTCTAAACATTTTGAACTCCGCCTTCCACAATTGAAAAACGAGTCCCAGAGAGTAAATTTTTTCAAAAAAATTTTTTTCAGATGACACCAAGTCTCGACGTTTCATGCGTTTTTAAGTCATTTGGCATCAAAAAAACAAAATTTCGAAAACCGAAATTTCACGTACCCCCCCCCCCTTGGGTGATTTTTCGGTTTCAAAAAAGCCAAACTTCAATCGCTTTGCGCCACCCCATTTTAGGTCCGATTGAGCTGAAATTTTGCACAGGGTGTTTTTTCGAGCAGGTAAACATTTTGTATAGGTTTTTTTTTTTTTTTTGAAATTCGAGATGACCATTTTGCCTGGCACCCTCACCACAAAAGCAAATACCACAAAAAATCTCTCGAAATATTGATCAGAACTTGTGTGACGTATTTAATGGATGCCATCACCAACTGCGACTTGAGGTGAATCGATGAGAAGCCGCATGCCCTACCATCCTATACATAATATGATGTGATTGATTCCGATTGCTTTTTGCACTAGAAAACTATAATAAAATGGCGTGATGCGGTACTAATTTCAGTGGACCGTGGATGGAATGGGCAGAGACATAATTTGCGTCAATCTCTCCGTCAACTGAAATCAGTTTCATTTGAAATGAAGCAAATAACACCAGAAGGAAAAGAAACTAAAGTCAAACCCATTTGACAGCGAAAATGTTCATCGTGTTTCGATGACGGTAGCCGAAAGGAATAAAATTGAAAATCAAACTGTTCGAATCGAAATGACTGCGCGATATATTCATTTTCATCTTAAGCTCAGGAAGTGTGGAGCTCTGGTAACAGACAAATTTGTAGGATAGTAAGTTTTCTTTAATTGGACGAAAAGCAAGCATGACTTATTACATTGGACATAGAACTACGTCTTTCTTTGGTAGGGTGGCTGTATGTAAAAAGTGTCATAGTTGTGATACAAAAAGTAGGTTTGTCCATACAAATTAATGCAAAAAAGTAGGTTTTTCCCATACAAATTTTAAGTCCAATGCGCCAAGCAGAGACAAAACCAGTAGAAGCAACACTTCGATTGTGATACAGTAAGCCGAAGCGGAATAGATACTGACCTAAGAACACCAAAAGCAGATGATCGAGCACCATTCTAGAATGTTCACGTAGTCCGTTGTATCAACAAAGTCGTTGGCAAAGATGAACTGCCGAGCGAGCTCTTCAAAAAATAGTAGAGAGGTTCTGGCTAGCGCTTTGCACTGGTTATGTTTAGGATTTGAGAGGAGAAGAAGTTACCAGACGAGTAGATGGAGGGAGTCATCAGTCTCCCAACTCAAGTCTCTGAGATTGTGGAGGTCGACGAGCTCGTGTATTTGAGATCAATGGTGTTCACCGAAAATAACACCAGAAAAAAGAGATCCAGAGACGCGTCCAGTTGATGACGATGCACGAAGTTGACACGAAGACCGATAGTCCTCTACACAATGAAGGCAACAACGCTTCTTGCAGAAAACCTAAACTTCCTCAGGGTTTTCGAACGGAAGGTGCTGCGGGTTGTCTGCAGTGAAGAATAGACAGATGGTGGAGAATAACAAATGTGCATGAAGTCGAATTGCGCATTTGGCGAAAATCAATAGGCTGCGCACGGATTGTTGCCGAAACGTGCGTCAAATGTGATTTACAAACTAGTTCGTAAAACGTATCCACGTAAAAACAGAAGAACTCTTTCTACCGAAAAATGTTTATAGTATATGAAACCTGAGACTTTCGACCGGAAACGGACCAAAACTCGAAAAAACCTTTTCTTTTCTATGTGTCCCATGATAAAATAGTTTGGTAAGACAATTGTTTAATTTTAATAACCTGTCATCAGGGTAAGAATTCTCCCTTCAATTTTATGTTTATTTTCACCCTAAACTTAGATTTCCATTACCGATCGATTTACAAAAACTGCTTCTTCTATGCAGACATGGCGGGTAGGCGTTTTATTCACGAGTCTCCATACGAGGGAGCTGAAAATTTGTAATTGTTGCATATTTCGATTCTCACGTTATCGTTGAACTATGAACCATTACGACCACATAGATTGTTATTAGAACCAATTTGCTAAATAATTTTTATAGGCAACATGGATCTCGTTTCAATTCATGAAAACCTTCTATATATATCTATTGTAGCTCACATGCAGCCAACATAAACAACCGGGTCATCGGCGTGTGCAACGGGTTTGCATTCGTAAAATTATCTCACAGACGATCGTGACTAACGTGTGAAAACGAAAGTGTGAATTTCACGCGCAACTACAGTTGAATGGTTCATCTTTTTATTCGCACTGACTGTCTGACTTAAGTTTAAGTGCAGCAAACGATTAGGTGTCTAGATCTAGATTATCACCAGCAGGTGAATAGCTGACAATGTTGTTCGGGTACATGCGTCTGTGCATGCCCTAGGCACCAGCTTTCACGAAACATTGATTACGACAAATTGGCCAACGGTGTTGTGGTATGTTGACGCATGTCAGCTCGGCCCACCTAATCCGGTGATGGGCCATAACTTGCAGGATATTGTCTTAACTGAGCCATCATTACAACAAATTGTCTCGTGGATCGTTTGTTAGCAGCTGTTGTTTCGGGTGAGGACGGTCACAGTCTTTGACCAATCGCCGGCTCGAATGACAATGCGAAGAAACAGCACATTAAAAAAAAAAACTGTCAATTTTACGCGACCTTGAGTCGGTGTGGAAAAATCTGCGTCGGTTATTTTTTTGTTTTTTTTTTTTTTTGCTAGCTGATGGTATCGGTTTGTTTTTTCAGCCAGCAGCAGTGGTGAGGTGAATAAATAGCTGGCCAGAGCAAAATGGGATCGCAAACCTGGCCGAATGCAGAAACCCGGAAGCGAAATTTATTTCTGCCAAAATTTTGTGACGAAATGCTAGCTGCATATTTGGGGTTTGCTCAGGCAAATCTGTTACTACATGCATGTAAGCATTCACAGAAGAAACTTAAATGAACTAGTGAAGTTTGATTGCCTGTGAATACCCCATTATGAATACTGTATTAGAGCGCACAAACAACTGATTTTTTTCTTGGTTTGAGGTTTATATAAATAAACGTCTCAGAGTCCATGTATCTAAATTTTATTTTATTTCAACGAATGATGGTTATTAGGCAGCCAAGAGTTATTAGAAAATGGACCTTTCCGAAAATATCACACCTTGATTTCAATCTTTGGAGACGAGAAGCGATAGCGTAGCTTTATATTTTTTTACAATAACATGCCAATATAGTTGCACTCTCCCTCTAAAGCGTTATTTTTTATTTTTTCCACCTCTGGAGGAATGAACAACCAACCTCCCCCATCATATGCGCGCGACTATTAACACTGCAACCACTTCGATTGCAGTGGAAGTGTGCCTCGCAAATTTCAATCTTGTGACTAAGGAACTGTAATTAATTTATTTGGCTGCGATTCACCTGTCTCGTATATCGCGAAAAGTAAGTTGTAAAACGAATGGCCAGGTTGGATGGACGTAAAATAGAATCCATCATAGCCGTCAAGTGGTAGTAGAGTCGTTTGCGACTCTCGTCGGCCGCCGCTGGCAGGGAAAGGTGATGAGAGAAGCTGCAAACATGACAGCCGGTATGCCAACGGCAGCCAGCAGCCAGTCATGTGATGTGATGAAAATGCCGTTCCGGGCGGAAGTACTGTGCGGTGGTGCAGTTGACTGCAGAACCGCTAATCGTTGGTTTTGTTTTTGCTTGAGGTTAAACAACATTTGTTTATTTTATCATGGGTGGATTGTATTATGTATTCAAGCTTCTGGTTCACGAAGTTCTCTTTATGATTATTTCGAATAATCATCTAAAATAAAACTGTCATTATTGAGGTTATTATGCACCCGCAAAAAAGGAAGCAAATTCTTTCAAGTTTTTTTTCAATCCATGAAGATATCTAGTTGCGAAACAAAACATCTGTGTTAACCCTCTAGTGCCCAAATTAATTTTCAGACGGGCTTCGAAAAAATCACTTTGAAACTTTATAAACATTTTTAAGTATTGATTGAAGCTTTTTAGAGGTTCAACTGAAGACCGTCTAAAGGCGACACTGGGCACTAGAGGGTTAAATATACAGCATTGGGATACTTTTTGCAGCACATGGCACCCGACGGGATGCGGTATATTTTTTTTAAATCTGTATCACATTTCCAGTTCGCTTATTTTTCGCTCTCTTTACTTCACATACTGTCTGCTTAATGAACATAGCACCTGTTTAGCATTTTTGGCTTACTGGTCCGGAAAAACTAATTGGACTCCTCGAGTCACTTTGTTTTATACGAGGATCCCAAAGATTCAGTTTGCGTACAGTGCAAAGTACTTTTGTATAGCATGAAAATCACATTTCGTTTTCACGCCGTATTTGATATGGCGATATAATTAGGTACCGAGAAAATAACCCGAACCGCGTTGTTTGTGTATAGTGTATACCAGACAATATATTAGTTTGAAAATAATTCTTATGTTGCACCAGTGCATTCTAATGGTTGACGAAACATACGTCAAAGAAAATTCCGAAACGCTGCCGAGACCTCAATTTGATACCAAATCGATTAGAACCGAGAGTGTACTATTTGTGGATACGACTGTTGCGATGGAAAAATTCGGACAAAAAGTGCTCATTTGGCAAGCCATTTGCACATGTGGCACGCGAACATCAACCTTTTTTTAAAAGGGATTATAAATGATCAAATTTATGTTAAAGAATGCTTGAGGAAAAAATTGTTTCCACTTTATAGAAAGGACGAGGTTCCTACTACTTTTCAATACGATATGTTCATCATTAATGAGTACTCGGTTCAAGAAAAACTCCTAAGGTTTGATTTGCTTTTACCGTAAACATTTTTTTCTACTGATATATGATTCAAATTGACGAAGCCGAGTGCCTATTATTAATAAAAATATTTTTAGAACCAAAACAATTTGCTTGATCGGTATAGTGTCTTCGGCAAAGTTGTAGATGATAACACTGGTCGATTAAAGCGAAAGTTGTCCTAAAGCTCGAACGGAAAAAATAGAAGATTATAGCTTTTTAACCGTTACTGTGAATGTTGTTGCCTCTAGCGAAGATTGAGGTGCGTCAAAGGTCGCAGAGTAATTGCTCGCCGGGTTTGTCGTTCCTGGGCTTGCTTACGGGAAAACTTCATTCAAGTCTATGAAGACTTTACGCACTTTTGACTTGGTTAGGAGAACCAAGATCCACGTGAATTGTTAAAAAGCTATAGTCATTCATTTTTTTCCAGTTTGAGCTCTTGTGCAAAACCAGTATAATGTTGTCCCTCCAAAAATGCCACTTCCATTGTGAAAAAACAAGAAAATATATATTTTTTATAGTCCTAAATTTTTGGTTGGCAAATGGCTGAACACGTGTAACTTGAGACCCTAATGTGGCCATTCACCTCTGTCCAGCAACTCCTACCCCAACCTCCACGTGATGCCGACCGGAATACGAGAAACCTTAGCGGAGATCGGGTAACCAACCTCCGGTGGAAACTATGGTCGTATGCTGACTGGGAAGGGGGTCGTACGCGGCTGTATCCCCATATTAGGGGCGGCGTACCACAGCGTCTGACCTGGAGCGGGGGGCTGAATTATGGAATGCTGTATCCCGCCAGCTACAACAGCAACCGAATGATTCGGTCGTCGTTTGTGGGGATTTCAACCTGTCAAACTTAAACTGGAATAAGCGTATGCAAAAAGGAAGGAATTCGTTTCTCTTACCTGATCGAATTACTTCTCTCAGAGTGAAGCTGCCATTGTTGATGGTTTGCTGTCAGCTGGACTGATACAAATTTGCGATTTGCCGAACGCAAACAGCACCTACTTGGATCTTGTATTCACCACCGTTACCGAGTCTTGTCCAATTGTTGTGAATGATCCGGTAATAGCGAACGAGATTCACTACTACGCAATGCAATTGACAATAAACACTGCTGCGCTACGCGAACTGGAAGTTGGGATGTCCAAAAAGCACCTGAACCTTGAATTATTGGACACGGCGTCCGTGAAAGCAGCTTTAACGGACGTTACGTGGAGTATTATTTTCATCTCTCAAGACGATTTTGAACGCGAAAAAGATTGTTATGCGGCATCGATGTTAGAATTTCTAAACTCTTTCGATGTCTTGAATTGTGGACTTAAATGTTCAGCGATCATTAGCAACTGCCTAGACTTCAACGTCTTGTCGTTTTGCTTTGTTATCTTCACTATTTTCGCTAGGTTTGCCCCCTTGACTAAGGAACGCTCGAATGGGGAAAATCCGTACCCGGAATGGTTTTCGCCGATAGTATTTCAAGTTCTTAAAGACAAACGGAGAGCTTTGAAAAGAATGCATCGGAACCGAACCGTAGAGAATGTCGCAGCCTACAAAGAACTTCTTCGGATCTTCAAAGTGTTGCACAGAGAAGCCTATCATGTTTACATCGATGGAATACAAAATGGAGTGAAGGAAAACCCTAAATCGTTCTGGAAATTTGTAAATAGCAGGCGTAGAGTCAACGGAATACCGGAGGTGATGAGGTATGGAAATCGATTTTCACACAACGGACAGGAAACCGCCGAGCTTTTCGCTGAGTATTCCAAAAATCTTTATCGAATTGACAACAACGAGGAAGTGAACAATCCAGTTGAGCCTGCCACCGATCTGCTGGAGTTACGTCGTGAAGAAATAAGACAAATGCTGTCTGAGCTGGATTCTGGTAAGTCAGCTGGACCGGACAGACTTCCAGCGAAGTTGGTTAAAGAATTCAAGGATGAACTCGTTGAACCTCTTTTTTTTTTCTTTTCAACTTCTCGTTGTCATCCGGTCATTTTCCACCTCTTTGGAAGATCTCTCATATAACCCCAATTCATAAAAAAGGCTCTCGTTCGAACGCGGAGAACTACAGAGGGGTAGCGATTCAGTCCGCTTTTCCTAAGTTATTCGAACGATTAGTCTACTCACATCTCTACGAACGAATCCGAGAGCGCGTTTCAACTGCACAACACGGATTCTTGAAAGGAAAATCGGTTGTGACGAATCTTTGTGAATTCTCCTCTATGGTCACACATTATATGTCTAAAGGGTATCAAGTCGACTGTGTATATACGGACATGAGCAAGGCCTTTGATGTTGTTGGAATAGATAGCATTTTACGAGCCGCAGCCCATTTTAATATTAATGGGAAGTTGTTGGCATGGATTAAGACATACCTTAAAGACAGAATGCAATACGTCATGATATTCAACAAAACATCCAGTACCTTTGGTGTTCAGTCAGGTGTCCCACAGGGTAGCCACCTGGGTCCATTGTTATTTGTAATGGTTATGAATGAATTGCCAACCTTCATGAGCCGAGCAAAAGTACTAATTTACGCAGATGATGTAAAAATTTTCCTACCAATTAAAATCGCCGAAGATTGCGATTTGCTTCAAGAGGATCTGAATTATTTTGGAAGGTTCGTTGATGGAAATGGACCAAGTATAAATGCGAGTAAATGCTCTGTCATAACGTACACCAGAAGCGTTCGTCCGATATTGTTTGACTATATGCTAGGACCTTCCATTTTACAACGCGTACGGAATGTTCGAGAGCTGGGCGTGACAATGGATCAGTCTCTCACATTCAACGATCATATCGATAGAGTAGTGAAGGAAACGATGCAACTTTTTGCTCTCACACGACGGTTTGGACGAGAATTTACGGACCCTCTTGCAATTCTTGCAATCTGCGGCAGTCTTGTCAGAACAAAACTGGATTTCGCGAGTGTGGTTTGGCGACCAAAGTATGGCATGCAAAAACAACGACTTGAATCAGTTCAGCGTAAATTCGTGAAATTCGCTTCAAGGCACCTTGGATGGAATGATCAACTACCCGAATACGAAAATTTTTGCTGTCTAGTAGATTTTGAAACAAACAGTAGCAGACATAAGATCGCAGATATTGTTTTTTCTGCAACATACTCAGTGGACGGATTGAAAGTTCATACCTGTTGGACCGACTTAATTTCAAGGAAAGCCCGGTTTCTCTTCGTCGTCGGAGGGGGTTTGATCCTCTATTGAGAACGAGGAACTACACACAACACGAATTCACCAGCAGATTTATGAACGAGTTCAATGAACTGCAGGACGTAATTTCTGTAAATATGACTCCAGAAGTAATTCGAGGGAAACGTTGCTTCAACCACGAACAACGACTCTAGAAAAACGGAACGGATCAATCGGCAAAAACCTAGGCTACGTACACAGAAAAAGATTAAGGTGAACGATTGGAAATTGGGTACTTGGAACGTCCGATCTCTCAATGAACCCGGGCGGGCTGGCTTGCTTGCTCGAGAACTATAGCGGCAGGGAGTCGAAATCGCAGCGATTCAGGAGCGTCGGCGGCCAAACTCCGGAGAAAGGGAATTCCGTGCAGTAGACCCTATTGCACGCACAGTGGCGGCAAAGCATCGGAACGGGATGTCGGTTTCGACGTGCTAGGGAATCAGAAAACAAGAGTCATCCGGTGGAGGCCCGTAGATGGCCGTATATGCGTGTTGAGGATTGAGGGCCAATTCTTCAACTACAGTTTAATCAACACCTACGCACCGACAAACGACAAATCCGATGAAGTCAAAGATGAGTTCTATGACAAGCTTGAGAGAATCTATGACGAGTGCCCAAAACACGACGTAAAAGTCGTCATCGGAGACGCAAACGCACAGGTTGGGAGGGAGGAATTCTTCCGTCCGGTTATTGGAAGGCATAACCTTCACTCGTCGACCAATGAAAACGGCCTGAGGCTGATAAACTTTGCCGCGGCCAGAGGAGTGGCCATATGTAGCTCCTATTTTCCACCATTGAATATTCGGAAACACACCTGGAGGCATCCAAATGGAGAAGCCTGCTCCCAGATCGATCACGTACTGATTGACGGTCGGCACTTTTCGGATGTTACTGATGTTAGGTCTTTTCGGGGACCAAACATTGACTCTGACCATTATCTCGTCGTTTGTAAGATCAGCGCACGGTTGTCGAACGTGCTGAAATCTCGCACAGAGAGGACGACGCGTTTCAACATTCAGCGGTTGAAAGTTGATGGTGTGGCAGCAGAATACGCTAGAAGAGCTGGATCAACGGATCGTAGAACAGCAGGAGGAAAGAGTGGAAGACATAAATGGGCGGATGAACAAATGCCGAACGACTGGTTGGAAGGCCTTATATGCCCTATCTATAAGAAGGGTCATCGATTGGATTGTGGCAACTATCGAGGCATAACGTTGCTCAACTCCGCATATAAAGTGCTCTCCCGTATCCAGTTCTTTAGATTGAGACCGTTAACGGAATCCTTTGTTGGTAAATTTCTACATTCGCTCCTTAGAGTTCCTAAAACTCTAACTCTCTCTTCCTTAGAGAGAGTTAGAGTTTTAGAATGATGCAGTACTGTAGTACATTACATTTTTTTCGCAAGCCTATAGCACATTTAATGAGCACACATTTGAACAACTTTTTATGACAAACTTGAAATCCTCAAGTAGTACTACAGCTCAGTCAAAGAGAGTATTACTTGCACTTAGACACCGGAGCTATGAGAGCACATTCTTGCTCCCGATAACTTTCTTAAATGTGCTCTCACGGCTCCAGTGTTTGAGTACTTTCTTCGACAAAGTTGTAGTTCTACTTGAGGACTTTAAGTTCGTCATACAAAGTTGTTCAAAAATGTGCTCAATAAATGAGCAATCGGCATGCGAAAAACATGAGCGTGAGTGATAATTTACATCCTAGGTGGTCAGTCCCAAAAATATAAAACGAAATTACCATAGATAGGAAAAGTGGAAAACAAAATTTATGTGCGGTCTAAGTACATATCTGTTGAAACGTTTAATTGCTTATGAGCTAACAATAAAACTTTGAGGTTGTGAGAATTGAAAGAGATTGTAAAGATTCGCTTTTTGATACGGAATTAGGCGATTACGAACAAGTAAAAACAACTTTAGATGTTTTCGTATTTCCCCGTTGGTCTCTGCTTAGAGATCAAATTTGTGAATACACTGCGTAATCACCATTGCAACTGCGACATAGAGTGATACCCACCTGTTATTTTGTCTGCTGACTACCAGTCATTAGATGCAAAGTGAATTTTTTCGGATACCTAAATTACGTTAATGAGCATTACAGTCTGTTTGGCAATTGCATGACGATGTTAGCATACTGATTCGGCGGCATTGATTGCATTGGTTAGTTAAAATTCTCACAAAAAAAAAATCATGAAACAAACGAAAACCGATCGGGTTACATATGAAACCGAAGAGCGTATAGTTTTGACAACATAATAGGGTTTCAAACCTCTCAAACAGCCTAAGCGCAAGTTGGACACTGGATAGGATTGATTCTAAATACGGCATTTAAAAACATATACTTTTCCTTGGGTGGGGTGTAGGTGTGGAAAGCATTAAGCAAAAGCGTTTAGAGTAGAAAAATGTCACTTTAATTTCATTGTAAAACCTAGTGTAAGATGCGCGCATTTCAAAAGATGATTACTGTTTGTATGCAATTGAAACGAAAAATGGTGTCAATTTAGTTTTACACAATCTTGCATGCAATCTGTTTCTACTTGAATTAGTGTACTGTACAAGTTTAAATTTTTGGCGTGCAAACGCTAACTAACGTCGACTCAACTGAAATAAAGGAAATGTATATGTTTTGCTGTATTCGTGGGTCGCTTTTATTGTTTGGCAAATCTGTTTTTAACTACTCTTCTGTTTCATAAATAACGCGATTCAATTTTTAACACAAAACAAACTGCACATGAACTTATGATTCACGAAACTACACTTGTTGAACTAAACCTGCACCGCAATCAAATCATGGAACCATCACCAAAATCAGTAACAACGCTGGTAAAACTAAAGTAACGCGGAAGACGCGTGTGTGATAACATGAAGACAAACATTCAATCTACCTTGATCGTGAAGGTGCCGTTCGGGATGTTTTGACCGCCGAACTTGATGTCCAAATCGTAGTCACCGGGATTCTTCAAGGTGTAGAAGATGTCAAAGAAGCCATCCTTTTCCGTTACCTCTAGGTCCACGTCACTGCAAGTGAGAGATGGGATCGATCAATATTGTTTTTGCTATGATTTGAGGTTCATACTGCATTGGCTGGCCATAATCGTATTATAGTGCCCCAGGTATCAAAAAACATTTTTTCGCATTTTTAAATCTAAAAACTGATGACAACACAATCATTTACCCGGTAAATTAAGAGTTGGCAAGATAAGAGCTAAAAATTATTCATATCAGAGTTACTGTTCAACTCAGTTAATTTGAGTAATTCTCAGTGGTGGGCACCGCTAACAGGAAAATATAGCTCGATAATCGTTAAACGCTAAACCCATATTAGCGAAACTTTCGCTAATCGCTCACTTATTATTACGTAGATTGTCATATAGATATGTTTATTGCTCATAAAAACAAATAAAAATAATTACTTTTGAGTGCTATTTACAATAAGAGGTTGAAAAACTTACAAAACAGTTATAGTTAAGGATTTTGTGAAGCAACATTAGGATTTTGTGAGCAACAAAAGTGATTCTGCTTGCATGTAATATAAATGCTTTTAGGAATTGTTTTCAAAAACTCAAATATTATCTGAATTCAAAAAGTAGGACCGAAGTTTCTGTAATTTCTAGCGCATTGCAGCATTTTAAGCGTTCCAAAAATTTAATCTAGATCACCTTGAGCTTGTTCTCCAGAGTACTTCTATGGCTAATGCGATAACTGGAACCCCATTCTAGAGTAAAAAGACTGACTTGCACTTGTGTCGTAAACAAAGAAATTCTAGACAACTAAGGCAATTGAACGTTTTTTGAATGAAACATATGTTTTAGAAGTCACTTTTGCAGTAAGGTATGTTCATCATTCGAAGCAATTTATGAACGCCATCAGCAACTTACAGTTTTTCGAAATAATTTTTTTGTCGCTTCTCTTCAAAATTAGCAAATTAGCGATTAGCGTTTCGAAGGCCGCTAAGCAGCTAGAAAATTAGCAAAATCGCAAAGTCGCTAACTGAATATTTGCGTCGCTAATTAGCGATTATCGAATTAGCGGAATGGTGCTCACCACTGGTGATTCTGCATGAATACGAATTTTGTTATATATAATAATAATTCGAAAAAAATATTTAAAAGAAGGTAAAAACGCCACTAACGTTTGCGGTAAAAATATGGACAAAAATTGCCGATTTTGCATGGGGATACCTTCACACGCACTGTCGAAACTACCCATGCAGCATTAATCATAGTAACCCATGATTCAACAGAAAAAAACTGACAGCTCTATCAGTCGAACACTAACTGTGATGGGTACGTCCGTTCCGGGCTCTACAACATCTTGGCACTATTGGACAATAATCAGAGCATCGAAATAAAAAGTCCGGTTCCGGACGGCCGACGACCCTGAGCGACAAAAAGCTTCAAAGGATGCTGTAGAGGAAGACCGAGGGAAAAGTGGCGTCATCGCTTCGTGCGCTTGGCCGGAAGGTCGGTGCAATCGGTCAACCAGTGAAAAAGTACCTGGCGAACAGGAGCTGCAGGCAATGACGCAGCAGCAGCGCCTGAATAAGATGGTCTGACGAAGGAAGTGAGCACCGAGGTGATGTTTATTTCAAACACCAAGTTTCCCGAGCAGGTGCTGCTGTGGTTGTCAATCAGCGAGAAGGGGATGTTAAAGCCGCTCTTCTTTCGCTCCGGAACGGCCGTTAACGAGTTGCGTCGTTCATCAAGAAATACCAAAAGGCCGAAGACGCGGTGTTTCTGGCGTCGGTTCATTACTCGAAGCGATCGTTGGAGGAGATAGAGCGGCTGAATATCGATGTGGTACCCAAGTTGGCGATCCCCCCAAACGTCCCCAAGTTTCGTGTTTTTTTTATTGCAAACGTTAATCTGTCGACACACAAGTACAAACTTCAGTTTAGCTTCAAAAGATTCTAAGGAAGTTTTATTGTTCCATAACCTGAGCAACAGTCTGTTCTAGTCGCCTGTAGAACTTTTATAGCTGCTTCTGATAGTACTTTTAGTTTAGTAGCAGTTTCGAGAAATTAATGAAAACTTTAAAATAGTGCTAAACTTACCAAGCTTCCGAGTGTGACACTATCTTGCACGTGACCGCTCCGGTGCCGGCTTCACGCGCATCGACTGCTACATGATTCTTCTTTCCATACTCCTGGCTGGTTGGAATAGATTCTAGGAGCTTAACTTTCTCCGCCTAAAATATGTGAACAAATTAAAATAATCGTTATTACCGCTGAACCGCAACCGCTTCTTACCTCTCCAGTGGGAATCGCCTGTAGCCGAAACGGTGAACCAAGCACATCTTTTCCGCCACATTTGATACTAACGTTGTACGGACCACATTCATCCGGGACGAAGGTTACGGCGTATGTGCCGTCTTCGACCTGCTCCATTTTCGGAACGAGCGATTTGCCGTCCGGTCCTTTTATGCTAACAATGATATCTTCCTTGCCAGGTGCCTCGCTAGTACCTTTCTTCGGGGCATCAATTTGGAATTTGGCAGGCAAGGAGGCTGGAAGTTTTTTCTTGGTTGTTGCGTCGCCGTAAACTTTACCAGCACCACTGTCAGTGGGGGCCGGACCGACAGTCATAACAAAGGGACTCGCACTGACTTCTTGATCTGCGAAGCTAACGTTGGCAGTGAGAACTGAGCCTTCCTTAGGGGGGCTGTATGACACGGCATAGACACCATCACCTTTGTCCTCCACCTGGACGCTTATAGGCTTTCCATTGGAAGACGTAAGTTTAACGCCGATTTTACCCGGTCCAGCTTGACCGCAATCGATGTAGAATTCCGATGGAACACCCTCATGAACCTGGCCATGCTCAATACCCGGCCCGTACACTTTGACCTTGTCAGGACGGGTGGCTTCACTGACCATTATTTTGAACGGAGAACCGGGAATATGCTTCTCAGCAAAGCGTATAGTGATGTCGTACTCACCCGGTTCTGTCGGAACGTACTCCACATCACAGGATCCGTCCCGATTGTCAGTGCAGCTCATTTTGGCTTCTGATGGGCCTTCGATTGCAAGCGATAGACCACCGGCTCCGGCACCACGGGTTTCCACAGTGAATGTTGCTGGTTGATCAGTAAGTGCATGTTCTAGGCCTGGCCCGAAGGCACGACAACGTGTCGGATCACAACCGGATTTCACGTTGACTACGAACGGTGATCCAGGAACGGGAACGTTATCGTACAACAGCTCGATTGTGTGACGACCAGCTTCGAATGGGGTGTACATGATGCGGAAAATGTCACTATTGTCTCCCGGGACAAGTTTGCTTGGAATCTCATTTCCTCGGGGGTCGAAAATATTACACGACAGTTTGCCTTTGTCCACGTCGTCGCCTACCTTGCTCATGTCAACCATAAAATCCGTTGGAGCATTCATGATGACACCTGAAAAGTGCAAGTGAAACAAATCTTAATATAATCAACTGCGACATCTGTTATTACGTTAGTTTGAAAAAAAAAAAAAACATTCTGAAAAGCCATGCAAAACTCAGGGCGTTCGTTTAGTATTGGTGGAAACGAGCGGGGCAAAGGTAGAGACACAGACACAGCGAAATCAACACTAAGACTCGCAGAGCAACTCAACGAAAGCACGATAGCTTTACCGTGCGGTTGAATTCCCATTCCGGACACCCTAATACGGCTGAGGTTTGGTTCGGGAAAAATGATCGCCTGAAAAGGTGATCCTGCAATGTGATTGTCATTGAAGGTAATGTTGATCGTATAGTCGCCGATCTCTGTTGGCAAGTATGCAACATTGCAGGTGCCGTCCCCGTTGTCTCGACAGTTTATGGCTGCCTCGCAGGGACCTTCAACAGTAACTCCTAGACCTCCTTGCCCGGCACCTCGTGTATCGATCATGAATTCCGCCGGGCGATTGATGATACCTTTGATTAAACCAGGGCCACTGGCCTGGACCTTTCGGGAATCGGAACCTACTAGACACTGCAACCGGAAAGGTTGGGGCGTTATTGGAGTGCCACCGAAACTTACACTGAGCAGATATTCCCCCAATTGCGTCGGAGTGAAATTAACGAGGAAGCCTTCCGCTGTAGGGATAACATGGGCTTTGATCCGATTTCCGGAGGGACTCGTTATAGTAACGGCAAGATCGGCTTTACCAATACCATTCGTTATCACACGGAACTGCTGTAAACTGTTCAACGGAGCCGCTATCGGTTGAAGATACATTTAATCGTGCAGTTTGGATGTAGTAGACTAAAGGAAATACTCACTTGGTTCTAACCCGTCGACCTTAATTTTGGAAACATCCACCGCTGGGTTGACAGTTACTTTCGGAGCTACCGGGACCCTCAGTCCACCGTAGACTAAATTGGTTGTGTAAGTTCCAGGCAGGGGTGGAATCACCTCGACTGCATATGTGTTGTCGTCATTGTCGATAATACGAACTGGGATCTTCTGCTTGGTTTCGTCGTGGATCAGGTTGACCTCTAGCAGCCCATTTCCAGCATTTCTGAATCATACAAAGAGTTTTGGTTAGTGATAACAGTAATTATTTGATGTTTTTTCTCTCTATCACCTGGCATCTACGTTAAAATGAGTGGCAGCATTAGGTCTGTTTCCATTCTCCAACCAGGGACCAAAAAACTCCACTTTGGAGGCATCCAGCGGAGTTGAGACGTTAACCCGGAAGGGAGATCCAGGAATAGCTACACCGCCGTAGTTTACTTCGACTGTAACCGGATCAGCAGTGGGTGCTGTGTAGAGTACCTTTTTAGTATCATTTTCATTCTTGATGAATTTATGCTGGATTGTGTTCGCGAATACGTCGTTGATCTTCACCTCCAGTGGAGCATCTCCAGCTCTGCTGGCATCCACTGTGAACTCGGTTGGCTTGTTCATTATAACACTGCCGTTTTTTTCAATCCCTGGACCAAACACTTTCACCAGCTCTGGATGGAAGTCATCAACTTTAGGCAAGATTTGAGCAATGTATGGACTTTTGGGAATATCTTCGTTGTCACACAGAATATGAACGGCGTATTCTCCCGCAACGGTCGGATGATACTTGACTAGAGCCGACCCATCTCCGTTGTCGTGACACTCGATCTCAGCTTGCGAAGGTCCAGCTATGCTAAAGCCAAGGTTTCCGGTTTCACCATTTGTTTCCACCACGAAGCTAGCCGGGCTACCAACCATGCCTGATTTAAGTCCCGGTCCATACGCTACTATGGACGTGTGCTTTTGAGGACCTACTGTGACCTCGAATGGCGATTTGGGTATTTCTACACCACCGAAAAGCACCAAAATCTTGTAGCGTCCCTCTTTCAATGGAATGTATTGAGCTTCATAGGTAGTACCATCGAGCTTGCGGATGTTGTACTCCGGGATTACTCCTCCGGGTCCGAAAACTTTCACCTCTGGAGTTCCCTCACCTGCTCCCTCAGTGTAGATCTTGAAACTAACGTCGTCATCATTAACACGAACTCCAACGGGTTGCAAGCCACGTCCACTAGCTCTCACCTTTCGAGGATCGCAAACTGGAGCAACTCGTACTCCATAAGGACTATTCTTGATTTGGTGTCCATTGTAGAAAACGTTAACGGAGTGCAAGCCAACCATGTTGGCTGTATACTCGCAGCGGTACTGATTCGGAGCTATTTGGCGCAATTTTGCCGCGACAGTTGTCTTATGATTGGCAGGATCTAGTATGATAACTTCCGGAACACCCTTTCCAGCTTCCTTGGTCGAAATGTCGAAATAGGTCGGTTTATTGACGCATACTCCATCCGGCTGAATTCCGGGTCCGCTTGCGACCACTTTAGATGGGTCACCTGCGTGACTGTCCACTTGCACCTCGTAGGGACTTTTCGGGATATCTCGGCCACAAAATTTGACGTACACCTTATGGGGACCTTCAATTTTCGGTACGTAGGAAACCGAATAAGTGAGGTTTTTATCGTTGTTAAACCGGCAGTCCGCTTTCTCGGCGTTCCCTTTCGGATTGATGACGGCCACATCGACTGTTCCTACAATTAAATAATAAAATAAGTTTTATTGAAGCCATAGTGAAGAGTGCCTTTAGTTGGGGTTACCTTTTCCAGCTGAGAACGTTTCAACGGTGAAATTGGCGGGGGCTCCAACAACCGGCCCGGTCGGTTCAATGCCTGGTCCATATGCGCGCACCCTGTTGGTGAATGTTAAAATATTTATGTTAGTCATCTACAGCTAGCTTGTGCCTTAGTGTGAATAAGCTCTACAAAAAAAAACAGTAACACATGCGGGAAGCGCTATTTACATGAGCCCTGAATGGTCGAATTATTATTACCAAAGATAGAAATGGTTATAGCTTCTGGCGGTGCCATCTATCTATGAGTGATTAGTTACCAGAGAAACGAAACCTATAGATATTAGCGGATCGATACCGCCATCTATGGCTAGTCGCTAATGATAGTTTGAATTTGAATTTAGAGTTGCATTTAGAAACGACTTCGACTAAACTAGAGTCCAATCGCGAACGTTATGGAGAATGCGGCAACAATCAAATAAAAAAGTTGATATCATTTTAATCGGCTGGCAAGCGACACGGTAACTTACCGCGGCGGTGGAATACTGTGCGGCGTGCATGAATGAGAGAAAGATAAAATAAAAGTAAAATATTGTTTTGTCTTCTCTGTGACCCACGTATTGATTACATCAGCATAGAGATGTTTGTAATGGTCTACATCTACTAGAGGTAGGCAGCTTAGACTTTTAGTAAAGGCGACGTCCGAAGAATCGATGTCGTTCAATACCAACATGTGTGTGTCGTTGAAGCGTACTCACCTGTTGGGGTTAGTTTTCGGCCGCAGTGGGGCACCTTGTTTGAGCTTCGCGTTCGGGTATTGTGACAAGTAGGTCATCATGGACTGCTCGTCAATGTTGGGGTTAACCATTTCCTCCGGGCGGATCAGTTGTCGCACGTTGAGCCAGTCGTCTGCCAGGCCCATCGCTTCGGTCGCATTCTGGACGGCATCTTTCGGGTCCCACAGGGGCCAGTCCGGACAAAGACCAGGCGCTACTCCGTCGACCAATGCACCGATTGCCTTACCGCTGGTCCAGTCGTTTGTGAAATTGTTGATCGGTAAATCTGGCACCAGTCGCTGGATCCAGTTCATCAGCCGCTGCTTCGGCGTGGGGTTGTTCCCATTCGTTGCCGATTCATGATCATCGCCTTCCCACATGGGCAGCGAGATGGAGTAGTGCAGGATCAGCGTCCAAATGAGACCCATGATTAGCTTTAATTTGCAATCCACAATGTCCGATGAATCTGGAATTAGATTGCAAAAAGAAGGTGATAAGGTCGAAGTCATACAAAAATAAACACTTAAATTGGACATTGTTTACAGTTTGTTTGGCCAATAAGCGAATGAATACGAATTGTGATGATGAGTTACGTCATGTTTTGAATAATCGTGTTCCAGGCGGCGTGAAAAAAGTTCACATTTATCAAGTCATTTTTTATTGATAGTGATGACGAGTGCCACCGGAGATCTTCTGCCGGCGTTGGATTGTTTGCACTTAGAATGTTATTGACACATTCGACGGCGCTCACAGCTTGGGAACCAAATTCGGTTAATACTAACAGTCGTTTGTATTGTTGCACGTCAGTGTTGGACGATTGCACGATTGATTGATAATAATATCGTTGCCATGTTTTTTTTCTGGAAAATATTCAGAAACGCAAAAAGTTTTGTTTTAAGATTTATGAGGATTCTTTTTTTCAAGGAATGGACTTCTCGATGGAAAACTTAAAACATTGCGATTAAGTAGGTTTTGCATAAATCAATGCACCCAGCTTAAAATTTTCACAAAATCCTTATCCTAATAGAACTCACTAAACCAGTAAAAAACTGCAACCTGTTTCCCATGTCGAACACCAGACTCACGAAATCCGCGCGCTGGTGGGTGCGACAAGCAACGTCCAAACCAACTGGGAAAATGGAAATCGATGGCATCTGATAACCGGTTTGTGGTACTCCAGCAGATCCAGGAGACCGCTGTGTTTACATTTCATTGCTACTCATCTACCCAGTTAGCCGTCTCGAAACGTTCTCGAGTGCAGTGTTTCTACACACATTTCACGTAATTGACTTTACTTTTGAAAACCGGGGAAGTCGTTGACTTGATCTGAAATAATAGCAGTGCAAATCTGCGCACGAATCGGTTCGGCTCCATCACCCGTGTGTCTTGTCTGCCAGTCTGTTACCAGTTTGTCCATATTTCTATGCTGGAAGCCGGTCTCGCAAGTAACTACAAGAATACACCGTTGAAGGGCAATTGAAATAACTCAATCAAGTGGGGGAATTGCCGATGCTCTTGCCATGCTCCGTGATTGGGTTTATCGACAGGTTCGTGCAAAGATTGCCCCTGCCTCCTGTTGTGAGATATGAATCTTTCAGATTCTTTCTCACAACCGCTGACGAAGTGGAATCATAGTTTTACAGGTGTTATTGTTATTGTGTACGGCGGCATTGTTCTTGTTAGCATGTCGCACCTGGGATCGGTACCTGTTCAAGGGTTATTGCGTCTACGTGGTGCACTAGGGAGGGGTTAACAGTGTTCTATCATTATCACTATCAGTCATCGACTGATGGTTTTGTGCATTTGGGCTCAGTTTGTGCTTGAAATGCAAACAGGCGTGGCACCGGCTGCATTCCAGTGTCGGTCTCCTTGGCATGGTATGAGTACATAAACGGAGTGGAAAGCTCGCCGGAACTCATTTTCGCGGTTGATCTGATTATTTTCCAAGCGTGATTCATGCGCATATTCACATGTCGAACGGTTGTGTGATATAGGAGAACGGTTTACAGTTGGTACGTGTCAATTAGTCTCGAACAACTCCCTGTTGATTGCTTTGTTGTAATGTGACCTGCATTCGACAAAAATATTGAAATGGCTCAAAACAGAACGGCTTATCATTAAGAGCAGTGTTGTCATTGATCATTTTGTATATACTACATTTTAAACTCATGTAGTGTGAGCTGTTCTAAACAATGAGAGGCTAGATCACCAATTAGCAACGCTAATTCTGAATTAGCGAATTAGTGATTCTGCTGATTTTCAAGTCGGTTGACGTCACTAAAAAATTGACATTCGAAACGCTGATTGCTAGTTAGCTGAAAAAGTAAGAGAGCGATTGCTAACCTTAAATCTATCAAAGAGAACAAAGAGATGCATACTGTCATTTGTTTGGCGATGTTATTTTGGCCTATTTCTGTCAACTTCGTTCTATTTATGAAAAGATAAATTATTACAAGATCAATGATATGAATAATTTCCAAAATATCCGCACTCCACGTGCGTATAATTCTCATTTCTGTAAAAATGTCAAAATACGTTTAAGGAAAAAAACGTCGTGGTGGCGGTACTTGTTTGACATGTTTTTTCAAGAATGTGTTAAGACAGCGAGCCTTGGTAACGTCAGAGGAAGAAGAAGACGATTATCTACAGTGACCATTTCGAAGCCTGATCAAGAGTGTTACGAAAATGATCCACTTGCAAATGCAAATGCGAATAAAACTCAGTTAGTTTCCAAGGATCCAAGGATTTCCTTCGTTGTTACAGCAATCGATTGTAAACTCACTTAAGCGTCCAACAAAACGCGAACGTGAGAAAAGTTGTCAAGATTTAAACTATGATTAAATAGTTTATTTGACACGGCACGATACACTTTAACTTTAACTGAGCCAGGTACAATGTTTTTCAAATTCTAGATTAGCAGGGAAAAGAGGGGGGCTCATTTTTTGTATCTCGCGGCTGACTACGAGCTAGTGGGAATTGAGGGTGAGAGAAGGGGAGTTACAATATTGATTTTAGCATGTAACGGGGATGGTAATCCAACAGATAGATAAAAAAGATTCAACTTTTAATACTAGCATTTTTTATAAAAATGTATAGCTGTGTCATGTAGTGAAGATCACCGTTTCCCAGAATGTCTCTAACGGAAACATTCGATCGACTGCTCAGCCCTGAGGAAGACCCATGTAGTTACTAGGCAGGCCGATGAGTACCTGAAAAACTAAACACGGATACGTTTTTTTGGCCAAAGTCAGCTTTATTTTTCAACATACTCATACATCGAGTCCAAACATTTGCCAACTTTTTGATACCGTCCGAAAAGATCTAGATCGGAAGATTTTCAAAATATGCCTCAGTTCCAGCTTTGAGGTTCTCATATGAGTAAAAACGCTTATCGGTGAGCTACCTCTTTCAGGTTAGGTAACAGTCGCTGGAGGCCAGGTTTGGTAAATACGGTGGTTGAGGACCAATTCGGATAAGATTTCATGCAATTTTGCTAAGCATGGAAGATTGTCGTGATGATAAAGCGGTTTTTCTTCTTCAAATGCGGTCCTTTTTCGGCAATATCGATTTTCAATCGGATCAATAATGATGAACAGTTTGCTCCGGTCATGCTTTTACCTTTTTCAAGATAGTCCACGAATATTATGCCATGTTCATTCCAAAAACGGAGACCATAACCTTTCCGGTCCATTGTTGCGTTTTGGACGCTTCGGGACACTTTGGCCCGGTAAAACCCACTGTTGTGCCTGTTGTGTTGACTCAGGAGTCAACATTCATGGTTATGAATCGGCGCAAAAACTCGGTCGCCTTACGCGGAAATAATGCCCAATTTTACTGGGAAGTCGTCACACGAGCAAACGCGGCACCCATCGCGTGAAGAGCTTCTTCATGCCAAAAACTGAATGATCGATATTGCCCACGCGTTCCAATGACATCCCTAAGCATTAGCTACCTCCCTCAATTTGACTTTGGGATCATTCAACATCATACATGGATTTTTTCGACGTCTTCTGATGTAGTGACCTCTTTTGGGCGCCCAGCTCGTTCAGCACCAACTGTGCTCTTACGGCCACAACAAAACTCGGCAAATCACTTATGAATCGTTTCAATCGACGTTGCAAAGTCCGCGTAATACCTATCCAGCTTGGCCTTAGTCTCGGATACCGTTTTCTTGCGTAGATAGTAGTGTTTGATGAAAACTCGAAACTCAGATGTTCCCATATTAAAAAAAAAAACTCGGAGGTTAGTCGCTTCTCAGTGCTGTAACTTGTTAATGCGTAAACATAAATGGTTAAAGTTTTGACAGGCGTCATTTGAAGGATCAAGCTCGACAAAAATCGTTCACATTAGTGAATTATCTCTTAGAATATTCAGTTACTCATCAGACTGCCTATTAATTCGGGAAGTTGTCGAATCATTATGCGAGAAATGCATATACTTTTCAGACAACAAATTGAGCAAAAACATTTCGGGGAATGAAGGTTCTCGGTTAAAACTTGTATAGAGACAAAGTCAAAAGCCCCTGATATTCAATAATCTACAAGCCATTTGCTCTTTCCGAGCAAAGACGAGTTGAATTTCAGTAGAAACGCAGGCAATCGTTCGTTCTTTTGCCCCGGCGGAAGCCAAATTAAGTACATATCTGTAAGTAAACCGATTGTTCTGACCCATTCGTCTTATCGTATGAGGATCATTTTCTTCATTAATTTCCGGAGGGAAGAGATCATAGCAATTGACCTATAAAATTGTGAGCAGAGGCAAGTTTTCCGGATTTTCGAATAGCAATGACTTTTACCCCCTCCAGTCGTGCGAAACAATGTTTAACGCAAGAAACTTGTTGAACAAATTTAACATTCGCTTCATAAACTGGTTAAATTCGATTCTATCCATTACATCCTGGAGCATTATTGTTGCACGAGAGGAGACTAATTGAAAATTTCAACATGAGGCTTTTCCGTAGTTACTAAAAACGCGTCGCGAAAGGTCTTCTGTTCCAGTACAGAGTCCGGACAGACCTTTTTGGCAAAATCGAGTATCCAGCGGTCTCAATACTTCTCACTCTTTTTTGAAATGTTACGATTCCGCAAGCGCCTGGCGATATCCCAAAAAAGTTTTCCTCGACAACGCGTTTACAAACCGCCGCCAATATCTGCGTTTTTTTTACCTTCAATAACCTCTCAACCTGCCAGTCCAGTACCAGTGTCCAGTAGGAAGTTTCTCGTGAGACTCAATGGATTCCGCTATAATCATCGCATAAGACTTCCAATCAATATTACGTGCAAGGTCGTATGCAATATTGATTGGATCCGGGTAGTCGAACCATTAGCAATTCATCATTGATCGCTTTCCACTAGCAGTCTAACGCTATTGATGTCGAGCAAAGAGATTAGGTACGCGAGTCGCTTGTCCAGTATTTAAAAGTGCCATATCGAAGTCGTTGAATCTCCCTAAATCAAAAAAGGGAGCGGGAAGCAATTTCATTTCATCGTTATATTTAGGCTGGCCAGACGTACCGTTTTGAACGGGACGGTACGGTTTTTTTGTCCATTTTTATGCGTCCCGTTTTTTTACAATTTTGTACCATTTTTGGATATTCCTTTAGAAAATTTCGAAATGAAGCTTTGGAATAAAATTTGTTGAAATGAAAAATAGGTTTTTAAAATATCCAGGAACTTTTCAATATAACTAAGTAAATTTTGTGCCTTCAGGCAGTACCGCTTTACTGGAAAGGACCTTCTTGATCGCGAACGGCATGTGGCCTTCAAAATTATAAATTTCACGACCCTTTCGCCAAAAATCACTACGTAAAATTTCATTATTTGCTAAATATTGTACAGAATGAGACAGATTTAATGAAGCAATGATTAATTGTTTGTATGCTTTAGCTAATAAACTGTTTTAAATACAGATTTTCCCATGTATCCCATTTTAAACCCATTAGTCCCATTTCCCCTCGATAAAATCTGGTCAGCCTAGTTATATTGCCTCTATTCTATTCGCATTCGGAATATATATTGAAGCAATGCAAAGGTTTTTTCAATTCATATTTGTTTGAATGGCGATATTCGAGATCGAGGGAAGGTCGGTTCTAAAAAAGGAATAGTACTTTTTGGTCACCAAAAGTACCCCTCCACCATGTGAGTCTCGATCTCGACAGATTGTGGTAAAATCGTGGAAATTGGATTGATCTCGCGAATTGAGAAACGTCTCACAGAGCGCAAAAGCGTCACAATTATTCGTGTTTATCAAATGTAAAAATAGATCGAATTTGGGGATGATTATTCTGCAATTCCTTTGTGATACAGTGACTGAATTCCAAGCCTTATTAGACGTATTAGTCATCACAAGAAATGATAGCTAAAATGAGGGGCCAATTTGATGCAAGCTGCTTCAAAAATGTTTTCACTGTAGGGAGAAGGGCAAGAGGAAAATTTTTAATGGGATCTGAAACATCGAAAGTTTTAAATATCCAGTCGACGATGTCAGAGAATTTTATGAACCCTGTTTCTTTTGTATTCTCTGGTCCAGAAATGGGCGCACGAAGGGTTTTTGGTGGCCCTGAAAGCGGTGGGTAGTAGTCCTGATTTGATTTTAAATTTTGGAAACCAGGAGGTACCTGCCACGATTTTTCTTCACCGCTTATTTTGTGTGTTGGCTTATTGGACTTTTGCTAGAGGTTATCTTACGACCTTTGCGGGAAAAAGTAGGAGAGTTAAGCATTCTCCTTCTCCTAGATTCTTCTGACAAGGCATAAGAACACCCTTCGCCGGGATCGTTAAATGCACCCTCATCAGTTGGTAAGGAAAAGATGTTTCCTGTCGAGAGTGCCACAGCTCTCTTTAGCATTTCTGCAAAAAGCAATTTGATTGTTTCTCGAGGAAACGCCTAATTTTTTCCTCGCGTTGTTTATACGTGAGACATGCTGAAAGATTATGCTGATAACCCTCCCAATAAAGGTACTCTTCAGTTCCTTTATCGTTCATTGATGTATAATGAATTCAGTTGCTTGCAATCCAATATTTTTACATTTTGCAACAGGGGATTCTTAAAACAGCCAACCCCATAACGCAAAATGTCATCGACGGTGAGGTTTCCTTCCGTAACTACACCCTTGATCTCTACATCCTTAGAAGGGGTGTACACGCGATATTCTCGCATAAAGAGCTCGCAGCAAGTCCTCCTGTGTTCAACATCAACGTATAATTCCATATTGTCCATTACGGCGGAAGCGTTCTGCTCCCCCGCACACTTATCATTGCGTATGTAGGGGGCTAAGTAATAGATGTTAAATAAAAAAACAATTTCTCAAAACAGAGATGAATCAAAAAAAAAAAAAGATAATCGTGTTGAAATAATGGAAGTATAATAATAAACTAGAATACTTCACCAGACTTCCGTATTACACTGTAAACGTCTTGCTAGAATTCGCACTTCTCATTCGGCAGGCTGAGCCAGCGCAAGTGGCTAACAGCGCCCGGCGGCGTAGAGAACCTACTCCAGCTGCTGGACGGCTTTTGTTATCGCAGCACCGGTATCGAAAGCACAAACAACATGCGTACCGTCTGAATACAATGCAGTACAGTAAGGTCGCTTTTTACGCGTTTTTTTTACGCGGGTTACTTTCATCCATTACTCAAAAACGGCACAAGATATCGATCTCATTTCAATCACGTTTTCCGTTTTAGGCCACGAGTGATCATATATCAGTTTTCAAAAAAATTCACAATTTTTGGTTATACACTCAAAATTTAGAATATTGCATTTTGGTCTCTAGATGGCCACTATCATATTCAAACGAGATTTGAACGTTTTAGGACGGTTTTCTCTGTTATATTTGCATCTCAAAAAAGTCGTTTTTTACGCGGGCCCATACAAATTTGGAACGCATCTCCCGCGTAAAAAGCGACCTTAGTGTATTGTTTTATTTCGAGCGAGTAAATCTACGGTGGAGCGATACTCGTATGCTCCTTTTCGCAACGAAAGTAGAGATGCGAATGAGGGGCATATCAGTTATTATAGTATAGATTTTTGAATGTCGAAAATATATAAACTGGCAAACAAGTTACTATTGTTTTTAACAGTGAACTAAAATGTTGAACTAAATTTATTAAACTAACGATTTCTGTTAATTTTTAAATCTTAGCAATGTGAAATCAATGTTATTTAAGAACTTTTTATATTTTTTTAGGAAACCATTTTTTATATGTCTTTGAAAATCACGTTTTAAATGAATTATACATGTTGACTACGATAAAACTTAATCAAAAATGTTCTACGTAAACAATCCTATTTGTTCACCCTTTTTTGCAAGATTTCTGGGAAAAAATGTCATTTTCTTTATTTTTATTACATACACTTTTTCTACATATTGTATCTTCATCTCCGTGTCTCAGAACGTACTGAATTTTCTTTTCCTTCAGTCATGAGCAAAAGCTTTCATTATCAGCATAAAAAATAATTTTTCGCATAATTAAAATTCAAAAATTATCAAGTCCAAATCATGACAAGCAACTATATTATTGAGAATGATCAATCCTTGTTGAAGCGCAAAACTCGACTGATCTGATTAGTCGTTAATATGATTGCTTCCCAAGCACGGTCGACAGAATCATAGACCTTGTCATTTAAAATTTGCTATTTGTCTGTATAAGAGTAAGGATGGGAAATATGGACTAAAATGGCTATCGATAGTTATCGATGATTTCCTTCTACTATCGATAACTATCGATAGGGTTTTCATCCCTATATAAGAGCCTGTTTTACCGGAAGCCGCTCATTCTTATTCTAGACTGCGACATCAGCAGTCCTCCCTTAGCAGCAGCAGTAGCAGTGCAGCGGATAACGGCCACAGCTGTGGTATGGCAACGGATAGCGGAGCGAGTCTCAGCATCGATAGCAGGACCAGGTAATGCAGGGCAGCGGATACCAATGGCAACGGAAGCGTCCACTACTGTGGCAGCGGGGATAGCGCAGCGGTTGACGTTGGTCTCAGCATCTATATAAGCAGGGCCAGCTGATGCAGTGTGGCATTTTAATGAAATACTGTCTCTGAGCGATAGCAGGCACACTAGCAAATAGGGGTGGGCGAAACGGGGGGGATTATTCTTACGATCTAACAGTCTAAAATGATAAAATTGTCTTAAGCGTCAAAAATGTAAAATACACCAGAAATGTAAAAATGCCAAAAGTATCAAAATATTTCATCGACGAATAATTATAATTTTTTGGTCTGCAACGTCAGAACTTTTTTCAACTGTTTCTAAATTTCTGATCATCATCGTTATGATGCTTTGATGAATGAATAAAAATTACACTATTTCCGATGTAATTTCGCATTCCATTTCTGCGTATAGTCACATGATAAAATTTTTCATCTGCAAACAGTGAAAGTTAAGAGAAATTTTGTTTCAAGTACTAATCAAGCCTAATTAACAAGTTGTGTAGATTATGATTTTCTCACTGGTTTCTGCCGTCAACAACGCGTGCAGATTTTTTTTGACAGCCTTAGACAATAAGTGCCAAAACTGAAAGTCATCTTGACCTTTCATTTTCAGATGAAAATTTGCACTCTCACTAAAATGCAGTGCCATTTATTCCCCGTTTGATAGTGAAAGTTTATTTTTTGTTGCGAAGAATGTGTGTGTAAGATTCTTACAAAAATGCTATACCATCACAGTAAAATCTTGCAGGACAACTTGGTGATTGGTAACCATCCTTGCATTTCCGAAAATGTTGGCGAATTCCATCGAATGCAGCCAATCTCGCACAAATGCAGACAGCAACACGCAGCGTAACCGGAATGATCTCACAAAACTCCACGCAACAACGCCACGCCATGTATATTCAAATTGATGACTGTTCCCCCCCCCTCCCGTGTGCGGACCCCACAACGCCGACGGTTACCCTCACGGTGGCAGCATTTGTATGCGACCGCAACTTAATTTCCATTGAATTGATTTTTGCGCATTTTTCTGCACTGATATTGGCGAAGTGCCTTGGAACTGGTACAGTGGCGTCACTGAAACACTGCATGGATTTAGACTGCTAAATTTTACGGTTGTTCTTTGTGCATCTCCTCGCAGGTGACGCTACTGTTTGAAACACGCAACTTCATGGAAGTGGCGACGGTGTTGTAAAATTCGTTTCTTCCATGCCGGGGCCCGGTAACTTCTTCTTCCTTGCCAAGCTCAGCATACACATATGCTCAGACCAGATTCCAAGTTTAAAGTGATACCATTGCCTGTATTGGTACAATCGCCTTGATTGTTATTCCCCAGCCGTTCTGGGCGCAGTTTGCGTACTGAACGGTAAGGAATTATGCGCGAATTTGTTTCTTTTTATGGCCTTAGCCTGACTACAGTCTGCGAAACTCGCCGATGGTGACGTAATACCGCCATACTTGTTCATTCGCTAGCACCGGAGTCCGGTTTATGCAAGGCTCTCGTGCTCTGCTTCGATCACAGGAACGTACGAACGTACATACGTGACCGGGGAGTTTTCATCATTAACTTTGTCAACCGGCATCAATTGGGACGTGGCGCAAACAGCGACGACGATCGTTATTAGTAATTGTTTTCGAGACTCTCCGAGGGTCGCCAACCGGAACGACTCATCTCGGCTTTAATAGTGCTGATGTCAGCATTAGACCGGTGCGCCGTCATCACCGCTAACACTTTTTCAATACAAATACTATACAATTCAGTAACAGCACAATTGTCAATATTGGTTTCCCTTTTTGTTGTCTCCCGAGTTTGCACAAAAGTTGTAATTAATTATGGCAATGGTCAGGCAATCTCACACATTGTTTGTGGTTCCTAGTTTGACACATGCATAGCGCTGCTGTCCAAATACAGGGCGCAGCGTGAACACGGCAGTAGATGGTGCTAGTGTTACTTACTATTGTTATCGTCCGAACGATTATTTTATTGATTATTTGTTTATGTCTGTACTTATAGGGTGAGTAATTTCGAAGAAGAAATTTTCTGGATTGATCAACAAAAATAATCATAATAAAACCCTCTCACTAATCATACTAGATTGGATGACATAATTAGAAGAGATTAAAGAATAAATAGATAGAGAATATAAAAATTTATGCCAACATATAAATAGGTCTTGGACGGAATCAGGTTAACACGAAGAAGCAAGAACGGATTTTACGGTATTTCTATTGTGTGAACTAGTAGTACACCGAGACATCGCCGCCGTTCTCGATGATATAAACGGTGCAAAGCTCTAGCCCCACATCGATTCCAACCTGGAGCAGCATTCTTTACCGACGAGGAGATCAACTTGCTCGATAATGGGTATATAAAACACCTACTTAGTGCACCAGACTGTGTCCAATAAATCGTTTATCTCTTTCTATCCTGCGGGTTTTTCTCTCAGAAGGGCACACCAGAAGCGTTCCGATAAAGAAAAAAAAATCCTTTCCGCAAAAGTGCTTCTGTGTCGGAAGATGCCGGCGCACAATAGACTAATCATGCCGAGGTGAAAACCTTGAACATTGAACACATAAAATCGAGACGAAACTAACAAATCATGGTTAAATAATAACAAACCCTCTCGATGTACAGTAATATGTAGGTACTTCGAATCCAAGCTTGCTTCTCTATTCTGGAATCTCACAGCAAAAAAATTACCTCGTTTGGAATTCAATATCAAACTGCGTGCAGCACTCGTGGACAATCCTACTTTTCTCCTGTCGACTTTCGCTTTCGATTCTGTGATGCAACGACGACGCCCGCAACGGGTCCAACGAAAGTAAACTTGACCATCCGCCCGCCGATCTGAGCAACATTGTTGCGGTGCTGCTGGTTGTTTGCGGAAAGCTCCCTTACCCCCCGGACAACAACGGCGGAACAGAAGAATCATTAGCCAGCAAAGTCACGTGCGGCTGGCCTTTTGCGATGGTGATTGACACAGGCTTCGAGTACCTAACGAGTCTCGGTGAACCATTGTTTGGCTGGTCACCAGTGTAGATGGATCCCTGGCAGAGGTGGCGTTATTACAAGGTAACAAGAATTTATCTTTTTGTGTTCACACTAGCCTTCCGTCTGCTTAGCAAAACAGTGTTGTGCTGAATGTGGAAGTAGCCCATTTATATATGGTTCTGGCATACACTCAAGGCAGACCAGAATATTTTTAACCACCATGACATTAGTAAATTTTCAGCGCTGTGTCATTTCTGGGGAACTCTGTGCAAGAGTAATATGGTTTACTCGATATTACCTGTTCCGATGAAAAGAAGGGCAACACTGTGTTCGCATTTGGCAGTGATAGTGTGGCTCCCTTATACAGTACCATATTGTATCGAATATGACTTACTGCAGTAGGCTGCAGTAAGTCACGAAAGTGGACACGACACTACCATAATTGATCAGAGCAAGTTAAGTTGGACAGAGTACTCCTTCGATTTAAGTAGTCCAATATCAGTGAGTAATAATTCAGTGCATGTTTCTTTAAATAGGCTAGTAATGATACTGGTCACGTCTCGTGCCGGCCGTTAGAGAAAGGAAACAACGTTACGAAGGTAAGGTAATGTATCATGATCGAAACAATTTAGACTATTTTCATGGTACATACATTTTTATGTCACATTTTCGCCATTATTATCACACTAGTGCTTATCGAAACAATCTATCTGTCTAGTTTCCAGAAACAATACTTTATAGCCAATCCGATGTGAATTTATTCAAATATATCATTCTATCTAATCATAGGGTTTGTATCATGATCGGAACAGAGTGAATCATGATCGGAACAAAATATGTATTATAATCGAAACAGCTACTACATTTTAGATTCATTTAAATTCAATTATTTTTAAAGGTAGACAATAAGATTGTCTAAAACCGTTCTTAACATTCCAAATTAGGCACTCTAAAGGAAAAAAAGTTTTTCTAACAAAAACTTTTCCATAATTGAAATCCATCATTAAAATCAAGCGCAGGCAAAGTGAAACGGTGAAGTCTCAGAAGTAAGCTGTCCCGATTATGATTCAATGCTGTTCTGATCATGACACAAAGCAGGCCTTCGCATTTCACCAATGATTCCAATTTTAAAGCAAACATTTTGCACAAAAAGTGTTTCTACATAAAATTTAAATGACACAGTCAGCACTTTACGGAAAAATATACTGCAATCCTTGAATATTTGATTCCATCATCACTGCCTGCAAACAAGGCATGAAAGCAATTGTAAGGGAAGCTTATCTTCGAAAACGGATCAATTTTTGAAACTTTTTTAATAATAGCAGGGTGGCCAATCAAAATCGATTTTCGATTTCCCGGTTTTCTCGATGAAATTTATTTAAATTTCCCGGTGTTTTATTTTTTGAAGTAGAATACTTCTCTCAGGAAGTTCGACTACATAGGGATGTGAAATGAAAATCTAAAACCGAAAAAAGTGAAAAATATGTCCAATTTCAAATGCTAATAAATCGGTTAGTATTCGATGGATTTCCTTCGTTCTTGCAGCAATAGATTGGAAAATTTTCTAAGATTCTTCCCAAAATAAGATAATTGTAATTTTATTATTCACACTATTGTACTATTGAAAATAGTCAAGGCTTGTCAAAACGAAAAATTCGACCTCTGATTGGTAGTTATATGCTTGCTTCCCAAGCACGGTCGACAGGATCATATACCTTGCAATTGAAAACATGCTATTTGGCCTATATAAGAGCCTGTTTCAGCCGGAGCCGCTCATAATAGTTCTAGACAGCGACAACAGCAGTCGTCCTTCCTTAGCAGCAGCACTAGCCCTGTGGTTGGTCACCACGTCTCAGGAGCAGCGCGGTTTTTCTCAGCGTGTGTCGCCAGAAAGCTAATATTCCCCCCGTGTTGGGGCAGCATGATGATTGCCATCAGGGAATCCAATTTTGGAAATCAAAAGGCCTTTTTCAAGGCAAATAAACAAGTCATTGAAAGTTAATAATTTTTGTCAACGCAAGCAAGCATTCTGTGTTGCATCCTACCAATTTAAATCTGTCGCACCCGTCGAATTTACTGAATGTAAAATAGCTTCCACAGTGCATTTTGTCCGTGTATCTTAATTCCCCCAATGTTAGGGCAGCTCAAAAGTTGTAATCAGTAACCGATTTTGTACCGCAACATGCTTTTTTCAAGGCAAATAAACAAATAATTGAAGGTTAATAATTCTCTGGCATCAACACTAGCAGACATTCTGTGCGGGATGCAATCAAATTCTGTTGTAGTTGTCTAATTTTTACTTTTACTTTATTTAGTAAACCCCCCACTGTAGGGGCAGCGCAAACACTGCGATCAGTATAACCAACTTTGAATAACAAACTGCCCTGTTAGACCGCATTCACAAAGACAGTTAGTTCGACTATGCAGAGCTAATATGAAGTCGATTCAATCAATCAGCATGAACAGAGTTTCGTCGTCTCCCGTCAAAAATCAAAAGCGAATTGTGAAATAATTCGTCTAACGAACATAAGGAAATGGTAAACCTGAACTGAAAGGCGTGGCCTATTACGTAGCACCCTTCGGCTATAAAAGAGTGTTTCTGGGAAAACTAGCTACATTCATTAGTCGGAAGGTGAAATCCAATCCAATTTCAAAATGCCTTTTTCAAGGCAAATAAACAAGTCATTGAAAGTTAATAATTTTTGTCAACGCTAGCAAGCATTCTGTGTTGCATCCTAGCAATTTAAATTTGCCGCACACGTCTAATTTACTGAATGTGAAATAGTTTCCACAGTGCATGTTGTCCGTGTATCTTAATTCCCCCAATGTTAGGGCAGCTCAAAGGTTGTAATTAGCAACCGATTTTGAACCGCAAAATGCTTTTAAAGTAGAATACTTCTCTCAGGAAGTTCGGCTACATAGGGATGTGAAATGAAAATCTAAAACTGAAAAAAGTGAGAAATATGTCCAATTTCAAATGCTAATAAATCAGTTAGTATCCGATGAATTTCCTTCGTTCTTGCAGCAATAGATTAGAAAATCTTCTAAGATTTCTACCAGATGCATGAAATTGTAATTTTATTATTCGAACTATTGTACTATTGAAAATCCTTAAGCCTTGTCAAAACAAAAAATTCGACTTCTGATTGGTCGTTATACGATTGCTTTCCCAAGCACGGTCGGCAGAGTTATGGACCTAGTAAATTGGGAATGCATCATTTGGCCTATATTAGAGCTTTATCAGACAATAAACAAACATTTCATCGGATATTAAATTGAACAACAGAAATTTGAAGAACAAAAATGAATACGTCACGAAGTAGTCCGGATATTTTCTCGTTTTGCGCTATAATCCAAAGTTAATTATCTTCATCTACATGCATACTCTGACTATTATTACGTGTTACGTGCGTCGCTTAGTGTTTGGCTACGGTTATGCAGAACGCAAATAACGGCGCGATGCAATTCGGCAAGACGAAATGTGTTGAAATGTATAGCTCTACTTCGCCTTAAAAAGAGCTGTACATTTCACCACGGTAAGGCGAATCGCATCGCGCCGTCATTCGCGTTATGCATAACCGTAGCCTTTGTTTCGTTCCCGTTTAATGACTTCGTATTAAATGTGCATATTACATTTCGGCAGCACTTCATCTTCTCATTTGCACAAAATTTAAAAATATTCAATGAACTTCATTCAAAATATCAAACAAAAAGAAATTACAATACTGCCAATGAACGGTCAACGTTTATTTACTAGAAAAATGACTGACACGCAAGCAGCCGAGTTATCTTTCTTGTAAAAGTATTCTACTTCAACCTTGCGGTCGTGGCTTTGCATACAACCTTCCTGTGATTTTTAAAATATGAGAAAAACATCAATTTTCACATGTTTATTTATGTCCTTGCCAAATAGTGGTGTGAAACAATGGAAATATTTCTTCTTGTTCGCTTTTAACTGTTTGCGACTTTAGCAGGTACCTTTATAGAGACCTCTTGCACAATTGTCGTCCTTTTTATCTCCAAGTCGTTGACAATCTTCGCCAGCTCGTGCTTTCCTGAATCCTTCTGCCTTTACTCTCTGCCAACTTGCTTTTGAGCTTGCAATTCTTCTGTATTAGAGTGTCAATGAATTTAACCATCGAACTTCGTTTTGCGTTAGGGCTTGGAAGTTTTGTCTTCTCGAAAAAAGTCCTCATGCATAATTTAATCTCAGACTTCGTGAAAAAGAGTAACCAATGAAAAATTGCACATGAAATTGCCATAATAATAGTTTTTTTATGGCAAACGTCTTAGAAATGCACGAAACGACGAGGTCTGTTATCTCGAACCAATTTTTCTCGAGAAACATCGATTCTGGAACTAACAAAATTTTCGAGCTGGGCCCAATGACATGTATGAGAGATTTTCTCAGACCCGTAGAATAAATTCAACCGACACTCTGAGTAAACAATTTGAAAAAAAATATTATTTAAAAAAATCAGAGTAAAACGCGGCTTTTTCTGGAAATCCGAATGACCACAGTAATTCCGAAATCCGCGTTAAAAAAACAAAATCATGACAGTTTTTCATGAATACGATAACTATGAGCTCCTGTTTTTAAACAGTGTATAGCACATCCTAGCAAAATCGTCTTGAAATTTCGTTCTTGTGCTGCCGGAAAGATTGGAAAATAATTTTTGCTTGATATTACAAGTTTTTAAGTGTTTATTTTATTCCCTGTTCAAGCTTGATTTTATTCAACGCTGATTTTGCTACGAAGCGGCTGCTGACTTTGACTGAAACCAACAAACAGCTTTTCCATAAATGGCAGAATCATGCCAATGAGACCCCTGTAAAAGTAACTCTTAAACAATCTTAATGAAACTTTCTGAATAGCACCAGGAGAAGTTGCTTGATGTTTTCACAGAATGTTTGATGATTTTTTCAAATCTACATAAGAAAATTGTTCCCGTCATGGTACATTTTCGGACTGTTCCGACCATGATACATTACCTTAGTTTTAAAAGTGTTTTGCCTGACTCGAAGATGGCGTTTGAAGCTAGAGAAAAAAGTGTCATTCTTAGAGAGCTTTGGTTTGAATTTCGAAAACGCTTCGATATTTAGTACCCAAGTACATTGTTGTGAATAAGCAAATGAAACTCTTAACACAGAGAACAGTTTCATTAATATTTTTTAAGATTTGTTCACACAGCAGTGTAAGCGTGACGAGCGATGTTGTACAGGGTTATGCGCATGATTAAATTTATTTGATTAAAAATAGCTTATTTATTCATACAGGTTAGAGAAGAGTTAGGACTATTTTACTGAAATATTTCATACACACAGTAAAAGCACCTTAGTAGGTATAAAGCAGAAATAAATTTTATTCTCCAGTGAACAAAATTAGCTTTGTGAGTTTTCAAAAGTGGTAGTGATATGCTATTTCGTTTCACACACTTCGAGATGTTAGCCCTTAGAACATGGTGCGATGTAAACTGTCTGCAAAAAAACACCGCAGTGCGCAAACGACAAAAATAAATGTTGTCTACATTCTGTAATAATGCACCGCATGTTTTGTTTATTTCATCAAGCAAAGTACTCATTGTTTACGCAATAAATATATCACCAGAAAAACAGCAGAGAAGGACACTGCCGCTGAAGTTCGACACACGACACCGTATGCACAGTATGAACACTGCTTTTTATGTGTTTCGATGAATTAGTTGTCGAATTTTATGTAAAATTGATCCGGTGATGCAGCTAATGCTTCACCATTATTAAAAGTTTTCATTGTTAAACAATAGTGGAAAAAAAATATCTCGAATAATACTCATATATTTTACAGAACGCCGGAATTATCTTGGGGGCCATCCACATACTACGTGGACAGATTTTCAACGATTTTGACCCCCCCCCTCCCTCCTCCCCGTGGACAACTGCCCATATAAATTCTAAAAAAATTGTATGGACCGTGGACATTACCCAGACCTCCCCCCCCCCAAAGCTGTCCACGTGGTATGTGGATGGCCCCTTACGGGGGTGCGAGTGCCAACAATTTTGGATTTTTTTGGGTTATCCTAACTTCACAACAAAATAGTTCAGAGAGAAATGAAAGTATGCGTAGGTAAGCTCTTTCTCTCTCTCCTCTTCATGCCAGTCTATTTTTTTTTGTTTACGCATACATAGTTACGCATACATACACATACATAGAGCAATTTTAGTAAAAAGTTCACGAAAAAACATTTCAAAGCGAACATCTGCCGGTTTCGACTGCGTATAATATCCTGCAAACCACAACAATAATTCATCTTGAAAGTACTGGAAGATCGGTCATAGTAATGGAATGTCAAAAGCAATGTTTGTAGAAAAGTTTGATTCCAGTTTTTAAAATCCCCATAAGCTTAGTTTACAGTTCCAAGCGAAGTGAAAAGTTTGACAAGTGAAAAAGCGTGAAGCGTTGTGAAAACCAGTTTGTAAAACACGCAGGTATTTCACCAGCCTGCAGTTTACATACAGTTTAAGTGATGCGAATTTCACGAGTTTACACTTCGAGCGAAGTGAAAATTGGCTGCAACTGACAAAATATAAATGCACTAAAAATCAAGTTTTCGCTTGCTGCAGCTTTTTTCACTTTTTGACTCTCCCAGTTGGTCTCGAGGTACGATGACTGGTAACAAGCCAGTCGTAGGTTCGAGTCTCGTTCTGTACACTTAACTAACAGTTGACTGCGAAGTCTGTATATATTAAACAGAAGGTCGAGTTCCGATACGGAATGTAGCACCAAGGCTTTGCTTTTTTCACTAGCGTTTGCATGCGTGAAAGAAGTGAACCCAACTAGCACGTACTTAGTAGATTCTTTAGACAGAATAACTATACGTACCGATAAACGCCAAACACAATGGATACGAATAGTACTCTCTGAGGAGGACACGGTTGGACATCCAACGGTTGTCATTTGATGGAGTTGCTGCTGAGTTCTTTTCGCAGATTGATAAATGGATTCGTGAGCCGGATGGAGACCTAAACTATCAGTGGAGACACATTCATGAGACGGTCATCAATCCAGCGCGAGAGGTGTCATCAATACAGCGCGAAGTGTCGAGATGTGATGGAGGTAAACAACAACACACTTGCAGCAATTCGTGTGACGCGCTAGATGAAGTGTCGTTCACAAATTACGTAGCGCTTGAAAAGGGAAGGGGGTTGAAGTTGCGTTACTTATTGTTTCAGATGGGAAAAGAGGGGTGGGATAGTCGAAACAGTTAGGTAACTGTTTTTTTTTATTGAAAAATTTTTGATGTTCACCGTAACGTAAATTTAGGAGGTAGTCATATTGAACGTTCATTATCGTTTCATGGTTAAGGGATAATTACTGCGCTTAAAGGCGAATTAGGTCGGAAAGAGACGGACGGACGCAAGAAACGCGAGCACTTCGAACAATCTCTTGCTCAAGCGAAGGCAGGTTTCTCAAGGCACGGAACCAGAAGGTTCTGTATGAGGAACAACGGTATTAAAAACCAAAATGTGCTGGTATCTGCCGTGTACACCGGCAATGGAAGGAATGATAATTGATGAGACGATAGTGGCCATTTGTGAAAAAGAACATTTTGAGGTTTTTCAACAACCGGATCTACGAGAAGGGCCAAGGATTCAACTGTAGCAATGCACTCCCCAATAAGTGCGGTGTTCATGTAGGGCGACTCACCACCAAATAAACGTCAGATCCTCCAAGTTCAGACAGACAAGTTCAGAGAAGTAAACTTGCAGACTTACCATATGTTTATAGACTTCGAGCCTGCGTACGATTCAGTCAAACTAAACATTGTTACTCAACAAAAGTAATTAAGCTGATTGGTGTCATTTTTGACGGTTCTACAACATGGAATTTTTGACTTTTTGTAGGAAAATAAGTCTATCTTACGATATAACTGATAACGCAGTTCATTTCGGAGATTTGAAATGATGGTGCGATAATGGCTGAAGGAACGACAAAATATAAGTCCTTCTTATAATAAAACTGACCAGAGGTATAGCAACAAGTTTTCTTCATGGAGTTGCGATTGTGACGCGGTTTTGGCAGGAGGAACGAGGTTTCGTTAAGACCTGCTTCCTCGTGACATAATGAGCCCTCGTAGAATAAACCTGGCCATAGATAAATGTTTGATGAGATCTCTCCTGGAAATTGCAATTCGGCGATGATGGTAGGATTGAAAGAAGCTTGATATAGCAGAGCAGTAAGCTTGAAACAGAAAGGCACAGACTAACAGACATAATACTATGAACAAGTTTTCAATAAAATCATTGTTCGAATGATATTAGTACTTTACGTGAGTGACACTAGCACCATCTGCTGCCGTGCCTCGCTGCGTCTTGTATTTAGACATAAGCCCCAGCGTACGGAATGTGTCAAATTATAAAATATGTGTGAGATTGTATGGAAGCGCCACAGTCGGTGTTGTCGCGTGATGACTCTTGTTGATGGGAAATTTGAAAAAATCATGTGTTTGTTGCGATAGAGCTAGGTTTCAGGGTTACATCTGTTAGTCTGTGGGAAGGCTAAAAATTTCCATACAAGCACAGGTAAGCACTTCAATACTGCCAATAACATGAAGTGCGGAGTATAGATAGCACCAGGGCAATCCCACAATAGATTAAATGTATCTGGTCTCAGTGATGATTACATACAGAGAAAAAAGATAAATGTATGTACCTTGGTTCTTTCGTAGCCGACTTAAGTAGCCGTAAAGTAAGAAGAACTGGACCTTCTATGGATTACCAAGGTGACTACGAGGTGAAGACCAGCCAAGAATCGGTTCACCCTTTAGCGACCAAAGATCCTACATTTTTTTGAGCAAGCAATATCTGCACAGTACCAAAAAATGGAATTTACAACTAATACAAATGAAGGCAACTAACGGTTTCTAGCACAAAAAGTGAAAACACATATTTCCAATGCTCCATTTCTGTGCATTCAAACAGATGTGATTTTTTTTACTGTGTGTATTATAATTTTTCCCTTGCAAAAAAGAGCACAGTTTTAAGATACTTTACTTAAAGTTTTGATCCCCTAATATTTGGTCACAGTTTTATATTTACTGTGGCGCCTTTAGTGGCGACAACGAGAAACCAATGACAGCGCAGTGAATAAAAAACAAGATTTGTTTACATAGTGGTGGAAGTTTCTTCAAATTCGAGTCAGTGGATCAGAAACTTTCGACGATGAAACGTAAAAAAAATGGAAAAATTTTGCTCACTCACGTCGAAAATCTGACGTGGTCAGGTGCAAAAGTTGCGAAGTGTCTCAAATTCTCCAAATCAACCGTAAACAACGTGCTGAAACGATTCAATGAGACTCTAACGCTGGATCGCGCTGATCACAGCAACCATAGAAGTGAATCGATTGACAAGCAGCTACTATTGAAAGTATGCAGAAATGTTCGTACCCTCCGCGATTTGGCTGAGAAGTTCTCAGCCCCGTACAACACTGTTCGACGTGCCTGTCGGCGCGAAAGCCTGCAGTCGTTCAACGCCAGCAAGCACCCCAAAACGCCGCGCTGGGATGCTGTATGAGAGTCTTGAACAAATTCAACGGCTGCATTTTAATGGACGCTGAGATATACCTATGTAAAAATGGACTCTATATGTCCAAGCGCGGGTAATGTCGCCAAGCGGTTTAAATTCGTGTTTGTCAACGAGTTTGCTCGGAAATTGGTGGTATGGCAGGAGATCTGCAGGAACAATGCCTTCAGAAGCGGATTTCGCCGTTCATCCAATCACATGATGGTCCGGTGAAGTTCTGGCCTGACTTGGCCAGTTGCCACTACAGCCGGGAAATCATGGATTGGTACAAGGAGAATGGCATTGATATCATCGAAATAACTAAAACCAACCAAATTGCCCAAATTTTCGTCCAATTTCAAAATATTGGGCGATAATCAAGAGCAAGTTGAAGAAAAGTGGCAGAATGATAAAAAAACAGCTGATTTATTGGGTGGTGGAAAAAAATATTGGATGGAGTTGACAGTTCCACTGTGCAGAAGATGCAGAAAAGTGCGTGAATTCAGACGAAACTCAGATGAATAATTTTCCTTTAAAGATCAATAAAATTGCTGCAAAATGATATCTCAAGATTGTTTCTACGTGGTTTTTTGACAAAGATATGTCCCATTTTGTGCGACTAAATAATAAATGGATCAAGTTTTACTTTTTGTGTAACTTTATATTTTGTGTGTTGAAGGACATCACCTCCGAACGCTAATATTTTTGGCGATTAGCGGGGCTAAATTTTCCGTTATGTGATTCAACTTCATATAAAAGTAAGGTTCGTTTCCTTTCAATATCTAAACCTGAATTTGGCTCTACACTGCGGGAAACTAATGTGACGGCAGCACTAAATTGGAGTTCGCAAGTCGGAGTTCCGACTTCCGAACATTTTTCCGACTTTCTAAACACATAGGGGAACTGCTCCATTATTCATCTCAACAGCCAGCTGCACCAATATTCATCTTATTTCTCTCATTTGTCCAATTCATCGTCAAATTTCTACAAATGTTTGAAAGTAAATCTATTTGCTTCTCGATTTTGTCAAGTGGTTGAAAGTTGTACGTTGAAAATATGGTAAAATTTGACGATAAATTGATCCAACAGGCGTGATGAGATGAATATAGGTACTGATATGAATATAGGAGCGGTTACCCTAGAATAACTTCGTGTTCACATAACATGGACTGCTGGATTGATCTCTTTGTTTTTGTTTTTGTAAACACAGCTGGCAGCGCAGTGGCGGCTGAGGTGGTTGTAGTGTTGGAAGAGTACCAAAAATAAACATCGGAAGTGAGCCTGACTGCCAGTTTATCAGCGACGTTTTGATAATTTTTATTAGAATACACAATATTTCTTCGCTAGAAACGGTGCAATATTGGTTAGTAGGGAAAAATGGAACCGTACGATCTGTTAAGACGACTGGATGGTGAAAACAAATTCACACATCACGTACAGATTCAAAAGTTTGGTGATAAAACTGTGCGCACTTCAAATCAAAAACCGCCTCGAGAGGATGTTTCCAGTGAATGTTACAGGATGTCTCGCAGCAATGGGATAAAACTTGGGTCCCTATTAGAGATGGTCGGGTACGGGTATTTTTACCCGAAACCCGTACCCGACGGGTTCGGGTCGGGTTTCGGGTAACGCCAAAAAATATTTTACGGGTTCGGGTCGGGTACGGGTAATTCAAAAACCAAGGTTTCGGTTTCGGGTCGGGTACGGGTTTGAAAAATTCTCAATTGGTCGGGTACGGGTCGGGTACGGGTAATTTAATTTTCGTGCATTATGAGAATTGAATTTTTAACATTCTAAGCCTAGGTGTTTTCTTAATGTTGATAATCGGTAAGATCGGAGAAAAAATCGCCCATCCTCACTCAACGAGAGATCGCTCAATACCTATTCTGACAGTTGTCGGCAGTCTATGCACCAAAAGAATGACATCATGCTATCGCTTTCTAATGTTAGATTGAATAGTTCTTCCTGCAACGGTTTTGATTTAAATGGAATTTTTATCGGGCTTTTTTCATAACTGTCAGAAAAACGGGCGACTTAATGCCAAGTTAAAAAGAGTGTCGATAAATACGACAAAAATATGGTATTTACTCAATTTTGGGGTGCTGAACACGAATCTCCATTCCACTTTTTTTGGGGACGTCCATAAAGCACGTCACTTAATTTCTCATGGTTTTTTAGCACTTTACCCTCACTTTTTTTTTAAACAGAATTTTATGATCTTTAACCACAAGCAACGCCACAGGGCGTCCTCTTTACAAAAACAGATTACGTAGTTTTTGCACAACTCCTTAAATTAACCAAATTTCGCGAAAAAAAAATTGTTTTTATAAAAATTAAAACAATATTATATATTATAATAGGTAATAAAAACTACTGTAAATCAACTTTTTCTTTGACGCCAAAAAAAAAACAAGCTATCATTGAAGCTGCAGAGCGTTTCAAAGTAATGATATATATTTTTTAAATATCTCAAAAAACGTCGGTATGCCGAGCTTTGACAAGTTATAAAAAATCTAATTTTATGATATTGCACCCAAATTTTGGACTTAAGCACTTGAATGTTATAGCAATAATGGAAAAATACTATGAAACAGCTGGCATTTAAACATTTGTTTTGATGGCCAGCGATTTCCCACTGTGCATTGAGATGTTTAGTACGAAACAAATATATGAGTTTTGACAGCGATAGCATAGTCTTGGTTTGTACTGTGACCAAGGATGCCGCATGTGCAGAAATATCTGTATTTTACCGATTTTTTAAACTTATCGATGACACCGAATCTATACTCAGCAATTACAGGTTTTGACAAATGCAGTGAATTATCAAATTTTTCTCAAGTTATAAACTATATTAATTTTACCCTTTTAAAATTCGTTTGACCCTTTAATGTGTTTATAAAACTCGTCGTTTATTTTTAACTTTACCAGACATGCACTTTTCATAGTGGACCGCTTGCTTATAGTGGACCACCTGCCTGAAACTCTGGGTTCAATATCATTCGTTCACACGCACACTCGGTTCTAGCCTAACTCCGGTCATCATCTCGAGAAACCACATATGACAATCAGTGCATAAAATGTAGGATGCACCCAGGCATTTTAAAATAAAATATTAAAAAAAATCCAGGACGGGTCGGGTATCATTGGAATTTTTTGGACACAGTTTAGACATTTACTTTGAGATCATTTCAGTTTCAGAGTCTGCAGTTGAAATACAGAAATAGTTTAGAAAATGATGATGATGTTTTTTTATGTATCAGTTCGGATTTATGCAGAATTTTTCGTGAGTTTATCGTTTATACACAAAAAAGTACAATGTATCAGTATTCTTTTCTTGCTTGCTTGTACAAAGAAATAAAAATTTAAATCAATGATTTCATACTTTACTGTGTACAGCAAAATAATTAAATTCCTGGATTAATCACTGGTTAGTTCCATGTAAGAAACTAACTTACTACCGACATAAAGAACGTACCCCGCCTCTAACAGCAGGGAGTTGCTATTTTTCATCTTTGCTAACACGTAGAACACGTGTAAGAACAAGACAACTCGATTCCACCTGAGTGGAAGCGGGGATGCACGAACATAATACACCCAAGGTTGTTACGGTCTACCGTCATGCAGTGCAGTAATCACGCAACGATCGGAACAATCGAAAAATGTGCCCATCAGTGTGCCGTGTGCGTGATAACTGCCCTAGCCAAATATTCTGCGGTAAAGTGGACTTTGGTTCTCCATCGCTTATGAGGAAAACGTAGCTGGAACAGAAAAGAACAGCGAAATTGGAAAGAACGAAAATGAAAGCGATGGTAGAGGTTCAGTAATGAGCCAATGCATGTGACTAAACTTTTAAACCGTATTTCAATAGCACATGGTTTATGGTTTAATGCAAGGCTACCATGAAAAGAGGTTGAATAGCAATGAGGGATCTCATGCATATTCGTCTATGGAGTTGGCAACGACCTCGCAGATTTTTGTGAAACTTTCTATATTACAAAACGTATACATGTCGTATAAACATATTCTTTAATGAACTAGAGCTACGATTCGTTATTTTTTTCAAAGCCTTTCCCTTGCAGTCTCAATCTCGAAATCGCGCAAAAGTCAATATTCAAAAAAAAAAAATCCACCTTAACTGAAGTGTTACTGAAAACAAAGGCTGAGTGAGGTAAAATGGAATCCCTCCAGTGCAACTCAAACAAGAAACTCGTTATTCTCCAGAATAGCCAAGAATTAGTGCTTCAGGTGTCGTCAATTGGAACGGTATTAAACTGGCAATTTGAAGCATAGAAAACAAATTTACTTTTCACGCCTTGTGGATATGTAATCTATTGAAGTCATTTGATGATTATTGAAATGGCAAGATTCTTCCGAATTGAGTCGAAAAGAAGACACACCTCTACATTGTATTATGTCAATATGATTATTAATCTAATAGAAAAAATCAAACTTTTCCTTTATATTTCTTAGAAAAAAAAAATCACAGGAAGGTTGTATGCAAAGCCACGACCGCAAGGTTGAAGTAGAATACTTTTACAAGAAAGATAACTCGGCTGCTTGCGTGTCAGTCATTTTTCTAGTAAATAAACGTTGACCGTTCATTGGCAGTATTGTAATTTCTTTTTGTTTGATATTTTGAATGAAGTTCATTGAATATTTTTAAATTTTGTGCAAATGAGAAGATGAAGTGCTGCCGAAATGTAATATGCACATTTAATACGAAGTCATTAAACGGGAACGAAACAAAGGCTACGGTTATGCATAACGCGAATGACGGCGCGATGCGATTCGCCTTACCGTGGTGAAATGTACAGCTCTTTTTAAGGCGAAGTAGAGCTATACATTTCAACACATTTCGTCTTGCCGAATTGCATCGCGCCGTTATTTGCGTTCTGCATAACCGTAGCCAAACACTAAGCGACGCACGTAACACGTAATAATAGTCAGAGTATGCATGTAGATGAAGATAATTAACTTTGGATTATAGCGCAAAACGAGAAAATATCCGGACTACTTCGTGACGTATTCATTTTTGTTCTTCAAATTTCTGTTGTTCAATTTAATATCCGATGAAATGTTTGTTTATTGTCTGATAAAGCTCTAATATAGGCCAAATGATGCATTCCCAATTTACTAGGTCCATAACTCTGCCGACCGTGCTTGGGAAAGCAATCGTATAACGACCAATCAGAAGTCGAATTTTTTGTTTTGACAAGGCTTAAGGATTTTCAATAGTACAATAGTTCGAATAATAAAATTACAATTTCATGCATCTGGTAGAAATCTTAGAAGATTTTCTAATCTATTGCTGCAAGAACGAAGGAAATTCATCGGATACTAACTGATTTATTAGCATTTGAAATTGGACATATTTCTCACTTTTTTCAGTTTTAGATTTTCATTTCACATCCCTATGTAGCCGAACTTCCTGAGAGAAGTATTCTACTTTAAAAGCATTTTGCGGTTCAAAATCGGTTGCTAATTACAACCTTTGAGCTGCCCTAACATTGGGGGAATTAAGATACACGGACAACATGCACTGTGGAAACTATTTCACATTCAGTAAATTAGACGTGTGCGGCAAATTTAAATTGCTAGGATGCAACACAGAATGCTTGCTAGCGTTGACAAAAATTATTAACTTTCAATGACTTGTTTATTTGCCTTGAAAAAGGCATTTTGAAATTGGATTGGATTTCACCTTCCGACTAATGAATGTAGCTAGTTTTCCCAGAAACACTCTTTTATAGCCGAAGGGTGCTACGTAATAGGCCACGCCTTTCAGTTCAGGTTTACCATTTCCTTATGTTCGTTAGACGAATTATTTCACAATTCGCTTTTGATTTTTGACGGGAGACGACGAAACTCTGTTCATGCTGATTGATTGAATCGACTTCATATTAGCTCTGCATAGTCGAACTAACTGTCTTTGTGAATGCGGTCTAACAGGGCAGTTTGTTATTCAAAGTTGGTTATACTGATCGCAGTGTTTGCGCTGCCCCTACAGTGGGGGGTTTACTAAATAAAGTAAAAGTAAAAATTAGACAACTACAACAGAATTTGATTGCATCCCGCACAGAATGTCTGCTAGTGTTGATGCCAGAGAATTATTAACCTTCAATTATTTGTTTATTTGCCTTGAAAAAAGCATGTTGCGGTACAAAATCGGTTACTGATTACAACTTTTGAGCTGCCCTAACATTGGGGGAATTAAGATACACGGACAAAATGCACTGTGGAAGCTATTTTACATTCAGTAAATTCGACGGGTGCGACAGATTTAAATTGGTAGGATGCAACACAGAATGCTTGCTTGCGTTGACAAAAATTATTAACTTTCAATGACTTGTTTATTTGCCTTGAAAAAGGCCTTTTGATTTCCAAAATTGGATTCCCTGATGGCAATCATCATGCTGCCCCAACACGGGGGGAATATTAGCTTTCTGGCGACACACGCTGAGAAAAACCGCGCTGCTCCTGAGACGTGGTGACCAACCACAGGGCTAGTGCTGCTGCTAAGGAAGGACGACTGCTGTTGTCGCTGTCTAGAACTATTATGAGCGGCTCCGGCTGAAACAGGCTCTTATATAGGCCAAATAGCATGTTTTCAATTGCAAGGTATATGATCCTGTCGACCGTGCTTGGGAAGCAAGCATATAACTACCAATCAGAGGTCGAATTTTTCGTTTTGACAAGCCTTGACTATTTTCAATAGTACAATAGTGTGAATAATAAAATTACAATTATCTTATTTTGGGAAGAATCTTAGAAAATTTTCCAATCTATTGCTGCAAGAACGAAGGAAATCCATCGAATACTAACCGATTTATTAGCATTTGAAATTGGACATATTTTTCACTTTTTTCGGTTTTAGATTTTCATTTCACATCCCTATGTAGTCGAACTTCCTGAGAGAAGTATTCTACTTCAAAACCATCAGTGCGATGACAAGCAGTGCGTGAGTAATTCCAACCTCACGGTCATACCCGTGTCCAGGTGACTGACTGACACAACTCTCGCGAATTAAGCATTAATCAGCATACCGCTAAACTGTTAGTCACCTTAAAAGAAGTTCCGGTCTGAAGCTACTCACCAATATTGACGATTTTAATTCCTTCGATTTGCAGGAATTGCAGCGCCACCGAAACGTTCTCCAACTTCTGGCTGCGGAACGTGGGCCGTTTGTTGTGTTTGCTCATACGTTTCTGCGAGAGCACCTCGATCAGGGCGATCAGCTTCAGCCCGTCGGCCAGGTCCGTCTCCAGGTTGGCGATATTTCGGTCGATGATCTTCAGGTGCTCGTTAGCCCAGCGGGTGAATGTGTTCTGCTGTATCCGCTTCCATTGGGCATCTTCGGCCAGCTCCCGTTCCGCTTCCATTTCTGCCTCCTCGTCTTCCGGATCGTCGTACTCGCGAGGTTGCTGCTGGGCAGTGAGCTCCTGGTAGTATTGGGGAGGGGTTCCCTGTGGGGTGCAGAGGAAAAGAGTCATTGGATGAGGTGAGTTGTAAATATGGACTTCCAAGCCACAGAGCTTTAATTATAGTGGAAATTTTGAACAAACAAAGGAACAGTTACAGTGAAGGTAGTAAATATTACAAGAAGGCCACGTTCGAGATTATGGTGATAGAATAGAATTTTAGACACGCGTAAATATTACATTTCTTCAAAGTAATGACCAAACGAAAACACACAAAATCACATGCTCATGTATCAAACGTTTAGTTATCGAAAAGACATATTCCTAAGATTTATATTCACAATGCGAAATCTCTTCAAGGTTATTCTCTCGATCACATGTAATTAGATACTTTTGAATATTTACAAAGTTGTCAACCAATTATTTTTTGCCTATAACAACTGCAGCTTAGTGTTTATCAGCGTTCCAAATGCGGATAATTAAGTGCGATCCAATACATAACAACTCATCAGTTTCACTTTCAATTTTACAACCTACCGACAAACAATATTTTGCTTTACCGCCAGTTTCAAGAGTTTACTAGCCAGGATATTGATTTGACACATATTATCGTTTAAAATAGGTACTGGTTTGCATAACTGTTATTCTACTTAGCGGTTTTCTCAAAACCGATGAGTACATATTATAATTGTACCAACAACTGCACTGGCAGATTGAGTTAAAATCATAGCACCGAAATAAATGTCGAACAATTTTCTAGGGTGGCATAAAAAAGCAGATCTTTGGAGAAAAAGCAATTTAAAAAACTTTTTTGTACTTAGTGTGAATGTTTGAAAAAACGACCTTTTTTTATTCCCTTCTGATGATATAAAGTTAAAAAAGACTCCAGTTTTTTTTTATCAAAAAACTGTAATTGATAAACATTTTTGAGATGCATTTTTCTAAGGAAATGATGCAGTACACAAATAGGTTGAGACTAATCGTTTTTCATGTTCATGGTATCTGAACTGATTTTTTTTGTAATTGTTTCCATAGGAAGGGCGAAAAAGCATTCTCGGAGAACACATGGTGAGAGTAAATTTTTAGAATATTCTAGCAATCGAAATCACCACAAATTACAACACATTGTTTTTTTTTCTGTTAATGAAAGCTATACAGCTTACAGCATACAGATTGATGTGTTCAATAATTGCTGTATATAAATCCTCGGATTCATCTTTAGCCACTCGAATGACCTCCTGGTACGACACTGGTCTAACAAAGCCAGTCGCCATATTTCCGAACCCCGACTGGGAGAGACTGTAAGCAGTATTGTAGTACAACCATTTGTTCTGTACAGTAACAGATGGCTGCGAGGTATGTATCTTACAAACTGGGAAAGCACTTAGGTCTTGGTCTGGTTACGTCTCTAAAATATTTAATATATCATATTTTTATACTTGACAGTTTAGATCTTTCACACATTCCTCTTTTTACAGCTACGCGTCGATAAAACCTGTAAATCGAATTAATTCACGAACGGAAAAGTTACTTTTATTTTCCCTATCACGGTTTGCAATATGCCTCTAGTCCCATTTTTATGATTTTTAAAGCTATCTCTAGAGGCAAACATGATGATTTTTGGGACCACTTCAACTTAATAAGGGACACTCTGATAGTAAAAAGAAATACAAATCGCGAACTTTCCCGAAAAAATTATGTATGTTTCATAACATTTTTTATTAAAAAATACATTTTGCGATTTGAAACATTTCACATGGTGTGTGAAACAATTCGAGCTTTCCAGAAAGCATAATTTTTTTTTCACAATTATGTACAAATTTGGGTCTCATTTCTAATAAAAACACTTATGATATTCTAATAAAGTTATGATTTTCTGAAATTAGATCTAGGATGTAATGACTTTTTATCCCACTCTAGCTCCTGGAGGAATGGAAAATTATTATTGAATTACAAATTTATAATGATTTAACAACATCTAAACCATGACCGATAGGTAACATAAAGCTCCGTTCGGCATCTAGTTGGCGCTGATGTAAGTATGACATACCTTTTGATTTCAATTTTTCAAAACACAACTCACGTAGTGAATTCTCACATACAGAAAGCTTTCCTTCATGTTTTGTCATTAACTTATTTCGCATGGAAATTCACTATTGTTTCATGATTTAAGACTGTAGATGTCACACAAAACTAAAATTATTCAACGTACCTTTTTCATCCTAATAATAAACAGGCGCGATTCGTCCATAGGTGCAACCTGTGCATTGCACACGACGATCCCAGGCAAAAAATATATATCAAACACAAATTTATATGAATATTTTATTGGTTTTCAGTATCACTTTCATATAGGGTAGTTTGAGATCATTTGGACCACTGCAGGGCCCTGGAGTGAAATGGACAGGTGCTTTATCTTGGAAAGTATTACTTTTCTTGGGTTCCAAGTACTACTCTATCCTCTCCTTGAACTACTAAACCCTACCTCACATGAAAATTTCATGGTGTGCTGTGATAGGTGCACCGTAGTACCAATGTAAACGAAAGAAACATCAAAAGTTGATATTGCTGTAAGTTTTACGCTCGTATATTTAAGGTTTTTCGGGAACTTCTTCAATGTTTTCAGTCTAATCAGTTTTGCAGCCGTGTATGTCTAGTGAAAGGCTTCATTTTGATAAAAGATTGCTATAAGTTTGATTGAAAATAGTGGCAGAAATTGCATTTTAAAAAAGCGTCCTGTTTGGAGTAAAATGGACAGTTTTTTCGGGGTGATATGGTCAGGTGAATTTTAAGTAAATTTGTTTGTTGGACTAATGCCGCGGGCATATGAAAACGGACGGACAAATGGCGGTGTACAAAGGATGAACTGTAAAAAGTGTTGCAGCCAGTTTTTTTTAATAGGGGGGGATGTTTCGTGATGAATTAATTATTTACTTATATTTATTCAGAATTTTTATTGTGTGTTCTGCCACAAACGGTGACACATCAACACTATTACATATATTTTAAGCTTTATTTCATTAAAAGATTGTAATTGCTTCCGCAGTTAAGTGAATATAACGTGTGAGGGAAAAAATCCGAACAACTTTTGAATTGCTCTACGATATTGAAGTGCTGCACAAATCGAAAAACCCTATTCCACAAAATGAAGATCCACTTTTATATAACTGGTAACACGACTAGTCGATTCTGTCAAGCGACGATTAGTTGGGAAAAAGGCGTGGTCGGAAGAAGATCGTCGTAAATTGATTTGCAATTTTTGTGAGCGAAATGAAGAAAAATCTAGAAGTGAAGTGTTCCACTATTCTAAAGATCTTGGATATAGATAAAAACAGTTACATACATTATTGACAAACTCTTCGAGAATGAAAATACCTTCAAATAAAAATCTGGTTCCGGACGAAAATGCGCTTTGCAAGAGTGCAAAGTTCGAGCGAAATTAAGGTCGGTCGGCGTAATCATATCGTGAGCTGGGCAATAAATATTCGATTGATTCAAAAACGGTGAACAAGTATCTGCACGAAATAAGTTTAAAACTTTAAATATAAGTACCATCAACATTACAGAGTAGTGTTTTGGCCAGACCTTGCATTGTCAAACTATGCTAATGCAACTTTAGCGAATTTGCGGCAAGGCAATATCGGGTTTATTCCGAAAGGAAACAATCCTCGAAATGTGCCAATAGCTGCAGTCTATTGAAACTTTCTGAGCAAATTTGAAGCGAATGGTCTACCATAAAGGTTACAGAGCAAAAAACGTCAGTTGTTTGATAGAAAAATCAAAATGGAGCTCAAAACAATTGAAACATCCGGAATTCAGGAAGCTATAAAGCAAGTACCCCAGAGGATCAGGAAATCAGCGCGATGTGGAGCTGAGTTTTTCCTGTGAGGTTTGTAAATGAGTTGCATTACTTGGATAAACAAACAAGTATAGAAAAATAAGTTGCGCAAGATTTTAATTTGGAATTGAAAGTTTGTTCGGATTTTTTTTCCTCATACGTTGATTGTAGGAAAATTTTAAACCTACTTGTCAACAAACAAAAGGAGTTCAAAATTAAACGTTAATCTATTCTTACACCTTACTGACTGATCTTACTGACTATAAAGTGAGCTAATCGTTGTAATTGAGGATTGCAACGATTTTTGTCGGAACTTATTGATAATTTGGTTTGACATATTTTCTTATGTTTCCACATTAGTAAGCCTGTGTAGTTCATTCGTGCTAAACCAGCGAGGACGCTTCAATATCATTTTCACAACATTTTTTTTCACAACATTTATTTGACACGGTTTTGAAGTATCTTCTTTCTGGTTGTACAACAACTTGTCCAGATGGGGACTGCATATAACATTGCTGGTCTAAATATTTGTTTGTAAATTAACAGTTTTTTCTTGTCTAGAATTTCTATTGATAAGAAGATACAAACATTTTATATATTTATTGCACATTGTTTGAATATTCTCAATGTGCTCCTTGAAAGTAAGATTTTTATCATAAATTAGCCTTAAATATTTAACTTGGTCAGACCAGTTTAAGATTGCGCCGTTCATCTTAACAACATGATTATTGGTGGGTTTGAGGAAAGAAACTCTTGGTTTATGGGGAAAAATAATTAATTGTGTTTTTGATGCATTAGGAGAAATCTTCCATTTCTGCAAATATGAAGAAAATATATCTTGACTTTTTTGCAGCCTACTGCATATGACACGAAGGCATTTTTCTTTTACGGAAATGCTTGTATCGTCACAAAACAGAGATTTCTCACATCCTGGTGGGAAATCAGAAAGATCAGAAGTGAAAATATCATATACGACTGGGCTCAAGATACTTCCTTGAGGTACACCAGCTCTAACAGGCAATCTATCAGATTTACTATTCAAATAGTTAACCTGAAGGGTACGGTCTGTCAAGTAATTTTGTATCATTTTTGTGATGTGAAGAGGAAAACGTTAATTGGACATTTTAGCTATCAAACCCTTATGCCAAACACTGTCGAAATTGTTACATAGAACAAGGCCTTACTTCTGGCGTTTTTAGTTTTCTGATCAATCCACCTAACAGTTAGATAAAAAAATTAGTTTTTCTAATTTTCAATATACCAGATTGCTTCTTTCAGCAAAGTTGTGGAAAATTTTAAAAGAAAAACAATTTCTGAATACTGCGATGTCCTATCTGTACGTTGGACACGACAAAATAGAGTTTTTTGTGAAACACCCCTCCTTAAAATCAGCTTTTTGTCTATAATTTTGTCTGTAATGGTCAAAACAATGCAAAATGTTCTAAGATTTTATTCATTCAATTAAGATTCTCTCAAGACTTAAAAAAATTTATTGTTTTGACAATTATAGAAAAAGTTATAGACAAAAAACTGATTTTAAAGAGGGGTGTTCTACAAAAAACTCTATTTTGTCATGTCCAACGTACAGATAGGACATCGCAGTATTCAGCAATTATTTATCTTTCAAAATTTTCCTCAACATTGCTGAAGGAAGCTATCTGGTATATTGAAAATTAGAAAAAATATTTTTGTTATCTAACTGTTAGGTGGATTGATCGAAAAACTAAAAACACCAAAAGTAATGCCTTGTTCTATGAAACAATGTTGCTGAAGACATTGAGTACATAAAATCAATTTTTTACAGTCACATCTTGAACGATCACGATTTTTCGAGTTTTGACCACTGTGCACTGTGGGATTTTCAAATAAAACTTTTTACCAATTGCTAATGTCAGGAAATATAACCCTTGGAATGTGTAGAAACTATTTTGGAAGTTATTTCATAAAATGGTGGTTGAAAAACGTGCTTTACAATAAGTATTTTGTCGTTTTTATATTACTTTTTTGTACTTCACGACCCTCAAAAGGGCATTACTCAAAAATGTACCGTATGGTGATTTTGAAATTTTGACCAGAGATTCTTGACGTCATAACGAATCAAATGGTGCACTTAGATTCTTTGGTGCATTTTTGACGTTGGACTAACGTCTATATCGAAGTTAGGCACCTGAATTTGAAAATCTAGTAATTCAACCGGGGAAAACCAGGGAAAAGTGGTCAGGTTTTGAGCGCTTATATATCAGTCATTTCTTTTCAGAATTTCGAGGTTTTGGCATCAACCGATCAGAAATTCTTTTACGGTTGAATTTATGTAACAAAAATAACCTATTGTTCGAGATACACTATTGAAAAATTGATAAATCACATCGATTGTCTAAAACATACCGAGCAACCAATCACCACCTCTCTTCACAAGCACAGTCGACACTAACGGATACAACCGATCTGACTTTGTAAACAGTCTCACAGCTTTCAACCAATAACGAGCTCGCTTTCGGTAGCTGCAACAGGTGTTTCAACACCGTTTTAAAATGCTTCTTTTATCATTACCACTGAACAGATTCTAAACACCAATGGCTTGATTGATAGGGGAAATATTGCGCAAGATTGTCATATAATAATTTAAATATGTTTTCGATACTAAACTAGTTAAAAGTTGTGTTAAAAGTCGTGCACATTCAACCAATCACAAGCTCGCTTCTTGTTTGCTCGCGGATGGATTTTTGCTTTGGGCTATATAATAGCCTGTGTCGTCTCATAGCTGTCATCAGTTAACAAGTGAAAGGCCACCAGGCCGGTCTTGTATAATCAGCAGCGGTGGCTGATTCCAGCGGCCAAACTGAGCTGCAGCAGAACCAGAGCGGTGGTATCAGGCAGCAGCGGCGGAGGTAGTGGGAAGCTGCATTTCTTCATTCAGTTCGGTGCTCCTTCGATCTGAGTTGGACCCCACCAGCGGTAATCCAATTCAGATATCGTTGGGTGAAAACGTTGGGTGTGTGTGCAGTGTGCACATATAGCGTATGTGCATCTGTATTGCTATGACATTTGCGATGATAGGGATGGCGCTGTTGCGTGTGTATGGCTAGCTATAGCGTGTGTAAGACACTAGCATGTGTAGCATATTATGGCTATTGCGTGTATATCTTCAGCGTGTGTACGGATAGTTATAGCTTGTGTGTGGATAGCTGCTGCGTGTGTAATGATTAGTTATAGCGTATGTATGGATAGTAATAGCACATGGTTGGATAGCTTATGCGTGTGTATAGATAGTTGTATCGGATGTATGGAAAGGAATAGCGTGTGTATGGATAGCTATAGCTACAGCGTGTGTATGAATAGTTTTAACGCGTGTTTAGATAGTTATAGCATGTGTGTGAATAACTATAGCGGGTGTTTATCGAAGATTATTATTGTCATTGAAAATATTAAAACGTCTTAACGAACACAGTTGTGAATTTGATTTTACAGCAGCGATTTTAACTACTTCAGCCAGTCTTTATTCATCGAGGAAAAAATACTACCTATGAATGATCAACACTTATTTACTAGAAATTTGATTTAGATCAAAACGGGTTCTTTTGAGTATCATAAGTTATTGGAAAAAAGAGTTGCAAGTTTTCTCAATGAGCATTCATTAAATTTTCGTTTTTGTTTCTCGGTGCGCGGTTTTGATTTTGTTTCTCGCACACAGAGAAAGAAACGAACTTGTCGCTTTCGTGAAAAATAACAAAACAATTAGAAATGCTCTAAATCACAACTGAAGAAGTTAAGATATTTTCCTGTCACTCGCCCAGACCTTGATAACAACTACCGAAAAACGTGTGATTGAGCTCTTGCTATATTGAGTTATTGAACCAAACGTTTTTTTTAAATACATGAAGTTATGTGCTGGGCTGGAACTAACCTAGCATGAGTTTTATCGATTAAATGTCGAACAATTTTCAAATTTAAAATTTTCGGTTGAATCGTTCTGGGCTCCAATTAAAGATAGTTTCGTAAAAAAAATTTAAAAATTTTACCAATTCGCTCAATTAAATGATTGTCTTGGTAGTGCAGCAAACAAAGGGTTGAATCGAATATGTATGAAATGACAGCGATTAAATAAAAGATATCCATTCTTTTAGTATATATTATTATTTATAACGTTTTAACGTCTCAGCATCCAGAAATGTACTGCTAGATAAAATTGCAGCAAATACTAGAGTTGCAATTGTTTCTATTATTTGTTTTAATGGAATATAAGAATACCGTAGACCAACGTCATGCGGTCGTGTCTTGAATACCACCCTCCTACTTTTTTATAATAACGGTCTGTGGGAGCACCGTGCATATTGGAATGGGCTTCGAAGGTTTCTTAAGAACCTACGAAAGCTTTTAGAAAGGTTTGGAAAATGGTTTTAGTTGTTCAACTTCTCTCATGAAATTTTCATTTCGCAAGAAAGTGAATCTATGTTTGATTTTCGTTTGTAAATCTTCAAAAATAACTTTCAAAGCAGGATCACGAGTTCTTTGATATTGACGTCTCCGTATGTTTTTCAAACGTATAAGAAGTTGAAGCTCTTTGTCAATGATTGGTGTATTAAATTTCACTCTAGCCTTAGGAACTGATAAGTTTCGGGCATTGAGTATTAAACTACACAAATCATCCAATGTTCCGTCAATGTCAGCACTGTTTTGTAAAATAATATCACAATTCAAGCTTTCTTCGATCGTGGTACGATATCGATCCCAATTGGCCTTGTGATAATTAAACACAGACCTAGTGGAATTTAAAATTGTTTCACGGGATATGGAAAAAGTTATAGGAAGATGATCAGAATCAAAATCAGCATGAGTTAACAATTCACTGCATGAATGACTTTGATTTGTTAATACCAAATCAATTGTGGATGGATTCCTAACAGAAGAAAAACATGTAGGAGCATTTGGAAATAAAACTGAATAAAATCCAGCCAAGCAATCGTTAAGCAATATTTTTCCGTTGGAATTGCTTCGTGCATTATTCCACGATCGATGTTTTGCATTAAAATCACCGATGCGAAAAAACTTAGATTTATTTCTCGTGAGTTTTTGTAAATCTCCCTTGAAATGATTTTTCTGCTCACCAGTGCATTGAAAAGGTAAATACACTGCGGCTATAAATAACATACCAATATCTGTTTCGATTTCAATTCCCAAACTTTCAATAACCTTCATTTCAAGATGGGGCATAACACTATTTTTTTTTTGACGGTGGATAACTACTGCAACTCCACCTTCGGCTACATCAATTCTATCGAACTATATATAACTCTGAACTATATAGTTGAGGTTTCTTTTTAGTTTAATGTTAGGCTTTAGAAGCGTTTCAGTCACAACTGCAATATGCACACCATGGATTGTTAAAAAATAAAAAAATTCATCAGCATTCCAATTTAGAAAACTTACAGCATTATTTAAATTTATTGCTGAATTTCAACTTCATAACAATATTAGTTGTAAATTCCATATCTATATACTTGAACAGCCTCGTACATCGAGTTACAGTTCAACAAAACGGACATTAGCTGCAGCATGGATTGTTGTAGGTAGTCAATCTTCTCGGGAGTCGGACTACCTAAATCAATACTGGCTGACTTTGCAGCACCATACACGAAAGGCTTGTTGCTGTTTGAATTCGAAATTTCACCTGAAAGGACACTAGCATATGAAATGCCTGGTGGTGCCTGCACAGGATTATTTGTTTTCAATTTGTGTTTACCCCTACAATTTACACATTTGAAATTATCAGTGGTCTCTTTCACAGGACAGATGCCCTTTGTGTGAGATGAGTCACCACAAATCATGCATTTTGTTGTCATATGGCAGTTGCGAGTTCCATGGCCATAGGCTTGACAATTCCGGCATTGCGTGAGATTATGGATGCCTCCATGTCTCTTGAAATTTTTCCGCTTTATTCGCACATTGAATAAAACACGTGCTTTTTCTAAAAAATTTAAATTACTCACTTTGGTACGATCAAAATGTACCAAGTAATTTTCCTGGTGTATTCCAGTATTATTAATATTTGCATTTGATTTACGTTTCATCAAAATTACTTGAATGGGGGGAAAAAAGTAATTCTGTCAAACAATCTATAATTACATCAATAGTTTGGTCATTTGAAAGACCTTACAAAACAGCCTTAAACGGTCTCTCGTTTTTGGCATCATAGGTATTAAACTTGTACATCTTACGTAGCTATTGTTGTTTTCCTGCAATCAACGGGCTGATGCTAGACATTGGGCGGCACAGACTGCACATTTTTTCCAAAGCTGCAAAAACCTGATCGAAACTACTTGGACTCAAAAAAATTGACCGCAGTGTCTTCAACAAAATTTCTTTATTAATTATTCTCCACTTTATAGAAGTTACAATTTTGTGATCAATCTATTTGAAAGTAAGAAACGAAGTTTACTTTTCTTATTTTTGCATATGAAAATTAACTATGTGCGCAAAGTTGTGGCACATATTAGAACAAACAACTTTGCCGAAAATATCATACTTTCATTTGCCTATTTACATGAAATTGTTTTTGTACCATTTATCAATGTTTTGCAAGCATATTTTTTCACGTTTGGTCCACTGTAGTGTTTTTTACTTGATTTGAACAATACTAAAAAATCACGTTGGAGAAAAATTGGAATCTTGGTCCGGTCCACAATGAGTTGAAGGAATGCACAGATGTCTATAAATTTAACACCAAATCACAGACAAATGCTTGCTTCTAGAGTAAATGATGTTTTGCTTCCACTTTGATATAGGAATGGGTTTTGTCTGTGGATGTTTACGGTTTTTTGTAGATATCAGTTAGAAAATTAGTGCAATATTTTATTAAAAATTCCTAATAACTAAAGTAATTAAATTTTATATTAATTAAATTGAATTAAACAGGCAGAAGAAAAACAAAGCCTTGGAGCTACATTCTGTTTCGGAACTTGACCTTCTGTTTAATATTAAACACAAACTTCGAAGCCAACTGTTAGATCTGATGTGATGTAAGGGCCATTGCGGAGCCAGCGATACGATCCTACTGACACTAACAGTCGCTCCCGAGCCGAGACTGGTTTGTTAGGCCAGCATCGTACCTCGTACCATCGAGACCAACTTGGAAGGTAAAGAAGCTGTTGAAAGTTGAATATGTTAAAACTTTGCCGAGCACATCGGATTTATATATGCAAAAATTTAAAAAAAAAACTAAAATGCATTTCTCACTTTCAGGTGGATTTATCACAAAATTCGTCATATTCTCCTTGGGACATTTCTTTATAACGACGGACCCTTGAGATGCCGATATAAAGGGATTCGAATGTAATTAATGAAAAAAATTACTGAAGACACTGCACTGTAGCTCTAAAATCAATTTTTTGGGTAGAAATAATTTCGATCCCGTTTTTGCAGCCTAGGAAACAGTGTATCTTGGATATTATTTTTCCAACTTTTCACCGAAATATGACACAAATCTGTTAATTTGTTTCATAAAAATCACAGGAGGGTTGTGTGAAAAGCCACGACCGCAAGGTTGAAGTAAAATACTTTTACAAGAGAGAAAACCCGGCTGCTTGCGTGTCAGTCATTTTTCCTAGTGAATAAATGTTGGCCTAATGCGCACGGCCAACAAAATAGAATGGTGTTTTTACATTGAAAATTATACACGGCTTCACTGGAGTAAGTGTTGGCAAATGCATCTACCGCTAATACCGTCGCTATCGTATGAAAGCGCGTCGTTTCATGTGGGGAATGATATCAACAACGAAAAATGACGCGCGTCTAAGCACACCCGAACTGTTTCGCCGTGCCGCTTCCATTTACTTCCTTATAACATCGGCCTCATGGAAATACCGGCTGCACCTACCGCTGAGGCTGTTACCATACCGCTACTGGTACCCAAAGCTATTAACTCTCCAAATTAAGTGTTTTATTTGTCCTCAAAAAAACAATTGTTCAATTCCATATCGGATATAATGCAATCGCATCTATGTAATATTACCGACAGTAATATTCTTCTGATTTCTATTCATATCGGATATAATGCAATCGCATCTATGTAATATTACCGACAGTAATATTCTTCTGAACAAAATGATCCAACTTTTCCATTAGAGGAAGTGCCGGCTGATGTACGGCAAAAATCTCGCCCGATCGCTCGCGTTGGCGTTGCTGCAACCTGGCAGAGGCCTGAGACGTGGTGACCAACCACAGGGCAAGTGATTTGTTTAATTTGAAGGCAGCCACAGGCGCAACCCGCTGCTATCCTCTGTTACTGCTGATATCTGCTGCTACTGCCCACCATACGACTGATAAATGAAGCTGGTTTTCCTAGAAACACTCTTTTATAGCCGAAGGGTGCTACGAAATAGGCCACGCCTTTCAGTTCAGTTTTACCATTTTCTAATGTTCTTTAGACGAATTATTCCACAATTCGCATTTGATTTTTGTATCCAGTGAAAAAACATCGATGGTGCTCTCACACACGCAACGGTTTTAATTCGTATTCTATTGCGGTTTGTAACATCAATTGATTTTGTTTGCTCGCTGTTGCGTGTTGCATCATGTTGCAACTTGGCAGCTAGGAGACGACGAAATTCTGTTCATGCTGATTGATTGAATCGACTTCATATTAGCTCTGCATAGTCGAACTAACTGTCTTTGTGAATGCGTTCTAACAGGGCAGTTTGTTATTCAAAGTCGGTTATGCTGATCGCAGTGTTTGCGCTGCCCCTACAGTGGGGGATTTACTAAATAAAGTAAAAATTAGACAACTACAACAGAATTTGATTGCATCCCGCACAGAATGCCTGCTTGTGTTGATGCCAGAAAATTATTAACCTTCAATTAACTGTTTATTTGCTATGAAAAAGGCATTTTGCGGTTCAAAACCGGTTGCTGATCGCAACATTTGAGCTGCCCCAACATTGGGGGAATTAAGATACACGGACAACATGCACTGTGGAAGCTATTTCACATTCAGTAAATTAGACGGGTGCGACAGATTTAAATTGCTAGGATCCAACACAGAATGCTTGCTTGCGTTGTCAAAAATTAATAACTTTCAATGACTTGTTTATTTGCCTTGAAAAAGGCATTTTGATTTTCAAAATTGGATTTCGTAATGGCAATCTTCATGCTGCCTCAACACGGGGGGAATAATGGCAGTCTGGCGACACACGCTGAGGAGAACCGCGCTGCTCCTGAGACGTGGTAACCAACAACAGGGCTAGTACTGCTGCTAAGGAAGGACGACTGCTGTTGTTGCTGTCTAGAACTATTATGAGCGGCTTCGGCTGAAACAGGCACTTATACAGGCCAAATAGCATGTTTTCAATTGCAAGGTATATGATTCTGTCGACCGTGCTTGGGAAGCAATCATATAACGACCAATCAGAGGTCGAATTTTCCGTTTTGACAAGGCTTGACTATTTTCAATAGTACAATAGTGTGAATAATGAAATTACAATTATCTTCTTTTGGAAAGAATCTTAGAAGATTTTCCAATTTATTGCTACAAGAACGAAGGAAATCCATCGAATACTAACCGATTTATTAGCATTTGAAATTGGACATATTTTTCACTTTTTTCGGTTTAGATTTTCATTTCACATCCCTATGTAGCCGAACTTCCTTAGAGAAGTATTCTACTTCAAAAATTTAATGTTGCATAAACCAGTAGAAGAATTCTTTAGCCGAAAACAAATACCGAGCACTGTCGATAAGGTAAAATATGCTATAACTTTGTAAGGAAAAGTCTTGGAGACGTGTAATCTTCGACAAAAACGTGCGTTTTGAATACCGCAATGCTTTTTAGAACAATGTTTCCTTGTGAAATGCAGCTTCCAAAAGTTAAGTATAAAAACTAAATTTAGTAACATTCATGTAAAATACTCTGTTTATCTGTACTTAATGACGATAGAAATTTTGTTTATTCAGCAAAGTTTCATAATTTTACATGTTCTAAAACTTCATCAAACAAACCATTCCCCTATCTCTCAACACAAAAAGTTAGTATTGTTAATTTATGAAAACCAACCGTAAAATACGTTCGCCTCACTCAAATATGGGTGAATTGAGACAAATGGAATACATTTGTTGTCAAAATGGGCATCGTAGCGTTGTACAACTCGGCTGAAGACTCAATGCTAGTTTAATAGGACCGTTTTTCACTATTAGGACTTTGATAAAAAATAGTGTCTAGCGTTTCACATTTCACATTAGATTTAAAAAGCTATGTGAATCTTGCAGCCAAATCGAACTTTGCTCAATTCATTCTAATAAAATTCCTGCAAAATTTTCTATTACTAAAGGAAGACAACCTGCATTTTTACCAAAATATTAAACAGCATTACCTTCATCAACTTTTTTATTATTTTTACGCTCTATCGTTGGCCGACGAATCAATTTCGATGAAATTTGGCGAATAGAATGTTATACTACGTGGACAATTCAATCGAATTCGAATGCTTTGAAACAATTCCATAAGAGAGTGAAAAGTTGCTTTTATTGTTAATTTTTCAATCGAAAAATTCGGAGTTGTTTGTAAAAAATAACATGGTTTCAGACTCCAACACGAACTGTATGTTTGAAGTACTAATATACATACTAACATACAAAAGAGGACAAACAAAATGTTAGGAGTATAATTTAAAACTGTTTTCTTCATGCCTCGATCATGCGAGGTTCTACATTCGCGAAGTATTTTTTTTTCGAAATGACTAACAACCTATAGGAAAAATTTTTGCGACATACCTTCTAGCATAAATAATATATGCTATTTGTAACACTATACACTTCAGTATCAAAAAGTGGAATAGAAAACCGTAATAAACATGAATGTACAAAACTGGTTAACACTTGCTATAATTTTCTTTTGTTCTTCACTGTGCTTTCTGCTGACGGCGAATAAAGCAGTGCCTGATTCAGATGACGGATCGGTTTCTCGCACACCTAGGTAGCACCTGTGGATTGCACTTCTGCAGCACGTTCGAGAAGATAAAGACGAAACTGACAGATTTGTTTATTCACTGGCCGCGTCACCTTTATTCACGTTCTCCACGATAAAACGAACACCGTTAGCGCGCTTCAGGAAAATTTTGTTCAGACAATTTGTTTGTTCTGCTCTCTGCTGCACTGCGTTTTTATCATCATTCGAATTTTTCTACCAACTTTGCTACGGTTTCGATTGACTGCTGATATTATATCTTAATGGCTGATGCCATATCTGGAATTGACTTCCCAGTAGGCAATCGGACAAAAAGCGATCACCTGATTAGTGGCCAGTGCTTATCGCGGGGATTGATTTGATTCGTATTTTGGGACTGTTGGTGTTTACTATCTGTTTTTGCCTTTTTTGTTGTTACTGAGGTTGAAATTGAAATATTCTTGCTTTTTTGGGCAGTGCCGTTTCTAAGAATAATGAAATAAAACTTATAAAAAGAGGATTGTAAAAACAAGGTTTTTAAATAAATTAGAGAGATGATTTTAATGTTAGAAGTATATACATTAGCTGTTTTTGGCAACGCAATAAGCTGCTGATCCGGTGAATAATTGATAGTACCCTTCCTATCAAGGTCACGGTAGGATTAATCCCGTCATTCAATTCACCACTGGTGTTAGTAATCAAACGAAAACCGAAATTGTGTTAACAAAGGTATCAACACAGCTCGCAGAAAAAGATAATCGCACACAAAGCAGCAGTGAAATATGTACACAACGCTCAGTCATCACTCCGGTGGATGGGGCCAAAAAGGGCCATTTGCAGTAGCAAAGCTTTTTCGATCAGTGAAAATAGCAGCGGCAGCAGCAGCAGCAGCAGTAGGGTAAAACGCACTAATTGCACTGGGGCTCAAGCCCCCCTGAAGTGGAACACGTTTGGGTTGGGTTTTTTTTTCGGTTTATCTCTACCTCTTTCGACCCTGTGTGATTGACGATGGACGAATGTTATTCTCTCAAAAACTTCAACCGAACACGGGGTGTTACGCGTTCAAACCGCGACAAACTTTGATTAGTTAGGAGTTTGGAAGGTCTTTCCGCTAACCTGTCCACCAGAAAACCGTCGATTCAGTTTTTGCCCGAAAACACTGCTCAACTGGTTGAGAACACTGGCACGAGCTTTGAGTATGTTTTGGTCGTATTCAGGACTTTGGCAGCCGGTACTACTGCCACTGCAAGGACTATAAACGCGGCTGTCAATCGAGGAACAATTACTAGAAGTACTTCGACAAACGTCTCGACTTGAGCGCGGTCCGGTTTCAACTGACGAGCGGTCGCCTGCACCAATACTGCTGATGAGGCTGTGGGCTCTGCCGCTGCAGCCATGGATACCATCCCTGTCGGTCCCCCTTCCGACCCGGTCTCCACTGTCATCGGTGGACGATGATCTACCATCGATGGAATTTATGCTCGATCTTCCGTACATGGCTATCGCTTTAGGTTTTGCTCTCTTTCTTCTCCTCTCCGGATTATTCTCTCTGTTTGTGTTGTTCAACTGACACCGGTTATTGCCACTTGTTGATTCTCCCTTCTGAAAGTATGGCGCATTCACCAACACAACGGATTGTTATGTTGAGCTACGCGATCGCTAACTCGCAGGAATGCTGTCACAGCGCAACCAGATAATAATTGGGAACCTGAAGTCAAAATTGGAGTATTACAATACCGCAACTCAACAACATGAACAATTAAAAGCAAAGGGGGAAAGACTCTAAAGCTCAAACACTGCCGGCTAATAGTTTTATTTGCCGGCAGGTTTTAGTATTGTCGGTCTTACTAGTGCCACGTGTTGTCGTAGTGTCTGTGGTATGTTTTGGCCTTCTCGTAGCGGTGAATAGTGCGAGAGTATTGATGGTAGTTTTTGAGAGATGGTGCCTTGACATTGAAATCTGTAATGTTATTTTTCTCCGAGAGCACGCGTCCGGCTCAGCATAAGCCGGTTAAGTATTGCATCAAATATACGCCGTGATGTAGGCATGTCATGCGTATCATACATAGTTGTGGAACCGGTTCAATATTGTTGATTGCGGGAGAATTTATCTCGCAAGGTGCATGAAAAACGCCGTAGAAGTGCTCGGGTATAACCAATCATGTTGGTGTCTTCTACAAAAAGTGCGCAAATTCAATTTCCGCACTTTTGGTAGAAGATATTACCGCGGTTGGACGTAACCGCGCACTTCTACAAGAATTTTTCGCGAGAAAATTTGTCGCAATCAACAATATTTCTTGGATCGAATCGCGACAGAAAGAGATTATCAGGGAAATAATCTGTTAAGTCTGTGTCAAACAAATAGAACGTAAAGTTCCAAAATTGAAAAATTATAATTACTATGAAGATACTATTGAGCTTAAGAATTAAAAACGTCAGCGTTTTTTTGAACGAAAACCCATGCCGATTTTTGTTCTGACACTTATGTTACTTTGCGTCGAAAAAACAAGGTAAAAAGTAATTGATTCGACCAATATTGTACAGTAAAATCACTTGCTAAATCTACATATTAGGCCAATCAAAATACACACATAAAAGAATTTATTGATAAAGGAAGATTAACTTTAACATTAAATTGCAACGAGAAACTGGACACGAATGTTTCCTCCTTACTTCATATCAATATACTCAATCAGAAAAAAAAACGTAAAAAATGCAAATAATTTCCTTTTTATCTGAATTTATGGACCTTCGGTTGCCAGGGGGTTGAACAGTTGTGAAAGTAGGAGATTTTTGTTGCATCAAAAACGCTCGTAGAACTACGGATGATATAACAAATTGTTTTGGCTATGAATCCTAGGATTTACAATTTTAACTCCTTTTTACTCTTTGAAACCCATTACAAAGTATAGTAATGCAAGATTGTTATCAAGATCATACACAACCGTACGTGTCACCAGCGAGTAGTTAAAGTTTTGAACAATACACTAAAGTGGCTTTTTACGCGGCACGTGAAAAAACGCCTAAACTTCTGAAAGTTCGTAGCAAAACTTCATATGTTAAAAGTTTTTAATGATATCTGCTATTAAGTGTTGAAAACGACTAAAAAATAGTTTTCATTGCACTTGCGAATCGACAAATATTCGGAGATTTGATTAGAAAAACGAACAACGCGTGAAAATCAAGTTTTCTAGGAAATCTGCATAAAAAGCGTTTAGTTTTGGAAATTTGCATAAAACTGCGTTAAAGTCACTTTAGTGTGGGTTTTTGAAAAAGAAATATGATTCCTTTTTCAAACAGAGCTCAATAGCAATATTTTAGAGAAAAATATTGCTCTAAAAAGTTTTTACATATGATAAAGCGCCTATTGGAAAAATATCAAAGATTAGGGTGACCCAAAAAAGTTTTTCTATATCTTTTGTTTTTTTTTTTATTCTCGCTTATTTACCGTCGGTCTAGTTCCGCCACTGTTGTTGTGCCAATCACCGACGCCCGGGGAGGCGACTCCACCCAGGACCCTAACTCACGACTCGGTGATTAATGGACCGGCGCCAACGGCTCTATTTCCTCATGCGATGGAAGGCGTGATCCCAGAGATTTTTCGCCTCAGAATCTAGACCAGTTGGGTTGGTTGTGAGTGGATCACGCCACCTCACAACCATCGACACCTATGTCGGCGGTGTGATTCGAACCCAGGCGTCGAGCGTAGTTGGCGAACACGTTACCAACCACACTAGGCCCCCGCTCATTTCTATATTTTTGAAAATAATCGATTTAGATTTTAAAAACACATTTTTCGCTCTAACTTTTTTATTTAAATTTTCACATTAAAACTATCTGTAAATGACTTTTAGGGATTTTTTAGAAAAAACAATTTACAATGCTGACATCGTGAATATCTCTACCTAAAGTTTTTAATTGAAAATTTTTCTTGGTTCCAATTTTAAGGGCACATTTGACTATATATGTGAAAAAAATTCTAAAAATATGTTATTATTTATATTTGAGTAAATTCAATTTGAAAACATAAAAACAATTCCCTCTTTTGAGCATGTAAAAGCACACAGATTTAGTTTTTTAGTGGTTTCTCTTAAAACATTACCTTTAATTTAATAGAATAAGATCAAAAATCGATCAACTGTTATGTTATGAATTATGAATTTTTGAATATAAAATACATCGAATGAAGTCGTTTTTTAGGGTCACCCTATTTCGAAGCTGGTCGCTCTGACGGCTCAACGGAAAAAATACGAATTTGATTATTTTCGATAGAGATCCATCGCTGCAATGCTGAGCACAATTGAAGCACTTAGAGTGACCAGTTCCGAAATAGGATGACCCTAAAAACGGCTTAATTCGATGTATTTTATTTTCGAAAATTTATATCTTTTCAACCAGTTCATCGATTTTTTATCTTTTTGGATCAAATTAGAGGATTTTTTTCCTAGTTTTGAGAGATTATACTAAAAAAGTAAATCATGTTTTCAAATTAAATCTACTCACATATAGAAAATAATATTTTTTTCTTAATTTCTCCATATAGGTACAGAGTCAAATGTTCCCTTTAAATTACGACAAAGAGATATATTTTATGTTTACTCTGAAAAGAACGACTAACAAATGAAAAAGGCATATTTTTAATGAAAAACGTTAATAACCTTGAGTAGAATTTAGATGTTCATGATGTCAGCACTGTAAATTGATTCTCTCAAAAAGCCCTAAAAGTCTAAAACAGTTTTAATGTGAAAACTAAAATAAAAATCACAGGAAGGTTGTATGCAAAGCCACGACCGCAAGGTTGAAGTAGAATACTTTTACAAAAAAGATAACTCGGCTACTTGCGTGTCAGTCATTTTTTCTAGTAAATAAACGTTGACCGTTCATTGGCAGTATTGTAATTTCTTTTTGTTTGATATTTTGAATGAAGTTCATTGAATATTTTTAAATTTTGTGCAAATGAGAAGTTGAAGTGCTGCCGAATTGTAATATGCACATTTAATACGACGTCATTAAACGGGAACGGAACAAAGGCTACGGTTATGCATAACGCGAATGACAGTGCGATGCGATTCGCCTTACCGTGGTGAAATGTACAGCTCTTTTTAAGGCGAAGTAGAGCTATACATTTCAACACATTTCGTCTTGCCGAATTGCATCGCGCCGTTATTTGCGTTCTGCATAACCGTAGCCAAACACTAAGCGACGCACGTAACACGTAATAATAGTCAGAGTATGCATGTAGATGAAGATAATTAACTTTGGATTATAGCGCAAAACGAGAAAATATCCGGACTACTTCGTGATTAGGGCGAAACTAGATAGGAAAACAAGCAAGGATTCGCCCTTATCACGAAGTAGTCCGGATATTAACTCTTCAAGTATTCATTTTTGTTGGAGGTGTAAACCTAGCAAGCGACGAAAAATAGTATATAGTAGTAGTAAATAGTAGTAGTAAATCCGATCTACGGCCACCACTCTCAAGTACAATAGGTTATGGGCCCAGGACGCTTCCATCTGTGGGAAAACTAGTTCAGAGAGGCGCAAAGGTTGAGTTCAACGAGAACGGCTGTACAATTGCCAAAGGGGCACGAATTGCAGCTGTGGCGAGGCGTAGCAACGCACTGTGGTCCAGAAATGAAAAAAGGTGGTCAAAAGTCATTTTCTCATAAACGTTACATTTTAGAGCAATACTGTCTTCGGGAAAGTTTTAGAGTAAAAAAAGATCCTTCTTTGGACATCAACAGATCCGTGATTAATCCCCCTACAAGTGGTATAAAAAAAAAATTTTCTCTAAAAATCAATATTTTTTATCGCCGTCTTTGGCAAAGTTTTCCAAAATAACATAACAAAAAACTTTGCTGAAAACACTAGGTAGCTATTTCTCAATCTTACTGAGCTATCTGATTATGTTCAATGATGTTTAAAAAAAAAGGTTTTTGCCGTTAAAATTCATATTTTATACCACTATACCTCTGATATTCTTACTGAACTTTTAAAACAACATCAGACCTTTATTTTTTATGTGTTACAGCAGGCTTTATTTGATGATAATTAGGTTTCCTTCAATTTTTCGTGCCAAAAAATTTACTTTTGACAAGTAATTTTCGATTTTCTGCCGTTTCCCAACACATCCCACGGCAAGACTACCACTAATTGAATTGTCCATGTGTTCTGCACACACGGCAGTTAAAATTTCTAGCAGAAATTTGCAGAAACTTAAAAAAATCATGAAACAAAACAACTTTAACGTGAGTTCATTTAAGTCATGTTGATCAATATCAGATCTTTGTTGCGAAAAACATAGCAAGCTCTGCATTTTTACCTTTTGATGCATCTTGTGAAGTATACTAACTAAGTATACTATGGACTCTATCACTTACACATGGTGGAACGCGTGGGCGCCGTGAACGAGCATTGCAACAAGAAGAATTGTTTACATGACTGGCACCGGAAGCTAGGTCATCGTGAAATCAAGGCGGTTCAGGAACTGGAAAAGCGACAATTAGCAACTGGCATCAAGATCAAGCAGTGTGGTATGATGTTACCTTGCGAGACTTGTATAAAGGGAAAGATGGCAAGGTTGCCATTTCCAAAGCGATCCCAAAAGAAAACAACGGCTGTTATGGATCTGGTACACAGTGACCTGTGTGGACCAATGAGGACAGTAACTCCGGGTGGTCGTCGGTATTTTCTGACGCTGATTGATGACCATAGCCGGTATACAATGTTGTACCTTTTGCGTGAAAAGTCAGAAACATTCGAGCGAATCCAAGAATTTGTGGTGTTAATGAAAACGCAGTTCGGCAGGCCGCCGAAAGTTCTACGATCCGATCAAGGAGGAGAATATCGTAGTTTCAAACTCATGGCGTAATAGATGAGGAAAAAAAAAACTCATGGCGTTCCTAAAACGTGAAGGCATTCAGCAACAGTTCACAGCAGCATATACACCGCAGCAGAACGGTGTGGCCGAAAGAAAGAACCGTTCTTTGGTGGAGATGGCCAGATGTCTACTCTTAGAAGTAGGTATGCATAACCGTTACTGGGATGAAGCAGTCAACACGGCGAATTATCTTCAAAATATGCTACCAACGAAACCGATTGATCAAACACCGTACGAAATATGGAATGGAGTCAAGCCAGATGTCTCGAACCTGCAAGTTTTCGGATTATCAACATACGTGTTTGTTCCTGAGATCAAGCGATCGAAGCTGGAATCCAAAGCCGAAAAATTGACTTTTGTCGGTTATTCGATACAGCATAAGGCATGGCGGTTCATCGAAACGAAGACCAACAAGGTGACGATAAGTCGGGATGCTCGTTTCATACCTATCATGAGTGACAAAGTGGAAGCTTCTGGCGAAGATGACAGTATGTCATTTTATCCTTTTGCGCTGTTCAAACAAACCGATTGTGATGCGGAGGTAGTGGAAGAACTGGGGCAGATTGAACCAGCAGTTGAGAAAGTGGAGCTAGATGTCGTGAATTTCGATGGTAAAGTAAACCAAGATGCAGAAATCCGTGATATTTTGGACGATAGTCTGTACGAGGATGCCAATGGAGAAGAATCAAATATAGAAGCTGAAAAGGAGCTAGAACAAACTGTAGATGTACGTCGGCATTCGACCAGGATTACGAAAGGTATCCCACCTCAATACTACTGTCCAGATGGTAGACTAGCACGTCACGAGAATGATGAGCCTCGTACCTATAAAGAAGCAGTAGAGAGTGCAGAGAAAGCATCGTGAAGGAAAACCATGCTGGAAGAATTACAGTCGATGAAAGATGACAACGTGTGGGAGCTAACCACATTACCGGCGGGCAAGAAAACCATCGGATGCCGCTGGATTATCAAGAAGAAAACGGACGAGAATGGAAAAGTCATCCGACACAAAGCGCGGTTAGTTACACAAGGTTTCACACAAAAATATGGAGTAGATTATGATGAAGTTTTTGCTCCTGTTGTGAAGCAAATAACGTTCCGCACACTAATCTTCGTTGCCAACCAAAGAAAACTTCTCATCAAGCATGCAGATGTAAGAACAGCATATTTGAATGGGGACTTAGAAGATCCAGTGTTCATGCGGTTACCTCCTGGGATCACGGTGGATGGAGATAATATGGTTTGTCGTCTACGTAAAGGATTGTACGGGTTGAAGCAAGCTGCTCGCATCTGGAACCACAAACTGAACAAGACGCTCGTGCAAATGGGTTTCAAGCCGTCGAAGAACGACTGTTGTCTCTACGTCAGGAGGAGCGATGGAAAAACCGTTTATATTGCTGTGTACGTTGATGATTTTGTCAAAATATGTGAGTCAGAACAGGAATACGAGGGCATCATCGAACAGCTGAACCAAACTTCAAGATAACGTCTCTCGGGGACATCAAATTATTCCTCGGAATCCAAGTTACCCGTTATAATGAGTATGTTGCACTCAATCAGAGAACGTACATCCAGAAGCTTCTGACAAGAGTCGGTCTCGAAGAAGCAAAGCCGTCTACAATCCCATTAGATCCTGGCCACTTGCATCCCAAGGAGGAGATTCCGCTGCCGAATAATCAACAATATTCAAGCTTGATTGGTGGATTGCTGTACGTGGCCATGTGTACCCGGCCAGATATCGCCGCAGCTGTATCTATCCTGGGCAGGAAAACCAGCTGCTCATCGCAAGCTGACTGGGTGGAGGCGAAACGTATTTTGCGGTATCTTAAAGGTACCATCAACCACGAGTTAGTCCTGGGAATAGATTCCACGCACTTGGAAGTTTTCGTTGATGCTGACTGGGCCGGCGATACCAAGGACCGGAAATCAACCACGGGCTTTTTGATCCGGTACGCAGGAGGAATGATTGGATGGTGCTCCAGAAAGCAAGATTGCGTAACACTGAGCAGTTCCGAAGCTGAATATGTCGCTATTACGGAAAGCTGCAAAGAGTTATGCTGGATATTACGCCTATTCGACGATTTGGGAATCTACACTCAATTACCAGTTATTGTAAATGAAGATAACCAGAGTGCCATAAAGCAACTTGAGTGCAACTCTAGTGAACGCCGCTCGAAGCATGTTGGTACCAAATATCACTATGCACATCAACTGAAGCAGCAAGGAGTCATTCGTCCACAGTACCTTTCCACGAATGAAATGCTAGCTGACATGATGACGAAGCCGCTACAACGTAACAAGCAAACACTGTTTCGTGATGGAGCCCGGATTTTCCCGTCGAGGAGGAGTGTTGGAGGTGTAAACCTAGCAAGCGACGAATAATCATTTTAATGTCATAGAATAAATTTTAATAAACGTTCATTCTAAGTTTGTCCATCGTCAAGTTAAGACGTATTTCCATTTAGTAGTAAATCCGATCTACGGCCATCACTCTCAAGTACAATAATTTTTGTTCTTCGAATTTCTGCTGTTCAATTTAATATCCGATGAAATGTCTGTTTATTACACTGTTCGTTCGCTAATTGGGCTGAGAGCATAGCCCAGTTAACGAATGTAGCTCGCTAACTGGGCTGACATTTCAAATGTCGTCAAAGACCAAGGGGGATTTCGATGCAATGGTGGTTTGAACCAAAATGTGTACATGTAGTTTTCAACCCTGGTACATAATATGATTTTGAGAATGAGGGATATCGGTTCATTTTGCAACAAGTAAAATAAATAAATAAATGAATGTTTTAAATATAGACTGTTTCATTCATAATTTCGCTAGGTAAAACTCTCCAAGCGAAAATTGTAAATAAGGCCAACATAAATATGTACACCGCAAATTCTGATATTTAGCTGTACATATATGCACTTCTTTTGAATTAACCGTTGCCCGGAAACATGTTTTTTTCACAAAACATTTAGTTGCTATGACACTCCCTGGAAACATATAAATAGACATGCAAATATCCTGTGTAACTCATTCTTTCGTAAAAATTGGACGGAGACAGTACAACTCCAGCGGAAACGAAATTGATATCGCATCAAGATCAAATTCGAAACGAAAACAGAAGACACTCACATTGCATGAAAAAGTTAGAATTATTGAAGACTTCGAAGGAGGAGGCGGAACGTACGAATCGCTAGCCCGGAAGTATGGCGTGGGATCATCTTCCGTATCTCGGTTTATACAACACAAGGAGGAGCTCCGAACAAAATTAGACAGCTATCGAGAACACGGAGTAGAAAATAGAAGAACGCTCAAAGAACAACGCTTGCCGGTGATGGAGAAATCGCTCTACCTGTGGATTCTCCAGCAGCGAGAAGCCAACATTCTCGTTGCGCCGGAAGCATTGCGACTAAAAGGAGAACTATTGCTGGGAGAACTTCAAAAACGTGGACATTACGTGGACCAAAGCTTAACATTTTCAGATGGTTGGATGCGGCGTTTCAAAGCTCGATATGGGTTGCGTGTCAAGCGAGTAACAGGTGAGAAAGCATCAGCCGATACAGCAGCATACCTAAGATTCAAGGACATTTTTAAAACCAAGCTAATCGAAATGGGATTGAAAAAATCTCAGGTCTACAATGCTGACGAGTCAGCCATTTTCGTAAAGCTTCTAGCATCACGAAGTGTAGTGCTTTCTAACGAGCATCAACCTGCCGGAAGAAAATTGAACAAGATGCGCTACACCTTTATGCCATGCAGCAACGTTGACGGTTCAAACAAATTAAAATTGATGTTCATCGGAACTGCCGCCAAACCACGCTCGTTCCCGGATAAGGATAAACTGCCTGTATCATATTATAGCTCGAAGAAAGCTTGGATGACGAGGGACCTGTTTAAGTCTTGGTTCTACAACGAGTTTGTGCCAGCTGTGGGAGAGTTTTCAAACAAGTCCAATTTAGAGCCCAAAGCATTACTCTTGTTGGACAACTGCACAGCACATTACGATGGAGGAGACGATTTAGTGTCGGACGATGGATTGATTAAGGTAAATTGGTTTGATGTTACGACTTTTCTGCATGCTATTTTTTCCTTAGGTAATTTATCTCCCACCAAACGTCACTTCTGAGTGTCAACCGATGGATCAATCAGTAATCAACGCAGATAAAATGCGCTACAAGAGAAAACTGATGCTGAGGTTAGTTTTGGAAGATGAGGACCTGAAGTTCGAAGACCGACTCAAAAAAGTTTCCTTACTGCACAGCATCGACTGGTTAGCAACCGCCTGGAATGAAATAGGTTCTTCTACCATTGAAAATTCATGAAAGAAACTGATTCCCCAGTTTCCTGATTGCGAGTGGATTTCTGCTAACACTGATGAAACTGACAGTGAAAAAGACATGAGGGCTCTTGTCGCGGCTGTGGATGCTTTAGCAGGCACCGTGACTTCTGACGAAGAGGTGAATTTATGGTTGACGGATCGCGTGTACGATGAGAACCGAAACCCAGCTTGGCTCACTAGCGTGGTATTCACGGACGACGAAATATTAGATTCCGTGTTGGGCGAAAGCGGCGGTAACATTTCACCAATTAGAAACATAGCAGATGATTCAAATGACACACAAATGGACATGTCATCAACCTTGGGACAGAATCATCTGTATTCAGATTTTAACCATGCCATTAAATCTGTCGATTTTTTTATTTCTTTTATGCAACACGATGCTGCAGAAATTGTGCGGCTCAAATCATTGCGAGCAAAAATAGTCGAAGACGAATGGCAAAAACAAAATTTGTAATAATCCTTCATGTTTAAAACAAGAACCCATGTTATGAATTCTCCGTTAAAAATAAATTTTGAATAATTTAAATTAAACAGATTCAAAACCATTTTCTATTCTTTTCTTTTTTGACTCAATCTTCCATTCATATACCCCTCATTCGCTTTGACAGCAATATGCCAAACGCAGATTTTTGACGTTCATCTGCTTTTTAACTGGGCTGTAGCCCAGTTAGCGAACGCTCAGTTAATAAGCAGCCCAGTTAAAGAGCACCCAGTTAACGAATAGTTACTGTATCTGATAAAGCTCTAATATAGGCCAAATGATGCGTTCCCAATTTACTAGGTCCATGACTCTGCCGACCGTGCTTGGGAAAGCAATCGTATAACGACCAATCAGAGGTCGAATTTTGTGTTTTGACAAGGCTTAAGGATTTTCAATAGTACAATAGTTCGAATAATGAAATTGCAATTTCATGCATCTGGTAGGAATCTTAGAAGATTTTCTAATCTATTGCTGCAAGAACGAAGGAAATTCATCGAATACTAACCGATTTATTAGCATTTCAAATTGGACATATTTCTCACTTTTTTCAGTTTTAGATTTTCGTTTCACATCCCTATGTAGCCGAACTTCCTGAGAGAAGCATTCTACTTCAAAAGCATTTTGCGGTTCAAAATCGGTTGCTGATTACAACCTTTGAGCTGCCCTAACATTGGGGGAATTAAGATACACGGACAACATGCACTGTGGAAGCTATTTCACATTCAGTAAATTAGACGTGTGCGACAGATTTAAATTGCTAGGATGCAACACAGAATGCTTGCTTGCGTTGACAAAAATTATTAACTTCCAAACACTTGTTTATTTGCCTTGAAAAAGGCATTTTGAAATTGGATTGGATTTCACCTTCCGTCTAATGAATGTAAAAGAAACACTCTTTTATAGCCGAAGGGTGCTACGTAATAGACCACGCCTTTCAGTTCAGGTTTACCATTTCCTTATGTTCTTTAGACGAATTGTTTCACAATTCGCTTTTGATTTTTAAATCCAGCGAATAAACACCGATGGTGCTCTCACACACGCAACGGTTTTAACCCGTATCTTATTGCGGTTTGTAACATCAAGCGATTTCGTTTGCTCGCTGCTGCGTGTTGCATCATGTTGCAACATGGCAGCTGGGAGACGACGAAATTCTGTTCATGCTGATTGATTGAATCGACTTTATATTAGCTCTGCATAGTCGAACTAACTGTCTTTGTGAATGCGGTCTAACAGGGCAGTTTGTTATTCAAAGTTGGTTATGCTGATCACAGCCTTTGCGCTGCCCCTACAGTGGGGGGTTTACTAAATAAAGTAAAAGTAAAAATTAGACAACTACAACAGAATTTGATTGCATCCCGCACAGAATGTCTGTTAGTGTTGATGCCAGAAAATTATTAACCTTCAATTATTTGTTTATTTGCCTTGAAAAAAGCATGTGGCGGTACAAAATCGGTTACTGATTACAACTTTTGAGCTGCCCTAACATTGGGGGAATTAAGATACACGGACAACATGCACTGTGGAAGCTATTTTACATTCAGTAAATTCGACGGGTGCGACAGATTTAAATTGCTAGGATGCAACACAGAATGCTTGCTAGCGTTGACAAAAATTATTAACTTTCAATGACTTGTTTATTTGCCTTGAAAAAGGGATTTTGATTTCCAAAATTGGATTTCCTGATGGCAATCATCATGCTGCCCCAACACGGGGGGAATAATAGCTTTCTGGCGACACACGCTGAGAAAAACCGCGCTGCTCCTGAGACGTGGTGACCAACCACAGGGCTAGTGCTGCTGCTAAGGAAGGACGACTGCTGTTGTCGCTGTCTAGAACTATTATGAGCGGCTCCGGCTGAAACAGGCTCTTATATAGGCCAAATAGCATGTTTTCAATTGCAAGGTATATGATCCTGTCGACTGTGCTTGGGAAGCAAGCATATAACTACCAATCAGAGGTCGAATTTTTCGTTTTGACAAGCCTTGACTATTTTCAATAGTACAATAGTGTGAATAATAAAATAACAATAATCTTATTTTGGAAAGAATCTTAGAAAATTTTCCAATCTATTGCTGCAAGAACGAAGGAAATCCATCGAATACTAACCGATTTATTAGCATTTGAAATTGGACATATTTTTCACTTTTTTCGGTTTTAGATTTTCATTTCACATCCCTATGTAGCCGAACTTCCTGAGAGAAGTTTCTACTGCAGAAAGTTAATCGTTCATTATCATTCGTTTCTATGGAAAACTTGTACGCGAGTGGAAATGATTGAACACATTTGCATGGAATATTGCTAGTGAGTGAAAATTTCCATGCTTGACTACTTATGCAGGCATAGAGTAGAAATTGGAAAACTAATAATTAGGTGGAAGTAGATATTAGACTGGGACACGGTTTCAGTTTGGGATGAATAACTTTTTCTACAAGCACCGTAGCGCCTTACGATCTTTAAAAGAGTTTTTCCCAGGAAAATTTCCTATAAATATCATATATCGATATATTTTCAGAAGCTAACTAGACATCTCTAGAAAATAAGTTTTAAAAAAGTGGATTTTCCCATATAAAACCTGAATTAATCCACCTAGCGGTCAGACCCAGCCTTTCTCATTCAAACTAATTATTTGTAAAAATAGATTTACATGAACGCTTCAATCCAATAAATGTGCATTCACTTTTTGGGTTCTAAAATAATGATGTTGTAATAGAAGTATAAAATATGAAATTTGACGTAATGTAAATGCTCAAGAAATAGCGAAATAAAAGACATGACTCTTAATTTCGAACAATTTAATCACGAGCGATACCGGGAACATTCAAATGGTACGATACCACATTTAACCCGTAAAGACCCGGGACGGAACTTTTTTTTAGAAAATGGTCGTTCTCAGCGATGCTGCGGCCGATTTGAGTAAACTCGGAATATTATTCAAGGGGAATAGTTGCTCTAAGTTTTAGTAAGGGTGCCACCCCTCGAACCCCTCCCAGTTTATGTGAGACCCAAATATGTCTGTGCCTTTTTTTATTTTTTCCTACTGATTGAACAAACGCATGGATTTATCATACGTATTAAATGTCCTTTGCATCAAATCATGTCGAGTAGATGAAATACGATTAACAAAAGTAAATTTTGAAGTGACCAAATTATTTCAGTGCAAAATCACATAACTACGTATTTTCATAGAAAGTCAAAAAAGATGTTCTACTGAGGGAGATTGTAGCTGTGTCCTTCAAGTTTTCTACTCTACATTTTTAGAATTAGGTCTTCTAAGTCCAAATATGTTAAAAGATTCATTCTAGCATATACAGATTTTGAGAAAAACAAGTTTGAATTCACTAAAGTACGAATTTTCATGGAAATTCGATTTTCTCAGTCTCTCACAGTAGGTTTCTATTTTGTTTTTTCCATTTTTCAACTTTGCATTTTTAGAAAAAGGTCTCCTGAATTCAAATATGGCGAAAGATTTATTCTAGCATGAACAGATTTTGAGAAAAACAAGTTTGAATTCACTAAAGTACGAATTTTCATGGAAATTCGATTTTCTCAGTCTCTCACAGTAGGTTTCTGTTTTGTTTTTCCATTTTTCAACTTTACATTATTAGAAAAAGGTCTCCTTAATTCAAATATGGCGAAAGATTTATTCTAGCATGAACAGATTTTGAGAAAAACAAGTTTGAATTCACTAAAGTACGAATTTTCATGGAAATTTGATTTTCTCAGTCTCTCACAGTAGATTTTTGTTTTATTTTTCCATTTTTTAACTTTGCATTTTTATAAAAGGTCTCCTGAATCCAAATATGGCGAAAGATTTATTCTAGCAAGAACTGATTTTGAGAAAAACGAGTTTGAACTCACTAAGGTACTAAGGTACTCACTAAGGTACACTAAGGTACACACTAACACAAACGTTTTGCGGTGCCAGTGCTCACATCGATTTTTTTTATCTTCGTTGGTTTGGTTAGTTATTCGTAGTTCCGACCGTAGTCTCCTTATAAATTGTCCAAGAAAACAAAAAAAAAACTCTATCGTCCGCTTTATTTACTCTAAAGACTAATCACAAGCCATGTGACTCTTTTTTTTTGTTTTAAAACTTGAAAGGCTTTAATTTTTTTTTCAGTTCGTATATTTCTAAACCAACCCGAGATTCCGTATGGTTTATAAATATACGAATTCTGCTCTATGCTATGAACCAAAACTTTGATACCGAGTTGCTGGTATCTAGTTAGATACAGATATAATTACTTGTCTAAGACGTACATACTTTGATAATTTTAACCATGTTTCACTCAAAATCTGTTCATGCTAGAATAAATCTTTCGCCATATTTGAATTCAGGAGACCTTTTTCTAAAAATGTAAAGTTGAAAAATGGAAAAACAAAATAGAAACCTACTGTGAGAGACTGAAAAAATCGAATTTCCATGAAAATTCGTACTTTAGTGAATTCAAACTTGTTTTTCTCAAAATCTGTTCATGCTAGAATAAATCTTTCGCCATATTTGAATTCAGGAGACCTTTTTCTAATGATGTAAAGTTGAAAAATGGAAAAACAAAATAGAAACCTACTGTGAGAGACTGAGAATATCGAATTTCCATGAAAATTCGTACTTTAGTGAATTCAAACTTGTTTTTCTCAAAATCTGCTCATGCTAGAATAAATCTTTCGCCATATTCGAATTCAGGAGACCTTTTTCTAAAAATGTAAAGTTGAAAAATGGAAAAACAAAATAGAAACCTACTGTGAGAGACTGAGAAAATCGAATTTCCATGAAAATTCGTACTTTAGTAAATTCAAACTTGTTTTTCTCAAAATCTGTTAATGCTAGAATAAATCTTTCGCCATATTCGAATTCAGGAGACCTTTTTCTAAAAATGTAAAGTTGAAAAATGGAAAAACAAAATAGAAACCTACTGTGAGAGACTGAGAAAATCGAATTTCCATGAAAATTCGTACTTTAGTGAATTCAAACTTGTTTCTCAAAATCTGTTCATGCTAGAATAAATCTTTCGCCATATTTGAATTCAGGAGACCTTTTTCTAGAAATGCAAAGTTGAAAAATGGAAAAACAAAATAGAAACCTACTGTGAGAGACTGAGAAAATCGAATTTCCATGAAAATTCGTACTTTAGTGAATTCAAACTTGTTTTTCTCAAAATCTGTTCATGCTAGAATAAATCTTTCGCCATATTTGAATTCAGGAGACCTTTTTCTAAAAATGTAAAGTTGAAAAATGGAAAAACAAAATAGAAACCTACTGTGAGAGACTGAAAAAATCGAATTTCCATGAAAATTCGTACTTTAGTGAATTCAAACTTGTTTTTCTCAAAATCTGTTCATGCTAGAATAAATCTTTCGCCATATTTGAATTCAGGAGACCTTTTTCTAATGATGTAAAGTTGAAAAATGGAAAAACAAAATAGAAACCTACTGTGAGAGACTGAGAATATCGAATTTCCATGAAAATTCGTACTTTAGTGAATTCAAACTTGTTTTTCTCAAAATCTGTATATGCTAGAATGAATCTTTTAACATATTTGGACTTAGAAGACCTAATTCTAAAAATGTAGAGTAGAAAACTGGAAGGACACAGCTACAATCTCCCTCAGTAGAACATCTTTTTTGACTTTCTATGAAAATACGTAGTTATGTGATTTTGCACTGAAATAATTTGGTAACTTCAAAATTTACTTTTGTTAATCGTATTTCATCTACTCGACATGATTTGATGCAAAGGACATTTGATACGTATGATAAATCCATGCGTTTGTTCAATCAGTAGGAAAAAATAAAAAAAAGCACAGACATATTTGGGTCTCACATAAACTGGGAGGGGTTCAGAGGGGTGGCACCCTTACTAAAACTTAGAGCAACTATTCCCCTTAAATAATATTCCAAGTTTACTCAAATCGGCCGCAGCATCGCTGAGAACGGCCATTTCTAAAAAAAAGTTCCGTCCCGGGTCTTTACGGGTTAAATTATATTGTGGCCACATATATTGATCAAAGCAGGTATAGTTTTAACTAGCCTTTGAATTTCTTTTCTTTCCATAACTTTTGAACCACATATCAATTTGTTATGAGAATAGATAATAGAATTTCGTTGTTTTATTAACAATTTAATACATAACGGTTGCTTAGTTCGATTATAATCAAATGAAATGGGAACGTATAGAGCAGCCAAACTTTGTAACCACGTGTTAAATCATAATTCATCAGTTAACCTTCAACTAGCCCGTTCATCTGATAACACTATTGATCAAATCGGTTGTATACTTTTTGAGATAATGAAGTTTCGTGATTTTCACATTTCGGTTCATTACAAATGAAGTTAATCTCTAAACCAAAAAAACGAGACCTTTGAAATTTAATAGGGTCTTATGGGACAACGAGACCTTTCATTTGCAATTAATTTCATGAAAATCGGTCCAGCCATCTCTGAGAAAAGTGAGTGAGAATAAAAATCTGCACATACACACACATACACACACACACATACATACAGAAAAAGCTCAGCTCGTCGAGCTAAGTCGAGTGATATATGCCTTTCGGCCCTTTGGAGCACTTTTATACTTTCGGTTTTGCAAGTGATTGCTATACCTTTCTAGTAGAAGGGCAAAAAGTTAGATACTTGATTTTATCAGAAATTTGGGCCACCCTAATTTTATTATCGAAAAAATAAGCTAAAATATGTTATAACTTTGTAACGAAAAGTTCTGGAGATGTGTGGTCTTCAACAAAAACATGTGTTTTGTATGCCCAGATGCTTCTTCAGAACGTTTTCTTGTTAAATGTAACTAACAAAAGTTAAGTGCAAAAGTTATCTTTTAGGCAACTTTTACAGAAAATACTCTGTAACTCTGTACCCAATGAAGATAGGAATTTTGCTTGTTCAGCAAAGTTTCATATTTTTGCACGTTCCAAAACTTTGCCGAATAAACCATTCCTCTATCTCTTAACACAAAAAAGTAAGTATTGTTAATATATGAAAACCAACTGTAACATATGCCCTACGTACTCTCCTGATTGAAACAAATGGAACCTACAAGAGAGTATTTCAGCTTAACTTTAAGGAAAAGTATTGACATCATTATTCCACTTTTCCTCTTTTTAATCTATACATTCTTGAAGTTATTGAAAAAGTGAGCTAAAATATTTTATAACTTTGTAAGGAAACATCCTTGAGATGTATGTTCTTTGACAAAAATGTGTGTTTGGTGTGCTCCAACAATTCCTTCGAACAACACTTTCGTGTAAAATGCTACTAACAAAAGTTAAGTACAAAAAATTAAATTTTAAGTAAGTTTCATATAATGTACCTTATAACTTGTACCGAATAAAGATAGGATCTTCATTTGTTAAACAAAGTTTCATATTTTTGAATCTTGTGCAACTTTCCTGAATAAACCATTCCTCTATCTCCCAACACAAAAAAGTTAGTTTTGCTTTTATTTTAGGAATAGTAAACTTTTCATAATTTTTGACAATTTGTGATTATGCGTGTCATTCACACAAACAATTGTTTCGCAGACACTATTGAGCTAGGATGACGGTGGAAGGCGCTATGAAATTAATTTCCCCTTTTTTGCCTTATTGGACCACTGTGCATTGTGCACTGGATATTATTTAGGCGTGGGAAGCTCGCACTGATGTTTATCGAAAAAAAACGTGTGGTAAGAAAAGTAGGAGTGTCTCCAGAATACGTTTGGAAATTTAGGAAGCGTTTCGGCTTGAAGTCCTACAAAGTTAAGTCAAGACTTTGAACCACTGCTAGAATTGACTTATTACTCTGTAATGTACCGAAGAGGATTTCAGGACAAAAAAAGATAGTTGAGGTGAAATTCCGTGGTCGAATTTTCCAAGATAACTTTCTCGGAAATCATCAAACTTACGTCATCTAGTGGAAAGAATGTCATGAAGGTTCTCAATGAACACTGTTTCAATCAAAATTAATTCAGGAAAGAATATCTTGTATTTTAAATTTTTAACACATTTTTGAAGTGTTCTCGAACTTATTGAACACCCTGTATATAGCAATAATCCGAACACCTCCAAGTGATTGAAACTGGGGGTCTACACGCTCGTGAAAAGTAACACGGCGAATGAATTAGTTTTAATTCAATTTCATAAGTTGCATGGAAACGTCAAAAAAATGAATACCGCATTTGGTGATTCTGTGTAATCTTTACATTGATTTTAGATTAATCTAGAATAACTCATTTTTGAATTTACCACTATAACTCAATTTTGAGTAGCAAGCATGAAAAAACGACACCATTATTTGACACGAGTGAAAAGGCGGCACCATGATTCAACATTTGCGGCCGTGTTATCTTTTCTTGTGGCTGTTTGAGTGATTCCAAAAAATGAGAAAATCGCTGGGAAGGTGGTCACGGACATTTTAAAAAGCTTTAAGGTACACATATAAACATTTTTTCATTATTCATTCTAAAGAACCAAAAGTTTTCAGGTTGTTCGTGTCATCAGGAAAATTGTGGGAGAGTAAAATATCAAGTGATTATTGATCACAAAAAAGAGCAAAATATACTTAAAAAATAAATAAAATTAGACACCATTCTGATTTTGTTTGTTTTGTTCTGACTGTTACCGGCACAAACCTCCCTCTCTACGCTAACATCGCATTTCAAACTGAGTGGTTTTCAATTCTTAAAGTGAGTACTTCTAAATTCTGAAAATGGTTAGTTTTAAATTCAAAAATGAATATTTTTCTATTCAAAAATTTGATAGTTTCAAAATCTAAAGCTGTGTAGGTTTTAATTTGAAAATTGAGTAGTTTTAAATTCAATAAAAGGATAATTTTGTACACAAAAACTGATATTTTTTAAGAACTAAATGAGTTTTATTGAACACAAAAAATGAGTTAAATTGTATACATCATTCTGAATAATAAATACACAGTATTTGCCCATACTATGGTTACACAATTTTGAATAACAACAGAGTTACTCAATTTTCGTGTTGTTCCACTTTTTATGAAAATAAATTGTTTTCTAATCATTTTTGAATTCATTTTAGGGAGCGTGTATACTTTCGCCTACTTTGATATGTTTTGACATTTCGTAAACAGTGCTCAAAATGTCGAACGAAAAAGAACTGTGCGAACGGACCTTGTATAACCGCAAAATTTTCACCGCTCGGTGCGTGAACTCGACAAAAAATCTTAATTGGCTCGAAACACAGTCAGAAATGGTATTATGAACGTTTTAAGTGTCGAAAGGAAAGCAACAAGTGACACAAATATTGAGGTGTGGATCGTTATAGGACGGACAGCTAAATATGATTACGGAGAGGAATCCGAACCTCTCTATCCAAACTTTGGCTCGAAAAGTAGGATGTCACCGGAACTAGTTCAGAAATCAAAGAAACGTTCCGGTTTGAAGTCTTACAAAGTCAAGTCAAGACTTCAAACAACTTCAAACAATTGTATGGGAAAAAGCCACAATCCAGCTTCACCTTCAATTCCCCAAGGAATATATTGTTTGGCAAGCAGTTTGCATGTGTGGCCGAAACAGCTCATCTTTCATCATCGCTAGGATGTTTACCACAATCAACTAGGATGTTTACCAGAATGAGTGTCCACAAAAACGATTGCTGCCTTTCTTGAAAAGTCATGCAAATCTTTAATTTTGGTCTTGTACCAAAAACCGCCAATCCCCCTAACTATCCACAGCTGCGTCTAACGAACGATATTGGGCTCATGTAGAGTGGATGCTTTCCGGAAAAGAAGCAAGATGTCAAAAATGACGAATATTTTCTTTGAATTTCGACCAGAGCTGCCAGCAAGTCAATGGAGTGAAACGCAAAGTACGAGATTTTTAAGTCAATGGAGAATGATGATGTTTGAGTCCGTGTATTTGTAAACCACATCCTGTAGTTATGAAACACATACACACTTAAAAACCGAATTCGGTAAAATTTTACCGGAATCTCGACAGTTGAACGTTCGGTGAAATCTTCGGTGCTTTCGAAAATTACCGAACATTTTGTGAAACCACCAACCGCGTGGTCGGTAATTTCAAAATAAAAATGAACAAAAATACCGAGCGCACCTGAAAAAAAAACCGGTGGCAGAAAAAGTAGGTTATAAATGAGCCTGCCGGTACCGTCTAAAATCAAACTAAATTAACCAGATTACTTACGAAAAATGTTAGCGACTCGTACATCCTGTTTCAGTAATTCACCATAAACACTTTTCAAATTATAAATATCCTATATTTACACACATCAATAATTAAAACAAATCAGCAGCACCAGTAGAAAATATTCGCGTCTTGCACGGTTGCACGTATGAGAAAAATGGCCACCACATTCACAATTTGGCATTTTTTCAGACTGTTCGGTAAAAAGTTACAAAATACAGATTTCGGTGAATGTAGAGTTAAACAAATATTTCGGTAAAAATGAACAAAATTATGGTAAAACTGACAGATCCTACAGAACAGTCGTTAATTTGATGCTTTTTTGCAGGAATACCGGTATTATTACACTTAACCGATGGATTATTGTAAAAAAAATTACCGAACAACTTTTTTTGATTAAGTGTGTAGTCATGTACGAATAAAAATGTTTTGGGAATGTTTTTTTTTAATTTTTTGAGTGTCCAGATTATTGAGGATACAAACCTTTTCAGCAGGGTTACTCCTTTTTTCTTCTAATTTCATAAATGCATCTTACAAGTTACACAGTTTTCTAATGGTGGTCTCAAATTCGATGTCGGTGTTTGCAAACATGATTAAAAGTGCCTTTATTTTATAAAATCAAAGATGGCGGGCAAAATTTTAATCATTTCAAATAAAAGATCATCACTCTTATTTATAATAAATCGCTGTTCCTAGAAAGCAGCAATTGTCAGAGATTTAGCTCGCTTAAACATTAAAAACTGCTACAAATTCAGCGTTTTCTAGAATATCTTTTCATTTGAAGCCAAAAAAATGATTGTTTATGTGGAAGAATGACTGAGCTTGCAACGATGCAAATTCAAGATATATACTAATTTTTGTCGCTGCTAACCATTTAAAAAGTTGGACAATAAATACTATATTTGTCTACGGCGCAAAAGATGTTACAGTTTCGCGAGAACAACACGCCATAAACCCGATGTCTCCTTGCGGCCTGGAGCTATTTATCGAAATGTACACAACGGACCACCTACCGCCAGCATTTACAGCAACGTTCGTAGCGCTTCAAGAAGTTCCGCAGTTTACAAAATCGTGTCTACAGAAGCAGCACTTTCTCATTATTTCTCAATTAAATATCCCAATTAAAACAACAAGCAAACGCATAAGTATGAAAATCTATACATATAAAAATGCAGCTCTGTCTGTTTGTCTGTCTGTCTGATTCATATAGGCTTGGAAACTACTGAACCGATCGGCGTGAAATTCTGTATATAGGGGCTTTAGGGGCCGAAAAAGGTGACTAAGATAGTTCGAGACCCCTTCCTCTTCTGGAAAGGAGGGGTCCCATACAAATGAAACACAAATTCATGCACATTTCGAAAACTAATCGAGCAAATGGAACCAAATTTGGCAGGTAGATGTTTTTGGGGGTAACAAATATATCCATAATGGTTTGACACCCCTGCCTCTACTAAAAGGGAGGGGTTCCATACAAATGAAACACAAATTTATGCACATCTCGAAAACTAACCAAGTAAATGGAACCAAATTCGGCAGGTGAATATTTTTAGGGGTAACAAAGATGTCTATAATGTTCGACACCCCTCCTTCTTCCTTCCACACAAATTTCTGCACATCTCGAGAAATGATCAAGCAAATAGAACCTAATTTGATATGTTGAGGTTTCTGAGAGCAAGAAAAATTTTCGACTCCAGACGCCATTGTTAAATTTAAGATGGAAACTTCCGGTTTCCATTCGGAAAATGTTTCCAAATATCATTTTGCAATCCAAGATGGCGACTACCGGTTTCTGAAAAACAGCGGAAAATGACCAAATACCACCCAATATAGGTATTTCCGAAATCGTGATGATGCACTGAAACCACAAATCGACCTCCGACAACATTTTGAGTTGTAAAATGGCGACTTCTGGTGACTGGAAAACTGCCAAAAATGACCAAATACCACCTAATATGGGTGTTTTTCAACCAGAATGACGCTCAGAGGCCAGAAATTGTCTCCAGATGCCATTTTGAAATCCAAGATGACGACTTCCGGTTTCTGGAAAACAGCGGCAAATGACCAAATATGGAAGGGATTATTATGATGCATTGAAGCCACAAATCGACCTCAGACAACGTTTTGAATTGTAAGATGGCGACTTCCGGTGACTGATAATAAGACGAAAATGACCAAATACCAACTAATATGGGTGTTTCCTTAACCAAAATGACACTCAGAGGCCAAAAATTGTCTCTGAATACCATTTTGAAGTCCAAGATGGCGATTTCCGGTTTCTGAAAAACAGCGAGATATGACCAAATACCACCCAATATGGGACCTCAGACAACATTTTGAGTTGTAAAATGGCAACTTTTGCAGAACTTTTGAAAACTGCCGAAAATGACCCAAAAACAACCAAATATGAGTGTTTTTTTAACCAGGATAATGCTCAGAGGCCAAAAATTGTCACAAAATGTTATTTTGAAATACAAGATGGCGACTTCCGGTTTCTGGAAAATAGCCGAAAGTGACCAAATACCACCCAATATGAGTGTTTCTTTAATCAGAATGACGCTCAGAGACCAGAAATCGTCTCCAAATGCCATTTTGAAATCCAATATGACGATCCGGTTCCTAAACAACAGTGACAAATGACTAAATAACACTCAACATGGGTATTTCCGGGATTTTTATGATGCACTGAAGCCACAATTCGACCTTAACCAAATGGGAAACTGCCGAAAATGATCAAATACCACCCAATATGGGTGTTTCTTCAACCAGAATGACGCTCAGAGGCCAGAAATTGTCTCCAAATACCATTCTGAAATCCAAGATGGTGACTTCCGCTTTCTGAAAAACAACCAAAAATGGACGATTTCCATCCAATATGAGATGCTTCGATACCAGAATGATACACAGGAGCTAGAATCGACCACAGACACCATTTTGAATTCTAAGATGGTGACTTCCGGTTTCTGAAAAATAGGCAAAAGTGACTAAATACCACCCAATATGAGTGTTTCTTTAACCAGAATGATGCATGAAGGTAAAAATTGACCTCAGACACCATTTTGAATTGCAAGATGGGAAACAGCCGAATACTACTACATATGAATATTTCCGTAATCGAAATAATGTATAGAAGCCAAGCATTGACCCTGGACACCATCTTGGATTCGAAGATGACCACTTTCAGTTTCTGAAAAACAACGAAAACAACTGAATACCACCCAATATGAGTATTTCCGGAATAGAGGTGATGTACCAAAGGCAAAAGACGAGGATGTTGTCATTCCGATAAAACCAATAAATTCAAACGATATAAACAAATCGCAAGAAATCAATGAATTTGGAATGTTGAAAATTATTAAATTAAACACAAAAATAGGCGGGACGAAGTTTGCCGGGTCAGCTAGTCAATAATAAAAACCTTGGGGTGGTAACTAACATTGAGTCATCTATTCCTATACTATCGGTGCGCCGGTAACAAAGGGAATCGCTAGTTTTTTTTTTATCTGGTATGTCTTTGAACGTCAACACAGCACAAATATGGAATAGTAATTGGTACCCAATCCGTTCTATTTTCACGCGCTCCACATACAAATCTCAACTTTTTTTGGACGTAAAATTATGTCTTAGAGCAACATCTATAGGGGCAAAAATTTGAAAACCGAAAACATCGAGAGCGTCACGTCTCAGTCAGGTACATGCGTTCTCAAGTTATGATGAAGTTAAATCATTTTGGATTTTCAAATATGTTCTTTTTAATTTTCATTCTTATTAATTCATAAAAAAAGCTATTATGATGAAATATGAGATATGAAATATGATGTTATACTAACAACCATACAATCGTATGATTATTTTGGTATTGGATACACAGAAATCCTGATGATTATGGGTAAAACCCGAAATACGAGTAACGCATTTAATATGCCATTTGTCTATCATTCATCTGAATCCCACCTTAATTGGTGTTAATGCATCAGGAAAATATTCAAAACATCCTTTTTATTGCGAACACATTCGAGTGACTAATCTAAAAAAACCTCTCACCTGAGAAAAATAGTAATAATGACTGGCTGATTCAGAATCGCAACCATGCAATAAATTTCAGTTTTTGACAAGCTGTTCTGCGTTTGCTCTGCTTATTCGACACTGTCTACGGTGTTGACGGTGTCTCTGCCAGCCAAGCATCGACAGGCCTTTGGATGAACTCGAACGGACCGAGACAGAGCCATCAAAGTTGATTATTTTCAGTCTATGAATCGCGCGTGTTTATTTTAGTCTTCCCGCACCAGTCAATGTGAGGGCCGGTATATTCATTTCTATTTTCGCTAGCCGGCACGGTACGGTATTTACAAACATCAAACAACATTATGTCCCACCAGTGACATCGCAAGGTAGGAGATAGTTTTGGGTTTCTTTCATGTTTAGAATGAACGAGAATTCTGCCTCAAATGCCGATCAAAACCGAATAGTTTGTTATTGTAGAACGGTTAATGAACTTTTCTACTTTTCTTGTAGCAGGGTGTAATAATCACTGGGAAAACTTATCTTTTAATCTAGTGTCGAATACCTTGGGTGTAAAAAATGATTTGGATGATCACGAGAAAGTTTAGCGCCAAAATTTACACCATCTTTTTCTCTTTCTATAAACATTTGTTTTCTTTTCTGTTCATTCGAAAGCGTTTCGATTTAGATTTCAGATTTATAAACAATGGTTACAGAAAAACGTTCAGTTGGAAATCGGTTTTTCTGGTAAAATGAAAACGTTGTCTTGTAACGTATTACATTAAATTGTTTGCCAACGAAAAAAGTATACATCGGCTGATTATAGATAACGTATTCGTACTGTGAAAATATTAACAGTTCGTGTTTTCCTGTTGACCCGCTTTCAAAGCAAATTTTGTTTGCAGAAGTCACATTGGCACTGCCATCTCACATAATTGTGTACGGCTATCGGTATAAAAGGTAGTGCGAATCTTAATAGTTGGCCTATTACTCATACAGCTGTGAAAGAGAAATAACATTGTAATCCGTATGTTAGAAGAATTTGGAATCCTGAATTCCATATGATTCGCAAACAAAACAATTTAATATATCATTTGTAGTTCTACGTCAAGCCTGCACTTAGGTTCTGTTGTTATACTTAGCATTCAAAACTTTAAATCACAATATAATTGCCTGTAAAACAACACAATTCTGTTCTCAAAGTATATCTAAAATTGGGTTTTTACTCTAGGATGTATTTGAACTTCCAAAATCTTCTCAGCGATAATAGCAGCCATTGGAAACCTAGGTCACTGTCTCAGTTGTGAACTCTTTTTCTTGTTTTCTCCTTGCAGTAATTAAAAAGGCCGTTAAATCCAAAATCTAAAACAAAGTTGGCTATTATTGCTTTTTCCAATTTCCTCATACTTTTGGCTGTAATAATTACAAATAACATAGCATATATTTTTGATTTTAGTAAAAGTGCTACTAAATAAAGGCATACAAAGAAAAGAAGTGTAATTTTCAAGATTTATCTAGCAAACAGAAAAATTAGAAGAAAAAACAAATGTAAAGAATAAAAAATCCTGACAGTATTAACAAGCCAGCACAGCGTGAAGACATTACTAGCTGGTTCCATTCGTGAGCTAAATATAGCAGTAAGTTTCCTAAAATACCTGTATTTGGACGTCCATTTCGGTGGCTTACTACACAGTGTCCTTCTGTCCTTGAGTGTTGCTCGAATTGTTAGGAAAATTCGCGCTGCGCTGGTCAAGGTCGTGGCGCTCCGAATACTAGTAGGTAGTAGGATGTTGTGTAGTGAAAATGTTGTATCCTCGCACTGCTGTGTATATTTCGAACACGTGTAATTTGTGTTGATATGATTTCAGTGTTGCTGGTAATCGTAAATGTCGTTTGCTTCTGTAACAAGTGTGTCTCTTGCTACCGCGCACCTTACGTTTTAAAAGTGTTTCATTAGACACCATGTACGATGAACAGTAGAATCAAAACGAACAGCTGTAAAATATTAATCACAAGAACGGGTTAACGCTCGCTAGTATACATAGTTAACCTTCGGATTGTTCGGAAAAATATGATTCCGTTCCGCTCGCAGATAGCACCGTTGGAACAGTAGTACACTTTGCCTATGGGTTTTTCTTCAAATTTGTCACTATTGCCACCATCACCGACCGGAGCAGCATGCTGTGATTCGGTACTGCCTGTTTCTGATCGCACCACAAAGGCAGGTGAATACGCAAAAAGAAGTAAACCCCTTCGTAGATCAGTTCAATGTTGATCGCTGTTTTTCACCGAACGAGAGTGAGCTGTCTGTAGGCGCAAAACATCTGCTCTATCGGAGAGTGCTATTTTCGCTGTTTTTCATGCAGTTTTTTGCCAAATACCCCGCTAAGCATGGTTTGCAGTGATGTAAACATAGAATTTTCCCGAGAGTCTTCTTTTCTCACCTTTTCGAGCAACGGGTGGTTGTAAGCCACAGGAGAGAGGGGAAGGATGGCCGAGCTGAGGAAAAATTTTCCCAAGGGGGGGTCGAGTTATGGCGCTGCATCGTGTTATTATTTTGATATATTTTGGGAAATATGTAGAACTACGCTCGAATGTGGGAATGATATTCACGGAACAAAAAAAAATTAAGCTTTCAAATTTGCGATGGTGTCAATGTGAGAGGGAGAAACGGATACAAAGTTGTGTGAGTGTAGAAAAACAGAACTAGCTGTCATCGACTGTCAATTTAAACCAGACGAATAATACATCATTCAGTAGCTATTGCCAATAAACATCACGTTGCTTGGAAACATTTTAATGCAAGCATTTTCTTGCATTCATTCTAGTTCAATATTTTAGTTTATTTTCATGTATACTGGTATTTTCTCTCGGCAATTATGCGATTTGCATGAGGGTTTGAATAAATGACTCGATTGAAAATATTTTCCGAATGTTTTGTAACGTATCAGCTCGATATGCAGCGATTTCACGAAAGAACTGAATTGATTTATCTACAATGATAATGATTGATTTCTGCACGGAGAATAAACCTTTTCTTTAGGCCGTATGAGAAGTTACTCTGCTTCTCCCGTGAGATTTGCACGGGATGAGTAAAGCAAACGCTTTCCTTCATACGGCTTATTGGTGCTTATTACGGGAGTCATTTCACGGTGAAATCAGAGTGAAGTGAATGAAGTCCTATTACGGGACTCACGTATGTGAGAAAAATGTCGCAGAGTGACATCTGCCGTGGAATCTGGGTTATTCGGGTACTTATTACGGGAGTCACTTCACGGTGAATCAGAGTGAAGTAAATAAAGTCCTATTACGGGATTCACGTAAGTGAGAAAAACGTCGCAAAGTGACATCTGTCGTGAAATCTGGGTTATTATGAGTGTCATATGAGTGAAGTGAAAACGGAAAAAGCGACGTTTCGCGTGGAATTATCTCACGACCAGTTTGAACGGTGAAATGATTTAACGAAGATAGGAAAGTTTAAAAATCGATTGATCTGTGATCTAGCGGTAATATGTATGGGATTTATTTTCCAGTAACAAGGCGAATCTTTTTTTTTTCTTGAAAAAAATCGGCTCTCTGGGACTTACAAATTTTTGAGCTGCGGCCAATGGAACGTAAGGGAAAAATTGACCTTCGAATTTCGTTTAGCGGTAGGGCTCAAAAGTTTCCTCTTGTCGAAAAATGTCCTCTTACAAAATTTCAGCTCAATCGACTTTCCGGGACTTACAAATTTTTGAGCTGGGAAACTCGCTCATTTCACTTGTCCCATTCTCATTTTTACTTTACTGCCAATCTCACTCCACGGAGGTGATTTTTGTCACCTCACTTGAGGTGGAATCGGAAACAGGTCTCAAAAAGTGAAGTAAGCGTGAAAGTGAAATATATTTAACCGTGGAGTGGCTCCCGTAATAAGCACCATTGTGTGTCTGAGAGAATGCCCAGTATCATTACGGGGCTCACCTAGATGAGAAAAACGTCACAAAGTGACATCTGCCGTGAAATCTGGGTTATTATCTAGTACAGGACGTGACAAGAGAAACCAAAAATCACCCAAAGTTCTGCCCCAAAGTGAAAGCCCTTTTTGGTGCTTATTACGGAAGTCACTTCACGGTGAATCAGAGTGAAGTAAATAAAGTCCTATTACGGGATTCACGTAAGTGAGAAAAACGTCGCACAGTGACATCTATCGCGAAATCTGGGTTATCATGAGTGTCATATCAGTAAAATAAGAACGGAAAAAGCGACGATTCGCGTGGAATTATTTCACGACCATTTTGAACGGTGAAATGATTCCACGAAGATGCCGTAGGTCTTAAAGTTGATTGATTTGTGATCTAATGGTAAATATTGGATTTATTCTTCAGTAACGAAACTAATCAGAATTTGATCCGTGCCTTAAAGCGGTTAAATTTTCTTTTTTTTGCCCGATGAAAAAAATACAAACTAGTTCAAGAAATTTTCGATACCGAAAAAAACATTTTTTTTTATGCTGAATGTTTTAGAAATCCAGAACACGTCAAGATCTGATGTTATCTAAAAAAACGGGAAAAAACGACTTGCTGGGACTTAGACATTTTTGAGCTGGGAAACAATCCCATTTCACTTGTCCTATTCTCAATTTCACTTCACTGTCAATCTCACTCCACGGAGGTGATTTTTGTCACCTCACTTGAGGTGGTATCGGGAATAGGTCTAAAAAAGTGAAGTGAGCGTGAGAGTGAAATATATTTTACCATGAAGTGACTCCCGTAATAAGCACCATTAGTCGGTACGGTTGGCCGTGCTGCGAAAACTATTGATATTTCACGTTTACACTGTTTTTGTTTACGAAGTGAACGAACTGCGTTTGGCTCACAAATTTTTCGAAACTTTTCATACACCGGACTGTGTTATATCTGTTAAAATAAAAAACGTCGCAAAGTGACATCTGCCGTGAAATCTGGGTTATTATGAGTGTCATATCACTGAAGTGGAAACGGAATAAGCGACGTTTCGCGTGGAATTATTTCACGACCATTTTGAACGGTGAAATGATTCCACGAGGCTGGGATAAATCATGAAAATTGATTGATTTGTAATCTAATGATCAATATTGGATTTATTTTTTAGTAACGAAACGAATCAGAATTCGATCCGTGTCCCAAAGCGGTCAAAGTTTCAACTTTTTGACCGATGAAAAAAATGCACACTAGTTCATGAAATTTTCGATACCGAAATTTTTTTTTCCTTGATACCAAATGTCCTAGAAATGCAGAAAACCGCCAAGATCTGGTGTTATCCAAACAACAGACGAATCAACTTCCTGGGACTTAAAAATTTTTTGAGCTGGGAAACATTCTCATTTTACTTGTCCTATTCTCAATTTCACTTCACTGTCAATCTCACCTACGTGAAGGTAATTTTTGTCACTTCACTTGAGGTGGAATCGGGAATAGGTCTCGCAAAGTGAAGTGAGCGTGAGAGTGAAATATTTCACCGTGAAGTGACTCCCGTAATAAGCACCCCTGGCGAGCGTCGCACAGTGGCAGGTCTCTATACAAAAGTCGGAAAAAACCTAAAAGTCTTTTTTATATGATTGGAAATTACATATTATTACAATTTTGGAGTGGTGAACTCATTTCTGATGTCAGAAAATGTCGAAAATAGCAATTTATGCACCTAAAGTGCCGTTAGACCTTTCTCATGATTAGGTTTTTGTTTTTGCTTCAATCTTGCTTAAAATGTTGATAGGAGAACTGCTCTCATATTCATCTCAACACCTACATTCATCTCATTGCTCTTATTTGTTCAATTTACTGTAAAATTTAACTTTTTTTTCAAGTAAAAGTAGTTTTATTTTACCTCTTAATTAAGTCGAGTAGTCGGAACTTAAGAGCGATGAGAAGAGCGAAATAAAAGCGACGGGAAGAGTATAGGTGCTCAGATGAATATAAGGGTGGTTCCCACACTTGTTCTTCATCGAAAAACTTAAGAATCACATTTTTTTGTTTGTTTCTTAGGGTACTCCTTTCTGAATGAGGGTGGTGCAAGAATCATCATAATTCAATTTATTTGATTTTGAAAATTTTTTAGCTTTTAGGCCGTTTGACCAATTCAAGATCTTTCTGCGACAATTTAGAGGTCTTTTAAGGAAAATTATGAGATAGTATCGTAGTTAATTTCAACGTCATTGAAAATATAAAAGAAGAGTCAATCATGTTGTTTAAATATACGAAATTGAATATTTTACATCTGACCACCATACGTCTCCATAATTTTATTTTCAAAATATCTCCCTATGAGCAACGATGTGCAAAACGGGACCCAAAAATCTGAAATGTACAATAAATTTCCCATTGAATGTTGGTTATCCGATCGTTCCGAACTCTTTCACAAAATTGTACGGTAGGAATGAAATTAGAAATACATGATTTTTTAGCTTCCCTGCAATATGTTTCACCTCGATTGAGAAATTGGTTATATTTTTGGAAAGTCTTGAAAATCATCCAAAAAGTACACAAGTTTCCCTTCAAAATGAAACTTGTTGAATCAAAATCGGATCAAAACTGAGGAAGTTTCAGGTGTTTGAAGTTGAGCTAAAAATTGTGATTTCAAACATGAAAATCATCGAAATCGCCTGATATAGCAACATTCAAAGTGTGATTAAAAATTGATATCTCAACCGATTGTCATGAAACTTTGGAAAAAAGGTCATTTACACTTTGAGAATCTTCGGAAAAATGCAAAACATCAAAAATATTGACATGAAAAATCGAGGTTTTCTCCGGCTTCCGGCCACTGTGCGTCGTGCCGAAAAATCAAATTTTTTCATGAGCGACGTTTCGAGTGAAATTATTTTACGATCATTTTGAACGGTGAAATGATTTCATGAAGTTGGGATAGGTCTTGAAAGTAACAAAACCGAATCAAAAATCGACTCGTGCCTCAAAGCGGCCGAAGCTTTAACTTTTTGACCGTTTAAAAAAAACACAGGTAGTAGTTCATGAAATTGTCGATATTGAATTTTTTTATGCCAAATGTCCTTGAAATGCAGAAAATGTCAAGATCTAGTGTTATTTCGAAGAAAAAAAAAACGGAAAAAACAATTTTCTGGGACTTAAAAATTTTTAGGCTGGGAAACATTCTCATTTCACTTATCCTATTTTCAATTTCACTTCACTGTCATTCTCACTTCACGGAGCTGATTTTTGTCACCTCAAATTAGGTGGAATCGGAAATAGGTATCAAAAAGTAAAGTGAGCGTGAGAGTGGAATATATATTTTACCGTGCAGTGACTCCCGTAATATGTACCAATATAAAGAAGTGGTTAGAGAAAAAGGTTTTCTAAATTTATGATACACAAAGACCCAAAAATTTCCTGATCGTATCGCTCGCGAATCGACAAAAAAGCTAGTTCCAGGTGAATCCATTTCCCACCTTCGAATGTGGGTTTCCCTTTCATAAAACATTGAGTGTCAATCAGAGGTGCCAGATCTTATTTAACCGTGTCTGCAACTGCTCGAAAACTCGAAAAATATGCTTGAAAAGAAAAACGTACTCTAAGTTCGAAATTGTGCTCGCACGGACAAAAGTCTGCGAAAACCCGCACACATTTTCAGAGAGTTTGAGCAGGGAGAGACGCGGACAACAATCAGCCAAAAGTTTCATGAAACTGCGAAGTAGAAATATTAAAGAGATTGTGTCCACAGCCACGACTGCAAGTTGACGCAGAATTACATAAGGCTGTTTGATATGTTTCTTGACTTCGAGAATTATACAAGAGATAAGTTCGATGCCAACTTCTTCTTCTCAATAATTCACTCCAGTGGACGTGTAGCTAATTTTCCAATCGATTGCTTAAAAAAAACAAGGAAATCCCTTGTATAATAATCGGGTTATAAGCGTTTGAAACTGGACAACAATTGCAACGTGTTCCGATTTTAGATTTACGTAGTCTTCCGTTAAAAAATCTGCATATAGAGCCGTATCGCAAACGCAGGTAACAGTAGGACGGAAGCAACACGCTATGAGAGAAAAATTACAAATATAGGCATCGACCATAATCAAGGTTTCGAAATTAAAATTTTTGCTTGCGTGTATGCTTATATCCTTCCTTTTATGCTTACTACTTTACTATGCTGAGCCTCGTTCTTCGTACCAATAAACAGTGTTTTATTCTGCTGAGAGTGGGTGATTTAGTGATTAATTCATTCAGAAGTGATATGGAAAATATATTTTTTCAGGGCAGTGAGATAGACATCCAGTGTCTTCGAGAAAGTTGTGGCAAATGTTTCTGCTAGCAACTTTCTTGAAGGTGTGGGATTTCTATCTCTTATGTTGAATAAGATATAAAAAGGTTTATATACAAAATTCATATTTATATACAGGATTATACAGAATTATTAGCCAAACAGATCTACACATTCTTGCTTAATAATTTAATCTAGCTATAGTTCAAAATAAAAAAGTTATTTAACTTTTAACGGTCTTTCAAGGGTTAGTTCAACTTTAAATTACTCATTCTAACGCAAAAGCATGCAGATAACTGTTTAATATTCTGAAAGCACGTCTATTCTACTCAAAAAAAATCATTTTCTGAAAGAGTCTTTTTGATTGTCCTAATGAATAATTCTTTTGCATGGAAATTCGCAGATACTTTTTCGAAAAACTATGTTATTTTTATGTATATTGTTTTACAACCCTTAGCAAAAATATACACCCATAAAAATCACACAGTTTTGTAGCAGGTCATGAAAATATAGAGTATCATGAAAGAGTTTTATTGAAAAATATGAAAGACTCCATTAGACAAATGATTTTATCTTCCTTTGGAAGAATAGAGTGGTTTCGGAATATCAAATAGTAATCTGCGTATTTTTGCGTATGAATAATGAATAATTTAAAGTTGAACCAACCCGTGAAAAACCGTATAACTTTTTTATTTTGGACTATAGCTAGATCAAATGTTCAGCAAAAATATGTATTTATGTTTGGTTAATAATTTTGTAGAAGATATAAAATATATAGCAAATCCAGGAAAAAAGTTATATTGAAAATTGTGATACGAGTGAGCTTTGTATACAAAACTTTTCATATCTTTTTTAACATAAGAGATAGAAATTCGATACCTTCGAAAAAGTTGCTAGCAGAAACATTTGCCACATCTTTCTCGAAGACACTGGATGTCTATATCACTGTCCTGAAAAAATAATTTTTTTATATCACTTTTCAGGTAAATTAATCACTAAATCGTCCATGCTGAAAAAAGCGCAATAAATAACATAGAAACTATTCCAAATAAAGTATATCACGAAAACCAAATTTGAGGATGCTACTAATTTAGAGCACGAAATCAGCAATATAAAATACTGTGCAATAAGCCATCCATAATTTTCTGGAGAGCTTTGGACAAAAAGTCCCTCTGGTCAACTTTATTGTAGAGGGACTGATTTTTGTCGAAAAGAAGTCTGTAAAAAAAAGATTCTGTTCAATTCAAGGTGAACGAAGGGTTAGTGGGAAGCCTGACTATAAACGTTATCGAAATAAATTATAAGAGGCGTTATCAAAAACTTTACAGATGTCAAGAAATGTAGCTAGTGAAATTTCTTTTGTTTCAACTGTCATCTACATTCTGTCTACCGCCGTTAGCATTTTATCGCGTTTAATAGTCCCTGGTATCGAGATGATCTTCGTTTGGTAGGCAAAGGGAGGGTTTTTTGGCAGTGATTAAAAAAGGATCGCTGGGGTTAGGAACATGCCCAACTTCAATTGCTAATGAGTCAGTTAGTTTTCAATGGATTTCCTTCGTTTTTACAGCAATCGATATAAACATCATCTATGCATTTGCAGAAAATTGTACTTTGATTATTTGAACTATTGGACTATTGAAAATTGTCATGCATTGTGGAAATGCAGATTTCGACCTCCGATTGTTCGCTTAATGCTTACTTTCCCTAGAATGGTTGACAGAATTATATACCCAGTAAACCGAAAATGCACTCTTTGGTCTATAAAAGACCCTTTCCTCTACAAACCAATTATTTTACTTGTAGATGGTGACTAGAACGGTCTTAACTAAGTAGCAGCGAGTAGCAGCAAGTAGTAGGCATATCGGCTGGCACTTCCTCCGAAGAAAAACTGCCGTTTTTTGAGAACACATAAACGTTTCGTGATGCTGACAATCAGAATCTGTGGGCCGTCCAATTTTCAGTGTGAAACAGTTTTCCTCTGTGTTATCACAAGATTGCCTTATTTCCTCCGTCGGGGATAGCTCAAAGATGCGATCAGCATCATGTACGATATTCAATTAATCAAGTTGTCCTTATGAGGACAAATTAAAACTTAATTGAAGAGTTAATATTTTCTCGTTCCTTCATTACACTTCTTTAAAAATGTTGGAACGCCTCCACAGAGACGGTTGTAAATTCGACTTCATGTCCATGTAAGAGCACGTACAGAATTTTCTCTTCCTTCAGCAATATGCAACACCACCCAAAATCTGCGTAACAAAATGTTGCGTAACTGACAACGACTTGTTATCTGCTTCTTTACGACACTATAACTGAAAATTGTCAAGTCGTAATTATGCAAATTACTGTACTATCCAAAATGGTCAAGTCTCATTGAAACGCAGGCTTCGATTGATCGGAATGTTTGTTTAATGCTCGCTTTCCCTAACACGGTCGACAGAATCACATACCTAGTTAACCGGAAATGCACTATTTGGGCTATATAAGAGCCAGCTAACCAATCATTTTTCTAGTGGATGGTTAGACATATGTGCAAATTAAAATTCGATAGCACTTTTCTTTTGCACAAAATTCAAGAATTATTCAAAACAAACAAACAGCTTTATGTAGTTCTATGTTATCCTTGCAGTCGTATTTTTTTGTTATTTTTTCCTGTATGGACTCATCACTGCGACCGGAAACATAGATCTTTTATGGATATCGCCCGAGTGTTTGCTGTATTCCGCACTTTAATTATTAGCAATATCACTATTAAGAGTAAGTGACATGGCTATTATAATTCGTGCTTGTGTGTATGCCTTTCTTTTATACGCTTACTACTTCGAGCCTTGCTGCCACCGGCCAATATAATCACCAATTGCAATTTTCTGGAGAGGTTTCAATTAAATGGCTCTCTGTCTGAGTTTTATTGTAAGAGGGACTTATTTTTGTCGAGAGGTATTTGTCGAGGTTGTGTAGAATCCAGCGTGAAGGAAGGTTAATGGGGAGTCTGAGAATAAACCCATGCTTAAGTTCGTTGACACCAAATGGTCTGAATCTACTGAAATTCGAACCCACGAGTACCGCTTGTCAAAGCGAACCCTGTAACCTTACGGCTATGAAACTCCCCGTAGTGCAGACTAACTCCTAAGCGTACTTCGTGGTCATATTTGAGTCAGTCAGTTTTGACAGCCGAAAAGCATGAGAAGGAAATAAATGATTTTCGATTCAAAGCGAACGAGTTTTATTTGGAAATTATTTTAAGTGCTGACCGCCAATACCAGTTTCACAACCGTAACGGGCGAGTGGTTAAAAAGGGTTTGATTCCAATTCAACATTTCGCACGCGTTTGAAAAGTACTATATTATGTATATAATTTCAAATGACACGTTGAAGAAAACGGAAAGAGTCGTACTTTGCGTTAGTTATTCCGTCATTCCTCAGGCATTGAAAAAATTTGATTTGAGTAAGCTTTCCACATAAAACCGTTATATCGTTTTTAAATACAGAAGGTATTAGTATGATATCTTCAATAAAGTTGCTAGAAAAAGCTTCTTCTACAACTTTCTCAAAGACACTGGCTGTCTATTTCACTGTCCTAAGAAAGTAAATTCTTCATATCTTTTATAGGTGAATTAATCACTGAATCGTTCATTTTAGGGCAATCGGCGAAATAAAACACTGTGCACTGCCAAAAACGTATCACTGAGTAAAACGCAGTAGACGCACATAAATTTCCGCCTTTTTTGCTTCCTACTGATTCAATCAGAAACGAAAATATCAATGGCAGGTAAATATATATGGAAGAATACTTTCAGTTAATTATTGTTCCGAACAGTACACTTCAATTGGTCTTTTAATGAAGGGTACTATAATTTTTTATTAGTTATTTTCAGCTCATAGATTGTTTTGAGTTTATTTGTGGCATGGGACTGACCAAAATTAATATTCTTTTAATTATTTTAGCTTTTTCTTGTGATTTTTTCGAGAAAACAGGTAAAGTAAAGAAGTTTCTGAGGTTTATTGCAAAAGTGATGAAAAATCACATGGGACTGTAATGCATTTATTTGGAAGTGCATCAAGTCTTCAAAAACTCAAAAGAAGTTTTCCGTAAGCATATGTAGAAATGATAAACTCGTCGAGCAATGTCTCTTTGGCCTTTTGACGCACTTCTATCTTTGCTAGGGGCTCCAAAATTCACAGGCATGGTTAAAAAGTTTTAGCTTTTTCGTCTCTGTCGAACAGTGTTATTCAACCGTAGAATTGTGCGTTCACCCTTTTGTTATCAATGATAATTAGTTTCGGAAAAAAAGAAGCACTCATGGGATATCCACTTTCGATATGTCTTCGCGAACTTTAGACAGTAAATCACGTAAAATAGATAAATTTGTGTATATGATTTGTTTAAAATTTTATATGATGCATTTTCAAACAACTGCAAACTATATTAACATTTGCGCGAACAGGCGATGTAATTTTACAAACAATAAATGATACCTACATTAATCAAAACTCAAGTCTGGCGTTTTTTCATCAAATGCGTACGTTGCTGAGTTGAAAAATATCAGGTAAACTAGTAGTTCCATTAAGTGCATACCATATACGGCAATTTGCAGGTAATGGTTTTCTGGAAAACTTCAGATGACTTTGAAAAGAACTAGCACCTTTTTTTCACGTATTTCAAATAACAACTACAAAAAACGTTCTCGTCAACAGTGTCATGTGATAGTACAGTGAAACTCTAAAAACAGCATGGCTGGATGCGCAAAGCATAAGGAACTGCACTCCGAAAATGGACCAATGTCAACAACTACCATAACGGGGGGGACTGGCCTACTCAGAGGGAGACAGAAAAGAACAGACGCGCAGGCATGTGCGATTATCTTTAACCTAAACCTTTATAACAGATCCACGTCTGGTCACGACATCGTTCCCCTCTCCAACCGACAGACACACGTACAAATCTCAATTCATACAACGTGTTAAAGGCACTTGTTTTCCTCGTTACGCATCCGCACATCATTTCGGAAGAACTACTTCTACGTCTACTACACTGCAAACCCAAATTTTTCACTAGCTTTCGACTGTTAGGGTGGCGTTTTGCTTTTCTTGTTGCTTCTTCACTAATAATCACAGCCAGCAGCATTTGAGTGAATAAACCGTGCCGAATCCTCGAATGTGAGTCATTATCCCTCAAGTAATTGGCACCTCGTTTAGACCTGCATCGATCGAGACTATTGAGAGTGAAATTTTGATCATTCTCGACATCGACCAGAAGCACCCGAGCGATGTTTTCCATCTGTAACTAACACATTCAAATGCTGGCTGAAATCTTCCAACGCTGCTATTATTCATTCCATTAGTGCAAGGATTTTTCAAAATGCGCTCCCTGTCTCATCGTTTTAGTAATCACTTTCTTGACTATTAGCGAAAATGGTTTTATTCAGTTATCACACAGTGAATGGAAGATTTGCGTCGCACGAAATGTCCACCTTTGAGCGCTAGGAGGGGAAAACTGTTTTCACCAACACACGGCACGACTTTTCACTGCCCATCTGATTTACGCACGTCCGTCTCTTTCACGATTCACGCTGCTCTACCCTAGCATCAAACGCGACGAGCTTCAACTTTCTTGGCACGTGTTTAACCAACAAGAGGAACATCGAGACTGATCGTTACTGTTCGAACGGCGGAACCGTGAGCTAACAGCGCAGAGCCGTCCGCCTTGACAGCGCTGCCGGACAGGAAAGCTTTTCGTCCTGCGTCTGCGCGCACGCGACGCTGTTGGACGGCTTTGGCCTATTCCGACCGGGCTGGCAGTTTTCCCCGCTATCGCGGGCATGTTTTTCTTAGCCGGTAACGGGTGAAGAATCTGTAATAAGTTACTGCTGCACTGTCAATCGCTGCTGCTTCTTTAAGATTGGAAACAACACAGGAAGCGCTCGTGTTAGCTAGGATGCAGCTAAATCAAGAACCCCGATTAGTGAATACATTGATTCTATAGCCAAAAGTTATAGAAAAATATCCTCGGTCGCATCACCCTTTCTAATCAATTTTAGCAAAATTGTCTTACACTGCGGTTTGATGAACGTGTTCTCCACGTTAACAATCCTCATTCTAATGATGAACCGTCCGAATTTGTGTTATTCGCGAGCAGTTTTTGGTTTTAAAAAACTATTGAAAATCAACGCAGTTAACGGGAACATTGCTTGAAGCTTTGCTGGCAGTGGGAGTTGCAAATGAACGCCATTATCTAATCAAACAACCGATACCGTTTATTATATCGAGCTTATTTGTTCGATCTTACTACGAATAATACAGGGTTCGGCAATTGAACTGCTACATTACTTCTACACTTTTTGTTACGTTGCACATGAAACTGCATTGGACGACCCCTTGGCGCATTATCTAGATTGTGTTCTGGTAGTGTGTTGCTTTTGTAACCGCTGACTCGCAAAGCGAAGAAACCCCAACTCTGGGTTACGGAATATTTTCCAGGGAATGAATGAAAAAAATATTTTTTTGTTTTGATAAGTTTATCTGTTTGCTACAACGTATCTTTTCAATTACCAGATATTGTGTTTACAGGGTGTCACCGTGAAAGTAATATATTTTATTTCTGCCAAAAAACTAAAAACAGATAAATATTTCTTTTTCGGTACTAAAATGCCACCGCGACAGTCTTGCTGATTGTCTTTTGTGGCGGGCCCCGATTGCTGTGCACAGGTTACGGATTGCTCGTACTCATTGATGGAGTAGAACAGTTTTGTTGTAAACCTGTACCCCAATTAGGTACAACATAGTTGATGAAACTAATTACCTGTTTGGGGTTAGAGCTCCACACTTGGTATGGAGTTAAAAGGTAGCTTCCTAAGAAGTTGTACCTAGAGGAAGCAAGAGCTTTTATTATAATAGTAGAGTAGTAAAGTTACAGTTGAGCCTTTGCCCGCAAAATGCTTGTCACGACTTTGATCACCACTCAGCTTCCTAAACATGTATCTCCACACGGTAAAGTCCAATGAATTCAAATTGAAAGAAAATGCGAGCCATTCAGAGGTACAGATAAAATACGGTGTATTTTCGTGACACCACTGCTTTACACCCGGTGCCTTGGCGTTGGCAATGAATTCTGTTGAAACTAGAAACTATCTTCTCCAAATAATTTCTTGGCAAAGAGCAGCAAATGGTCTTTGATTACGTGCTGTCGATAAATAGTAGAGGCAACTTTTCATTGCTGGATATTGCTCCCCAAACCATCAGAGCCCATGAAGCATTCTGGAACATTTCAAGTCCTCTTTTATAGGCTGGAGTATCAAATAGATATACTCCTTGTACACGATCATTCTGAATAGTATTCATGACTCATGTTTTATGTTTAGTGTTATGACTCATTACTCGAGTCAATTTTTTTGCTGACCGGGCAGGATTTTGTCAGAAATGTTCGTTAACTGCTTCGATCCCCACTGCAGTCCGCGCACTCCGTTTTTCATATGGTTTCTGATTGGGGACCACTTCCAGTTTTCTCGAATGATTTGATGGTCCTGTACACGATTAATCTGTTCAAATTCAGATTAGACAGCTTCCATCTGATTTGTATGTTGCCCACTCAGCAAGATTCAAAATTTTGATTTGTTCTCCACTTGAAAATTGCAATGTTTTTTCTCCAGAAAAAGTGAAACACTATCTTCATCATCTACAAGGAACCTATAAACATGCGTCGCAATCAAAGCAACCGCACCTGATGCAAAAAGAGACATTCCAATGTGTGTATCACTTTGACAGTGACACCATGTGAAAATAGTGTGTAGAGTCCTCCATGTGAAGCAAATTTTATCTTACATGAACAAGAATATATGCTATATTTTACAAAAGGGAAGCACGTCAATAACAAAACATAACAATAAAATATTAATATTAGAGCTGAAACTGCTAGCTAATCTTTTTTGTAGAACATTTATATCCAGTGATACAGACAATTTTTTAACGCACAAAAAACTTGCGCCGTGTTTAACGTGACCCGCGACCTCTTCAATTTCATACACACTTACAAATACACTGGTATTGAAACTGTTGTTTGCATAACGTTTGCGGTAAAAAATCGACAAAAATTACCGATTTTTCATAGGTTTACCTTAACACGCACTGACGAAACTTGCAACAATCGTAGTAATCCATGAGTCGGCAAAAAAAATGGCAGCTCTATCAGTCGAACTCTAACCGTGATGGCGTAAAGAGTGAAATCACCCCGTTGAGAAGTGTGCGCGTCGGTACCCCCCGTCGCGTCGAAAACGGATATCGAGTGTCAGTTCGTGTACACAACTTGGCACTGTTTGACAACAAACAGAACATCGAAAGAAAGCCCGGTTTCGGAAGGCCGACGACCTTGAGCGAGAAGAAGCTCTAAAGGATGCTGAAGAGGAAGACCGAGACATCGCTGCGTGTGCTTGGCCGGGAGGTCGGTGCAACCGGCCAAATAGTGAAAAAGTACCTGGCGAACATGGACATACGTGTCAGGAAGCGGCACTCCCGTCCTCGGAGCTGCAGGCAGCGGCAGCCCCTGAATAAAATGGTCAAGTCGATTTCCCGGCAAATCTCGATATGGTGGTGGTGATGGACGACGAGACCTGACTCACCCTGGATGGCAACGACTGGCAGAGCACTTCGTATTTCACTTTCCCCACGCAGAAAGTGAGCACCACACACACCAAGTTCTCCAAGAAGGGTCTGCTGTGGCTGACAATCATCGAGAAGGGAATGTCAAAGACGCTCTTCCTTCGCTCCGGACTGGCCGTAAACGGGGAAATTTATAGTACGAAGTGCCTCCCGAAAGTTGCGTCGTGAATCAAGAAATACCATAAGGCTGAAGATTCGGTGTTTTGGCCGAATCTGGGGTCGGCCCATCACTCGATCGTTGGAGAAGATGGAGCGAATAAATATCGAAGTGGTACCCAAGTTGGCGAGCACGCCCAACGTCCCCAAGTTGCGTCCCATCGGGAATTTCTGGGCAAACCTGAAGCGTAAGACCTACTTCAACAACTTTGTCGCGAAAACTAAGGAGCAGTTGATAAATTAAATTACGAAAGAACTCTGAAACATGCCAACACTTCCACCTACGCCATAGTGTTGCCAGCTTTTCTTATATAGAAATAAATTTCTTCTAGAAAACAAGTTGAAAAAAAAAGCTTCAAAACTTCAGTCCTCACAAAAAGGTTTTCTTGAGCTCATTTTAGTTCTACTTATCATTTTACTTTTCCTACAACTAGTTCTTAAAATGTTTTTACCGTTTTTGAGTTACCGTAAACTGGGGTGACTTTGATCACTGCTTGTACAACGATTTTCATTGTTTTTTTTTGCAACTTTTTCCTTGAAGGCAATGTTGAGTTTCAATAATCTCAACAGCGTATTAGATGATTTCTTCTTAACGACAACCCAAAATGTCACGCAACATGCAACTTTGTATAAACAATATTCCACGTAGACTAGTTTTAAGTGATTTTGAACCCCCTTCACTCTCCTTGGACAATTTTTCATACATATGAGCAATTCTCGCTGAAACCGTCCCACTGGCGACACGAGGTTTTTCAAACAGGATATTTTTGTGTCTAAATGATTGAAAATAGAGAATAGTGAATATCGAAAAACCACATTGGATAGTTCATATTGATTAAAGATAGTCGGGCTTGATGTTTTTCAAACCGGTACCCGACCCGAACGGGTCGGGTTCTGGTTTGATGGAATAAAAAATTCAGGTTCGGGTCGGTGTTTGGGTTTAACAATGTTGGATTCAGGTCGGGTTTGAAAACCCTAAACGCGACCATCTCTAATATTGATGAAACCCTCGAATACCAAGGGGTCAAACGGTTTTGGAAATGTTGCATGTTGAGCAATTCCTGATTTTTTCATTGATCTAATTCTCTTGACGTTGTCATTGAATCCTCTACAACCAGCACGTCGTCGTTTTGAAGAGTCGTTTTAAAGTGGAAAATAATTTGCCGCCATGTTGGGTCTCGCCGTCATCTTGAGTTTTATCAGAAAAACCAGAAAAACTAGTATTTCGACCAAGTAAACAACAATCGATTTCGAGTTTGACACCACCATTGGATAGTTGAGAAAAAAATGTGTCACGACATATTAAAAACCCTAAATTAATTCACCTAGCGGTCAGACCAAGCCTTTCTCATTCAAACTTATTATTATTTAGACCTTTCATTTGATACTGATTCTGTGGAAATCGGGTCAACCATCTCTGAGAAAAGTGAGTGAGCCCAAGTAGTCATCAGAATATGTTTCTTTTCATAGCTGGATTTCATATTTTTAAACATAACAGGAAAAGTAATAATCCGTTCGCAAAAAAAAATCATTAAGGTCTTATGGGGCAACAAGACTTTCCATATGACACTGATTTAATGAAAATCGGTCCAGCCATTTCTGAGAAACATGAGTGAGAATAAACAGTCTCCAGAACACCTTTTTTTCTATAACTTCTGAACCATATGTTCAATCTTCATAAAATTCAAAAGTCGAGGGTTTTTAGGTAGCCCGTTCGTTTGAGACCAATTTTGTTCAAATCGGTTGTGTAGTTTCTGAGATATTGATGTTTCGTGATTTTTACATTTTGATACATAACCTCTAAACAAGAAATCAGATTACAATAAAATTCAATAGGGTCTTATAGGGCAACTAGACCTTTCATTTGCAATTGATTTCATTGAAATCGATTCAGCCAGCTCTGAGAAAATCGAGTGAGATTTGGAGAGCGTTACACACACACACACACACACACACACATGCAGAAAATGCTCAGCTCGTCGAACTGAGTCGAGTGGTATACGACATTCGGCCCTTTTGAGCACTTTTATACCTTTAGTTTTTGCAGTGATTGCTATACCTTTCTAGGAGAAAGGTAAAAAGTGAAATGATAGAAATGACTTTTAATTTTAACTTCAATCCCGAGCAAGGCCGCAAACATTGAAATAGTATAATATTAAATTCAAATGATGTTGAGGCCACATATTTTGATCGTAGCTATAGTTTTAAACAGTCTGCGGGTTTCGTTTCTTTCTATAACTTTCAAACCACATGTTTAAAAATTATGAAATTCATTGTTTAAGGGTTTGAAAGCCCATTTATTTAAATTCAACTATGCTCATACACATTCGTTGTTTTGCTTTCGTCTCGATTAGACGCAAATTGTTTATCTCCGTTTGAGTTCGCAAAATAACAATACACGAGTTATCGTACGGGTGTTTTTTTGTCGATTAGTTCTCGTGCTGCGCAATAACAATAGACTGTTATATATCGGCAGAAACATCTGCACACTGGTAGGGGCAGGCTACCCCGCCAGTGATTCGATACGCAGCTGATATATCAGCAAGAATAATTCTCCCGCACCGCTGTTACCCCGCTAGCAGCACGGACCATCATACGATCGAGCGAGTGGAAGTCAACTACAAGTGGCATCTACAAGGTCGCGTGTAGGACACGGCCACTGTGTCTTAACACGAAGCTGGATCGTCATTGTTTGTTCTGCGGAGACGCTCGATTAATCCTACTATCAGCCGTGAGGTCGTGACTTAGACGTTCGGTGAAGTATTACCTTTAGAATTTTTACTATTATTATCAATATTATTACTATGTTATAATATTATTATTAATATTATTATTGATATTATTATTGTTATTATTAATACTATTACTATAATTATTATTATTATTATTATTATTACTATTGTTATTAGTATTAGTATTACTGTCTTTTTTTTTATTTGATCCATTGTAGATTGAAAAATTGTTTTTAAAATTTAACATCAACTACTTGAACCCCCCCCCCCCCATATTCGAATATTTATCGTTTGTGTGCGGTAGAGCGTAACGCTCCCGCAAAATGGACGACATGCAGGTGCAACTTTTCCTGGAGGTGGAAACAAACGGGGAAGAAATTGAAATTTCTCCCATCAGCACACCCCTACCTTCCCCTGTGCCCTCCCCTTTGCCAAGTCCTGTACCAAGAGTACCGGAAGTACGGGTAAAAGCTTACCCAGATGCCGCTGGCGGTCCCTACGTTGTTTTTTTCCGGCCCATAAAGAAGCCATTGAATATTATCCAAATTGGCAAAGACCTGGCAAAACATTTTTCGGCCGTAACCGAGATTACGAAGGTGAGGCCGAACAAACTGCGAGTTGTCGTGAGTAGCTTGAAGCAAGCAAACGAAATTGCTGGCTACGAGCTCTTCACGAGAGAGTATCGCGTGTACATCCCTGCCAAGGATGTAGAAATCGACGGTGTGGTTACCGAGGGGAATCTCACTGTCGATGACATTTTGCGTCATGGAGTTGGCTGCTTTAAAAACCCCTTGATGCAAAGTGTAAAGATACTGGATTGCAAGCAATTGCATTCAGTATCCATCGAAGAAGGGAAGAAGAAATTCCTCCCTTCGGATTCCTTCCGAGTAACATTCGCCGGATCCGCGCTGCCGAACTACGTCCGCTTGGACAGGGTTCGTCTACCTGTACGCCTGTTCGTACCGCGGGTCATGCATTGCCAAAACTGTAAGCAGTTAGGTCACACAGCCACCTACTGCTGCAACAAGGCACGCTGTAGCAAGTGCGGAGGCAATCATGCTGAGAACGCTTGCAGTGGGGATACTGAAAAGTGTCTTTATTGCGAGGGAACTCGGCATGACCTTCCGGCATGTCCCGCGTACAAACAGCGCGAGGAAAAAATTAAGCGTTCCCTTAAGGAACGATCAAAGCGCTCTTTTGCAGAAATGCTTAAGAGGGCTGAGCCACCCTCGACAGGAAACATCTTTTCCTTTTTGCCAACCGATGAGGGTACATCTGACGATCCCGTCGAAGGGTGTTCCTATGCCTTGCCAGAGGGATCTAGGAAGAGGAGAATGCTCAACTCTCCTAATCTTTCTCGTAAAGGTCGTAAGATAACCCCTAGCGGAATGACCAATAAGACAACACAAAAAGGAAGCGGTGAAGAAAAACCGAAGCAAGTACCCCCCGGTTTTAATTTCAAATCAAACCAGGAGTACCCACCGCTTCCTGGGGCACCAAAAACCCCTCGGGCACCCATTTCTCGATCAGAAGACATAAAAGAAACAGGGTTCATAAAATTCTCTGATATTGTGGACTGGATATTTAAAACATTCAACATACCAGATCCCCTTCAAAACATTCTTCTTGCCCTTCTCCCAACAGTGAAAACCTTTTTGAAGCAACTCACAGCAACTTGGCCCCTCATTTCAGCTATCGTATCTTTCGATGACTAATTCGTTGAAAGAGGTTAGGAATTTTGTCACTGTGTTACAGTGGAACTGCAGAAGTATCATCCCCAAATTTGATTTATTTTCACATTTGATAAACACATACAATTGTGATGCGTTCGCGCTTTGTGAAACTTTTCTCAATTCAAATGACCAACTTAATTTCCACGATTTTAACATCATTCGTCGAGATCGAGACTCACACGGTGGAGGGGTACTTTTAGGGATCAAAAAGTGCTATTCTTTTTTCAGAATTGACCTCCCCTCGATCTCGAATATTGAAGTTGTTGCCATTCAAACGAATATGAATGGAAAAGACCTTTGCCTTGTTTCGTTATATATTCCCCCATCCGCGCGGATTGAACAGAAGCAACTCCTTGATATAGCAGAATTGCTTCCCGCACCTTTTTTGATTTTGGGAGATTTTAACTCTCACTGTTCGCTATGGGGGTCGCTGTACGACGACAACCGATCTTCTTTAATCTGTAACTTGATCGACGACTTCAATATGACAGTTTTGAATACTGGGGAAGCGACACGCGTACCTAATCCTCCGGCACGTGAAAGCGTGCTTGACCTATCCCTCTGCTCGACATCACTAGCGTTAGATTGCCAGTGGAAAGTAATCAACGATCCCCACGGTAGTGATCATCTTCCAATCGTTATATCAATTGCTAATGGTTCAACTCCCCCGAACCCAATCAATATTTCCTACGACCTTACACGTAATATTGATTGGAAGCGTTATGAGTCTATTATAGCGGAATCTATCGAGACTCACGAGGAACTTCCTCCGGAGGAAGAATACGCGTTCTTAGCTGGCTTGATAATCGACGCCGCGACGCAAGCTCAGACGAAACCGATACCCGGGGTAACGATTAGACAACGCCCTCCCAACAAATGGTGGGACAAAGAGTGCTCTGAGCTGTACGCGCGAAGGTCCGCGGCGTATAAGGACTACCGGGAGTACGGCACTGTCAACCTACTACGAAAGTACGAGGCACTGGGCAGGCAGATGAAGAGCTTAGTAAAGGCGAAAAAACGCGGGTACTGGCGGCGGTTCGTAAACGCGTTGTCGAGGGAAACAGCGATGAGCACTCTTTGGGATACCGCCAGGCGCATGCGGAACCGTGACGTTTCGAATGAGAGTGAGGAGTATTCAGATCGCTGGATACTCGATTTTGCCAAAAAGGTCTGTCCGGACTCTGTACCGGAACAGAAAACCTTTCGCGACGCGTTTATAGTAACTACGGAAGAGCCTCCATTTTCGATGTTGGAATTTTCAATGGCTCTCCTGTCGTGCAACAATAAGGCTCCAGGGTTAGATAGAATAAAATTCAACCTGTTGAAGAATCTACCCGACTCTGCAAAAAGACGCTTGTTGGACTTGTTCAACAAGTTTCTTGAGCTAAATATTGTTCCGCATGACTGGAGGGAGGTAAAAGTCATTGCTATTCGGAAACCCGGGAAACCTGCCTCTGATCACAATTCATATAGGCCGATTGCAATGCTCTCTTGCCTCCGGAAATTAATGGAGAAAATGATCCTCTTACGGTTAGACAAATGGGTCGAAACAAACGGTTTACTTTCAGATACTCAATTTGGCTTTCGCCGGGGCAAAGGGACGAACGATTGCCTAGCGTTGCTTTCTACTGAAATTCAACTCGCATTTGCTCGAAAAGAGCAAATGGCTTCTGCGTTCTTGGATATTAAGGGGGCTTTTGACTCTGTCTCTGTAGAAGTTTTAAGCGCGAAACTTCATTCGCAGGGACTTTCACTAAATTTGAATAACTTTTTGCTCAATCTGTTGTCAGAAAAGCATATGTATTTCTCACATGGCGATTCGACAACTTCCCGAATTAGTTACATGGGCCTTCCCCAGGGCTCATGTTTAAGTCCTCTCTTATATAATTTTTACGTCAATGACATCGATGAATGTCTTGCAAATTCATGCACGCTAAGGCAACTTGCAGACGATAGCGTTGTATCCATTACTGGTAGCGAGGCTAGCGATCTGCAAGGACCATTGCAAGATACCTTAGACAATTTGTCTGAATGGGCTCTTAAGCTGGGTATCGAATTCTCTCCGGAGAAAACTGAGTTGGTCGTTTTTTCTAGGAAGCATAACCCAGCTCAGCTGCAGCTCCTACTAACGGGTAAAACGATCTCTCAGGTTTTAGTCGCTAAATATCTCGGGGTCTGGTTCGACTCTAAATGCACCTGGGCTTGTCATATTAGGTATCTGACACGAAAATGCCAACAGAGGATTAATTTTCTTCGTACGATTACCGGAACCTGGTGGGGAGCCCACCCAGGAGACCTTCTAAGGCTTTACCAAACAACGATATTGTCAGTTCTTGAGTACGGCTGTTTCTGCTTCCGCTCCGCCGCGAACACGCACATTATAAAATTAGAGAGAATACAATATCGTTGTTTGCGTATTGCTTTGGGTTGCATGCAGTCGACCCATACGATGAGTCTTGAAGTGTTAGCGGGTATTCTTCCGTTGAAACATCGTTTTTGGAATCTCCCTTACCGGTTGCTAATTCGATGCACAGTTAGGAACCCATTAGTAATTGAAAATTTCGAGAGGTTGGTCGACCTTCAATTTCAATCCAGATTTATGACTTTATATTTTGACTATATGGCTCAAGATATTAATCCTTCTTCATACGATTCCTCCAATGTCGCACTTTTAGATACTTCTAATAATGCTATATTTTTCGACACCACCATGAAACAAGACATTTTTGGTATCCCGGATCAATTGCGACCCCAAGAGATCCCTAAGATTTTTTCGAATAAGTTCAAACATGTTAGTTATGATAAAAGGTTTTACACTGACGGATCTAATCTAGATGAGTCCACTGGCTTCGGTGTTTTCCACGAAAATTTTACCGCCTCCTACAAACTCGATGCTCCTGCTTCCGTGTACGTCGCAGAACTTGCTGCTATTCAGTACTCTCTTGGAATCATCGAAACCCTACCCACAGACCACTACTTCATCTTCACAGACAGTCTCAGTGCCATTGAGGCTCTGCGATCGATGAAGCCTGTGAAGCACACCCCGTATTTCCTGGGGAAAATACGGTGGTTTTTAAGTGCTTTAACAGATAAAAATTACCGGGTTACCTTAGCGTGGGTCCCTTCTCATTGCTCGATTCCGGGTAACGAAAAGGCTGACTCTTTAGCTAAGGTGGGTGCTATTGATGGCGATATTTATGAAAGACCAATTGCTTATGATGAATTTTATAGCATTTTGCGTCAGAGAACACTCAACAGTTGGCAATCATCATGGAACTCAGATGAACTGGGACGGTGGCTACATTCCATTTTTCCTAAGGTATCGACGAAAGCATGGTTCAAGGGGTTGGATGTAGGTCGGGACTTCATTCGCGTGATGTCTAGACTTATGTCCAATCACTACACGTTAAACACGCATCTCTTTCGTATAGGGCTTGTAGACAGTAATCACTGCGTTTGTGGCGATGGCTACCATGACATCGAGCATGTTGTTTGGTCGTGTACCGAATACTGTGATGTTAGGTCCGAGCTTATAGATTCCCTCCGGGCCCGAGGAAAACAATCGAACGTTCCCGTGAGAGACATTCTGGGAAGCGGTGATCTCCAGTACATGACACAGTTATACTGCTTTCTGAAAAACGCTGACATTAAAATTTAAAATTTTCTTTGTCTATTTGTCAGATTAAGGATACAAATATGCTATGCTGAAGACACGGAAACGAAGAGCTCGCAACTATGCTTACACAAATATTTTGAACCCACAACAAACAAGAATACAATTGCTCTACCAGTTGAAAAACAAAGTTCCAAAATAGTTTTAAGTCAAAATTGTATCTCCCCTCCTCTCACCTTAAATCCCCACTAGCTCGTAGTCGGCCGCGAGAATAAAGAAAAGGCCTCCCTCTTTTCCCTGCTAACGTAGAATTAAAACGAATTGTACTTGGCTCAGTAAAACAGAAAATGTATCGTGCCGTGTCAAATAAACTAATTTAAAACTAAAAAAACTAAAACTATGCTCATAACTTCTGAGATATAAGAGCGTTTTTCACATTCTGACGCAGCGTCAAAACTAAAAGTTTGATTACAATGAAATTCAATAGCAACCTAAGCGGCAAATAGACCCTTCATTTGACACCAAGATAGAAAGAATCGGTAAGACCATCTCTGAGAAAAGTGAGTGCGAAAGAAAGGTGCACATACACACGTACACACCCACACACAAACATATACACCTATACATGCATATATGCAGAAAATGCTCGATTCGTCGAACTGAGTTGAGTAGTATATGACATTCGGCCATTTCAATCATTTTTCTACCTTTTAATTAGCCAGTGATCGTTAGGAGAAAGTCAATATGTTTACTTTCATTATGTGATTTCACATTTTTAAGAACAACGGACACAGTTACAATCCGATTGCAATGAAATTCAATAGCAACCTATGGGGCAACTATACCCTTCATTTGACACTAATTTTGTGAAAATCGGTTCAGCCATTACTGAGAAAAATGAGTGAGTTTAAACAACCTCAGGATAACTTTTCTTTACATAACTTTTGAACCATATGTTCAATCATAACGAAATTCAAAAGTTAAGGGTTCTGGGAACAACCCAATCATTTGAAACCAGTTTTATTGAAATCGGTTGTTTGGTTTTTGAGATATTGATGAGATATTGATAACCTCTAAACTAAAAATCCGATTACAATGAAATTCAATAGCAACCTATGGCGCAACTAGACCTTTCATTTGCAATTAATTTTATGAAAATCGGTCCAGCCATCTCTGAGAAAAGTGAGTGAGAAAAAAAAGTTGCACATACACACACACACACACACATACACACATACATACAGAAAATGCTCAGTTCTTCGAAAAAAGTCGAGTGGTATATGACATTCGGCCATTGTGACCACTTTTATACCTTCGGTTTTTCCAGTGATTGCTATACCTTTCTAGGAGAAAGGCAAAAAGGTGAGCATCGAGTTTACCTTGTCATTCAGATCTCTTCTCGAAAACGAGCCTCGAGCAGTTCAACGTATGAAATACCCATATTAGATGGTATTCGGCCAGAAACCACCTAGAGCTTTAAAATTGCCCCTGGATTTTCAGCTCTCTGAACAACATTCTGGTTCCGGCAATGTTTACGTTAGATGGCATTCGGCAATTTTAGCAGCAAGCGAACACTTGATATTCAGTGCATTTATATTCTGTCAGTTGCAGCTAATTTTCACTTCACTCGGAGTGTAAACCCGTGAATTACGCTTCACTTAAACTGTTAACTGCAGGCTGGTGAAATACCTGCGTGTTCCGCAGGTTTCGCTAGCGAAAATTTACGCTTTTCACTTCGCTTGGAACTGTAAACTATGCTTCAGATGGTATACTAAATACCATTTTAAGATATGTTAATTGGACCATGATGAGTAAAACATGGTGTAACGGTTTGATCAAAAACTAGGCGCGCGGTGAGGTAGCTATTTTGCGCTAGAGGGATGGAGATGAAACGTCGCTAAGTGACAGCTAGCAAATTTTCAAATATCGACAGTCCATTCGTTTTTTTGCCTTCAAGTCGATAAAATATTATTTCTAGTTACGATAAGTGGTTTTTCCATTTTTCTAGTCCAAGAAAATAAAACGTAAGTACATTACAAACTACTCATCGTAATATAAAAAAAAATTATTACCATAAATAGCTTTTAATAGAAAAACGATCTTTGAATCGTTGCTTTCAGATGGAACACTCATGGACGATTCTGGTCTTCGCATATCAACAGCACCCAGCTAACGCAGCACAAGCACATCAGGAATTCTGGTCACCTGACCGACCCATCGCCTTATCCAACCAGGAGGAGCCAGAAGACATGGCAGCAGCCTTCAAGTACCAACGGCCAGCATGTGCGAACAAGACGCAATAATAGTGGTAGCAATAGATATTTAGGATTCGGTCAGCAGGAATTTAGAACTAAATTTTAAACAGAATTCTGAAGAAACCAGGTCGTTCCAGTGATCGTGTCGCGAGTAAATCCATAATAATCTCGAATACTGAATCGATGTGTATGAAAATAATTCCTTACATAGGTCCAATCGATTACTAGTAAATAAAAAGTAAAGGTTTTCAAAAAATAATTGATGATTTTTGTTTCTTAACTGTAAAGCGTAATATTATTGAAATATAATAACCATATTTAGGTAATTTAAAAGAGAATATTTATTAATCAGCATTTTAACGGGCAACCAAATCAATTACTTTCCAGAAAGTGAACAAGAAATGGATGTTTCACGTTGCAGGTTGCTGTCGATGAATACTTGCTAGTGACTATTTCCGCTACTTGCGAATCCTTCATTTATGTTTCACCGATTGTCCTGAATACGAAATACATTGAAGAACTATGAGAACACAGTTTGATGGTGCCTCACTTAGTCAAAGTCCAAATGTCGTGAATTTCCGTTTTTGAAAGTTCTGATTGGGGCATTGTTTTCTGGATGATTCTGATCACCACTGCTTCTACATTACTAGTTTATACCTTCACATGCCTGTTTTCCATAAATTATCCGTAAAATATGTAACGTTCCGGTAAATTCGCTACTTCAATATAAATTACTGTTTTATTCACTACAGCTGAAAATTTAGCTGTTATTTATAAACAAACAGATACCATGTCAACTGATTTTTCAACATGGCTGACTGTGCTTTTTGACATAACCGTTACACCATGTATCTATACATCATGATTTGGACTTCATTCTGATTTTAGATGTATTAATATTAGGGTGTATTTAGTCATTGTATGTCTTGTTCAGATGAGTCGAGTTTCGGTAAATAACATGTGATATCGCATATCTTGAAATCAGAATCCATACATCTAGTTTTCACAGAAAATTTGGTGTATGCCATTTGATATCAAGATAGATGATATCACATGATATCCGCTGTAGTGTGAACGGGTTATTAACCTGTTTTCCGGAAACCGAAAGTCACCAACTTGAAAGTGAAAATGGCGACTGGGATCGATTTTCGACTTCTCGATTTCATTCAGGTTCCAAAAACACTCATAGTCATGGAGTGTATGTGGTTATGTTTTCAGTTCAGTTTGGTCGAAATCTACGTTCAAAACAAGACTCTACATTTGTCAATAGTACAATAGTTAGCATCATACAATAATAATTTTCCGTATTTTGATGGACGTATGACTAATTTTCCAATCGATTGCTGCAAGAATGAGGGGAATTCGTTAAAACTGACTGACGCTTTCGACATTTTTAATTCGTATTTGTCTGGGATAGCCCAGAACGTATAACGTAATTCTACGTCTAAATGTCCGCGTCCGTGAAAAATACGTGACTTAAATCAAAAACCTTTTTCAAAGTTTCATTAATATCGGAACCACTCGAAATTTGTAGATAGGTCATGCATCGTGGAAACTCCTACCTATTATTATTATAACTCATTACAATGCGTTTTTTACAGCAGATAGAAATTTGTGCTCAATTGAAGTGTTAAATGATATATGATATACGTCAAAGCTGAATAGGAGATGGTATAGTAGAAGTACCAGTGTCTATGTAAGTGCACCAACGCACAGTGGTCGGAAAGGACTGAAATCAGGGCGAAATTAATAACTTCTCAGGGTTGCCTCCTAGCTGAACGATGTCTTCTCGAAAGTTGATCGTGGAACCATTGATCAACTTTGGTAATGGCTATGTAGTTCAGAATTTCACCGCTAGGGCGGCGCTGTCACTAACTTCTCAAGGAAGCAAAATAGAAGGATAATGTCTAAAGGAAGTTTGTAGAGAATAGTATTTTGAGAAACTCTTTCTTGGATATGAAGTTAGTACCTGATGTATTTTTTGAGAAATTTAGCAAATAATCTCAAAAAACTTGATGTACGGCTACTTATAGCATGTTGAAGAAGAAAACCCCGGAAAATCTCGAACTTCACGATCCAAGTATATTAAACAAAGTTAAGGTATGCGTAACGGCTATCAACATTTAGGTAGTTTGAATTTTAATTTTATGAGTGGCGTTCTAAGCTCACATTGCTTGCTAAAAAATGTCCGCTTGCGTGTCGCACGTTCGTTTTTTTTTCAAATATTGTGAACGTTTCGGCGAAAATTGCCCAGAAAACTTTTTTGTTTCTATCTCTATGAACACGAGGGAACATTTTAGTCTTTGAATGAGTGCGGGTATCGGCGGGGATATCATTTAAAACTCTACACAAAGTTGGAGTGCCAAGTATTTTTTTATACTTATTTTGTGGATAGCTTATTCCCTAAAAAAGGATAACTGAAGTTGTAAGAATGCTATAGTAAGGCCATATAATCAATTTGACACGATTGTAACATTCATTACTACTTCTGCATTCTGTAATAAATCACCTGAGTAAACAACGTAAAAATAGAGAATTCGTGAGTGCACAAGAAGCCAACTTTCTCAACTAAGTTAAATGTATGACAACATTAATAATCCCAACATTCTGATGATTTTCCACTAGCTTAAACTCTGAAGAAATGATTCCCGAATAGGGCTTGCTCGATGTATTAAGCTAAAAATTGACTTTTTTTCGGCTTTATGCAGTTCCAGACCACTGTGCAACGCAGGCTTGATATAAGGTATGACGAATCATATTGTATATGGAATTAGTATTTTTATATCGTTCAAAATATCAACTGCGTTTCTGAAAAAGCATTTTCAAATCTTACCTAAACCTTGCATACAATGTGAATGCATGCATGATGTGAAGGCGATTTCATACCATTCGCGGTGTCAGGCTACTGCAACCACAAACAAACAGACGTACCAATCCATGCAAAATTATAAATCAATTAGGGCTCCGATTGAATTGTGTCACACCTACTGGACACATTCCGCAAAAGATAAACTTTCAGCATTTCCAGCAACCGTACCCCTATTCTGCTGTTTCTGGCAGCACGGCGTTCGGAAATTGTCAACTGAGTTCAATGAGAATAAGCACATCAACGCCACTGAAACTCATTTGAATTGACCGTTATTTTCATCCACGAAAATAAACTTCGTGGTACGTCTGTTCGTCTGTGCAACTTTTGTTATTTTTGCCAAATAATTTACAAGTTGCTCTGAATTATGCTTGGTAGTAAATTTCATGAAATTCTTACGCTTAATTTTTTTAATCAAGCTAAGAGTGCGAAACTAAATTTCGAGCAAAAACGTAATGGTTTGAATGGGCTTAGCGAAAATTTTTCTCACCTAGTCATCCAGAAACAACGGATCAATGAATAGAAATTAGATCGAAAAAAATCTGAAAAAACCTAAACATTGGTTCAAATTTCCGAGTAAATCGTCTGCTTTTGAAAATTTTCAGCTTGTAACCACAATTAAATCAGTGTTCATCGTAAAAAACAAGTTTAGTAACAACGCAGAACATTATATAAAATTTCGTTTCTCTCTCCAAACGTCAATCTTTCCTATGGATATGTTTTCGTGGCATGCTCCACGATGTGTATTATTTTCACTCAACTAGCTTTAGGAATCAAAAGTATACTTTAGAATGATGTAAGATATTTTTGTCAGTAGTCAAACATTCAGCTGTCAGAAACGTTAACCGTAAACCCTAAGCGCACAAGCACATTAATCAAGGAATTTAGCGGTGATCCGCATTTTCAAGGAAACGACGCGTACTGGCATCGTTATAAACATATCCGAAAACAATCCACCAAAGCTGCTGCTGCCGTGATTCAGCTCCGTTCACTTCGCAAGTGACCCGTAAGATTCGCACCATTTATGGGAATATGTCCGTACGATGACGATTACGGGGACGCGACGTCGTAAAGGCAATCGTCTTATGGTCTTATGGTGGCGCTATTCTCGATCGAAGGATTGTACCGTGTACGAAGAAGATGTGTGCGCTTGTGGGTACACCGTTTTACACCGCATTACCTCGCCAACAACAAGCCAACATATCACTGCACGAAGCAAAATATGTTTTTTTTGACGTTGGACTAACGTCTATATCGAAGTTAGGCACCTGAATTTGAAAATCTAGTAATTCAACCGGGGAAAACCAGGGAAAAGTGGTCAGGTTTTGAGCGCTTATATATCAGTCATTTCTTATCAGAATTTCGAGGTTTTGGCATCAACCGATCAGAAATTCTTTTACGGTTGAATTTATGTAACAAAAATAACCTATTGTTCGAGATACACTATTGAAAAATTGATAAATCACATCGATTGTCTAAATCATACCGAGCAACCAATCACCACCTCTCTTCACAAGCACAGTCGACACTAACGGATACAACCGATCTGACTTTGTAAACAGTCTCACAGCTTTCAACCAATAACGAGCTCGCTTTCGGTAGCTGCAACAGGTGTTTCAACACGGTTTTAAAATGCTTCTTTTATCATTACCACTGAACAGATTCTAAACACCAATGGCTTGATTGATAGGGGAAATATTGCGCAAGATTGTCATATAATAATTTAAATATGTTTTCGATACTAAACTAGTTAAAAGTTGTGTTAAAAGTCGTGCACATTCAACCAATCACAAGCTCGCTTCTTGTTTGCTCGCGGATGGATTTTTGCTTTGGGCTATATAATAGCCTGTGTCGTCTCATAGCAGTCATCAGTTAACAAGTGCCGGTCTTATATAATCAGCAGCGGTGGCTGATTCCAGCGGCCAAACTGAGCTGCAGCAGAACCAGAGCGGTGGTATCAGGCAGCAGCGGCGGAGGTAGCGGGAAGCTGCATTTCTTCATTCAGTTCGGTGCTCCTTCGATCTGAGTTGGACCCCACCAGCGGTAATCCAATTCAGATATCGTTGGGTGAAAACGTTGGGTGTGTGTGCAGTGTGCACATATAGCGTATGTGCATCTGTATTGCTATGACATTTGCGATGATAGGGATGGCGATGTTGCGTGTGTATGGCTAGCTATAGCGTGTGTAAGACACTAGCATGTGTAGCATATTATGGCTATTGCGTGTATATCTTCAGCGTGTGTACGGATAGTTATAGCTTGTGTGTGGATAGCTGCTGCGTGTGTAATGATTAGTTATAGCGTATGTATGGATAGTAATAGCACATGGTTGGATAGCTTATACGTGTGTATAGATAGTTGTATCGGATGTATGGAAAGGAATAGCGTGTGTATGGATAGCTATAGCTACAGCGTGTGTATGAATAGTTTTAACGCGTGTTTAGATAGTTATAGCATGTGTGTGAATAACTATAGCGGGTGTTTATCGAAGATTATTATTGTCATTGAAAATATTGAAACGTCTTAACGAACACAGTTGTGAATTTGATTTTACAGCAGCGATTTTAACTTCTTCAGCCAGTCTTTATTCATCGAGGAAAAATTACTACCTATGAATGATCAACACTTATTTACTAGAAATTTGATTTAGATCAAAACGGGTTCTTTTGAGTATCATAAGTTATTGGTAAAAAGAGTTGCAAGTTTTCTCAATGAGCATTCATTAAATTTTCGTTTTTGTTTCTCGGTGCGCGGTTTTGATTTTGTTTCTCGCACACAGAGAAAGAAACAAACTTGTCGCTATCGTGAAAAATAACAAAACAATTAGAAATGCTCTAAATCACAACTGAAGAAGTTAAGATATTTTCCTGTCACTCGCCCAAACCTTGATAACAACTACCGAAAAACGTGTGATTGAGCTCTTGCTATATTGAGTTATTGAACCAAACGTTTTTTTTTTTTTTTTCAAATACATGAAGTTATATGCTGGGCTGGAACTAACCTAGCATGAGTTTAATCGATTAAATGTCAAACAATTTTCAAATTTAAAATTTTCGGTTAAATCGTTCTGGGCTCCAATTTCAGATAGTTTCGTAAAGTTTGCTTTTTGCTTGGATAGGAAAATTTTACCAATTCGCTCAATTAAATGATTGTCTTGGTAGTGCAGCAAACAAAGGGTTGATTCGAATATGTATGAAATGACAGCGATTAAATAAAAAATATCCATTCTTTAGTATATATTATTATTTATAACGTTTTAACGTCTCAGCATCCAGAAATGCACTGTTAGATAAAATTGCAGCAAATACTAGAGTTGCAATTCTCTCTATTATTTGTTTTAATGGAATATAAGAATACCGTAGTCCAACGTCATGCGGTCGTGTCTTGAATACCACCCTCCTACTTTTTTTCAATAAATGCACCCAGAGATAACCTTCCACGAAGTTGTCAGCCGGTTGAGCAGACCGTCGTCGTCGTCTTAAGTTCGTTTTCAGTTGGTCAAGAGATCAGCCAAATTTGGTACTGTCGTTTTGACGGACGTCACTCTATATGGAATTCACGACCTCTCACGGGTTGATGTCGCTTCGCAGAATGGTGACCGGGTGAACGAAGAATTAGAAATTGGGGGTGAAAATTGACTACGCCAGCTTTTGTACTTTTCCAAAAAAATTACAGGATAATATGATAAGGTAGTGTCACCTTCAATGAATTAATCACTGTTAGCTGGTCGAGACCGCGTCATAATCATCCAGTTAGAGCATGCGAAATCTTTACTGTCAACTAACAAGATTTTGGTTTATCAAGATAATTAATACTCGCACTCGTTAAAATGAGGAAATTCTGAATGCTTGAAAACGGACAATCTACCTAATTTAAAAAATAACTTTCCATTTTTCAGTTAAACAAATCAAACGTAAAAATCCAGCAAGCTTGATGAGAACCTACTACAAGCTTTGCAGATATCGCGTGCAAGAAAAGCTTGCGTTAGTGCTGCTCTCTGGGTGTGAGAATCACAAACGTCGGTTGTAGACATAATTGTACACGCGTAAAGTTTGAAACCAACTCGGTTGTTTTCTAGTTCTATTTGATCAGATTATGAATTTTAAAGGAAGGTTGAACACAATTATTCGAATGACAGGCATGAAAAAAAAACACCTAAAAACCCCGTTTTGCGTTTTATTTTATAACAAGTATAGATTAATTTCACTACCATGTAACAATCCACTCTTGTTCTTCCAGATAAATTGAATTGATAATCGGATTATTAATAGGATTAGGCTGAACAAAATTTTGGAAAAAAAACAATCTGTACCCGTAAAAATGATCCCCGATCCAGTGGCGTAGCGTGACCGGGTGACACCCGGGGCGGAAAATTTGGGTGTCACCCCTTTCCCCCTGGTTGTCACACCCAACAGGTTGCTTGTTTTCAATTGCACTAAATTGACCCAATTTTGCCAAATTGGTTGAGATTATACTCTTAGGAGCAAATTTATATAATTTTCGACCACCGCGTATCACCGCGACCTCCATCTGATTAGCTAATCTCACGGATATCACCCTTTTGAAGTTGACACGTATAAAAATTTTCCTCATGGGTGTCACCCCCTAGACCCCCACGCTACGCCAGTGTCCTGAAGTGAAAAAATCAGTATATGATTCTATTATGTTGAAAATTTTCCTGTTCGAACCAAAACAATCATTTTCTCTGGATGCTATTATTTTGGTTTATCGCCCGGACTGGTTTCAGTTTTACCGCTGCCTGCTGTGGAAAATTTTTATTATGGCATCGCTTTGAACTATCCGATTCACATAATCATTTATTGAGCTAGGTTATATCGGAAAGGACGCAATCGCTAAAAATGATACTCAAAACAATGTACTCAATATCTATTCGAATATTCAATTAATTTTGATAGATTTTTAACAGATCAATTATTTTCTGAGGTTAACGTGATTTTGGCAACAAAAAAGTAATTAACTGAGCCGAAGAAAACCAAAATATTATTAAAAGCTGAATATTTCTTTAAGATTTTATCCCGCAGCTTTGATTAATCGTAAGTGTTGTTAGTGTCTAAAACATTTCATATCTTCAGTGAAACGAAACGAAGGCACCAAAATTCACAGGAATGGTTGAAAAGCTATAACCATTTTTTAGTTTGAGAAAAACTTGTGTTTACCAGCGACTATCGTTCTATTTTCCTTTTTTATGAGCATTTTTATTTTACTTATATCAACCCAGATGAAATTTCTGTATTAATTTTTTTCTTTCGGTGTTCCAATAGATCGTTCCAAGTTTCTAATTTTGAGCGCTCTAATTTAAAACGAATTATGAGCCATAGTTTAGGAATAAATTATATTTAGATAATTCTTGGCAGTTAAGGAAGCCCATTTATTGTTGTTTCAATTTTAATTTTCAGGCTTTGAGTTATGAATTGACTTTGACTTTTGTCAAGCAAAGCTACATGTACACACATAAGTTGGAAAAGAAATTGTGCATGTCAGTAGAATGCAAGGTTTGATTATACCATAAACATGTTCGTGTGATTATTAGTTAATGCAATTATTAATAATCATTAGTGTGAATAAATGTTATTGATAACACTGATCTAAATAAGGTAGAAAAAATGATCTGAAAGCCGTCATTCCACTTGATTGTATCGATGAAGAGTAAAAGCAATTCAAATGTACCGTTACTGAGAAAAATGAATGTAATCCTGATCAAGCATCTTTATGCAACTCATTTGTGTTAATTAGCACTCAAGTCTTTGTAGAAATCACACGATAGTACCTCTCCAAACCAGCCGAAAAGCTTACAAACGTTCGACAACGGTTCCGCATTGTTGTTAACCCAGATAGGCAAAAAAAATGAAAAACAAATTAGGCGTGAGAAGATGTCACAATTCATCACCGGCTGGCGCGGCATAAACTTGTTGAAATACGGTGCAGAAGGAAATATAAACTGTTTTCCCTCGCTGCGCTATGTCTGATCTTCCCGGCGCGACAGTCATCGCATGTTTTATATCGGCACGGTTAAATATTTCGGTTTTTACGCGGACTCAAATTTGCTGCAAGTAGCAAACCCGCTAACATTGCCTAGTTTCTTACAATGACGGTGATGTATGTGTGGGATTGGGTCATACTGTTAGTACAAGGCAACGCTCGACAATGTCATTTCTGGCGATCTTTATTGTACACCAGTGAAGTCCGGTTGCATTGTAGCGGATGTTTTCCATCATTTTTAAGTGTAATACAAAGAAGGCCATTGCTTTGGGTGCCTTTTTTTATTCACGATAAATATAAATGTAACAAAAACATATTTCGATTTGTTGATGCATTTTCATACAAATGATTCGTTGGCATAGGTGCTAAAAATGATACCATTATAACTGGATAATACGAATATTCCAATTCATTACCGTCGTTTCCAAGCAAACCGCAATAATTTGAGTAGCAAATGATCAATTAGGCTTCCACTTGCATTCTTTTCGTTTTTGTTGGATGAAAAGCAAGGATTAATGACTCAATTGCTGCATACTGATTATTACTTTTTCTACGAATTCACTGCATACCAATTTGGGTTACATTGTTGCCCCAAGCTATCAGTTACCGCCGAACGGTAATTGAAACATACCTCCGTTGATCGAGAAATTCCATCATTTGTCAAAAATTACTTTTTGTTCTCAGGTCTGTTTCGAAGGAAAAAGTTTTGATTAGCACAAGCAATGATATGAAATAGCCATATATGGGGTGTAATAGTGTAAACCGATGTCTCGACTTAAGACTTTACTCTATTTACAGTAGTCATAACCACAAATACCTTATCTTTTAAAATAATTAGAAGGAAAGGAAATATATTTCATTCTACTGAAAATAAAATATTTTTAATATCTCGACTTTTACAAATTGGAATATAATTTTTGCTAGTGTGTTGGATATCACTTAAGGTTTATTTTTCCCTTTTTTAAGCAGTTACATTTTATACTAAATATACTTAAAGGAACAAAATATTATGATAATCTTCGTAATATGTTTCCCGTCTCTAGGTTTTAGTCTTCTCACATTTCTGTTCTCTTGTCTGTACCTCTTTCTATTTTCACGTTTTTTCGTTTTATCGATTTATCGTTTCCTGGTTTTTTTTTCTGGTTTTTAATTTTGTGGTCATTTCACTTTTTCACCTTTTCATCTGTTCATCTTTTCTTTTTTTTTCTTTTTCACTTTTTTTTGTCTTTTAATCTTTTCGTTTTGTTGTTTTCCGTCCTTTTATCCTTTGACTTTTAGTTGTTTCGCTCTTTTGTCTTTTAGCCATTTTGTCGTTTGTCTTTTCGTCTAGTTGTCTTCCGTTTTATCGTATTTCGTCTTTTCATCTTTCAATCTTTGCGTCTAATTAATAGTAATAAGATGAAAGCCCAATCGCAGAGAGAAAAACGGGGTCGAAATTGCTGTTGGAGTAGGAAAAAGCCTACTTGAGTAGAATCAATAAATCTTTCTCCTCAAACAGGCACAAAAACCTATCAATGAAAAGATGGTATATAAGAATACAATCTTCTATTAAATAAAAATAAGTTGGTGTCTGTATAACGGCGTTTCACTCGAAGTAGAATCAACAGATTTGAATGATTCTTTTTGTGTTTGTTTTGTCTTAATCTCCGACGAGTTAATAGGCCATAAAAATAACAATAATCAACTGATAAAATTTGATAAAAATTGAAATATATTTTCGGTTTTCCCGCCTTTTACCAAGACCAACCTCATTAGATTACTATGATTGCAGGCTATGACCGGTAGACAAGTTGTTGTAGCGTCGTTATTGAGGCGTCGTTGTTCAGTAAACAAGCACCTGTTATTGATTCACATATTAAGTTAAATTCGTTTTCGCTGCCTACCACACCTTTTCTATGCAAAAAAGCTATAGCGTGGTAGCAACAAACTCGACAAGCATATGAATACTCTCAACGTGGCTACGATTTTATTCAAGGACATATGCTTGATAATGTAAATCTAATTTCTGGCTTATTTGAGTAAAGTTGCAAATAATCGTTTTATTTATCTGTTAAATGAAAAGATAAAACAAGAATAACACTACATTTGCGATGATTTAATTTTCCATTGCTCGGATCTAATCAATCTGTTCAATTTTCTCTAAAATGCACACTGACTTAGATTGACATTTGCTCATGCTGCAATGATTCTGTTGGAATGTGAAATGAACGTGTAGTTTTTACTCCTCGTGTTTCGTTAAATAGGCACTATTGCATTCCTACAAATCTCTGGATTTACAATTAATTGTTGAATGTTGATTTAAACAATAAAATGTTGCGAAGTGTCAATTGCATTGTGCTGAAGCAGCAGATCTGCCTCTAAAAACAGATGAAATATTAATGTCATCGAAGCGAAAATTTCGAAGTTCCGTGTATCCAGATACCTACCAATTTACCATTTAATTTCAAACGTCTGTACCTCCGCACCCCGCAGTTGCGTGATATTCGATAATGCCAAAGACTCTAATAACTGGTGACATTTAACCTCAAACATGCATATTCTCGCAGAAACAGCTTTATGTCACATGTTCACGAGAAAAACAATTTGTATCATGTATGTATGAAAAAAGAAGATACCCGAAAAATGGTTGGTCATTAGGTTTTGCGAGAATTTTTGTTCAGGACAAAACGATTTTGTCAAATTGCCATGGCAATAACGAAAAACAACTGGAAAAGTTATAAAACGTTAAAAACCAACCCTTGATATTTCTCGCCCTTCGTTGCAAGAATTGCAAGGTTGCTGTGAAACTGGGTTACGCGAGATAGTCAATAAATTAAAGTGTCGGATGTCGGATGTTATAGTTATAGTTATAGTTATAGTTATAGTTATAGTTATAGTTATAGTTATAGTTATAGTTATAGTTATAGTTATAGTTATAGTTATAGTTATAGTTATAGTTATAGTTATAGTTATAGTTATAGTTATAGTTATAGTTATAGTTATAGTTATAGTTATAGTTATAGTTATAGTTATAGTTATAGTTATAGTTATAGTTATAGTTATAGTTATAGTTATAGTTATAGTTATAGTTATAGTTATAGTTATAGTTATAGTTATAGTTATAGTTATAGTTATAGTTATAGTTATAGTTATAGTTATAGTTATAGTTATAGTTATAGTTATAGTTATAGTTATAGTTATAGTTATAGTTATAGTTATAGTTATAGTTATAGTTATAGTTATAGTTATAGTTATAGTTATAGTTATAGTTATAGTTATAGTTATAGTTATAGTTATAGTTATAGTTATAGTTATAGTTATAGTTATAGTTATAGTTATAGTTATAGTTATAGTTATAGTTATAGTTATAGTTATAGTTATAGTTATAGTTATAGTTATAGTTATAGTTATAGTTATAGTTATAGTTATAGTTATAGTTATAGTTATAGTTATAGTTATAGTTATAGTTATAGTTATAGTTATAGTTATAGTTATAGTTATAGTTATAGTTATAGTTATAGTTATAGTTATAGTTATAGTTATAGTTATAGTTATAGTTATAGTTATAGTTATAGTTATAGTTATAGTTATAGTTATAGTTATAGTTATAGTTATAGTTATAGTTATAGTTATAGTTATAGTTATAGTTATAGTTATAGTTATAGTTATAGTTATAGTTATAGTTATAGTTATAGTTATAGTTATAGTTATAGTTATAGTTATAGTTATAGTTATAGTTATAGTTATAGTTATAGTTATAGTTATAGTTATAGTTATAGTTATAGTTATAGTTATAGTTATAGAAAAAAAAACTAAAAACAAATCAGAGCTAAAACATATCTTGGGAATGTTTTTAGCAGCAGTTAGATATTTCAGTTTTTGCAACACCACAGTCAATAAAACTCATGGCGGCGGTACGAAGTTTGCCGGGTCAGCTAGTTATAAATAAATTACAAAACACAGAAATTAAAACTATAAAATCTTAAAAAAAATTATTTTCGCAGGTTCAAGTGTAAAAAATTGTTTCTGGAGCGTCTTATTTTCAGTTGAGCACGAAAATAGAATCTAAAAAGAAAACAAAAATGTACTAAATAGGGACATCAATGAATTTAAGGAAGGAAAACAGGAGACGCATTTAAGGGAAATCTGAATTTACTAAGACATCACGAACAGGACCATTCGGTTGTTTATTCCGAGCTTTCAGAGAATTTTCTAAATTCTTTGCGTTTTTACATTTTTTATTAGTATCTATTAACCGGGGCTCGATTATCCGGAGAAAATGGTTCAATTATCCGGAGTATTTTTTTTTCTCTGTATTTCTATAACGTACTTTTGTCTTCCGGGTCATTGGGAGGTTCGGGGTTGTTCATAATTGTAGCGGTACAAGCCCCGTTCCGTTTGGGCAGTTCGTTTTTGGCAGCTTTCTCGTCGTTCCTTCAACCAATTCTTACTCAATAACCTCCAAAAGCAAGGTATTATGGTTTTTTGTTGCCAATGAGGACAACCGCTATTGGTAAACCGGTTTCGGATTTATGGCAGGAACATATTCCTGTAATATAATGGCCATGATCATTGCAGTACTTAGAACCACAAGCAGGCCTGTCCCGGTTCTGTTCCAGATACTCTCGGATTATTGAACCGAAACTCATCAAGCGAAACTAATAATCCGCAAAGTAGTCCATATCGAGCGTCTAGGTCGTTATAGATCACTCAAGAAATAGAAAAAAACAACATGAGCATTGTTTTATTTCGTTTTTACATCTTCGAGATAATCAATATAACATAATTTATTATTACGTATATATGTACACTGGGGTCTTTTTTTACGCGGTTGGTTGTACCGCGTTAAAAAAATCCGCGTAAAAAAAACCGCGTTATTTGAAAAAATCGCGTAAAAAACAATTACATTCAATAATAAGATCCTATTAAAAATAATGGCACGTTATAAACTTGAAAAATAATATAAAAAAGGTAACGAAGCTCACAGAATCAGTTTATAGTGCTTCTAAAATGAAAATTCATTGAAGAACATGACAATAACTTTTTTATAATAACTTTGCCACATGTTTCTGCTTATGTTCCTTTATCGGAAGCTAATCGCAACGACCCTGACTCGTATCGTTATACAATTATTAATGTAGTTTCGTTCCTTCTTCCCGAATCAACGGAAATTGCCTATTTTTTTAAAATTAACAGCAAACTTATTTAATACCGCGTAAAAATAATCTTCCAAATCGCGTAAAAATAATCCGCGTTATTTCAAAAAATCGCGTAAAAATAATCCGCGTTATTGTAAAAAATCGCGTATTAAAAACCACATAAAAATAACCCGCGTAAAAAAAGACCCCAGTGTATAAAAAACGCCGACAAACAGTCTAAAGACAATTTTTAATTTTTATCGTCAGCACATGCATTGTGTACAATTTATTATAATAGAAAACTCACTGTTCTAGATAAGAGATATCAAAAATTTAAATAAAAAAATGGCTCGATTATCCGGAAGGTTCGATTATCCGGAGCGAAATGTTTTTCAAAACTCCGGTTAATCGAGTCCGACCTGTAATTATTTTTTTTTATTTTGGGTTTTTGCATTTTCGTTTTATTCTTCTTGTTGTTATTTAATGTTTTCATTTTTCGTTTTTTTTCTTCGTTTTAGTTTCTTGTTTTGTAGTCTTTTCGTCTTGCTATCTCTTTGTCTATTCATCTTTTTGTCTTTTCTTCTTTATATTTTTCTTCCTTTCGTCTATCCATCTTTTCTTTTTGCGTCCTTTTTAACCAACTTATAATCTTATCGGTTTTTCGTTTGTCATCTTCCACCCTTTTTTATCCTCATGTCTATTCTTTTTGTCTTCTTGACTTAATGTTTATTCTACAATGTTTTAGTCCATTTTCCCACTGTTATGTGTTTCCGATTATTCGTCTTCGTGTCTAGTTGTTCTTTCAGTTTACGTCTTTTCGTCTTCCTTTCAGTTTTCCGCTGTGTAATCTATTTGTTCATCTTACTATTCATCTCTTGCCTTATGGTCTTTTCGATTTTCATCTCTTTTCGTTATTATGTCTTCTAGCCAATCCGTCGTTCCACTTTTACGTCTTGTTGTCTTTTTGTCTTTCGTTTTTCCTACCTTTCGTCTGTGCGTTTTTTCACTGTATCGTTTTTTTGTTTTTTCGACTCTTCATCATTCTCAACTATGCTTCTCTGAAACTTTTCATCTTTGCGTTATTTCGTTTTTTCCCTCGATTTGCCTTTATGTCTTTTCGTCTTTTTGTGTTAATGTCTACTGCTTATACAGTGTTTTAATCTCTGTTTTATTTTTTGCGTATTTGAATTTTTTGTCCTTTCGTGTTTGTCTTTTCGCTTCCTTAAGTTTTTGCCCATGCATCTAGTTGTCTCTTCATTCTATTGTCTTCTCACTTTATCGACTTCTCATTTTGTCGCATTTTTGTTTTTTTTTCAGGTTTTTCATTTTTCTATAGTCTTCTTTTCGTTTTTTCATCATGCGTCTTTTTTTTCTTTTCATTTTTGCGTTATTTTGTCTTTTGTTTTTCTTTTCGTTTTTTGTTTTGTTCTCTTTATCTCATGATCTCTGTATGTTTCACTATAAGACACTATCTTGGTCTTTATGCCACTCTGGTTTTTTTTTGTATTTTTGTCTTTATATCCTTTTGTGTTCCGGTGGGAGTCAATCAAGCTCAAACCACAGACAAACAGACGTGCCTCTTCGAAGAAAAATCCTGAAAAATATTCGTCCTTATTCGAAACGTTACACTCGTGCGCGACCATGTGCTTATTGCCTACTAGCTTCTTTTCGTAAAAGGGTTTTTGTCTTTGACAATGAATGTGCACGCTTGCTCATAGCGACACTAGCGGCATTATTGCCCACAAAGCAAAGTTCAGAATAATCGTTATTTTTCTGGTCGATGAAATCGTCATCGAGTGGCACGTCTGTTTGTCTGTGCCCAAAGTATCATTTTGTTGTTTTTTACTATCAAACCCATATCAAGCTTTATTACTAACGTATTAGCTTTCTAACAAAATTAGATAGCATATGGAACTATATAATAACAACCATTGTTATAAACAACAAGTTTTGATAGAGACGAAAAAAATGTGAGATTTTTCTCAGAACAACTTTATTTCAGGATTTGTTTTTATAACTCATTCAGATTCTATTTTGATATCAAAAGCATATGGGACAATACAAAATCGTATCAAATTATTTTAGTTGTATCTCGTGTTGGTAGAATTTTGTAATTTTTTGTTATGCTCTTCTGATCGGGTCGTCTCTTATTTTTCATATCGCCTTTTTGTTCATTCTTTATTCGCCTCATATCTGTTTGGTTCACAGTATTTTAGTTTGTATTCCAACTTGTTTTTTTTTATGCCAATATGCCCATTAGCCCAGTTTTTTTTTGTTTTTTGTAATTTAATCTATTTGTCTTTCTGTTTTTTCATTTGATTAGTTTTTTTTTGTAGTTTCGGTGTATTTTGGCCTTTTGGCCTTTTGTCCTTTTGTATTTATGACTATGTCTTATGCCTTTATGTCTTTGTGTCTTTATGTTTTTATGTCTTTATGTCTTTATTTCATTATGTCTTTATGTTTTTATGTCTTTACGTCTTTATGTCTTTATGTCTTTATGTCTTTATGTCTTTATGTCTTTATGTCTTTATGTCTTTATGTCTTTATGTCTTTATGTCTTTATGTCTTTATGTCTTTATGTCTTTATGTCTTTATGTCTTTATGTCTTTATGTCTTTATGTCTTTATGTCTTTATGTCTTTATGTCTTTATGTCTTTATGTCTTTATGTCTTTATGTCTTTATGTCTTTATGTCTTTATGTCTTTATGTCTTTATGTCTTTATGTCTTTATGTCTTTATGTCTTAATGTCTTTATGTCTTTATGTCTCTATGTCTTTATGTCTTTATGTCTTTATGTCTTTATGTCTTTATGTCTTTATGACTTTATGTCTTTTTGTCTTTATGTCTTTATGTCTTTATGTCTTTATGTCTTTATGTCTTTATGTCTTTATGTCTTTATGTCTTTATGTCTTTATGTCTTTATGTCTTTATGTCTTTATGTCTTTATGTCTTTATGTCTTTATGTCTTTATGTCTTTATGTCTTTATGTCTTTATGTCTTTATGTCTTTATGTCTTTATGTCTTTATGTCTTTATGTCTTTATGTCTTTATGTCTTAATGTCTTAATGTCTTAATGTCTTTATGTTTTTATGTCTTTATGTCTTAATGTCTTTATGTCTTTATGTCTTTATGTCTTAATGTCTTTATGTCTTTATGTCTTTATGTCTTCATGTCTTTATGTATTAATGTCTTTATGTCTTTATGTCTTTATGTCTTTATGTCTTTATGTCTTTATGTCTTTATGTCTTTATGTCGTTATGGCTTTATGTCTTTATGTCTTTTTGTCTTTTTGTCTTTTTGTCTTTTTGTCTTTTTGTCTTTTTGTCTTTTTGTCTTTTCGTCTATTTGTCTTTTTGTCTTTTTGTCTTTTTGTCTTTTTGTCTTTTAGTCCTTTAGTCTTTTTGTCTTTTTGTCTTTTTGTCTTTTTGTCTTTTTGTCTCTTTGTCTTTTTGTCTTTTTGTCTTTTTGTCTTTTTGTCTTTTCGTCTTTTTGTCTTTTTGTCTTTTTGTCTTTTTGTCTTTTAGTCCTTTAGTCTTTTTGTCTTTTTGTCTTTTTATCTTTTTGTCTTTTTGTCTTTTTGTCTTTTTGTCTTTTTGTCTTTTTGTCTTTTAGTCTTTTTGTCTATTTGTCTTTTTGTCTTTTTGTCTTTTTGTCTTTATGTCTTTATGCTTTTATGTCTTTATGTCTTTATGTCTTTATGTCTTTATGTCTTTATGTCTTTATGTCTTTATGTCTCTATGTCTTTATGTCTTTATGTCTTTATGTCTTTATGTCTTTATGTCTTTATGTCTTTATGTCTTTATGTCTTTATGTCTTTATGTCTTAATGTCTTTATGTCTTTATGTCTTTATGTCTTTATGTCTTTATGTCTTTATGTCTTTATGTCTTTATGTCTTTATGTCTTTATGTCTTTATGTCTTTATGTCTTTATGTCTTTATGTCTTTATGTCTTTATGTCTTTATGTCTTTATGTCTTTATGTCTTTATGTCTTTATGTCTTTATGTCTTTATGTCTTTATATCTTAATGTCTTAATGTCTTAATGTCTTTATGTTTTTATGTCTTTATGTCTTAATGTCTTTATGTCTTTATGTCTTTATGTCTTAATGTCTTTATGTCTTTATGTCTTTATGTCTTTATGTCTTAATGTCTTTATGTCTTCATGTCTTTATGTATTAATGTCTTTATGTCTTTATGTCTTTATGTCTTTATGTCTTTATGTCTTTATGTCTTTATGTCTTTATGTCTTTATGTCTTTTTGTCCTTATGTCTTTATGTCTTTATGTCTTTGTGCCTTTATGTCTTTATGTCTTTATGTCTATATGTCTTAATGTCATTATGGCTTTATGTCTTTATGTCTTTTTGTCTTTTTGTCTTTTTGTCTTTTTGTCTTTTCGTCTATTTGTCTTTTTGTCTTTTTGTTTTTTTGTCTTTTTGTCTATTTGTCTTTTTGTCTTTTTGTCTTTTTGTCTTTTTGACTTTTTGTCTTTTTGTCTTTTAGTCCTTTAGTCTTTTTGTCTTTTTGTCTTTTTGTCTTTTTGTCTTTTTGTCTTTTTGTCTTTTTGTCTTTTTGTCATTTTGTCTTTTTGTCTTTTAGTCTTTTTGTCTTTTTGTCTTTTTGTCTTTTTGTCTTTTTGTCTTTTTGCCTTTTTGTCTTTTTGTCTTTTTGTCTTTTTGTCTTTTTGTCTTTTTGTCTTTTTGTCTTTTTGTCTTTTTGTCTTTTTGTCTTTTTGTCTTTTTGTCTTTTTGTCTTTTTGTCTTTTTGTCTTTTTGTCTTTTTGTCTTTTTATCTCTTTGTCTTTTTGTCTTTTTGTCATTTTGTCTTTTTGTCATTTTGTCTTTTTGTCTTTTTGTCTTTTTGTCTTTTTGTCTTTTTGTCTTTTTGTCTTTTTGTCTTTTTGTCTTTTTGTCTTTTTGTCTTTTAGTCTTTTTGTCTTTTTATCTTTTTGTCCCTATGTTTCTTTGTCTTACGTCTCTTTGTTTTTTGGTATTTTCGTCTTATTGTCTTTTAGCTTTTTTGTCTTATTGTCTCTTTTTGTCTTGTTTTTTTTTCTCTGTGTCTTTTTGTCATTTTGTTTTTTTTTTGTCTTTTTGTCTTTTTGTCTGTATTTTTTAATTTGTTTGATCTTTCATCACTTCGATTTTGTTATCCATGTTTGAATCTCTTCATTTCTCTATCGAAAAGCCAATGAAGATTTGCCTTTTGTCTTTGTGTTTTGTTTCTATTTTTTTCATATTTTCGTCTACTCGTCCTTTCGTTTTTTTTTTTGAATGTGTATCTTTTCAGCTTTTCGTCTTTTTGTCTTTTTCACTCCAATGTCTGGTTGTTTTCCACAAGGTGTCTCAATCTATTCATGTTTTTGTTCTCCGTTTTCTGTCTATGTCACTAGTTGTTGTTTTATTGTTTCGGCTTCGTGTTATTTCGTGTTTTAGTTGTTTAGTCGCTCATTTCACTTTAAAATTTTTAATCTTTTCACTATTTTGGCCTTTGATTTTGGTCTATTTGTTCTTCATACTTTGATTTTTAGACCGAGCGTCTTTTCATCTAATCATTTTTCCGTCATGTTGTATTTTGTTGTGTTTCTGGATATAAGTCATTTTGGCGTTTTGTCTTTTTATTTTCTCGTTTTCACGCCTTTTCACTTCTTCATCTTTTCGTCTGTTTTTTGTTACTTCGTCTTTGCTTCTTTTCGTTGTTTTGTATTTCTATTCCTTCTGCTTTTTATTGTTTCTTTTTGACTTTTAATATTTTCATCTTGATCACTTTACCTCATTTCGTCTCTTTTTTTCTCAGTCCTCTTAGTCTATTTATGTTTTTATTTTTTCGTCTCTTTCTCTCTTTGTCTTTTCGCCTATTCATTCTTTCGTCTATACGCCTTTCATCTATGAGTCATAATGTCTTTTGTGTTTATATGTATCTTTTTGTCTTTTGTTTGAAGTTTCGCACTACTTTAGTTTTTGCGTGTTTATGGCTTTGTGTTTTATTGTTTTTTTTTTCTAAACATTTTTTATCTCTCTTGATTTTGTCTTTGTGTTTTATTTTCTTAATCAAGTTGTCATTTCTTGTTTTTTTTTCTTTTCCTCGTTTTGCTGTTTTGTCTCTTGTCTAGTCGATTGGTTATCCTTTTTTATTTACTGCTCTTGTCTCTTGTCAATTTATGTTTTTGTCTTTTTTTACGTTGTCTTTTATCTCTTCGTTTAATTTTTGTATTTCTGTACCTTTGCCATTTTTGCTTTATGGTTTTCTTTTTTTATATTTTTCGTCATAGTATTCACTACATTTCTGTATCAAATAGAATTTTCAGTTTTGTTTAGTCTGTTAAAAATAACATAGAAGGTTTGTTTGCAACTCAAATATAACTGATTACTAATCTGTGAGCCACAAACTGAAAAATATTAACCTGTACTTTATATTGGAGATGAATATTTTTTTCAATGTAGTATGTGTATAAATGTATGATTATAATTAGATAATCACAAATTATGCCAGGTTCAGTATCTCTCCATTTCCTATCCAGTATATAGAGTCCCTGATTTATTATGTTTTGCTAACTTTGTCCATTCATAAATCGCGTTCATTTTATTTTCCCCGATTGAATCATTCCAAGTGGTTTTATTTTCAATTTTATTTTATGACAGACCAACGATGGTGACATCAAGCAAGGTTAAAAATCGTGGGACGTTTCAAACAGCGCTACCGATCCGCATCCGATGGAAGGGTGGAGTGTCGTTGTTCGTTGGCCACAAGAAGGTGAATCCGTACGTAAGTGAAAGAAAGACAAACGAAGAACGGTTTGAGAAGTCACGAGATGTTTGCTCAACCACTTGATGATGGCAATTTCCAAACGATGCAACCGTCGAGAGCCTTCGTTGCTTCGGAAACCTGTACAGTGGTGGTTGTGGTGGTGGTGGTCGTTTTGTGTGTCAATCGGTTCGAATCAAGCGTGCAAAAAGCGAGGAAAATTTCATGAAACATCAAAAGCCGGAAGTCCGCTTGAGTGATGAATGGTGTTCAATCGAAGTCAATTTGGCTCGAATCTGAGTGATATTCGGCAACAGGATATTTGTAGCGTTTGAAAGTGGCTCGGTCCATTGCAAACGAAACGAGTTTGTTACGATAGGTATATCACACTCACATTCAATTTACAATCTTGTTAACTGATGCTTTGAACCAGCGGATGTAGCTGTGTTTGCTATTTCTGATAAGGTTCTTTTCAGTCAGACCTTTGATTCGATTGCTTCTTTCTGGCGTAATCGTCTATTTCCGTTTGATCAAATGGATAATATTTATCCCTATAGGCTTTCCATTGACATTCTGCTTTTGAAGGGATTGGGATGCGGTCACAATAAGTTTTTCCACGTCATTCTACCGATATAAGTAACTCGAGTTAAAGTACTTTGTCTTTGGCTCACCATATTCACGATGTGTTCTCTTTGAAGCGGCCAACTTGCAGCGAGAATATATATAGTCCAATACTATAACAAAATCAATCGCCATAGCTTTCAAAAAGATTAAGAAAATGTAAGGTTGTACCCGCTCTTTAGGAAGGATCCCGACAGTTTCTAGAATTTGTGAGGTACAAGTATGGAATTGTTTTTTTGTTGTTGTTCTAACATCTGTGGGTGATAGAAAAATAGTTTCTTGCTGTGACATTGAGGTTTGTTCTCGAATAAATTTGGCTATTGAAAAATTAAAATTTTATTATGGAAATAAAATAACTTCGACAGCGATTAAAGCCGTTGTTTAGCCCAATCCATTTTTCCACATCCTGTTTAATAAATCAGTGCACCACAGGTGAAGCAGCTAAAGTTTCGTAAATGGGGAAACATTTTGCGCGCAAGCAATATAGAATCGTCAGTTTATTGCACAGTGAGCTATAACTGGCCATTGACCAGAAAATGTAAAAGTAAGTATGTATTTTTTTATTGCCTTGTAATATGTTTTGAAAGATGACATTAGTTTTTCACAATTTATAGTAAAAATATATAAAAAACATTTTTTTTATATATGTATTTTGAAGGAGAATACTTCTCTCAGGAAGTTCGGCTACATAGGGATGTGAAATGAAAATCTAAAACCGAAAAAAGTGAAAAATATGTCCAATTTCAAATGCTAATAAATCGGTTAGTATTCGATGGATTTCCTTCGTTCTTGCAGCAATAGATTGAAAAGTCTTCTAAGATTCTTCCCAAAATAAGATGATTGTAATTTTATTATTCACACTATTGTACTATTGAAAATAGTCAAGCCTTGTCAAAACGAAAAATTCGTTCTCTGATTGGTCGTTATATGCTTGCTTCCCAAGCACGGTCGACAGGATCATATACCTTGCAATTGAAAACATGCTATTTGGCCTATATAAGAGCCTGTTTCAGCCGGAGCCGCTCATAATAGTTCTAGACAGCGACAACAGCAGTCGTCCTTCCTTAGCAGCAGCACTAGCCCTGTGGTTGGTCACCACGTCTAATCGACTTCATAGATTCAATCAATCAGCATAAACAGAATTTCGTCGTCTCCCAGCTGCCAAGTTGCAACATGATGCAACACGCAACAGCGAGCAAACGAAATCGCTTGATGTTACAAACCGCAATAAGATACGGGTTAAAACCGTTGCGTGTGTGAGAGCACCATCGGTGTTTATTTGCTGGATACACTATCTACTGTCTACTGAACGCAATAATCTGCTTACATGCGACACGGGGACGGGAACATTTTCTTCAACGAAGCTGCACAACACGAAACAAAACATGTTATTTTGTTGCTTCAATGAGAGTGCTATCGGTCCGGCTCGACAAGAAATCATTTTTGTGCATCCGTGTTACGAAACTGAGGAAAAACTTTAGAAACTGAAAAAAAAGGTGGAGCTTATCAAATGATCGCTCTGAGCGATGAAGTCACACATATTTTTCAAGTTATATCATTCCACCACGTACGTAAAATAATTCATTCCTATTTTCATCCCTATATAAGAACCTGTTTCAGCCGGAGCCGCTCATAATAGTTATAGACAGCGACAACAGCAGTCGTCCTTTCTTAGCAGAAGCACTAGCCCTGTGGTTGGTCACCACGTCTCAGGAGCAGCGCGGTTTTGAAGTAGAATACTTCTCTCAGGAAGCTCGGCTATATAGGGATGTGAAGCACTTCAACTTCTCATTTGCACAAAATTCAAAAATATTCAATGAACTTCATTCAAAATATCAAACAAAAAGAAATTACAATACTGCCAATGAACGGTCAACGTTTATTTACTAGAAAAAATGACTGACACGCAAGCAGCCGGGTTATCTTTCTTGTAAAAGTATTCTACTTCAAACTTGCGGTCGTGGCTTTGCATACAACCTTCCTGTGATTTTTTCATATGTATTTTTTTAAAGTGTATTTTTATATTTTCAAATCTAAAAATCAAGTTTTTTAACTCAACCATAAACAACATTTTAGTGAGAATCAAGGCTTTCGCGATACAAGTTTTCAAATAATTCACCTACTAAGATATAAACACCTTATAATAGGCTTGAGTCGAACAATCCAATACCTGCGGCATAGTCATTTGTCTTCTAGTCGAAAACAAGTACTAAACTTTGTCAGAACCAAAATTGTTTGCTTAGGATTTCAGAATGTTTGGAAGATTTCAATAAAACCGTAATTATTTTAGTTTGATAAATCATTACATACAAAACAGTACAAGTCCTTCAAATCAGTCTGCTCGATTTTGACATATTTAAAACGTAATGAACGAAGCTGGGATATATAGTAAATAAACCGCCACGACACGTTAGTGATTTTATTGTGGCGTCATATACTTGCCAAAAACTATTCATTAGCAGCAAGTGTTACTCCTCTCACATCATTCAAGGAAAACGAAGCCTGAAGCGCATCGAGAGTTAAAAAAAAGTTTACGAAAATGCTCCTCTTAGTGAAACAACAAGCAGTGATTGGTGCCGTCGCTTAAGAGACGGTAATTTCGATCTTGACTGTCCGCGTGGAGGAAGGCCACAAAACTTTGAACTTTGAAGACGCTGAATTGGAGGAATCACTCGATAAGAATCCATGCCGAACTCAAGAACAGCTTTCTCCAGTATCATGAGTTATCAGCTAAGCCATTTTCAGGCGATTGCATGCTTTGGGAATGATTCAAAAAAAAAAAAAAAAAAAAAAAACAAGGGACGTTGAGTGTAGTTTTTCCACCTGCGAACATCGGCTACAGCAGCAAAACAAGAAAGAATTTTCTCCATAACCTCGCCACAAGTGATCAAAATGGTGGGTGGGTGTTATTCGTTATGAGCTATTGAAAACTAGGAACGGTATTACTAGAACGGTATTCGTGAATATCTTCCAAAAACGAATACTTTTATTGTAACGGTATTCAAGCACCACAAGAAAAAGAAACCTTCGATTCTGACAGTTTCATAGTTCCTTAGTTGGTGGCAATGAACTAGTCCGTGTACAACTAAACGAGCAAATGTAGACTTATACAGTATTTCGTTCTTCGTGTATGGTAGCTTCAGGGAATATTCCACAATTAAGTTTATAAATGTAATGCATAATTTGTCTGATAGTGTACGATAACAGACTATAGACGTAACTAAGAAACCTAGCGCTTTCGCTAGGAGCAACGATCATATCAAACTTCCAGTTAAATAGAAGTAGTTGTGCGCGAAGACACTGGCACACCCTATTACGCATTCTCATACACTTTTGTGGTTCCCAATTCGACACATGCACGTACGCTGTGATACTGCCGAAAAAAAGAAGGGGTGCGTTTTCACTTCTGATCTTCCTGATTTACCACCAGGTTGTGAGAAATTTCTGTTTTGTGACGAAACAAGCATTTCCGCAAAAGGAAAAAGCCTTCTTGTAATATGCAGTCGGCTACAAAAAAGTTAAGATATATTTTCTTCATACTTGCAGAAATGGAAGATTTCTTCCTACTTACTTTACTTTACTTCACTTTTAAGGCTACAGACCGATTATCGATCCAGTGCCGAATCCAGAATACGTCGCCATGTCCCTCGGTCTTGGGCTGCTATCCTCCAATCGCCCCTAACACCTATTTCGCGTGCATCCTCGTCGACAGCACACATCCAACGAGTGCGGGGTCTACCCCGAAGTCGACGACCTCTATCGGGATTCCTGCTAAATATAGCCTTCGCTTGACGCTCATCAGGCATTCTCGCTACATGCCCAGCCCACTGAAGCCTGCCTTGTTTTATACGCTTGACTATATCCGCCGATTTGTTTGCCTGGTACACTTCATGGTTCATGCGTCTGCGCCAAACACCATTTTCAAGTTTGCCGCCGAAGATTGAACGCAAAACCCTACGCTCAAAAACACCAAGTGCTCGCCGATCAGCCTCTTTCAGCGTCCATGATTCATGGCCGCAGAGAGCCACCGGAAGAATCAGTGTTTTAAAGAGTGCAAGTTTAGTACGAATTTGCAGACTGCGGGACCTTAGCTGGTTACTTAATCCGTGAAAGGCCCTGTTTGCGGCTACTGTTCGCCTCTTTATCTCACGGCTAACCTCGTTGTTACATGTCACTAATGTTCCCAGGTAAATAAATTCGTCGACTACTTCAAATGTTTCCCTATCTAGTACCACCGCAGCATCAACCTCCGACGGACTACCACGCACTCTGCCAGCCACCATGTATTTCGTTTTTTTTGCAGAGTTTATGACAAGCCCTCGCAGCTTCCCTCCTGAGAGGTCCGAAGACCTCTTCCACTGCTCTACGATTAATACCAAAAATGTCGATATCATCCGCAAAACCTAGAAGCATGTGCGACTTCGTAATGATGGTGCCGCTTCTCTGCACACCAGCCCTCCGTATAGCACCTTCCAATGCGATGTTGAACAATAAGTTCGAAAGCCCGTCATCCTGCTTTAAACCGTCTAACGTCACGAAAGATTCCGATATCTCACCGGCTATCCTGACGCTTGATGTAGAACCTTCAAGGGTGGCACGTATCAGCATAACTAGCTTTGTTGGGAAGCCATGTTCGATCATAACCTGCCATAACTCATTTCTCTTAACTGAATCGTACGCTGCTCTGAAGTCTATGAACAGATGGTGCGTCTGCAAGTTGAATTCTTTTTGGATTTGTCGTAAGGTAAACATTTGGTCCGTCGTGGAGCGTCCCCCTCGAAAACCGCATTGGTACTCGCCAACAAAGGTTTCCCGCAGCGGCCTCAGTCTGTGGAACAGGATGCGGGAGAGAATTTTGTTCACGGTATTGAGAAGAGTTATGCCCCGATAATCGCTACAGTCCAGGCGATGACCATTTTTGTAGATCGGGCATATGAGACCCTCCAACCAGTCCGAGGGTAATTCTTCATCAGACTACACTCTCAGCATGAACCGATGGATAGCACGATACAGCTGTTCGCTCCCGATTTTGAAGAGTTCGGCGGTAATGCCGTCCTTCCCGGCTGCCTTGCAGTTTCTCAGCTCTTTCACTGCTTTCTTCACCTCGTCCATGGATGGTGAATCCACAGCTTGACCATCATTCTCAATAGTCATCCTGCTCCTTTCGACTCCACTGTTTTCCTCACCGTTCAACAGCACATTGAAGCGTTTCTTCCATCGCCTGGCCTCCTCTGTTTTATCGGTTATCAGGTTCCCCTCCCTATCGTTGCACATGACAGGGCTGACACGTTTCGATTCCTGATTCCATTGACCTTCTTGTAGAAGCTCCTCGCATCGTGCCTGGAGAAGCAACCTTCCGCCTCCGCAAGAATACGCTCCCAATGCTGTCGTTTCTTCCGGCGATGAAGTCTCTTTTCAGCGGCTTTAGCATCTCGATATTTACCCATGCTCTGACGAGTCACAGCCGTGGCCAACATGTGACCCCAGGCGCGGTTCTTCTCCTCCGTCACTCGCTGGCACTCAGCATCAAACCATTCATTGGACGCAGCTGCCGCAGTTGTACTCAACACTTCTCGCGCTGTAGTGCTGATCGAACTGTGGATGTTCCTCCACTGTTCATTCAGGTTCCCTTCAACACTTTTCTCAATCCGTTCATCAACCTTCTGCGAGTACTCTGCAGCCACTGTTTCAGTTGATAGTTGCTGGATGTTCAACTGCATCCTCCTCGTTGCCTTGGATTTCAACACGTTGGACACCCGGGTGCGGATTTTGGCAATACGAGATAGTGATCCGAGTCATCGTTCGGTCCTCTGAACGACCTCACGTCTGTAACGTCTGAAAAGTGCCGTCCATTAATCAGAACGTGGTCAATTTGAGAGCAAAGCTCTCCATTCGGGTGCATCCAGGTGTGCTTACGTGTGTTCCGGCGTGCAAAATAAGTGCTACAGATAGCCATCCCCCTAGCTGCAGCGAAATTAACAAGCCTCAGGCCATTGTCGATCGTAGTAGAGTGAAGGCTTTCTCTTCCAGTTACGGGGCGGAAGAAGTCTTCCTGCCCGACCTGTGCATTTGCATCTCCGATGGCAATCTTTATATCTTGTCGTGGGCACTCATTGTATGTCTTTTCCAGGAGCTCATAGAACTCCTCCTTTTCGTCATCGCGTTTCTCGTTGGTCGGTGCGTACACATTTATTAGGCTGCAGTTGAAGAATTTGCCCTTAATTCTCAACACGCATATACGGTCACTGATCGGCCTCCATCTAATAACACGCTTCATCTTTTTTCCAATTAGCACGAAACCGACTCCTCTTTCTGCTTTCACGCCGCCGCTATAGTAGATGTGGTACTTAAATGAGGTGTCCGCAATAGGATCTACTGCCCGGAATTCGCGTTCTCCCGATTTCGGCCACCGCACCTCTTGGATAGCTGCAACCTCCACATTCACCTTCCGCAGCTCTCTAGCCAGGATACTTGCGCGTGCCGGTTCGAGTAGATTCCTTACATTCCAAGTGCCGAGTTTCCAATAATCGTTGTCCTTTTTCGTTCGCGTAGGTCCATGCCGATTATTCCGTTCCGTATTTATATCTGGATTGTTCGTAGTATTTAATATTCGGTATGCTGCCTTACTAGGGCTGCGATACCTAGTCTCGCGACGGGGCTGCCGTCTTTGATATAGCTGGCGAGACACCGCGTTTCATGATTCAGCCGCCCGCTCCGGATCAGACGCTGTTGTACGCTGCCCCTAACATGGGGAAACAGCCGCGTACGTTCCCCCTTCCCAGTCAGCATACGTTTAAAGTTTCCACCGGGGTTGGTTACCCGATCTCCACTTAGGTTACTCCTATCCCGGTCGGCACCACGTGGAGGTTGGGATAGGAGTTGCTGGACAGAGGTCAATGACCACAATAGGATCCCAAGTTACACGTGTCCAACCATTCGCCAACCGGAAGATTTCCCCTAATGCTTCTAAAACACAGTTAATTATTTTTCCTCATAAGCCAAGAGAGTTTCATTTCTCAAACCCACCAATAACCACGTTATTAAGATGAACAGTGTGGTCTTGAATTGGTCTGATCAAATTAAATACTTAGGACTAATTTATGATAAGAATCTTACTTTCAAGGAGCACATTGAAAATATCCAGTCAAAGTGCAATGAGTATATCAAATGTTTATATCCTCTCATCAACAGGAATTCTAGACTTTGTCTCAAGAATAAACTGTTAATTTACAAACAAATTTGAGGGCCAGCAAAGTTAAATGCAGTTCCCATCTGGACAAGTTGTCGTGCAACCAGGAAGAAGACACTTCAAAGGATTCAGAAAAAACTTTTGAAAATGGGTTTGAAGCGTCCTCACTGGTTTAGCACGAACGAGCTAAATAGGCTCACTAATGTAGAAACATTAGAAAAAATGTCAAGCCAAATTATCAATAAATTCCGACAAAAATCGTTGAAATCCTCAATTGCAACGATTAGCTCACTTTATAGTCAGTAAGATAGTTTTGAGTTTATTTTAAGTTTTGTTTTATGCCTTTTTTTTCCTTGACAAGTAGGTTTAATAATTTACCTACAATTACATTAACTTTACTGCGAGAACTAATAACATTCAAAAATATAATAAAACGTACAAATATATATAATAGTGTTGATATGTCACCATTTGTGACAGAACACACAATATTATTTCTGAATAGATATTAGTACATAAATAAATCATTACAAACATTGACCCCCCCCCCCCCCTATTACAAAAAATCACAAGAAGGTTGTATGCAAAGCCACGACCGCAAGGTTGAAGTAGAATACTTTTACAAAAAAGATAACCCGGCTGCTTGCGTGTCAGTCATTTTTTCTAGTAAATAAACGTTGACCGTTCATTGGCAGTATTGTAATTTCGTTTTGTCTGATATTTTGAATGAAGTTCATTGAATATTTTTAAATTTTGTGCAAATGAGAAGTTGAGCTGCTGCCGAATTGTAATATGCACATTTAATACGACATCATTAAACGGGAACGGAACATAAGCTACGGTTATGCAGAACGCGGATGCCGGCGCGATGCGATTCGCCTTACCGTTGTGAAATGTACAGCTCTTTTCAAGGCGAAGTAAAGCTATACATTTCAACAGATTTCGTCTTGCCGAATCGCATCGCGCCGTTATTTGTGTTCTGCATTACCGTAGCCAAACACTAAGCGACACAAACACGTAATAATAGTCAGAGTATGCATGTAGATAAAGATAATTAACTTTGGATTATAGCGCAAAACGAGAAAATATTAACTCTTCAAATAATCATTTGTGTTCTTCAAATTTCAGTTTTTCAATTTAATATCCGATGAAATGTTTATTTATTATCTGATGAAGCTCTTATATAGGCCAAATGATGCATTTCCAATTTACTAGGTCCATAACTCTGCCGACCGTGCTTGGGAAAGCGCGGTATAACGACCAATCAGAGGTCGAATTTTGTGTTTTGACAAGGCTTAAGAGTTTTCAATAGTACAATAGTTCGAATGATGAAATTGCAATTTCATGCATTTGGTAGGAATCTTAGAAGATTTTCTAATCGATTGCTGCAAAAACGAAGGAAATCCATCGAAAACTAACCGATTTATTAGCATTTGAAATTTTTCTCACTTTTTTCAGTTTTAGATTTTCATTTCACATCCCTATGTAGCCGAACTTCCTGAGAGAAGTAATCTAATTCAAAATTAAATCTTCATTAATTCATTTGTTGTCCTTATAAGGACAATTGTTCAATTTATCATAGGATGTAGTGTTTATCTTACATCTCTGTGTTACCTTGATAGTGAGGACTAAGGCGCACGGTCAACACAATGAGAAAGGTGTTTCACATTGAAAACTAGACACGGCTTTACTGGAGGAAGTGCTATCATACGAAAGCGCGTCGTTTCATGTGGGGAATATCAACAACGAAAAATGACGCGCGTCTGAGCATAACCCGAACTGTTTCGCCGTGCTGCTCCCATTTACCTTTACATCAGCCTCAGGGAAGTACCGGCTGCATCTGCATCTACCGCTGAGGCTGTCACTATACTGCTATTGGTACCAAAAGCTATTAACTCTTCAAATAAGTGTTTTATTTGTTCTCAAAAGAACAATTGTTCAATTCAAAATCGGATTTACGCAATCGCATCTCTGTAATATTACCGACAATAATATTCTTCTGAACCAAATTGATACAACTTTCCCATTGGGCTTCTGCCATAATAGACGCGAAAAGCGACGCGAACCGATTCGCTCGGCTGTAGGTTAATGTACAGCCATCAGTAGAGCTGTACATTAACCTACGGCCGAGCGAATCGGTTCGCGCCGCTTTTCGCGTCTACTATGGCAGAGGCCTTAGAGAAAGTTGCTGGCTGATGTATTCACTTCATGCAAGCCTGCTGCTGATGCTTCCCGCTACCACACTGAAACAGCATTTTAGTGAAGGGAGTGTCGTTGCATCAGCTGACCCTGCTACTATCGATGCTGATATACCCGCTGCAACAGCTACGCTCTGCATAGCCATGCCACAGTTGTGGCCGCTATACGCTGGCCCAACTGCTGAGCAACTGCAACGCTATTCGTAGCCATGCCACAGTTGTGGCTGCCATTGGTATCCGCTGAACCTGCATCTGCTGGCCCTGCTGCTATCGATGGTGAGATCCGCTGAAACTGCTACGCTTATCCGCAGCCATGCCACAGTTGTGGCCGCTATCCGCTATCGATGGTACCCACTGCTCGCTCCCACTGCTGCTAAGGGAGGACTGCTGTCGTCACGGTTCAGAACTACTATGAGCGGCTTCGACTAAAACAGGCTCTTATATAGGGATGAAAATAGGAATGAATTATTTTACGTACGTGGTGGAATGATATAACTTGAAAAATATGTGTGACTTCATTCCGGCTCAGAGCGATCATTTGATAAGCTCCACCTCTTTTTTCAGTTTCTAAAGTTTTTCCTCAGTTTCGTAGCACGGATGCACAAAAATGATTTCTTGTGAACATTCTGTCGAGCCGGACCGATAGCACTCTCATTGAAGCAACAAAATAACATGTTTTGTGTCGTGTTGTGCAGCTTGGTTGAAGAAAATGTTCCTGTCCCCATGTCGCATGTAAGCAGATTATTGCGTTCAGTAGACAGTAGATAGTGTATCCAGCAAATAAACACCGATGGTGCTCTCACACACGCAACGGTTTTAACCCGTATCTTATTGCGGTTTGTAACATTAAGCGATTTTGTTTGCTCGCTGTTGCGTGTTGCATCATGTTGCAACTTGGCAGCTGGGAGACGACGAAATTCTTTTTATGCTGATTGATTGAATCGATTTTATATTAGCTCTGCTTAGTCGAACTAACTGCTTTTGTGAATGCGTACTAACAGGGCAGTTAATTATTCAATGTCGGTTATGCTGATCGCAGCCTTTGCGCTGCCCCTACAGTGGGGGGTTTACTAAATAAAGTGAAAATTAGACAACTACAACAGAATTTGATTGCATCCCGCACAGAATGTCTGCTTGTGTTGATGCCAGAAAATTATTAACCTTCAATTATTTTTATATTTGCCTTGAAAAAAGCATGTTGCGGTTCAAAATCGGTTGCTAATTACAGCCTTTGAGCTGCCCTAACATTGGGGGAGTTAAGATACACAGACAACATGCACTGTGGAAGCTATTCCACATTCAGTAAATTAGACGGGTGCGACAAATTTAAACTGCTAGGATGCAACACAGAATGCTTGCTTGCGTTGACAAAAATTATTAACTTTCAATGACTTGTTTATTTGCCTTGAAGAAGGCATTTTGATTTCCTGATGGCAATCTTCATGCTGCCCCAACACGAGGAGAATAATGGCAGTCTGGCGACACAAGATGAGAAGAACCGCGCTGCTCCTGAGACGTGGTGACCAACCACAGGGCTAGTGCTGCTGCTAAAGAAGGACGACTGCTGTTGTCGCTGTCTAGAACTATTATGAGCGGCTCCGGCTGAAACAGGCTCTTATATAGGCCAAATTGCATGTTTTCAATTGCAAGGTATATGATCCTGTCGACCGTACTTGGGAAGCAAGCATATAACGACCAATCAGAGGTCGAATTTTTCGTTTTGACAAGGCTTGACTATTTTCAATAGTACAATAGTGTGAATAATAAAATTACAAATATCTTATTTTGGGAAGAATCTTAGAAGATTTTCCAATCTATTGTTGCAAGAACGAAGGAAATCCATCCAATACTAACCGATTTATTAGCATTTGAAATTGGACATATTTTTCACTTTTTTCGGTTTTAGACTTTCATTTCACATCCCTATGTAGCCGAACTTCCTGAGAGAAGTATTCTACTTCAAAAGAACTTCTCACAAATGATGTATTTTGAGTTGTTTTCTGTACTGTTTCGATAACATCATAATGACAAGTTACAGATAAGCAGCGGCAGTTTATATTTAATAATCTATAAAATACACTTATGCTATAAAATAACATGTCGAGAACAAGAATATAACAACACAAGTTTTCACTTGTGCTAATAGTACTCTTAAATGACTACTGTCATTGTGAATTATTTCCTAACATGTTTTGTGTGTTACTTTGGTTAAAGTTGTTTTGCTCCCGAAAAAACGGGAAAAAAGTCATAATTCGATTAACTCCCAGTATTGTAAAAACTAAAACCAATGGTTTTCAATTAAAGCAGTAAAAATGAGTTTATGCCTTTCATGATTTAGCGTGGTGGTTGGAAAATGGTTGGATACGTTTAACTTGATGTGGTGAGACACCTCTGTCCAGCAACTCCTATCCCAACCTCCACGAGTCGCCGACTGGGATACGAGTAACCTTAGCGGAGATCGGAAAACCAACCCCCAGTGGGACCTATGGTTCTATGCCGGGTTCTACTGCCGTGTTCTCATATTAGGGGCGGCGTACAACAGTGTCTGACCCGGAGTGGGCGGCTGAATTATGGAATGCCGCCAGCTATACCTATGATGGCCTCCCCATCAGCAGGATGTAGGTATCGCGATCCTGGTAAGGTAGCATACCGAAACCTTTCTCTCAACCACGAACAACGAGATTAAAAATACGAAACGCATCAACCGGCAAAGACCTAGGCTATCAACACGGAAAAAAATGAGGTAAACGATTAGAAATTGGGTAGCTGGAAAGTCCGATCTCTCGATGAACCGGTGCGAGCTGGCTTGCGTGCTCGAGAACTACAGCAGCAGGGAGCGTAACGGCTGGTTTGATGCCGAGTGCTAGAGCGACAGATGAGAAGGAGCAAGTGTTGTCCACCGCGGAGGATAGCTGTGGTAGAAACGACGTGCGGAGCTTATATAGAAGAAACAGTCAACAGAGTCGGAAGCAGGAATTTACTGTGCCGGTCATCTGTTACGACAAGGACGGCAGCCTGCTTACTGATAAACCGATGGTAGCAGTGCAGCCAAGTGAAAAGAGCATTTTCAGGCGCTATTGAATAGTGAGAAGCCAGATGAGCAGAGCAGGAACAGGATGACGATTGTGAGTGATGAACAAGCTGTGGAGCCACCAACACAAGAGGAAGTGACAAAAAGCGATTAGGGAGCTGAAAAACGTCAAGGCCGCTGGGAAGGACCCGGCCGAACATCTAAAAACGGGAAGCGAGCGGCTGTACTATACGATCCACCAGAACTACTGGTTGGAAGACCTCATATGCCCTATCTGTAAGAAGGGTCATCGATTGGATTGTTGCAACTATCGAGCCATTACGTTGCTCAACTCCGCATATAAAGTACTCTTCCGTATCCTGTTTTACAGATTAAGACCGTTAAGGGAATCCTTTGTTGGTGAATACTAGGTTGGTTTTCGACAGGACCGTACCAAGACGGACTGAAGCAGGGGGATGCGCTCTCTAACATACTGTTCAACATTGCCCTTGAAGGTGCAGTACGAAGAGCAAATGTGCAAAATAAACGGTACGATCATCACGAAATCTCACATGCTCACAACGATATGAGCCGTGAAGTGAAACGACGAGTTGCAGCTGCAAACAGCACAAAACTAGCGCTGTATAGGACGCTGATATTCCCGGTGGCCCTTTACGGACATGAAGCATGGACGCTTAGGGAAGCTGATCGACGAGTGCTCGAAGTATTTAAGCGTAATGCTCTGCGATCGATACTTGGCGGTAAATTGGAAGATATGGTGTGGCGCAGACGCATGAATCACGAGTTGTACTAGGTATAAAAATATGCTGGTATAGTGAAGGTCATACAGCGGGGCAGGCTTCGGTGGGCTGAACATGTAACCGCCGAATCTATCTTCAGTAGAGAACCAGGGAGAGGCCGTCTACTCCGTGGTAGGCCTCGCACGCGGTGGAAGAAGATGCACGATCTGCTGGTGTACGAGGAGACTGGAAAACGGCTGCCCAAGACAGAAGAAGGTGGACATCTCTAATTCGATCGGCCCTAGACCGGTAACGGTTCTTTAACCAACAAAGTAAAGTAAAGCATGATCTAGCGTAGTTTAGTTCCACTCACGTTGTTTTGTTTCGACAGTGGAGTGGGTACTCTACCTATGACTGTGTTCCAGCAACCATTAACATTCTTTGCGAATGACATCAAGTCAATTTAAGAACGCCTTTCTTCACGGTTACAAACTATTTATCGAAAAAGAGAGTTGAAAGAGAATTGTTACCGACATTCACCGCTTCACACTATCAAATTGATTAACCCTTTCGAGTGTATTCCGAAACCAATTGCAAAAAATACATTGACGCAATAAATTTATTGTCTTTTAAAACACCTCTCTATTTTCTCACATCTCTCCATCCTGAACTTTTTACCAAAAGTTTTATTATAATATCTAGTTTCAATAAAAAAGTAATTTCAAGACAAAAGTTAACTCTTTTTTAATATAAAATTAAGAGTTATCTTTCTAGCTTCCGAAATTGAAATTCAAACCATAACCTCATAAATGCACCCATACGATTTTTGATTTCAAATAACTGATATATCATTTAGCAACATTGGAATATATTTTTCTTAAAAAGGTATGATTCGAGAAAATGCTCTTATCCATAACCTTTAGAATAGAACTTGTCTTTCAATTTCTTCATATTGACTCTTTCCCAAAAGTTTTGTTTATTTACAAAAATGAGAAAAAAATTGATTCTATGTTTTCCTAAATCACAATTTAGTGTTAATTCAGAAATATTTCAATTTGATCAATAAAGTTCGCAGATAGGTTTTCTATACAACTGAAATTTTCTAATTTCACGATAGTTGCACCTGAAAACAGGCACCAAATAAAATGATTTTCCAGTTTCGGGTAATTTTTTGTTCTAGGGGAAGTATAAAAACTTCAGATTCTTCAAAAATACGGAAGCCTTTCCGACGGGAATCTAAGCTTTTACAATTTCGTGTTGAAAAAGTTGATTGACATGTTGTTGAAGATTCCGGAATGACTGCGAAGAAATCAGGAGCGCGGACTTTTCCGGAAAATGTGAAAATCTATGCTTCTTTAAATTTGTTCACAAAAAATACAATGTTCGGAAACTTCTCTCATTTAAATTTTCATCAAAATGGCTTCGCGGCAGAAAATTTATGTTCTTCAATTTCGTGTTTACCTTGCTGAATTTTGCAAATTTATTAAATAAATTATTCATATAAACGTATCTGATAAGTAGCTGGGGCCCCAATTGCTGTGTAGGTACATATACATGAATAAACATTGTGCCAAGTACTATAGATTGTAGGATTTTTACAACTAAATAGTTAGAATTAAATGTGGCAAACCTGGTTTAAATTACACTCTTCTGATTAGTACATAGAGAAACTTCAAGAGCAATTTGATTTGTCAACAAAAATCATCAATGTAATGTAGAATTATGGAATCAAACCCACGACCATCCGTTTGTCGTAGTGTACTCTATGACTTTATTTTTGGTAACTCTATTTATCTTATTTCTTTATTTATCTTGACCAGTATTTGCACTGCATTGGTCCACTGTGCGTAACCGCGTCATACCGCGTATACCAGGACGTGAGGGTCATGGTTTTGCCCAAGCAGGATGTTAAAACAAAATATTGAAAACGCTTTGTCCACCCAAAACCACCCTCTCGAGCGGAATAAAATCCCGCTGTCTATCGACAAGGTTTCCAACGGTACACGCACGGAACGGCACACATCACACAGCACAGCACCAAAAAGAGAGCAAGAGCTTTTCGTTCACCACATGGCGGGTAGCAGCCGTTCGGGTTGACATCGGGGACCCGATTTGCCATGCATGATACAAGTAGGAGCCCAAAAAGCGCTCTCTGTTCGCTCGCCGCTCTGCGATCGCTGTCCGGTAAGCTCGCAGTTAGATTAACCATTGACTGAACGGTGGGCTAGCTAACTAGCGGGCTCTAACCGACTTCAGTTGCTAGTGAGACGTGGTACGAGTAGCATGTAATGACGACCCGTGTCGTTTGGTTGGTATACAGACATACGCGTTAGTAGCTACGTGATTCGAAAACGACTTTTCATCGCACTGTGAAAGAGGTGGCAGTGAAGTGGGGAAAGCGAAACCGACGTTCGGCGGTGAAAGTAGTCGAGTAAAAGTCATCATCGAGCATACGAAGCAATTGGTGGAAAGTAAGTGTAAATTGTCGAGAAGGGTCGAACGGGCTTGATGCGAAACAACATCAGCAAGAAGTGAAAATTGCCTCTCGAGAAAAAAAAAGAAAACAAGTTTGCCGAAGTGACACCAAACGGAGAAAAAAAAAGTCGGAGATATCAGGATAAGAGTGGATGCCCGAATTGGATGGTGCGATTTTTGCGGAATCATAAAATAGTGCATGAATGCGTGTGTTTATTGATGGTTTTCGTGAAGGAAGTGGGAGGCAAAATAGTAATAATAAGTCGCAAACGGTTCGCGAGGGCCTGCAGAAGCTGAAGTGTGAAATTGCATGCGTTGGGTGAAAATGAAATAAATATATGTATGTAGGCAGCAGGAACTATGCGGTGGATTGGTGGACAAGCCCAGCGGAACAGGGGGCGCAGTAGGATTTGCAGAAAAAAAATGCATGCTTGTTTCGAAAGTTGAAGCACCGTTGAATCACACTGCTGCATCGGAAGCGTGGTTGGTCCTCCAATGCAGTTTTTTTGCCTCTTGCGTACAACGAGGGAGACTTTTTATCGTATGAAATTTGTACCGGACTGGGCTGGACTGACGACGATCGGGGGTCTGTTTGGGGCATGATGAAAGCACATGTCATTTGAGCTTAAAGAAAAATTGCTGCAAAAAAGTGGATGAAAAATATCTCGTTGCGATGCGAGTGTCCAGTATGTAATTGCCGTTGGAATGTTCGAGCCTGCCAGTAGCTTAATTGGAGGCTAATTTTTACCAGATCAAGAGAGTTAGTGCGGATTCAGTTATCGGCGCAATTAAAAGCTGCACATGAGTTCGTTTTGCAAGTTTGAGTGGGAGGGAAATAATTGGTTCTACTAGTGATGAAAGGGCACTCAAACACATGGGAGAGTGTTTGATTGGGGTAATAACTTTTTATTTTGCTCATAAAAATGAAGGAATTAGCTTTTTGAACCAGATTTCAATCAGTAGTTGGCTATAAAACCTATAAATACAATAAGTTTTAATGATTGTTCAAGATTTGAGGATTGCAAGCTTCATATCATTTTTTTATAATATATTAGTCATTCAATAAATTAATTCAATGAAGAATAAGAAGCCTTTTTTTGCAGTAAAACTACTCGGTTTGCTGCACGAATTAAAGCTATTTTTGATAAAAAACAACACTGAATAATTTGTGATTAAACTAAAATTAGGAAAAGATACAGAAGATGTTTCATGAAACTTTGAACTTGCTCTCGACTCGAGGGCACATGACTTTGCCACAAGTATTGGATAATTTTGACTCACGTGATATTTGTTTGAAAGATGTATTAGTTTTTGTTGGTGAAATCTTTGAACAATTGTATCTCAACAGTTTTAATCTCTACTAAAACACTTATGAATGATAAAATTGTTTTCTTGACTTGGAAAAAAATATACACTGAAAAAAAAAACTTATTTTCTATACTGAATACAAATTTTGAACTAAAGTCATAGCGTATAAATCACATAAAAATATAAATTTAAAAAGTGTTTAAAAATCATTCTTCCACAAGAATTAAAAATTGGTTTTTAACTTCTTCTTGCAACAAATTTTAAATGTTTCTAAATAAGATCAAACTAAACTGTTTAAAACCTCAAAAAATTAAAAAATCTGTTTATTAAAACTTTGACTCACTTTTAAAACAAAGTAGCGATTTTTTTCAGTGTATTTATTTTCAAGACGAGACATCAACTTTCTGCAGTTTGTTCATAGACAACATTTTAGTAGAGATTTTTTAAAATATTGCAACTACTAAAACTTATACGGCGTTTTAAAAAATAAACATTCAGACAATGCAAAGGTTTCAAACCCTGTGGCAAAGTCAAGTGTCCTCTTTTCGAAAACATTCACAAAGTTTCACCAGAATCGAGATCTCAAATTTTCAGAACGATTTCGCTCGGAATTTCTAGGAAAGATGTATATTAGGGTGTCCCAAAATAACGTTTTATCAGTCCGAGGGCTCAACCGAAAAATGATTGGTTTTGAAGTAACAGAAAAAATTATATATGGCGACAAGTCTGGAAAATATTTCGTCGACGTGCTAATTTGAGTTTTATAAAAAAATAAATCAATTTTGCACGTGTTTCATTTCAATTTTTTTCATCACCTGAAAATCGAACCAAAATATATTTTTGCGCACAAAAATATATTGGGGTTCAAATGTCTCAAATTTCGTTGTTAGAAATTTTTAGGCTTTTATTAGGAAAAATTTCACAAAAGACATAAAAATTCTATCTTGAATCGTTGTTGAGCAATTCGAGTTTTAATGTGGAAAGAATATTGTGAAAAGTGATAATCTTCAGTTTGTGCAACATTCAGTCAGATTATCAACGAAAACGTCGTATAACCATCACCTACTTTGTTTTGATTTCTAGTTCAAACATTATTTTATTATGGATAGGTGAACCCAGTTCTTAGTAATATTTATTCGAATCCTCTGTTTTTATTATACACAGTAACTCTCAGATGAATGAAGAATGTTTTCAACTGTATTTTAAAAACACTCTGCTCTTGAATCGCCTTTGCATGTTTTAATTTATAATTAAGCTCTGTACGTTTGCACTTTTCCGCTAGCTAAAAAAATTTTCTTACAATATTTCGATTATCTTGGTGGGGGACACCGACCTGATTCCAGATCGCAATGACCTCTGACGCAACACAACGAAAATTGATTTTTAATTATTATCTCGATGAAATCGGTAAAAGCTTAATACCTCTTATTCGGAAGGAAGATGTGTCTTCGATAATTTCTTCCGGAAAGCGTCTGTGAAAATATCTTTCTTAACTTTAAGTCTGGGCGACATCGTTCAGGCTTCAAGGAACGATAAATACTGGTGATTCTGCAGCGCCTACTATGCATACTGATACAGATTCAAACAAACTAATGTTACAAAGCAACCGTAGTCAAGAATGGTTGGCTTGATGTCGCACACACTTTTAGAATATTCATTCCACAGTAAAACTCGAATAGCTCAACAACGATTCGAAATAAAAATTTTGTGTCTTTTAGGAAAAAAAAACTTTCTGTGGTAAAGGAGGGTTGCTAGCGTAAAGATTAGCACATTTTCTAAGGGTTAAACTTGAAAACTCCAAAGTTGAGGATTGTAACAACAAAATGTGAGCCACAATAAGCCGTAACATTTTTTTTCTCCTGGTTTGGTCTCTGAGGGATGCGCAAAAAATATATTTGGGTTCGGTTTTACAGGATTTTTAAGTGATATTTTTAAACATATTTTTAGTTTTTTCTGTGATAAAAGAATTTGAAATAAAAAAATGTGAAAAATTCAACTTTTTCATAAAACTTAAATTAGCACGTCGACTGATCATTTTCCAGAGTTGTCACCATACAAAACTTTTTTTTTACACCACGACCAATCATTTTTCGGTTAGGCCCCCAGACTATCTGACAAAACGTTATTTTGGGACACCCTAATAAACATGTTTCAGCATAGGTTTTAGTTATAAGTTAGAAAACCTCCGTTTGTACGGAGAAATTGGCCTCGAGTGACCAATAAAAAATGATTTTATATAGAGCAAATTTCATGTACTTTCTTAGTTCTGAGTCTTCTATTAATTGCGAAAAAAAATCGTAAACTAATCACGTTGTATGATGGTCTAGTGATAATCAGGCTTGTTATTCTCTTCAATTTGTATAAAAGGCAGAGTGAATATTTACCGCTCACTTGGTGCATAGCATTTTTTTGCACCACTATTTTTTCTTGCTCTGTGCGATGTGCCTGCCGCTCACAGAGAAACTAATACACTTGCTGCTTACACCACAGATGAGCGAAACAAGAGTGGTAAAGCATTTTAGTGAGAATACATCGAAGTAGGCCGCTTAGATAAATTCGATAGAATTCGGAAAGTTGTGACGGGCGGCTGGATATATTTTACTTTAGTTTTGAGATTCAATGCAAACAACGCAATCTACTTTTTTACCTAGATACTCTCCTCATTTGATATATGCTTGAGAGACACACAGTAAAAGCACTGCAGTGAGTTTTGTTGTGTAGTTATTGTGCGGAATGTTCTTTCATGTGAGAAAGATTACACCAGTTTTGTATCTCACTGGAGTGATATTTCCCGAGGTGTTTTTTGCAAGCTTCTCAAATACACACAATTTGCAACACTTCTCAGACAAGTGCGTGGCTTTGTCCACCAGTGTGAGAGCAGTTGTTATCACAGTGAAAGATATTCTCCTACACGCCAGTGATTCTTTGAGAAGAAACGACAAGACTGGTGATGACTATGACTCACTCATGAAAGCGTTCGTTTCGTGATTCTTCAAAATTACTCATAGAAATTTTGAGTTGATAAAATGCCTTCTTTGAGCTAGTTAAAATAATAAGTTGTTAATATTTCTTAGTTTATGTTGAAATCGGTTGTTAATCGATAACTTATCGCAAACGCCGATGACTATACTGTCTATCCTCGTTATCGACGATGAAGCTAACGTCTTCAGACGTTAGCGTCATTGCCAAGAACGATAGCTACTGGACGGTATCGAATCAATAACGTCTGATAAACAAATTCACCACTTGATTGCAACACAACAAAGCAGCATTTGGTCCAATAGCAACGGATCGGCTCGTTGCTATTGCATTGCCAAACTTATGAACTCATTGCTACCCGAGAACTTTTACTTCCTTGAGTTGTTATGTTCCAAGAGTAAATAGCAACGCTCGGTGCGGTTATTTTGTTAGTAGTCAAGCCAGCTTTAGCAACCGAAATTTAGCCACTGGTGCACTTGCTCTGACATAAGAAAAGACGTTAGTGAGCTGACAACGTCTGGTAACTATCGTCATCGCCGATAACGGTGATGTCTGAAGACGCTATCATCATCGTCAACAACGCTATCTGACGTTATCGGTATCGGTGATGACGATTATCGATGATAATCTATCGTATTAACTACTCTGGTTGCAATAATCAAAAAAATCTTAGTAAGAAAAATGGTCACTCAAGATCAGAGGTGTTGGTATGTTGATGATATAATATCACTGTTTTCAGCAGAAAAGTCTGCCTTCGAAGACACTGCATTTTACGTTTTGACAAGACATGCGTTATAGCTAAAATCAATTCGTTGCCCAGTTTCAAACCTAATCAAATATTGATGTCGTTTTGCAATATTTACTTGTGTAATTCCACATAATGCAAAACCACCCAAGTGTTTCACGGAATAACTAGTTTAATTCATGTATATTGCAATAGTTTCTTCCAAAAAAATAGAACCATCTATGGAAACCTTAATAACCTGAAATTTCGAACAGATTTTGTACATATCAATTTAAAAACAACGGTTTTAATTGTATGAGCTATATTTGAAACAAATTAATTTAAACAAATTTAAAAGGGATTGGTTTGTAAGAAATACACTAAAATTGAATCGTTTGCCCAATGCAAATAATTGGTTACTGCAAATCTACTGGGCTCGAAGCTTACCATAACTGTCGATTAATTATCGGTCGACGCATAATGACAGCTAATTGAATTACCGAGCAAATCAGACCAGAAAATAACTTTCTCCAGCGCAACCGAACGCAGTACTTGCAAACGAGTGTCGTCGTGTTTCACGACGATTATCGATTTAGGTAATTCGTCGAAATCGATTGAATAAAAAAAATATCGCTTAACCCATCGCTCAGCGCTGACCGATCGATGACGACCGATGCGATCGTGTGAAATTTCGCCGTTAGCTCGGAAGCGAGCGTCACTCGTTTCGATTTCACCAACAACGTGACACACCCAGCTGATTTCCAAGTTCCGGTGTCCCACATTTTGCATGCGACCGCGACCGCGACCGATTCGTCGTATCGAGAGACGAGGTCAAATCCGCTTTTCGCTTTCGACCGGCTCTTTGTTCAGTTCTCCGTGTTGGTTTAGGTAGCAGAGCTGCAGGGATTTCTTGTGCTTGCTTGCTTGCTACAACATGCTGGTGTGGTGCTAAACACAATCGAAAGCCGAACCATTGGGGATGAAGAAGAAGAAGAAGTGTTTGGAGATCGCGGCAGCGGAGGAATCACTTTCGATTGAAGCAAATATCCGCGTTCTCTTCATCGCGCCTGCCCCTCGTTATCAACCACCTGGGGAGATGTTCACCGTCATGTTCGTTCCCGAGTTGTGTGGTGTTGTGTTGTATACGCTTCTTCTGTGTGCTTCGTCAATTTCCCTTTCGTTTCGTTTCGTTCAAGTTGTGTACGGGTTCGTTTGCCCCGTGCTCTGCTCCGGCGGCCGGTCCGACTTGGATGATTGAAGTGACGAACCTGTTTTCCACTGTGCCGTTGTTCGCGCGTTGCGATGTTTGCTGGTTTCCCTTTTAACCTTTTTTTTTCCTCTGTCCCTGCACTCGGTTCCCACTTCCACCCTCTGCATTCCTCATTAGCAGAAACGGGCGATGAATGGATGGCGGATAGGATTAAATTCGTTCATACAGGCCCCCCGTCCGAAAGCTCGCAGCCAAGTTTATTGAAGAGTACGGAAGAAAGCGAAGAAAAAGTGAATAACCGATAAAAATAAAAGTGAATCTTGTTTTTTTTTTTTTTCGTTGTGCAGCACAAAGAAAGCGGAAGTTGAATAAACACCCGAGCCGAGTTTGCTCGTATAATCGATCGAAAGCAATTGTTATCGAGTTTAGAAAAGTGATCGCATAGAAATAAAATCAAACAAAATTGGGGAAATTGCTCCCGAGATCATCATCATCATCATCTTCGTCATAGCAGATTGTTGACCTTAGGTTAGTCAATCGGAGAACACGAAAGCGTGGTAGTTTGGATTTCTAGCCAGCGCTGTTTGACATTGCAGGTGAGTACAGTTACTAGATTTTTACTGTGTTATTTGTGGAGTTGACAAGGTTTTTTATTACTGGTCAAATTGTATTTACGTGACCATTTAAGGCAAAGAATAACATGTCGTTCTCTCTAATACAAATACAAGTTGTTTCAAGCTTTAAATTTTACTGCCATTAAAATTTATTTTATAGCACCGATGTATTTTTGTCCGGTAACGCGTTTGAAATACATTACACATGATTTTGAGCCTATCTATTTTGAGATTGGTAAAAATGGTGAACAAATGCTTTCGAAAAGATTCCCGTTGAATTACCATGTTATCGGTCAATGAGTTCTCTTACATTCATATATTAGTGAGTTTTTTTAAAGGATAGTTATTTAGCAGTCGACATGACGGTTTAATAGCGAAATACAGGTCGGATTCGATTATCCGGGCTCGATTATACGGAAATAATGGTGCGATTATACGGAGTCATTTTTCCCCTTCAATTTCGGATTTTGTTTACATTTCCGACGTTTGTTTGTTTCAGAAATGACAAATGTGATGCTGTATTCTGTGCTACATGCAGCGTGCATAGTTAACTCAATGCATAAAAAGAGGTTATGATTATGATTACAGTCGCTAGATTTATTTTATATTCTACCGCGTGCAATAATATTTTCACCAACAAAATGACTAGATTTTCGATGAGAAAACATATAAAAATTACAATGAAAAATCGGCTCGATTATCCGAAGATTTCGGTTATCCGAAGTGATTTTTTTTTTTCTCAAATTCCGGGCAATCAAGTCCGACCTGTAGTCCAATTTAAATTTTTCTCTTTACGTGATAAAAATAAAACCAAGTTACTTGACTGGCCCTACCCTTCAGGTTAATAAATTGCCCGTTATAGTTGATGTACCACAAGGAAGTATTTAAGGCCCGATATTGTTTTAAATCTTATCGTCCTAATTAACAGCCAGGATGCCATAATTATCTGTTTTGTGTCGAAACAACTATTTCGGTAGATGGAAAAAACCTTTGTGAGGAAATAAATAATTTTTCCTCGAGCTGTTGACAGAATCTACACATTTTTATTTCACTCCACTTTTTAATTCTATCATTTTTCACTTATCACTTGCAAATGCGGATTTTAACGCTGACATAGCGCCTTCTTCAGTGCTTAGGTGGACTGCTAGCATATTATGCAACTTTAATGCATCTCGAGGTTTTTCTTTACCAAAAATTTAGTTTAGGATATAAGCTTTCAAATTTCAAATGAAAGTGGTTTTGAAATATTCTATCGTGGAAAACATGAATAAAACGAGTTTGAGTTTTTATTCAATGTTTTGACCATTTTTGCTCATTTATGGTGACGCTAGGAACATTGAAATATATGGTATGGTAACAATATAAACAATGTCAATTTCAACAAATTCATTTCAGCCAAACTAGATTCACCAATATTGTTATTTTGCTTTCTCTGATCTGAATCTGAAATGATATGATTTAGAAAGACTAAAAATCAAACATATATCATAGACATAAACTGAACCTGAACACTGCGACTGACCATGAACCTTGCGTCCATCTAGGGTCCATCGGCTCAAAATAATCGAAAACCGTCTCTGGAGGCTGTAAAAAGCCAACAATGGAAATAATAATTTAAAACGCTGTATTGATGAAAAGGTCAAAATGAAATATAATCAAAATTCAGCCAAAACTGGCTTAACATGCTTTTTAGATACAGAAAAAAAAAAACAAAACAGAAGAACATACAAATTCGTCTAAATACATGTAAAAAATCCTCTGAAAAAAACGAATAGAGCAAACTACAGACCTTGGTCGATTTTAGCATTATATGATTCTGGCACATGTGCAAAAAACGAAAGGTTATGTTTAATAATATTTAGTAATTTCCTCGTATTTCCGCTAACTAACTCAAGCTCAACAGCCGCCAAAAGTATGGTATTGAATTCCTTTCTGTTATCAATTCGGATGGCCGGAATCGGCCAACTGGTTACGGATGTATGACCGTAACATGCTCCGGTAATAAAATAGTCATGATCAAAGCAGTGCTTAGAACCGTGAAATTTCAATAATAATATAGGCCAAATACGGACCTGTCCCGGTTGAACTCCGGACACTCCCAGATAATTGCACCAACACCCATTAAGCGACACCTTTAACGACTAGGAATCCAAAAGGTAGTCCATTGGTGGCATTATCTAGTGCCTACGTTGCATAAGTTACATGAAAAGTGCGTTTTCGGCATCACAAAAAATTCAGGCGTGTTGCCAAGAGTGAACGAGGTCTGCATCCCGAATTAACTCAAATTAATGGATCAGACTAAAAATAAAACTGTTTTTAATTTTCGCTCACAGCTTAGTTGGAAGTGCCTCAAACAGTTAAAACAAAGGTTATAAAAATAATTTTGAGTTATCCCCTAAAAACTTAATACACTGGTGGAAATAGTTTTAACCCCACAATCATTTTTGGTGTAAGTTTTTTGCTCAGTGTAATTGCCAATTTCTTACTTATATCTTATATCTTACTCACACTAGTATACCCAGTAGGCTGTCCCAAAAAAAAAATCGATTTTGAAAAAGTCAAGGTGCTCAGCCCCAAATTGAAAGAAAATGTAGCATTTTTGTAGAACATTTCGACTTTCTAGAAGGTCGTTTTCAGGTTGCCCAAACGTGATTTATGAAAAAATGACTTTTACAAGCTACAAAACCACTCTTTTGCACTTTATTCAAATCTGCTCGATTCCTACATTTTTTCATATGTTTTTTTATTTTTGTGGTGTTGTTTTTGAATATTTTGCATGGTTTGGTTCAGCATCGCATTCAGTTATTTGACTTACAGAGCCCACTGAACATCACAGAAAAGTGAATTTTTCCTATAATTTTCAGATGAAACCCTTCAAAACACATATAAAAAATTTTTTTGATCAAGAACTGAAATTTTTACTGCAAAGCGGAATTCAAGACGAAAATTTAGATGAAAAAGATCCTTGATATCTTATCGGGGGGCTGAGATATCGGCGTGTTTACATGTGATGGAAAACTATGCATTTTGTCAAAAATGCCACTAAAGTTCAATAACTCCATTGCACAGTGTTTTATTTTGCCGTTTGTGCGTATAATTTTCTAAATAGTGATTCAAATGTTGATTATAGCCATCAGGTATGTTCGAGTAAGTTTCAGAATATTCAAAAAAGCATCTTTTAATGTAGAAAGAAGGGTGATCAATCCACTAATAAGTGAGATAAAAAATTTACTTTTTAATCAGAATGAGGTAGACGCAAGGTGTCTTCGATAAAGTTTTTGGTTACCTTAAAACAAGAGACTTTACCAAAGACATCATGTTTCTATCTCTTACATATTACGAGCAACATTGAGTTTTCTATTGGAAGGCACGAAAAATCATAATTTTCGTTCTAACTTTTTTCGTAGATTTTTCCAAATTTTGAAACCTTCTACTAAGTTATCAGCCATCGAAAAATGCATTTGTTTTTTCAACATTGTTATTTTTTATCTCCCAAAATAAAATAGTTATTTAACATATTTGTTAAAATGCATATTTTTCCATCACATAGAAAAATGCCAATATCTCAGCTCCTCGATAAGATATCAAGTATCTTTTTCCATGCAAATTCTCGTCTTAAATCCCGCATTGCAATGAAAATTTCAGTTCTTGCTCAAAATTTTTTTTATTTGTGTTTTGGAGGGTTTTATCTAAAAATTGTTAGAAAAATTATTTTTTTTGTGATGTTTAATGGGTTCTGAGAGTCAAAAAACTGAATACAATGCTGAACCAAACCAGGCAAAATATTCAAAAACAATCCCACAAAAATAAAAAAATTTACGAAAAAATGTAGGAATCGAACAGAATTGAAAAAAGTGCAAAAAAGTGGGTTTGTAGCTTAAAAAAGTCATTTTTTCATAAATCACGTTTGGGCAACCTGAAAACGACCTTTTAGAAAGTCGAAATGTACTACAAAAGAGCTATAAATAACATTACCTTTCAAAAAAAAAACTTTTCAAAAACACAAAGAGGCCACAAAAACAATGATTCGAATTTATCATCAGCCCGATTCCGGAAATTTCCACATTGCGTGGTATTTGGCCACTTGTTTAGGTTTAAGCAAATCGGAAGTCGCCTTATTGGCTCGTTTTTCAGGCTTTGGACGTCATCCCGGTTCCGAAAAAAACCTATATTATGTGGTATTTGATCTAGTTTTATTCAAATTGTTTTCACCAGAAGCGCCAGTGAAATCTGTCCCGGAAGGACCATTGCGAGAGCATCACTAAAACACCCAAAACTGTAAAAATGGCCTATGAAAGTAATTTTAGAAAATTTTAACCAATTATTGTGAGATTCTTTTTAAATACTAATAACATTCCTAAGTTTTGGAACATATCTTCGGAAAACTGAATTCCTGTGAGAGAGAATTCTTTCGAGGCACCGCTAACGCTCATTTGAAAGTAACTCATTTACTTTATCTTTTGGTGTTAAAACTATCGAAATCGGAAAACTCAAAAAGGACGGCCACGATTCCAATGTTTGGAATCCTTGGGAATCTATGCGAAATTTGTGTGTTCGTCCGGTTGACGTCCCGGGTGGAATTAATTCATAAACATATATCCGGTCGAACACATACGATTCGCATAGATTCCCTAGGATTTCTCACATCGTAGTCGTGGGCGTCCTTTTCAAGGTATCCTGGAAAAAGAATCCTCAGGAATGCCCTGTATATGGGACCAGGATTCTTGAATGAGAATCGTGTTATGAGAAGTCTTCAGATTCCAATGTGGAACCTGCAGAACCCGAAGGATTCTCTTTACACGATTCTTATTCAAGAATCCTAGTTACATAGACAGGGAACTTCTGAGGATTATAATGGGTAAAAGAATGCTAATATGTGGACAAACTCTTAGAATTTTGACGTTTGGCCTCAAAACAAAATGGCGTCGAAAAAACCACAAAAATTACCGGTTTCTAAAAAATTCAAAATGGCGCCATTGTTGTCCCTTAAGTTGAAATATGTTCAAACTCAGGGAAATTCATTTTCGCATCAAACTTCATCAAAAAATCATACATAGGAGCCAAGGCAAAAAAATTGTTGCACTGTGTTATTTTTGCAGGATTCCTTTCTACGGATGCTCACGATTCCAATGTGAAGAATCCTAGGGAATCTATGCGAATCGTATGTGTTCTTCCGGGCTCGTATGCTTTTTGAAATCACAGCACGATCTCTGTGTTGATAATTTATAATTTGATCCATCCACTTATCACAACACTACTACAGTGTCCTTCGGCTATCATAGCAGGTTACTAAATCTGGCCAAAACTTTACAGAACGTTTGAAAGCCTAAACAACCGGATGAATGCGTTTTTGTTAGGCACTCTTCCTTGAACACTTTTAAAACCAACAAGAATTTAGGTTCGCAGCTACAAAGCTCTCAAAATTTATTTTTAAAACCGGGGGCACCTTCTCGAGCGGTAGCCTGGAGACTGTTCGAAATTCATCTTCACTGATAGCATAAGAATTGCTTCATTAATCAGAGGCTAGTCAATACGTCTCGTAACCGTTCGTTAAGGTGTTTCCAATTTGGATGTCTGTTCCACGAACCATATGATTTTTTGTTTAACAAACAATTCACGAATTGTCAATTACCGCACCGATTGTAAATATCCCATTCACCTTGAACTACACGCACCGTCGCGTTGATGAATAGTGCAAGCTGTCGAAAACTTTTTCCCAGCCCACCGCACCACCATGGACCGTCAGAGTTCCACCTTGATTGCGCTTTGGCGGGCCAATTGTTTCCGCGTGTTCCTCAAGCGGTGTACAATGATGTACGAATCATATCATAATCGAGCATTGTTGCGAGCGTCGTACACCCCAAAATTCAACTGCTGTTCACTAAAGCAATCGCTCAGCCATAACCGGATAACAATCGGTGGAAACCTTCCGCTGCAATTTAGCCGAATGGTTGTGAAAATTACTTTTCCAACAATGTTGGGAAATTGTTTGCTGCAGTTTATGCTTTTGCCGTGCTGCCCGACGGCCAGTGGTCGGAATTTCCCCCATATTTTGAGGTCGAAATTGCGGATAATCAACTAACTGTTGGTGGAAATGTTCAAGAGTTATGAACGAGATATTTTATTTTACAGGTGTTTTAACATTTTACTCAATTTTCGTTAGCTTTATATTCTGAAAATATGCGTCAAGTCTAGTCAAATCGGCCGCCCATAAGAAACGTATTACGTGATAGAGCTACGCTGATCTACAAACGGTATGAAAAGTGAGTGTGCGATTCGAATTCGATTTTTACTCACAAGTTAACGATAATCTCTTCTGATAAAAATACTCAGCACCCATCACGAACACGAATAATGGTGAACTTTTTTTTTAAGTTGTACACAATATGTCAACCATCAAACTTTCTTTATTCATCTTAACGACGAACATGCCTTGGAGGGTAGTAACAAGATACAGATGCGTCACAAGAAATCGGATAATTTATCCTCTCGACTTTTTTTTTTTTTTTTCTGAGACCGACAAAAACTTCTTTGTCCTGAGTTTTTTTTATCGCTTCTGCGTAGATTGCGAGATTTCTACCCATAAGTCATCATGTGGGCCATAAATTATCATGACCTATCAGCGAATATCGACCATTTTTTAAGTGAATAAAATTTCGCTCACGTATTTGGCTGAGTGTTTTCCGCGGTTGGACAAGTTTTTCAAACTCAACAAACATTTTTCAATGAGTATATCCATTTTGCAATAAGCTTCATTAAAAGCATTGCTCAATGGTATGAGAGCTCAAAATCGTGATTATTTTACATTTATTCTTCAAATATTGGTTTCAGACTACAAAATAAATGACAATAAATTTTAGTTTGGAACTTTTTCTAGTGGCGGTTTCAAATCTGAAAAGTTAGGTTTTGTAGTGCCACTACCGGTGGAGTTCTGAATCAGAATTTACTGTCATTCTTTAATTTTTTTTGAGAATAGCATGCCAGTAGAATCAGAGTTTTAAGATATTTAACGAATACAGTTAACTTTTTTGTGTTTTCTTCAAAGTTGTGTGTTTCGATGATATACAAAAATGTGCTGAAAATTGTTCCCTCTTTAAAGTTACAGTTTCATAGATAATCAAAAAAAATTGTAATTTAAGGACTAGTCGGATATGAAATGGTATATCTTCATAACAAGAAAGGAAGAAGAAGAATCATGTTTGAGAATGAATTGAAGAGAAATAATAGCTGGTGAAAAAATAAGTGAATTATTCAATCGAACATTTTGCTGTCAAGAAATGAATTGTGTTATATTGATCATTAATTTAAAAAAAGTTATGCTGGTTGCTGGAAAACCACTAGTAACCTACAAAGACTGTGTAGTTTCATAAAAAGCTTTAATTTCTCATACCTAATTTTGAAATAGGTTACTCAGAAGCAGATGTATTTAGAAAGTTTGTTTCCAAGAGTTTTATTATCATTAGGTGGAGATTTATTTAAAACTCATCTCCTGAACTTCAAACCCCAGCCTGAACTTCATACCCAAAGCTTCCAAATAATGTCAGATTTCAACGAAACATAAGTTTCAAGGCAAAACTCGACTATTTTGTGTGTTAATATATAATTTAGTTTTTATTTTCTAATTTTCTAAACTTGAAAATTGTTTTTCCACCTGGACTTTTTACCGGAAATTTAGCTGATTCCGCACTTATATTGTTGCCAATATGACTATTGAAGGTAGGTGATATGATCATTATAATTCGTGCTTGTGTGTGCCCTTCTTTTTTACACTTACTATTTCGAGTCTCGCTGTGTCCGGCCAATATTATCACTAATTACAATTCCCTGGATAGGTTTCAACTGAATGGCCTTCTGACCAGATTTATTGTGAGAGGGGCTTATTTTTGTCCAGAGGTGTTTGTTGATGCAACTGTTTCCCTAGAATAATATTCCAAGTTTTCCCAAATCGGCAATGGCAGTGCTGAGAACGACCTTTTCCAAAAAAAAGTTTCGTACCAGGTCTTTACGAGTTAATTGAACAGCTTGAGCTCTTTGCCTTTTTCTTGACTTCGTCTCCTTGGTCAGGACCAGACATTGTAATTTGCAAATTCAGTTGAACTACAGAGCCACGGGGACCACGAGGCGTTTTGGCGAGTGGCAGCAAAATAATGATTACTTCAATTAAATAATTTAGGGGTGCTAGAAAGTGCCATTGGCCTGTCACAATAGTGACACCGACAAGTTTGTTTAGTCTATCGTCATCGCTGATTTCCTGTTGTCGATGGCACATGACGATTCTAGTTCCATTAATATTTCTCCACACACTGCTAGCAACACATATTACGCTACCAGCATATGCACAACTAACTTTTAGCAGTATAAAGCGAACGTTCCAGATTCGAACAAACCACTATTTCCATCGCATCGGCTGCAATCGCGTTTGTTGCAGTCAAACCCATATTATAACGTATTATATTTGAAAAGGCCGCTTGCTGCGCTGTTACTTACCGTAGCTAAGTGTAAAACGTCTCCCGGGGCATGTTCGGAAATATGGAGAAAAATATATGAGACTTTTGGGAACCCCTACCAATTCATGGGGCCAAACTTCTATGCAAGTTTGACAGTTGTCACTAGCAGCAAAAAATGAATATTTTTGCTTTCTGTTTTAGATGCTTCAAATCTAATTTGTTTCAGTATTTCCGCAAGGTTCTTTTTCACAAGTTTTTTATGTCTACTAACTGGTATTTGCACCTAGGTAAAGCTAGAAGCAGTTGTATGGAGCAGTAAGAGTTGTATAATTTGCTTTAATATTAATTGCTCTACACACTCCACACTACAGCTTCGGTCGATATGCACTACCTCTAGTCGAGCTGATGTTTTACTGCTTCAGCGTTTACTTCTGAGACTTCAAGCGATGTTTCACTTTGCGTGCTGAGCTGTAGTAGGGGCATATTAACCTTCTTTATCTATGCTAGCTTTTATACGTGACTACTGACAGTTATATTTCCGGTGAGCGTGTGGTGAGATAGGTGGGGAACGATTTGAAATGGTTGACGAATTCGTTTATCCTCATACGCTTGTGATATGTGACAACGATATGAGCCGTGAAGTGAAACGACGAGTTGCAGCTGCGAACAGGGCCTTCTACGGACTACGTAACCAGCTAAGATCCCGTAGTTTGCAAACCCGCAAAAAACTAACGCTGTATAGGACGCTGATACGCCCAGTGGCCCTTTACGGACATGAAGCATGGACGCTGAAGGAAGCTGATCAACGAGTACTCGGAGTTTTTGAGCGTAAAGTTCTGCGATCGATACTTGGCAGTAAACTGGAAGATGAAGTGTGGCGCAGACGCATGAATCACGAGTTGTACCAGATATACAAACATGCTGATATAGTGAAGGTAATACAGCGGGGCAGGCTTCAGTGAGCTGGACATGTAGCCAGAACGCCTGACGAGAGAGCCGCCAAAACTATCTTCAGGAAGAGGCCGTTGACTCCGTGGTAGGCCTCGCACGCGGTGGATATGCGCGGTGGAAGAAGATGCACGATCTGCTGGTGTACGAAGAGACTGGAGAACGGTTGCCCAAGACAGAAGAACTCGTTCGGCCCTAAACCGGTGAACGGTCCGTTAGCCAACAAAGTAAAGTAATGTAAGTATAATAGCTAGTGTCACAAAATCACAATTTTCCAAATTTTGATGGTCATACAGCTAATTTTTCAATCGAATGCTGTATCAATCAAGGAAAACCACTGGAAACCGACTGAGTTTGAGGCATTTGAAAGCGGACAATTTCCGTGACGCTCTCGATGTTTTCGGTTTTTCAAATTTGTTGCTGTAGGACATAGTTCTACGTCAAATAGAATGATACAAGGAAGGAAGAACACAACGAATATAATTTGTTAAAATCGCTAAACAAAATTCGAAGGTCAATTGTTTTCCATACGTTCCATTGGCCTCAGCTCAAGAATTTTTAAATCCCATTAAGTCAGTTTTTTCGATTTTTGTTTGACGTGGGACTACGTTTTTTGACGTAGGACTACATTTTTTTTACTATACAGGGGGACATTCTGTGAGCACTGAATTGAGCATGTAACGTTTTTTTGTTGGCAAGAATGGAAGTTCTCGAATTCAGTTTAAACATATAGAATGCTGGTTTGTCTGTCTGATTCATATAGACTTGGAAAATGCTGAACCGATTGACGTAAAAATTTGTGTGTAGGCGTTTTAGGATACGAGAAAGATGACTGGGATAATTCCAAACCTCTCTCTTCTCTGGAAGGGAGGTGCTTCATTCAAATGAAACACAAGTTTCTGCACAACTCGAGAACCAGTCAAGCAAACGGAGCCAAATTTGGCATGTGATGGTTTTTCAGGGCATGAAATACTTCCATGGTGAGTCGGCACCCCTCCCTATTCAAAAGGGAGGGGCTCCATACAAATAAAGCACAAATTTCTGCACAATTCGAGAACTAATCAAGCAAATGAAACTAAATCTGGCAAGTGAAAATTTTTGGTGATTCGATACCTGTTCTAGAAGGGAGAGGTCCAATACAAATGAAACACAAATTTCTGCACGACTCGAGAACTAATCACGCAAATGAAACCAAATCTGGTATATGGAAGTTTTGGGAGCAAGAAATATTTTTATGATGGTTCGAGACAACTTCTTCCACTTCTAAACAGCCGAATGTGACCAAATACCACCCAACAACGTTTGCGTTTAAAAAATGGACAAAATTTGACGATTTTTCATGGGTTTACCTTCACAGTCACTGACGAAACTACGCATGCAGCATCAATCATATTAACCCATGAGTCAGCAGAAAAAAAAGACAGCTCTATTAGTTGAACTCTAACCGTGCTGCGGAGAAGTGTGCGCGTTCATAGTACGGTACCCCGTCGCGTCGAAAAACCGGATACACCCGTTCCGGCATCCACAACATCTTGGCACTATTAGATAATAATCAGAGGATCAGAGCATTGAAAGAAAGCCCGGTTCCAGATGTTCGATGACTCTGAACGTCAAGAAGCTCCAAAGGATGCAGTCCCGTCCACTAGTCTCGGAGCTGCAAGCAATGACGCAGCAGCAATAAGATGGTCATGTCGATTTTCCCGGTAAATCAAGACGTGGCGGACGACGAGACCTGTCCCACTCTGGATGGCAGGGCCGGCGTCACACTATTTCCCCGAGTGGGTAGTAAGGAATAGGGAAGGTTCATAAGTAGCCTTCCGGCAGTTAAACGAAATAATCGCCATGGCGGATGAAAAGAAGCATGTAGGCATGTTTTTGAGTTCTTTCTTCGTTTTATTCATTAACTTCTGTGACAAAATTGTTGGAGTAGATCTTACGCTTCAGTTTTGCCCAGAAGCTCTCAATGGGGTGCACCTAGGGGACGCTCTACTCTTCCAACGATTGCTTCGAATAGCGGTCCGACGGCAGATCCAGCCAGTACATCGTGTTTTCGCCTTTACGGTATTAGAAAGGAGAGCGACTTGGACATCCCCTTATGGCTGATTTTCAGCCACAGCGGCACCTTCTTTGGGAACTTGGTGTGTCAAATGAACTTCACCTCGAAGCTCACTTCTTTCGTGGAGTAAGTTAAATACAAAGTGCCCTGCCAGTCGTTTCCATGCGGGAACCAGGTAATTTCCACAGTTTAGCCGGTGGCACCGACCTCCCGACCAAGCGCACGCAGCGTTATAGCCAGTTTTCCCTCGGTCTTCCTCTTCAGCATCCTTTGGAGCTTCTTATCGCTCAGCGCCGTCAGCTGTTCGGAACCGGGTTTTCTCAAAATGCTTTGATTCTCGTCCAATAGTGCCAAGTTATTGTAGATGCTGAAGTAGGAGTATCCGGCGTTCACCAAGTGCCGCACGACATCCGTTTTTGACGCGTCGGGGTACCGTTGTTTGAACGCGCACATTTCTAAATGAAGTAGTTTCCCGGGTAATTTTTTTCTGCTGACTCATGGGTTACTACGATTGAATGGGTTGTTTCGATAATGCGTGTAAAGGTAAACCCATGAAAAATCGACAATTTTAGTGAATTTTTTCGATGCAAACGTTAAAGCTCAACAGTTTTTTCTCCTCGAAAAGGTGTCTCCATCCAAAATTTAACTTCTGGTAAGGTTTCACTTATAAGTATACAGTACACAGTAATGAAAGTCTCACTTTTTTGACTAATGAAAAATTACACAAGAGTGAAGTTTTCGAAATCGCTTAGAAATGCATGAAATATATATCTTTATAAACTCTAGCTTAACGATATCCATTAAAATTTTAAGTTTTGAGCATACAAAGCATTACATATTTTTGGTTTTGTCCGATAATTCCGTGTGGGTAAGTACCCACAGGAATATTTTTCGAGTGGGTACTACTACCCATACTACACACATCAACTGCCGGCCCTGCTGGATGGCAACGACTAGAAAAAATTATCTGTATATAATTTAGGTAAACATCATTAGTTTTTCGTAATTCGTCCTCAGATAGTGATCGTTAAAATGCGGAGGCCCTTTGAAACCATTGAGCCTGGAAGATTTCTCCTCCCGTGAAAAATATTCACTTTTTTATGATGAATACTTGAACAAAATTTATTATACAAACCGTGCTTCTCAAAATGGATTGATAGGTCTTTCACGATTGAATACATCCTATTAGAAAAGCAGTACATAACCTATCATTTTCCGAGTGATTATATGAAAACACATCCAACCAAAGTGGTAAAATGCCATTGAATCAACAATAACGATGATTAAGATGTATTGTACCTTCATGACTTCTTCTGTTGCGAGCTGGTACCGTATCAAAAGTTGCAATGCCGAAAGACCAAACTGACCAGTCGGACTGTGAATGCAAACTTCTCGGTAGAGATGGGTCAGATCACAAACATCATCATTGCCACCGACCGGTAGATTTCACTTTCTAAGGATCATCCATCGCTGTCTCGCCCAGATAACTGCAATTTATCGCAGAAGACAGGAAAAATCTCCAACGACGACAGAGCACCCACTCCATTCTGCTGTATGCCGGATGGAGTTACGGCTCGGTAAATCGTAAATAGAGCGTAAACACGCCGAGCCAAGCTCTGCTCTCTATCCTTCGAGTCATGTTTCATGTCGGTTTTCCGCAAAGTGCGGCCGAGACCGACAATTATTTGCCATTTGTGGTGCTCAGTATTGCGTGGGCTGCTGCAGGGAGGAGGGGGAGCGGGTTGTCAGAGGGCAGTTAGGTCGAGTTAACCCCGGCAGTTGGACCACCGGAGCCGTAACGGTTGAACAATTTTTGGTCGATTTCGATGCAAGTTTCGTTGTGCTTCACTGGAGCTGCTGGCTGGCAGGTTGTGCGTGTTTGTATTTCAAGCCTTCCCCTCCACCACCGCCGTCTAGCGATTTCCAATTGGGCTGACAAGCTTGTACAAACAATCTCCTCCCACGTTGGTTGTCCAATCGTCCTTAATTATATTCCTGTTTTCGCAAGTACAGAACCTCAGTTCAGCATGAGGTTTATGAGTAAACAAGTCCATTCACCATGATTTGTCCACGCTGGAATAACTCCCGGTGATGTGGAAACACTTGTTGTTTGCTTAATGAAGCGTAGTTGATCAAATTTAATTGATTGTCTTCTTCTTCTTATCTAGAATTAGAGCCGAGGTGAAACTAACAAATCAAAATATTTGCATATTGCAAGATAAAGCAAAAAATGAAAAACATGATGAAAATATGATTACAGCCTCGGGTGAGTGTTTCTCCGCTTCAACTTTGATGTTGCTATGCTGAAAATCTTGGTAGTACAGCCTGTTAATAATAATAATAATTAGAGGCATTTGCAAAGCATTTGCTGGAGAATTAAACACCGTACTCTTTCAGCTCTAAAGCAATATGTCAAATTTGATAGTAGTTTTAGTGTTAATTGGACGACTATGACATGGCCTCAGTATATAATGATATAAAATAAAAGTGGCGCTCCAAAAGCCGTGGAAATCGACAGGACCTTTGATAAACCCCTCTCGGTCCGAGGTTAATCAACTTTTCCCTGCCAGCAGGAAAAGTTTCTCTTGTCTTCGAGTTATTTCATCGTTGGCGTCGGGATGGATCAAAAGCTTTGATGAGTTGTTTACTTTCTCCCCTCGTAGGGAAAAATAATTATCCACCTCACACAAATGCTTATGCTGGTGTAGAAATCTCGGAGCTGCTGTCTTAAAATTGATTTACAACGTCGACTTTCAGGCTATTTGATTCTCATCAGCTCTACCGGTGGTAAAATTTCTAGTTATGACAATGCCAAATCTGTCACATTAAAATTAATTTCAATGTTTAGAATTTTATTAAAACGCTCCAACATCTGTTTTCGAGCTTTTGGTGGTACACTAACGACACGTTTTTCTTTCTCTTTTCAGGTAAAAATAACCAAGTGGTAGGTGGAAAATTTCATGATGGTAACTGTAGCCGTCACCGTCGGCGGGAAATGCAATTCGAGAGACACAAATGCATCGTTGTTATTTTCCCCAAAAGTCAACCCAAGGGAATGGGAAAAAAATAATTGTCTTCATTGTTATTCATAGATTTGTAGCCCGCTGCTTGTTTGTCATGAGTGCAGTTAAATTTATATTCCAATTCGAGATAGTATTCAAAACTATGCACTATACACTACCCAAGGAATAAACCATTTTGCCTCTTTCCGTTAGTATACTGATTCGCAGTCATTCCCAAACAACAACAGCTTTTTCCTTTCCTCACCCTAATCCAGCTAGCGTAATAGCGAAGTTTATTAGAAATTCAAATAATCCAAAGTGCTTTGATCTACCCATGTAACAAAATGGAACGTAAACCTGCTAGGGACATAAGTTTCCAGGAAAGTTTTGTCACCCTAAGCTTTTTGGGGGTATGAGTGTTTAATGCTGTGTCACCACCGCAAAGTAACTTTTTGTCGTAGAAAGTTATGCAGCCATTTTTTCTCCTTTACAACGTGAGAGAGTAAGCCAGCGGAGGTGGAACCTTTTGAAAAATGTATATCTAAAGACTGACTGGTGAGTACCGACAAAGTTGGAGGGTGCTGCTGTCCGAGACACGACCGCGTGGCTGACGTAGTTTCATATTCCGTTATAACAATAAGTAGACGTAACAATGAATCTCTAATTACGAGATTTTAGAATCCTAATAACAATCTATATTAAACAAATGGATAAACTTCTTGAGTTAAGGCCTATTTCATTGACGCTTTCGCTTCGTAAATATGATTGAAAGAACTTTCCTTTTTTAGCTTGTACTAGGGAGACTAGTGTAGGCCTTCTTCTAGATTTGTTTTCTATGATTTATTACGACAAAATTAAAAACTTAAGTTATTTAGGGTGTACACGGTTGTTTACCGGTTACGTACTAACACTCACAAGTATGGTTCGCAAAGGGGCAATACTTGACGCAATAAAAAAATGATAATTGCATCTTAGTTAATTCCAATTGGTGGACTCCTCGTTAGCCAACGGGTCAAAAAGTTATCAGAAAAGTGAAAATTTGATTCTTTTATCGAGTTATATCTCAAAATTTTATAATTAGCACGTCATAATGCAGGAAACATCTAGGGCTTTCATATAAAATATTGCAACCAACCTTGAGTTCGCCGCGATTTTGAATTTAATCAGTAAAATGTTTTTTTTTTTTTTTGAACAAGTCGGCAACCAAAGCAAAGCAATGCCTTGGTGCTACATTCCGTATCGGAATTCGACCTTCTGTTTTACTATACACAGACTTCGCAGCCGACTGCTAAGTGTACAGGACAATTGCGGGGCTAGCGCTACGATCCTACTGACACTAACATCTCTCCGGAGCCTGGACTCGAACATACGACGACTGGCTTGATAGGCCAGCATCGTACCTCGAGACCAGCTAGGAGATGATTTCAATTTCAAGACCGATATTCGAACACTGAGAAAAATCCCACATAATAGGGTAAACTGACCTATAATGGACCATTTTTCATACAGTGGACCACCCGCCAGATTAAGTCAATTTATGGGAAAGCTTGAGAGATTTTCTAAAAATTTATAACAAGTTTCAGCATTTTTAGCGAACGCCACGCGATCGCTGTTCGCCACGCATATCACATTGAACGGCCGCTAGGTATTGCGTAGAGTACAACTACTCTGGATGGACCACGTTCTTTAGTGGACCATCGGTCAGATTTACGTAATTCATGCGAAAACTTAAGGGATTTCTAGAAAAGATTAATCGAGAAATATCTTATCCAGCTCATGTGCATCAAAATCACGATAAACTTTGGTAATTCCCAATTTATATCAAGAGAATAAACAGTTTTTCGTCAGGGTGGTCCACTGAAGGAAGTGGTCCATCCTAGGTAGTTCTACTCCAACTAACGATGTGGAAAAATCACGTCGGTAAGATAATCGAACCGCTGGATCGTGGTAGGGTAAATTAACCCCTTTTACTGTTGTGGACCACTCGCCGGATTAACTCAATTCATGCGGACACTCGAGGGATTTTGAGAAAACTTCCATCAGGAAACATTTAATTTAACAAATTTGCCTCACAAACATTTATAACTCCGATTTATGTTAAGAGAAATTGAGTCAGTCTGACGGCTGATCCACTATACATTATAAAAGGAAGAGGGTACCCTGTAGGTTAATTTACCCCTAGAAAGCGTTTCTGTTGCAATCGTTATATAAAACTGGTCGCTCCAATTGGCGGAAAACTACAATGTTTACGAAGGTGACACGCAAACTCATTGTATAGGGTAAAACTACTCTGGATGGGCCACGTTCCTAAATGGACCACCGCACAGTGGGGAATCGCTGGCCATCAGCCAAAAAAAAATTTTCTCGTTAGCTGTTTCATAATATTTTTCCCTTATTTCTATAACATTCAAGTGTCTAAACCCAAAATTTGAGCGCAATATCATGAAAACTGAATTTTTTATAACTTTTCAAAGCTTGGCATACTGACGATTTTTGACATTTTTTTGAAAAAAAGTACATTACAAAGGTACATCTGCAGCCTCAATTTGCAGTTTGGATTTTTTTGACGTCAAAGGAAAAGTTGTTGTGAATATTGTGCAAAATAAACCCTTTTCATTAGATATTGTGAAATTTGGTCATAGTAGGCCTGACACTAAAAAAATGAAAAAAACGTGATTTTTTGTAGAAAAGTAGCTTAAAAGTTTAGTTGCCGCAGTTTGCCACGGTTGTGACTACATTCAAAATTTAGGTAAAAACATAAGCTTTCAAAAGCATACTGTCCGCTGTAGCGCAAAACTGCGCAAATTGTCACTTAAGTGAAAAAAGCGATAGCAGATTTTTCAATTTTTTTTTTCTGAATTTGAAATTCCATCCAGGATTAATTTTAATCATAACCTTGAAACCCCATTAATGAAGATTTATGATAGTGAACTCAATCCGTAAAAATAAAATATAAATTTGGGCAAAAATTACAAAATTAATCAATAAAAAGTTATAAAAATACGTGTTAAAAAAACAGTAAACAAATATTTAAGAAATCCCAAGTATGTCAAACTAATTTATAACTTTCTGCATATTCAAAACAATATTGAAAACATTCAGCCCTTTGCAATTTATGATCATGAAATTCGCTAAACTGATTAAAGTGTCAAATCCTAGAGGCAAGTTCATACCATCGAACTCCGACCAACAATAGCCCGTTTGCAGATTGCTTTCGCTTCGCACATGTTTGCATACAACAGTAAAGCACACAGTTTGCTGTATGAGAAAAACACAAAGAACATTCGTCGCCTTCCGCATCTTTTTTAATTCATTTAGAACGTTGTGTGATTCCAGTGTCTTGGTTTTGTTATGAAGTTTTCAACTTCAGCGGCACCACCTATTTTCATGTCTTGTAAGTTGTCAATTCATGATTTTATACATGCATTTGAATGTCCTCTTTTAGCCATAGAAACCGGATTAGAAAGACAACATATATATGGAACAATGAAACATCGAAAATCACTAGAAGAAATGAAAATAGCAGCGAAAGCAATTTTTCCTGCTGATAATTATAATGAATTTATAATTTTCTGGAAACAATTCAACAGGAGATTTCAGTAATCACACAGATGATGATGATGATTCTTTTCAATTTTTAATTAGTTTGTATTACTTATGTTGTTTAAATCAATAAAAAAAATATATCACAAAATATACATATTTTGGCAAAATTTGTTTGGGTCGTCCATAAATTACGTAATTTTTGTCAATAGGGAGGACGCCCAGTGGCAGTACTTGTTTTCAAAGATCATATAATTCTATAAATAAAAACATAAAGGAACAAGTGCCAAAAAACATCAAAAAATGAATTTCGTGCTTTATGGACGGCCCCAAACAAAAAATGAATGCCAGATTCGTGTTCAGCGTCCCAAAGTTATTTAAATACCAAGTTATTGTCGCGTTTATCGACACTTTTTTTGCTTGGCCAGCCTTTGTATGAAGTCGTCCCACTGTGAACGGATTAGATTAACTCAATTTATGCGAAAACTTGAGGGATTTCCAGCAAAATTTCAACGGGAATCATCTTATCCAGCTAATGTGCATCAGAATCACGAGTAACATTGGTAATTTTGAATTTATATCAAGAGAATAAACTGGTTTTCGTCAGAGTGGTCCACTGGTGGAACTGGTCCATCCAAGGCGGTTCTACTGTAACTAACGATGTATAAAAATCGCGTCGGTGAAGTAATCAAACCGGTGGTTCGTGGTAGAAAATGCAAACCTTTTTATAAAACTGGTCGCTCGAATTGGCGAAAAACCACAAAGTTTACGAAGGTGACACGTAAGTTCGTTGTAAAGGGTAAAACTAGCTTGGATGAACCACGTCCTTAAATGGACCACCGCTAAGATCAACTCAATTTATGCAAAACTCGAGAGATTCCCAAGAACTTTCATCGGGAATCATCTTATCCAGCTTATCTGCATCACAATCACGGGAAATTTGGGTAATTTCCAAATAACATCGAATGATTTTAAAAACGTTCCCAGTCGCACTTCAAAATAGGGTGTAGCTATTTTGGATGGAGCACTTCCCTTAGTGGGCCACTCCGAAGCACAGTGGTCCAAAAAGTCAAAACACTGTAACACAATTCCATAGCGCCTTTCACCTTTATCCTAGCTTATTTTTTATGAATGACTTTACCTTACAAAGGTGTAGCATATTTGAGCTTATTTTTTCGATAACTTTAAGAACGTTATCATGATGTCAATACTTTTCCTTAAAGTTTAGCTCAAGTACTACAAACTGTTGTAGGTTCCATTTGTCCCAATCCACCCATATTAGAGTTCGGCAAAAATATGTTACAGTAGGCTCTTTTACTTCTTTGTGTTAATAGATAAAGGAATGGTATATATGGCAATGTTTTAGAACGTGAAAAAATATGAAACTTTGCTGAATTAACAAAACTCCTGTCTTCATTAGGAACAGAGTTACACAGTATTTCATATGAAAGTTACTCATCATTGTTTTTTTCTTCATAACTTTTGTTAGTTGCATTTTACAAGAAAACATTACAAACAACATACAAATTCTAAAGAAGCATTGGGGCATACAAAACACATGTTTTTGTTGAATATTAAAGTTAGAATCTTCAAAAACTTGATCAGGAAAAGTCTTGAAGATGTTTGGTCTTCGACAGAAACGTATGCTTTGTATGCCCGAATGCTTCTTCAGAATAACGTTTTCTTGTAAATTGTAACTAACAAAACTAAATTTTAAATAAGTTTCATATAAAATAAAGTGTAACTCTGTAAGCGACGAAGATAGGAGTTTTGTACAAAATACAGGGTGTGAGGGATCTCACTTAAAATCCTTAAGGGGTGATGAAGGGACCTTTTTGATGAAAAAAATCCTTCTACGCATATGGCCGAAATTTAACGATTGCAGAGTTATTCAGTTTTTATTCAGTTTTTGGTCATGTTTGCCTTTAACGAGGTCTAGTACAAGAAGCATGATAGCTAGCTCAATTCCGTTGATTTTGTTGGAAAGCTGAGAAAATGTTTTTAAAACGTGGAATGAGAGAAAAAGAAACACTTAGAAAGCAGATACAACCTGCAACTTGAACATGGGTGTTGATTAAATTAAACAATGAAGTTTACTCACCCAGTTGTTCTTTGACACCAAGCCAAGTTTGACATTTTTAAATCTTCTAAAACTTCACTAAATAAACCAGTCCTCACTCTCGTAACACAAAACGGTTATTTTTTATTTTTAATAAAGTTACCTTTTCATAACTTTTGATAGTTTTGTTTGATAGGTAGTTTTGAGATTTTGCTGGTCATTTATACAAACAATTGTTCCACAGACATTAAGCTGAAAGGCACTATAATATTAAGTTCCACTTTTTGCCTCCTTGGACCACTGTGCGACGAGTTTTCGCATAAATTTAGTTATTCTGACTGGTGGTCCACTAAAGGAAAGCTGGCCATCCAAAGAAGTTTTACCCTATGCTCAACATGCTGTTTGTGGGTTATCCATCTAAAGAAGAAATAATTTTGTCAGCCTATTTTGGAGGAGGAAGATGACCTTGAACAAAAAATAAATGTTTCTGGGTTAATCTGTTGGGTGGTCCACTAAAGGAAGTGGTCCATTCAAGGCAGTTCTGACTTATCCACTTCCTTCAGTGGACCACCCCGATAAAAACATGTTCATTCTGTTAATATAGAGTAAAACTACAGTGAATGGACACGTCCTTGGAGAACTAAAATATGCGATAAACTCGAGAGATTCCAGAAGACTATCATCGGGAAAAATCTTATTCAGCTAATCTGCATCAGAATCACAATAAATATTTGTAGGGTAAGTTAACCTCTAGTGGACCACTTTCGTATGGTAGACCACCCCTAAGATGTTCCCCGATGGAAATTTCCTGGAAATCTCTCGAGTTTTTGCACAAATTGGGTTAGTTTGGCGCGTAGTCCACTATAGGACAGGGGTCCACTTTAAGTTAATTCACCCTATTTTCTTGAGGGAATATTGTTGGATTTTATCTAATCATTCAAATGCTGTCTTCGAGAGTGAAATCGGTGGTTGCTAACTTATTCAAAAACGCGTTTTACTAAATAAATTTCAGATGGTTGCCAACACTTTGAACAGTTCTTATGAAGGCTCCGGTTATTCTCTGCATAATGACGTGCTGTTTGTAGAGGGTTTTAGAACCGAATTTTGTGATATAGCTCGATAAAAATATCAAATTTTTATCAACTGGAAGTAATTTTGATGAATTTTTTGGTTTTTTAATGATTGAATGCAATCAATCAAACTAACGCCGAAAAATCAATTTTGCCTGGCCTGGTTTTAGCGAAAATTGTTTATGTATTACAGCGGTTCTCAACCTTTTTTCGTCCGCGTACCCCTTGGCGATATTTACCAAATCAATTGTATTGGAGAGTACTGGTAGATCACGTTGTGATAGTTAAGTTTAGGTTTCAAATTAAACTGTGATTTAATTCCCTTTGGATGGTTGATCTTTCTCGGTGAAATATACACACTATGTTTGCTTTAACATGACGTTTCGGCGTACTGTTATTCAGCCATCGTCAGATCTAAAATTTTATTTCTCCATTAGTTACACAACACGTACTACACAAATTTTTATTTTCAACTTACATGACAAAACAACATTCTTCTCCCACCAGTGTGGTTTGCTTACTAACCTTTTTTATTATTATTTTTTTTTTTTTTTATTACTCATATACCTTCCCTGTGTTGGTAACTTTTAATTTTCTGTTACGGTCTGAGATATTGCTCGGATCTTACTCACTAAACCATTGTAGGCTGAGTCCATCCCCCCACATTCGCGTTGCATATTAACCGTTCTCTCGTCACCCACCCGCCGTATGTGAAACGCCTCCGCAATGGTTCTGCTCTCCTGATTCTCGATGCGTTCCACAATTTTCGTGTTGTCAAAGTCAAAATATTAAAAAAAATATAAAAAATTTAAAAAAAAAAAATAATAATAATAATAATAATAATAAAAAAGGTCAGTAAGCAAACCACACTGGTGGGAGAAGAATGTTGTTTTGTCATGTAAGTTGAAAATAAAAATTTGTGTAGTACGTGTTGTGTAACTAATGGAGAAAAAAAATTTTAGATCTGCTGAATAACAGTATGCCGAAACGTCATGTTAAAGCAAACATAGTGTGTATATTTCACCGAGAAAGAACAACCATCCAAAGGGAATAAAATTATACGGTGACTAAAACCTCAAACAATAAACTGTGATTTGTTTGATAGCTACCCCTAGGGGTACGCGTACCCAAGGTTGAGAATCACTGACGTATAAAATACCAAAACATGCTGCTGAGTTTTCATATGATACAATATGGGTCATTCCATTCGAAGTGTACATGCCACTTGGACACGACCATCACTGATTTTGCTCAAAGTTGGGGGAATTATTCATCTACTGTCTCTTTGGAAAAGTCCCAATTTTGGTGTCGATTGGAATAACCTCCGCTCTCCAGGACCCCCCTCTTTATTGCAAAGTCGCGCAATGTTTGTCAAAAATCTCTTTTTTCTCTTTTTTACAATTCATAGACTTAAAATGTCCGAAAAATCCTGATAGATGATTTTTGAAGAAAATAAACCAAGAAATCCAGAAAAAATATAAGTTTTGGCCGAAAGTGTTGCCAAAAAAGTTATTTTTGTATTTGAAAACTAAATTTACATTTTTTGGCAAATGCAACCATTTTGATTTTAAATTTGATAACTTGATCGTGTTCCTTGGAAAATTTCACATAAGAATCAACTATCATCCCGAGGTAATATGAGCCAATCTCGAGATATAACATTTTTACGAAAAAAGTTGTAAATTTCGTAATTATTTTATTTCATAATTTATAGACGTAAGACACCCGAAAAATAGTGATAGGTGAATTTTGAGGAAAATAAACCAAGGAATTCAGAAAAAATATTGTTTTTGCCCAGAAGTGTTGCCAGATAGATTATTTTTGTATTTTAAAATTAAATTTGCATTTTTCGGCCGATGCAGCTAATTTATTTTAAATTTGATGGTTTCATCGTGTTTCTCAGAAAATTTACGTTAGAAGCACTTACCACTCCGTGGCAATATGAGCCAATCTTGAGATATAACATTTTTACGAAAAATTAATTACGAAATTCAGAACAATTTTCGTAAAAATGCTATATCTTGAGATTGGCTCATATTACCACGGAGTGATAAGTGTTTCGTACGTAAAATTTTCCAAGAAATACGATGATACCATCAAATTTGAAATAAAATTAGCTGCATTTGCCGAAAAATGCAAATTTTGTTTTAAATTTCAAAAATAATCTATCTGGCAACACTTCCGGCCAAAAATAATATTTTTTTTTGATTCCTTGGTTCATTTTCTTCAAAATTCACCTATCACTATTTTCCGGGTGTCTTACGTCTATAAATTGTGAAAAAAAAATAATAACGAAATTTACAACTTTTTTCGTAAAAATGTTATAACTCGAGATTGTCTCATATTACCTCGGGTTGATAGTTGTTGCTTACGTGAAATTTTCCAATAAAATAAAAATGGCTGCATTTGCCGAAAAATGTAAATTAAGTTTTCAAATACAATAATAATTCATCTGGCAACACTTCCAGTCAAAACTTATAGTTTTTCTGGATTCCTTGGTTTATGTTCTTCAAAAATCATCAAATTTGAAATAGAAATAGCTGCATTTGCCGAAAAATGTAAATTAAGTTTTCAAATACAATAATAATTCATCTGGCAACACTTCCGGTCAAAACGTATATTTTTTCTGGATTCCTTGGTTTATTTTCTTCAAAAATCATCTATCAGTATTTTTCGGACATCTTACGTCTATGAATTGTAAGAAAAAGAAAAAAGAGATTTTTGACAAAAAATGCGCGACTTTGCAATAAACAGGGGAGTCCCACAGAGCGTGGGGTATTCCAATCGACACCAAATTTGGGATTTTTCCAAAGTGACAGTAGATGAATAATTCTCCCAACTTTGAGCAAAATCTGTGATGGCCGTGTCCAAGTTTGTGCTTTTTCGTGGTCACTTCGTATGGAATGACCCCTATATAATTTTGATACTAGATACTTAAAGCTGCACTCTATAAAAGGCCCTAGGCACCTAGCCATATTTGATTATATTCTCGAGAAGCCATACTCACCACAAATGGTGATGGTAACTATTACAAACTTTTGATATTACATGGTACCTGACGATTCCAGGAAAACGTGTCGTTATGTATTTGTGGACTTTATCGTCATATTAGTTATGCTATTCTAGTATTTTCATGTGAAACGGTTGTGAAAATAGAGTACCAGTTGTGTGTTTTTATATTGTGCCATAGACAAAAGCATAAAGTAAAACTCACATTTACCAGGGTGACAGAATCCTGGAAAATCAGAGAACGTCAGAATGTGAATAACAATTAGGGAAAAAATTCTAAACGGGACGGGATTCTTTTTTTACGGCTTATTAGTGCTAAAATGGTTTGGTTCAGTAGAATATAACGGGGCACACTGTTTCCAAAGCTGCAAAAACGTAATCGAAATTATTTTGACCCATAAAAATTGATTTTAGAGCCATAGTGCCTTGAGGAAAGTTAATCCATTGATTATTCTTCATTTTATAGAAGTTGCAATTTTGTGATTAATCCCCTTAACAGTGAGAATTCACTTTTAAGTAGATTAATCACAAAATTCTAACTTCTACAAAGTGGAAAATTATTTATAAAACAACTTTACGGAAGACACTACGACTCGAAAATCATTACTTTTTGAGTTAAGAGTAATTAGTGTCAATCAGCGCATTATTCTAGTAAAAATCGTCAACAACCAAAAATACATGTGAGATAAAAATAAACTTTCTTCGGAGATATCGTTTTCTACGTTGTAGCAAACAATTTTGTAGAACATTCCAAAATTGTAGAAAATCACTCTAAAAAGTTAAATAGCAAAAAAAAAGAGTTTTAGTAGTAATCTATAGAAAACACCATAAAAGTTTATTCAAATAGATAGATAGAAGTATGATGTCTTCCACAAAGTTGTTTCTTATAAAATTTGTTACAACTTTGCTGAACAAAGGATTTTTATATTCCAAAATGAAAAAAGTGAAATTCGTTTCTCACTGTTGAGTGGATTAATCATGGAATTGCAACTTTTATAACATGGAGAATAATTAATGGAACAACTTTGCTGAAGACGTTACGGCTTTAAAATCAATGTTTTTGGGTCAAAATAATTTCGCTCACGTTTCTGCAGCTTTGGAAACAGTGTGCGGGGGTTTGTTTCATATTCGATCGACTAGTTTTCTACTAGCATTTCCGAATTGCGTTCATCTACGTTGTGCTGAATTCTGAAAAACATCATGGGTACCGTAAACTGGGGTGACTTTGATCACTTTTTTCCAATATATCTTAAATATTTTAGAAATATACTGAATTCAAAATTATTTGATATTTTTAAAATGAGTACCGGCATGCATCACTACTCCAATCACTACTTTGAAAGTTTAGCAACAATTCTGCTGTTTCTAAATATGTTCTAAAAATTTTTCATCAATCATCATTCCGGGGTAAAATAAATAAATAAAATAAAAATATTGGCGAATGTGCAAGATTCATACAATTTTTTTAGAATATGTATGAACGATTGTCCATGGCGAGAGAAGGGGTCTAAAATCACCAAAAACTAATCCACGTGGAATATGGTTTATCTAATAGTTCATAGTTGGACGTAACGTGACGTGTTTGATGGTCGTTAAAACGAAATCATATGATACACTGTTGGGATTATTGGAACTCAACATTGCGTTTGAGGAAAAAAATGCAATGATAATAATAAAAATCGTTGTATCTGGGAACAAAATGAACAAACTTGACGTATCGCTGCTTGTTGTTTTGTATCTGCTTGAACCGATTGTTCGTATGAATAAAAATCGCTCAAAATCCACTTTATTTTCAATTCATATTTTAGCATGAGAAACACTCTTTAAATAGCAGGAAATTATTGAATGGTAGCAATTTAGACATATCTAAATACCATCAGTGAAGATTACGTCAAACCTCAAGCTCTACGAGAGTTTTTTATCACAAATTCGAAAAAGGGGTAGATCAAAGTCACCTCAGTTTACTGTACTTTTTGTTATATTTCAGGGTAAATTGATTAATTACTTTTGAGAAATGAAATCCCGGAATGAATAATTCAACATTTAGATTGGATTTCCTGCCTAAGCATGTAGCAACTCGCTAAATAGTGCCTTCCTGTCCCTCAATTGGTTTATGGTTTCGTCCTATTATGACATTCGAACGACATAGATTTAATAGGGCGCATGAGAATTTCCATCGTCCTCATTGCTGGCATCCCAACTTGTGATATTTAGGTTTCCGAAACCATCGGAACCAGCAGCAGAATCATTTAATCGAAATCGAAATAATTTCTGCTGTAGCTTTCGAAGGTACCTTTCGATTACAAACGATTGGCTAAATCAATTCTGGCACAGGCAGGATTACGGTGGCAGGACATCAATGATATGGATGAAATACGTATCCATCGTTACACTTCGAACCGAACTGCAATCAATTGGGCAACGTTTGAGTCCTGGTGCAGAACCGAGCACCAAGTATACTGTTTCGGTTGTTTGCAAGCGATTGAATTGGAATGCTAAAAATTTCATCTCGATGAGGAGCTTGTTTGTCTCAACGTAATATTTATCAAGATTATTATCATACACAAGTGGCTTAGTCCATTCTTGATTCTGCAATCAACGCTCAATTTGGTAGACTCCTTTGTTCTGTCTGGCTGTTTTCTGTTTCGATAACACTGGTCAACACAGGTTTTGCCACAGAGCTCAAACTAAAAGAAAAAAGAAAGATTATAGCTTTTTACCCGTTCCTGCAAATGTCGGTACCTTGGTCTAGTCGGAAGCGTATAAATTTTTCAGAGACTTATTTCCCGTAAGCAAACGTAGAAGCGACGGACCCAGCCCTTCGACACACTTCCGAGCTCACTAGGGGCCCCTAAATTCACAAAAATCTTGAGCGCCTGCATGGCATATTTTATTACTAGCAAGTTCTGCGCGCTCTAGTTGAGAGTTTCGCCATCTCATCTCACACGATATATTAAAGCAAAGCAAAGCCTTGGTGCTACATTCCGATTCGGAACTTGACCTTCTGTTTACTATACACAGACTTCGCAGCCAACTGTTAAGTGTACAGGACAATTGCGGGGCTAGTGCTACGATCCTACTGACACTAGCAGTCTCTCCCGAGTCAAGACTCGAACCTACGACGACTGGCTTGTTAGGCCAGCATCGTACCTCGAGACCAGCTGAGGAGGCTCACACGATATATTGTAATTGGTAAATAAGTACTTGGAGAACATCAAGACCTTTAGAATATGACAAAAGTATCAATTTCTCCTCTGTTTATATCATATCTCAATTTGAATAACCAGTGTTGAGCTGACCAAAAACCAAAAACATTCTACAATATCTTAAAATCAGTTGAACTCTTGAATATTTACGTTTTATAAGTCTTGATTTTCCACTTTCTTCAAACAGTGTAGGTTGATTAACACACTTCTTTGTTGGAAATCTGACATAAAATCGTTAGCTTTCACAAACCTCTTCATCAGTAAGAAATACTCTAGACAGGGGATTTTTTTATTTAAATTGCAACCTAATCAATTTCATAAAAGCACTATTGCACCCTAAAGCAGTGGTTTACGGTCGAAAAAACATCTGTCACACAAGAGGATATGATACCATCCTCCTAAGCCAATTCAATACGCTTGAGGCAATTTCTTTAAGTAGTTCAAGTGCAAAAATTCTCCGTATTTTATTTTGCTCTTCACTAGATTACAGTACCGGCTACACGGTACAATTAAACCTTTTTCCAACAGGAAATAATGAAATCCTTGGTTGAATATTCAATCAGACCAACTTTATATTAATTTACCGGAAATAGGAGCAAAATTACTGCTTGAGTACTGCAGGCTGACAAAAAGGAACACTCAGGGTACCTCGTAGCAAAGTGCAAATCTGAACGTTTTATGTAAACTTTGGATGCCTTTCAGGAACACATCGAATTCGGTGAATTTCCCATAACACAGACAACGATAAACTTGTGCACATGCTAATAGTTACGCCGGACGAGGAGCATTTCGATGTGGCGGAAAGAATTTTTTTTATTGAAAAATGTAAATTATTCGTTAGTTTCTTTTTGTGGTGTAGTTGCCGCAAAAGGGGGGGGGGTTATTTTTACTCTCAACGCTATGTCTATAACATGAGAGAAAGAAAAGAAAGAAAAACTCTTTTTCTCATTTTTAAACATATCATCAAATGAATGCAAAAGATTTTCGTTTTTTCCTGTGTCTCTTTTTTCACATCCAAAATTTGTAAAATTTTCAGAACTCTGAAACAGTTCTAAGTTAATTTTTCCTAGTGTACGATTAGATATTTTTGAAATTGCAAGCGCTTCAAACCATCCTCAGAACATTTTTTACAGCGAACATGATTGTATTTAAATTCTGACTCTTGCACTCTTATGAATTTCAATGGTTTAGAAAGTTATCGATTGAGTTTCTGTTTGTTACTCTTCTGATGATTCGCTTTGAATTTACATTCAACCTGTCTTACTTTCCATACCCTGCCCAAGGCTCGGAAGCGATTGAAACATAATGAGCCAAATTTCTTCCGCCATTAATCGACAAACGAACTGCCAAACTCGAGTTTCGAACTGTGCTTAAATTTGATTAGATTCTGCCGCCTCCCATTGATTTCCCCTCATTTTTTGCCAAGTCGATATTGTGCGGCAAGTTTCAGCAAGGTCTTTAGAAAAATCAACCCCTAATTGCTGCTATCTATTTTAGTCAGCACTCCGGCGAAGTCCAACAAATTGCTATAATCTACTTTGGTGGTGTTCCGTAACCTAACTTTACCTTGCCAGCTTTCTGAAAGCATTATCCCAGAGCCAGGCTTGACACGAGGAACAAGGAAGCCTCCTTGTCTATACCATCAAACGTCGTAGACATACTCAGCTCGCACAGCGAATCGCATGGCAGGCAGCAAACCGATCGAATTTAATTACCAACCCTTTTTTAAGACGTCGAAATTCTTTCCCCACGGCAATCCCCGTTAATATTCTTGATGACCTCATTAGTCAGTTTTGCTAATGGAGTGCGTCAGCCAAACAGCTTTTGTGCTTCTCGGCTCGTGTGGCACTCAAATGCAGACTGAAATAATCTGTTATTATAGTGTGTGAATTAAACTTGCAATAAATTAAACTTAATATTATCAAAACTTGAAAACCTTGACTCTAACATGTTGGCAGAATTTCAAAAACACAACAATGACAGCATTCGCTGACGTCACTCTGCGTCGAAATAAAAACCTGTTCTAGCGGTGCCAGAGAAGGCATTATTCACCACAGTTTGCCAGTCTATACTTATGTGTGTGTTTTTTTTTTTGGCTGGTTTCCCTAACAGGCTGCTAGTAACAACCGCATGCAAAACAGAGAGTAGGCTGTATTTTGTCCTCTTGAATATGATCCCATTGCGGATTTGCGAAGAGAATGTTAGGAAAATTGAGATCACATGGTAAACACACGTTGCTGTGGCTCGTGTTGCTAAGTTTGAACCGTAACCAGCTCTTGTCAGTGTGGTAGATTGACACCACGATATGCTGTTAGTTATCTATGTAGGCCAACAACGTTGCACTAGTTTACTAGTTATAGAACTATGTCATATTATCATAATGATACCAGCAATGTAATTTTTGCTTCAATAAATCACGTGCCACGACCGATTCATCCTTTGTACTGTTTCTCGGGTTTCATTATCAGTACAATACTTAGGCTCATAAATCATAATTTTGTATCCATTTTAACGAATGAGGAAAAAAATCCGACAAAACATTCAATTCCAAATTAAAATCTTGCGCAACTTATTTTTCTATACTTGTTTGTTTATTAAAGTAATGTAACTCATTTCCAAACCTCATAGGAAAAACTCAGCTCCACATCGCGCTGATTTTCTGATCCTCTGGGGTACTTGCTATATAGCTCCTTCTTGATTTTTCTATCAAACAATCCACGTTTTTTGCTCTGTAACCTTTATGGTTGACCATTCGCTTTAAATTTGCTCAGAAAGTTTCAATAGAGTTTGTGAAATTGGACTAGTCTCACCTATGACACCGGTCGACAAAAATTGTTGCCTCAAAGCTCAAAATAGTTGCCCTAGACAGATTATAATTTTTTTGTTCATGTCTGTGTATTTCGGAGCCCTTAGTGTATGCAGAAGAGCGTCAAAATGCTGCACAGTAAGTGCGGGTTTGTCGCTTCAACGTTGGCTTACGAAAAAACTCATTTGAGTCTCTGAGAAAGTTACCTTTGCTATGGGAATTCGAAGGACAGGTCAAATCAAAATTCGAAGGACAGGTTAAAGAGCTATTATCTCTCATTTATTTTCCAGTCGGAGCTCTAGAGCAAATCTGTATAAATAAATTGAAAATAAACTTTCTTCATTTCAATCCGGACGCTATTGTTAGTATTATATTCTTCACGACCAATTAGTACTAATAATATTCTTTTTGTAAATATACGTGGATTGTAAGGACAGTATGTTGTGTTTTTTCATGGTATAACATTGTCGCTTTTTTGATTTGCTATGTACTATTTACCATTATTACTTATCACGAAATGCTGTTGAACTTCCAAATTATGCATTTCGTTTATTCAATTTGTTATGTGACCACTTGGCATGGTGTTCGACTTCGACATATTTAAAGCGTAATGAAAGCGTTTTCATGCCAAATGGCCTATCGTCGAATATTGAACATTTTTGATTTGAATGGCAATTCGCACACACTTATTTGCCTTGGCAAAGCTGAGTATTTTCTGCGTGTGGATGAATTTTTCAGACTCGCGAGTAATTATCTAGAAGGGCGTAATTGTCTGGCATAGGTTCTATTTAATGCATTATAGCCGAGGCAGTCCACGCAACTTCGCAAATCGATGCTGATCGATCGTTTCCGATTTCGCTGAAACTTTCCCTTTTGATAAAAAGGTAATTATTTTTGAAGTAGCGTGGACTGCCTTAGTCGCAAGGTTAATAGCGAAACCTGTCTCCGCTCAATCTCTCAGCTCCCGGTTCTTTTACTTGATATTAATATTAATATTAATTGGTTATCTTATGTGTTCGTCTTATTCTTACGATCTTCTGATAACAGGTTTCGCCGGTGAGTTACGCGTTTTAAATTTCAACAGGGCCAGTGATAAATTTTTATCATTATAATGTGTAGATAGAAAAAAAAACACTCCAAAAATAGGTAATAGTGAAAGTATTCACACGTTCACAGCTTTTTTATTTTTCATTTTATCATCACCAAATTTTAACAGAGAGTAGTACATATTGTCATCTTCAATGTGTAAAAAGTTAGATTTTTAATCAAGGTAACTACTTGAGATATTTAATATTTTGTAACAATTTGAAAAATTTGGCACACAAAAAAAATTTTTTTCAGTGTATATATTTTTGCTGGAACCTATATTACCTACAACTTCGCTGAAAACACCATTTGAATCAAACAAGCCGTTTTTCTGATATTGAAATTTTTATCCATCAGTCACCATTTTGGATGGGCCCTTTTAAAACAGCAGTCGCGAGTCTACATGAAGAACTGATATCATAAAATGGCATGTTTATCAAAACTGTGAAAAGTTTTGGCGAAATCGGAGATGATATACAAGAGAATTGGAATGCGTCGGCTTAGGAATCTTAGGTTGTACATAAAACTGTCTCAAAATAAATTGTAAGGAATCAATAATGCTTTACAAAAAAATATGCACCGGGATTTTTTTTTACCAAAATAAATTATAAATAAACACTAAATTTGAATTCACACAAAAAAATTTGTTGATTTTTTTTAGTTTTTTCGAAGAAGCCTGAAATTCGAATGAAATCTTTGGTATAAAGTTCAGCGTAAAGAGATGAGAGATAATTTTTTTATTGGAGGTTAACTTTAAAAAAAAATGTCCAATTTCAACATTTTTAAAAATATTTGTTTTCTGATGATTTTAAATGAATTGGATAAACATTTCCAACCAAAAATAAAAAATAATTTCTGCATGCTTCTGTTTTCAAGCTATTTAGAATTTGAGTTCAGACAAGTTAGAAAATTAAGGTTTTATTTATTTTTGCATTTCAACAACTTTTTAAAGAATATTAAAATTTTAATAAAGCAATATGATTTTAATAGTTATTTAGACTAACTTTTTTGACATACTTCAAAATAATTTAGAATTTTTTTCCCAGTGTATATTTTGTTGTTAAGTTATTGGTTTACTACAATTCATTTCACAAGAGTCCAGTAACCATATTTAAAGGGAACTTTGGATCTAGAGCTCGATAACTATATTTTAGAGAAAAACATTCTTTTAAAAAGTTGTTAATATAGTGAAGCGCCTTTTTAAAAATTAACAATGATTAGAGTGACCCAAATTTTCGATGAAATCAAGAATCTAAATTTCTTATCTTTGTAGATAGAAAAAAAAATCTACAATATTGTAGCCCCCCTTAATTTTCGGCCACTCTGCAAAAAAATCTTCTCTATTTTTGAAAACAATCGATTCAGATTAAATAATACCTCTTTTACTCAAATTTTTTTTATATCAATTTTAAGGGGGGCTTTTTAAGACAAACAATTTGCAATGCTTACATGTAAATTCCTCATCTTTTAGTCTCAATTTATAGGGCACAATTTTGTATGGAGACATTTTTTTAAAATATGCTATTTTATGATATGCAAATTAAATTTGAAAACTTAACCAAAATTATAATAATTTTATATATTTTGCATGTAAAAGCACACCGATTTATTTTTATGATTTTTTTTTTCTCAAAACTAGAAATAGTTACCTTTAGTTTGATCCAAAAAGATCTAAAATCGATCAACTGGTTCCAAAGTTACGAATTTTAGTAAATAAAATATATCGAATAAACCCGTTTTTTATGGTCACCCTTTTTTGGAACTGGTCACCCAAGGTACTTCAATTGTGACCGAAATTGCAATGCACAATGGTCCAGAAACCAAATTTAGGGGGAAATTTGGGTCTAGAGCCCAATAGCAACATTTTAGAGAAAAACTTTCTTCTACAAAGTTGTTAAATATGATAAAGCGCTTATTGAAAAATTATCGAAAATTGGGGTGACCAACATTTTCGATGCAATCAAGTATCTAACATTTTTATCTTTGTAGATAGTAGAAAAATTTGTTCTACAATGTTATAGCTCCATTAATTTTCATCAACTTTGTAAAATGGTTTTTCTCTATCTTTGAAAACAACCGATTTATTTAAAAAAAACACATTTTACCCTCTAACTTTTTTATTTCAAGTTTCATCTCAAAGCTGTCTTTGAACGACTTTTAGAGCTTTTTTAAAGAAACAATTTGCAATGCTGACATCGTAAATATCTCAATTTACCTAAAAGTTATTTATATTTTTCATCAAAAAATATGCGTTTTTCATTTGTATGTCATTCTTTTTGGGGCAAACATAAAAAATATCTCTTGGTCTCATTTTGAAGGGCATACTTGACTCTATAAATGGAGGAATTTTTAAAAATATATTATATTTTAAATTTGAGTAAATTCAATTTAAAAACAAGACGAAAATACCAATAATTTTATACATTATGCATATAAATGTACCCAGATTAATTTTTTGGTATTTTTTCTCATATTTTTTTCTTATGGGTATTTTTGCTTATAGCTAGATGTAATTACTATTAATCTGACCCAAAAAGATCGAAAATAGATCAACTGGTTCAAAAGTTATGAATTTTTTTTAAATCAAATACATCGAATATAGCCGTTTTTTATGGTCACCCTATTTCGGAGCTAGTTCCCTTAACAACCCGACGAAACAATACGGGTTTGATTATTTTCAACATAGATGCATCCCTGATTTCGAGCACAATTGAAGCACTTTGCATGACCAACTTCGAAATAGGGTGACCATAAAAAACGACTGTGTTCGATGTATTTAATTTTAAAAAAATTCATAACTTTTGAACCAGTTGATCGATTTTTGATTTTTTGGGTCAAATTAAAGGTAATTACGTCTAGTTATGAGAAAAAATACCAAAAAATAAATCCAGGTGCTTTTATATGCATAATGTATAAAATTATTGAAATTTTCGGCTTGTTTTTAAATTGAACTTATTCAAATTTAAAAATTAACATATCTCTAAAAGTTCCTTCATTTATAGAGTCAAGTATGCCCTTCAAAATGAGACCAAGAGATATTTTTTATGTTTGCCCCAAATAGAATGACATACAAATGAAAAACGCATATTTTTTGATGAAAAATATAAATAACTTTTAGGTAAATTGAGATATTCACGATGTCAGCATTGCAAATTGTTTCTCTTAAAAGGCTCTAGAAGTTGTTCGAAGACAGTTTTGAGTTGAAACTTGAAATAAAAAATTTAGAGGGTAAAATGTGTTTTTTCAATATAAACCGGTAGTTTTCAAAGATAGAGAAAAACTTTTTTTACCAAGATAATTAAAAATTAATGGAGCTATAGCATTGAAGAACAAATTTTTCTTCTACCTACAAAGATAAAAAAATTAGATACTTGACTTCATCGAAAATGTTGGCCACCCTAATTTTTAATAATTTTTCAATAAGCGCTTTATCATATGTATTAACTTTGTAGAAGAAAGTAGAAGAACTCTAAAATATTGCTATAGAGCTCTAGACCTAAATTTCCCCCTAAATTTGGTTTCTGGACCATTGTGCAGTGATGGATCTTCGTCGAAGAAAATCAAACTCGTATTCTTTTCGTTGGGTCGTTAGGGCGACCAGCTTCGAAATAGGGTGACTATAAAAAAGGGTTTACACGATGTATTTTATTCTTTAAAAAATATAAGCTTTGAACAAGTTCGATTTTTAGATAAAATTTAAAGTTCTAATTTCTAGTTTTGAAAAAAAAAATTACCAAGGAAATAATCGTTGTGCTTTTACATGCAAAATATATAAAATGATTGTAATTTTTGTCGAGTTTTTAAATTGAATTTATTCAACTACAAAAATAACATATTTTTTAAAAGTTTCTCCATATAGAGACTCGAATGTGCCCTTCAACTTGAGACCAAAAGATAATTTTTATGTTTGCCCCAAAAAAAACAACAACTGAAAGACATATTCATGTCATAGTCACTAACTTTCAATAGAATAGAGATTATCCGCAAAATGTTCACCTCAGAAGTCTTCAAAGTCATTCAAAACTAGTTTTGTTGTGAAAATTGCAAGCAAGAAATTAAGCAAAAAGAAGTGTTTCTTTAATATAAATCGATTATTTTGAAAGATAAAAAAAAACTTTTTATTCGAAAATGCTTGAAATTAATGGAACTACAATATTGTTAAATTTTTTTCGCCCTATGAAGATGGAAAAGTTAGATACTTGATTTCATCGAAAATTTTGGTACCCTAATTTTTGATAATTTTGGAATAAGTGTTTCATCATATTTAAAAACTTTGTAGTAGAATCGTTTCTTCTCCAGAATATTTCTATCGAGCTTTAAATCCAAACTTCCCCTCAATTTTGGTTTCTGGACAGTTACATTGTGCATTCTAAGACATTCCGTCACATACCACGGTGACGCCACCCTTCCTTTCCGTCGCAGTCGTGGAGATGCAGAGGTAAACTCGACAACATCGATTACTACAACTCGACAACATCGATTACTACAACTCCTTCCACACCCTAACGACCGTAAGGACGTAGTTGTTTCAGTTATCAATCTAAGCTGAAGCTACTGAAATATTGTAGGGGAGAGGGAGGCAGTTTCGGACACTTTGTCTATCTTGATTTTTAATATTTTTTTGTTAACTTTGTAAAAAGTCTGAATTCATCCTGGCTGTTACCTGGACATCGGAGTATCATATAAGCGCGTTAGTAGTGTGCGTTGATGCGATTTCGATTGGTTTATTTGAACTTTTCAAAAGTGCTTTTTTGTCAGAATGTGCCCCGTGTATGGGATAGTTTCGGACAATCCTGGGGCACATTCGGACAGTGTTGAAAAACTTTTCTAGATTAATGAAAATTTTGTGTTTTTCAACTCTTTCTTCCATATAAGCAGAGACTGAGATCAGATGCTTTACCAATCTCGAAACTCATCCTTTTATTTCAAATTCAATTCATAAAGCATAAAAAAAGCGAGGAAACTGGCTATGAGAAGGAAAGGATACAAGAACTATGCCATTTTCTCGGCAATATTTGATTGGTTCAAAGTGCAATGGCATTCGTGATTGTCAAACAACAGCAAATTGGTTCACTTACGCTGCTTTCGGGAACCTTATTAAAGTGTTCCAGAACATTGAGAAACAATTTTTCAATTTCCTTTCGTAGTTCCGAACCATTTTTAGGACTGAGAATCAGACTAAATCGATTTTTGTTAATAAACAACAATCAAATACAAATTCTGTAAGTGTCCGAATGTGCCCCATGAACGATGTCCGAATGTTCCTCACCACCATCTGAAGACAAATCTTAATTTTATCTAATAAATAAGATATTTGTTTCCCCGTTGTTATCACGTCTTTTCATTACATATTAGTTACGAACTAAGGTGGTGTACTTGAATTTCTAAATCTCTCACAAAGAAATTAGAGAAATCCCTACAACTTCAAGCTCAAACGGTTGAAAACATGTATTCGTAAGCTGTCTAACTATATGGTAGCTGTTGGTGGAAGAGCTGCCAACTTACTTATAAGATTTTAAAAATGTAATATCTCGAGATTGGCTCATATTACCTCGGGATGATAGTTGTTTCTTATGTGAAATTTTTCAAGGAACACGATGAAATTATCAAATTTAAAATCACAATGGCTGCATTTGCCGAAAAATGTAAATTTAGTTTTCAAATACAAAAATAATTTATCTGGCAACACTTCCGGTCAAAACTTATATTTTTTTGGATTCCTTGGTTTATTTTCTTCAAAAATCATCTATCAGTATTTTTCGGACATCTTGCGTCTATGAATTGTAAGAAAAAGAAAAAAGAGATTTTTGACAAAAATTGCGTGACTTTGCAATAAAGAGGGGGGTCCTAGAGGGCGGGGGTATTCCAATCGACACTAAAATTGGGATTTTTCCAAAGAGACAGTAGATGAATATTCCCCCATCTTTGAGCCAAATCTGTGATGGGCGTGTCCAAGTCACATGTACACTTCGTATGGAATGACCCTTATATTTTTTGTTTGGTTGGAAATTGCACCATTTGTTTTTTTAAGCTCTGTCCGGAACTGCCCCCCTTTGCCCTAAATTGAAGATGGTAAACTAATCCCAAGTTGCCATGTACGTGGTTCTCTGTGCAACCTCACTGGCTCAGATCAATCACGGAGGAGCAACAACGAAGTGTGCGGTCGTCAAGCTCAAACTCAAGCTCATTGTATTGTGCATTTCAAGACAGTTTTTCTGAAAAACCAAAAGTTTTTGAATTAAACCTATGCCAAAGTGCATACTAGTCATTCCATACGAAGGGAACACAATTAAGCACATACTTGAGGACGACCATCACAGATTTTGCTCTAAATTGGGGGAATTTTTCATCTAGTGTCACTTTGGGAAAATCCCAATTTTGGTGTCGATTGGAAACCCCCCGCTCTATGGAACCCTCCAGACAGAGTTGCCAATAAAAATTTTAATTGAACTGGAAGAATGCTGAAGAAAAAACTTGAAGAAACTGGATTCCAAAAAAATTTGGAAAATACCAAAAAAATAAATTGTCAGAGAGCTTTTCTGTGATGGTTATTGAATCCAATATAAGTTTTAAATACAGCAACTTCGGGCTTACATTTTGTTGAAATTGTAGACTGCAAAAAAGCAAAGCCTTGGTACTACATTTCGAATCGGAACTTGACCTTCTGTTTATTATACAAAGACTTCGCAGCCAACTGTTGGATGTACAGGACAGTTGCGGGGCTAGCGCTACGATAATATTGACACTAACAGTCTCTTCCGAGCCGAGACTCGAACCTACGACGACTGGCTTGTTAGGCCAGCTTCGTACCTGGAGACCAACTGGAAAGTTTGAAATTTGTAAGCATTGCTAGCTTAAGCAATGAAGGTGGTAGGGATTGCTGAGAGTTATGAACCGCTGGCATTGGAAATGCAATGCAAGATCTACAGGAAGGGTTTGTCGTGAGTTGCTGTCACACCCCCACGCACCTGCACAGATAGGCCAGAGTTAGTCCACCGCACCCTAAAGCACGCAGCCCACCACCCATCGGTTTTCCAGACACCAGCACCCAATATAGAGCAGGCGAAAATATAAATGACAGATGGGGAAAGCGCGGCTACGATTATTGGCGCGAAAATTTAGACGAGGCCAACGTCTTAGGGCAAGGAGGTATGACCTGCTGTAGTCACAACACTTACTCAGTAACCAGATTCCGGATTGAACGGTCACGACCTGCGGAAAATTAGAAACCAAGAAGACAAGCGACTCTAAGGAGACAGTAAAACGTGTGTGGCTATAGTGAACAGCAGGTAAGGCACTCTCCTTGTCCCGTAACAATTGCTTCGTCACCAGTTAGCCGATCAGGCTAAAATAGTAGGAGGGTGGTATTCAAGACACGACCGCATGACGTTGACTACCGTATTCTTATATTCCATTGAAGCAAATAGTAGATGGAATTGCAACGCTTCTTTTACAAAACTTCTGTAACAAAATTTCGAGGCACCGAAAGGTACCAGTTGCCGATTATTCTCGTTTACTGGTAGTCCGTCCAGAATTCCAGCCATTTTAGTATTTTGCAGTAGCTATTTATTACTAACAGCCACCAGCATCACGGGTCAAACCGGCACGAGATGACCGGTACAATTTTGTTTTTCCTCCTTTTAGCTGCTAACACCGAGCGTCCGTATGTATCCGGTACGGTTTAATAATGAAACTGATGGGGTGAAATGTTCGAACGATACGTTTTATACCAAGGCTTCATCAGATAATTAGAAGGAAGGAGGGGCTACATAGATGATGGAATGGTAGAGACAAATGTTTCTTGAAAGCTGCGCCGGCCGCTGTCGTAATATTAACACCAACAAAAACATGCATTTTTGCAAGGTTTTTTTCCGTTAGCAGCAGCATTTGGTAAAACAGAAAATTCAATTAGCCGCTTCTGTACCAAAATTTCGAGGTACCAAAAGGTGCCAGTTGCCGATTATAGTTTCCTGGTTAGTCCGTCCAGAATTCCAGCCATTTAAGTGTTTTGCAGTAGCCATTTACTACTAAAGCCACCAGCATTGCGGGTGAAACCGGCACGACATGAGCGGTACTATTTTGTATTTCCTCCTTTCAGCTGCTATCACCTAGCGTCCGCATGTCACTGGTGCGGTTTTGGAATCAGAATGATGGGGCGCCGGCCGCTGTCGTAAAATTAACACCAACAAAAAGATGCATATTTGCAAGGTTTGTTCCGCTAGCAGCAGCATAAACATCGGAAACAGAAAGTGACAACAACAATAACAACAAAGTCAGATCGATTGTATCCGTTAGTGTCGACTGTGCTTAGGAAGAGAGGTAGTGATTGGCTGCGCAATATGATTTAGACAATCGATATTGATTACCAATTTTTCAATAGTGTATCTCAAAAAATAGTTTGTTTTTGTTACATAAATTTAACCGTAAAAGAATTTCTGATCGATTGATGCCAAAACCTCGAAAACCTGATTATAGATGACTGCAAAATAAGCGCTCAAAACCTGACCACTTTTCTCTGGTTTTCCCTGGTTAAATTACTAGATTTTCAAATTCAGGGGCCTAACTTCGATATAGACGTTAGTCAACGTCAAAAAGCAACGCTTTTTTCCCAGAACCCCGCTGTTTTGGATTAAACACGAGTACGCCGAGAATCCCATTGGACCCTTCGCCGGTGACTGAGGACGCCGATTAGGAGCCATTTTGGCGGCAAAGGCCGCAAGTCGACGCCGGATAGAACGTGGGTGTGCAGGAACCAGGTGCAACGAGAAGGTGGACTGTGCGCTGACGGTGAAACGGGGCCCCGGAGGAGAACGAAAGTGAATAAGGTTAGCTAGAGATAAGAAAGTGGGTGACGAATGCTAGTAATAAAAATTGTGTACATAGAGACTCAGACAAGCATTTTCCTGGAACCGCGAAATTTCCTTAGTAAGCCGACCCTGAGGCTGTTGTCCAGGGAGTCCCTACAGCGCTCGCTGCTGAGGCTGGGACAATACTTACAAATTGTAGACTGAAAAATTTAATTTACAGGAGTAAAATTACAAATTGCGCAACCAGTTCATCGCAAAATCAAGAAAAAGCTGCTTTATTTGTTTTACTTCAACTTTGAACAAAAGAACTGATGCAACGTTTTCTTACGTTACATCTGTGAAGTTTAAATTTCAATTATCTCAGATTGCTATCCCAAGGTATCTAATTATTCGAACAATTTTTAAACTGCTTCGCCACTGAAATTAATTTGGAGAATGTCGTCTTTATATAATATCTTTGAAACGGATTGTTTTTATTTCTATATAACATTAACCCATCATTGCAATTAAATTTTATTTCTTCATGATCTGATAAAACCAATTTGTTAGTTTTAGAGTAAAGCTAAGATTACTTGCATTTTTCACCTCAACCATGCAGTACGATTTTTATTTTGGCCGTGTTTCGTGCGAGAAGATACAATACTGAAAATACTGTTAAGAATTTCTACAATGACTCATCGATCCACAAAATTTACGTTCTAAAAATATTTCCAAACCAGTCGGAGCTTGAGTGTCCAGAAAATCTGGATAAAACTGGCAGATCTACAAAAAAAACTGGGAGATTTTGGGAATAAACTGTTTGACTGGATCACTTGAAAAAAACTGGATGAATCCAGTTTAAACTGGAACATTGGCAACTCTGCCTCCAGATAATGGGGCCGTTCAATAATTACGTAAGCAAAGTGGGGGGAAGGGGGGGTGTGCAGTTTTCTTACGCTGTCTTACAGGTGAGGGAGAGGGGTGATTCGATTATCTTACGTAAGAAAAACATGGTTGATGCAGCTGTTCAAAGAACCATGTTTATGAAAGTGCGGACGATAAAATTCATAAAAAAAATTATGGAAGGACGATTACCACGAATTAAGGACAGAAAAGGAAACGACTACTTGCTTCAGGATAATAAAACTATAATAAAAAGCTATATATAGTATATATAGTAAGATCTTACTAGGGGGAGGGGGGTATCAGAAAATCTTACGATGTCTTACAAGGGGGAGAGGGGGAATTGCAAAAGTGGAAAAATATGCTTACGTAATTATTGAAGACCCCTAACGCATTTCTTGTCAAAATCACTTTTTTCTATTTCGTTTCAATTTATAGACCTAAGACGCCCAAAAATATTGATAGGTGATTATTGAAGCAAATAAAGCAAGCAAACCAGAAAAAATATTATTTTCAACTGGCCGGATAATTTTTTTTATTTAAAAACTAAATTTGCATTTTTCGGCAAATGTAGCCAATTTTATTTTAAAACTGATAGCATTATTGTATTCCTCGGAAAATTTTACGTAAGAAACACTTAACACCTAGAGGTATTATGAACCAATCTCGAAATATAACATTTTCATGAAAACAATTGTAAGTTTCGTTATTAATTGTTCGTAGAAATGTTATACCTCGAGATTGACTCACTTGTCCACAGGGTGATAATTGTTTCTTACATAAAATTTTATATATATTTATATAATAATTTAATATTTCATTTGAAGAAAACGGTGGCTGAAGTGCATCGAGAGTTAAAAAAAAATTGAAAATGCTACTCTAAGTGAAAGGATGTGCCGTGTTTGGTTTCGTCGCTTTAAAGACAGTAATTTCGTCATTGTGATCAGGCCCGGACTTAAGGGTGGGTGATGGGGGCATATGCCCCGGGCCCCCGACTCTTGTGGCGCCCTAGTCCTAGGCCAGATGTAACAGATGGGAAGCCAAAGTGATGACCTTTTTTTTTGCTCGTCACCTCCCATTTCACAGTTACCACTAAATGTTTATGCAAAGAGGACCTCACGACAATACCTGCCTCGGGCCTGAATCACCTGAATCCGGCTCTGATCGTGATGAGAGATCAAAAACCTTCGAAGACGCTGCGAAAAACGCCAAAACAGCTTGCTTCGGTTTTAGAAGTTACTCGCTGAACCATCGATCTTGAAGGTTAACCATGTTGGTTGTTTAATTTCTGTTGCAATTAAGTGAATTTAGAACTCGGCTTTGATTCAAATTCCGAACACTTCAATGTAATCACTAAGAGATAGATAGGCAAACCGTCTCAACACTGACTGACACTTTTTCCAACGCCTACTGGTTCCCTGGAAGTGGTCCTTCAGTAAAGAGCTATACATCACTGGGTAAAGGCCATTCCGATAAACGAAATAGTATATAGTAATCATACTTTTGATTTGTCTACCAATAATTATGTGAGTTTTTCTTTGAAGTGTTCGAAGTTTGAGTCAAAACGGTATATAGCATACTTTCCTCATTTTTCTCAAAACTTTATTTAGGTTCTGTTTGATCTTTGAATTGTGCTACGAATCTTGTCTGTAGCAAAAGGATTCAAGGATCTGTATATTTTTTCAACCGGAGGCCAGACAGAAGCCGAAACCTTGGTATTTTTCATCTGTTTTCAATTTCCCTAATGCATACACTGCAGGAGGAACCCTACCCGTTTGACCTTTCGATGTGAATCCTATCGTTTTCCTTTTATGCACCATAAATTTTGTTCCTTTTTTTCTACACTGCAGAAAGAAACTCAGTAGAATGCAGCGCAATTTCAATATTATTAGCATGTGATGGTTACTTTCATTCGAATTACTTAGCGTTCCTATAATGATTCGTTGGTCAGCAAGGTAGCAGTGAGGCATGATTAATAGCTATTCACAATTCAATACCATTAGTTTCACAACTGGAGTGCTCTAGTTAGCTCATGGAATCGAAAGGTTAGTTTGCGAATTCACGCGCAATTTCATGAATGTGCACTATAGGGAGACACGAGGCTGAATCTGAGAGCACATCCGTGTATTCTTCTGTACAATGATGTAAAGAAAATTTGGTCACTGAGATTTATTAATACACGCCTCTTCGAAGTAAAGATAAACTCAAACTCCTACGTACGAAAAGCTACAACAGAATAACAGAATATCGTACACACAAAAGTTTGTGTGGTGCAAAACCACTTCACACCTGAAAAAGTAATGTGTCTTAACTATAACGCAACTTTTTCAACCGAATAACCATGCTTTTTTTCGGTGTTTTTGCCTGTATAAAACGCTACAATATTTAAATGTTTACCAGTAATAGTAACAACGTCTTCAAACTAGAATTGCGAATTACAAGACGGCAATATTTGATTAAGGCTGAAACTTTTGTGTGTATCCAATTGCACAGAATCTCAATCTCGAGTAAGAAACGGTGCTGTCCTCCTCTCGCTAAAATACAACGCAGATGATTGGAGAGTTCTTACCACATTACATTACCCTTCGGGCCACTAATAACAGGATTCCGTTTTGTGCAACCAAAAAAATCCGAAGCTGAGATAACCCATCTTTTTTTACCGTTTCATTCGTCCCGCTTGCCATACTGACCGCCTTTACCCCTCACAATATTCTTTAGGGACGCAGTTTCCACTGCTTGAGTTAATCCCGCGCGCTGGTAGAACGGTAAAGCTTCCCAGAAAGCCGAGACCGACTGGCTTCAGGCTTCGGAAAATGAATTTCAACCGCGTACACTTCTCCTTGATTATTTCAACTTCGTCTCGGTTCGCTTGCCAGCCTCTCTTCATTCTGGAAAAAATATTTTTCCGAACTCTGAACTGTACACCGTCATCAAAACTTACCCTTTTCTCTAGTGTTCTTCGGTATAAGTGGATTCATAGTTGAACCAAAGATTCGCTTCATTAAAATCTGCCTCGTTTCCCTTGAATTGGGGAGAAATTCGTTTTATTTTGTTCGAGTTCGAAGCAGCCATTGCAAGGGATATGGCTACAAAAAAACTCAAAATAAATAGAACGAATGAAAACTAAAGGCCAACTATGCAGCATAAAAAAAAAATTAAAAATAATGTTGCGTAGTAAATAACTCCAAAGTGGAACATTTATCCAATTAAAGCATTGAAAGTTAGATTATACTGATGACAACTGTAAACTGGTTGTCTTTATTACCTTGAAAGACACAACTTTCCGCCGAAACAAAAAGGATTGGAAAGGATAAACTCCCATGTCTTCCAACTCGAAACACTTCCTCTAACAAGATGAGTTTACTGTTCGGTAGTCGCTTTTACTGCTTCCATAGATTAAAATGTCAGCGTTAGGAAAAAGTGGCGGGTGAATATAGTAGTTAACACTGACAGCTATGGGAAAATTAATTTCATCCACTGTTTCGGAAGCTTTTCTGCTCACCGGAGAATGGATCTTGTTTGTTCAGCACAGCCAGATGCTTTTCGAGGAATCGAATACCCGTATTGAAAGCACGTTCTAGCGTTATCTTTTTATGCCAAGTTTTAGAGATGCACGTTTGCAACGTTGAAACGAATATATGAGAATTTAATTGTTGGCATAGTTATCGTTGCACGGATGCAGGATAACATGAAGCATCGAAGCGACATTATAGTCTTTATTATCAGGAATGCGAAACTATGATCATATAGACGTCCGTATACGGACGGACGAGTCTTCAACTGTCAACTCGCGTCGATTTAGATGTTTAAGACAACACATAAGGAAAAATAACCTGATCGGGAAGGGCTCAAAGTGAGTAATTCGAATTCGAATCAGAAAATTTGAAGGCTTTTCCACTGAAACTGCTAGTACTCTAGATAGAAATACGAAAAAATTCGACAAAGTATAATAGCAAATATACTAAATTCCAGTTTTTTCTCTTCGCAGCAAAAAATGATACTTGGGATACTTTTGAAATAATAAATTGCCTGCCTGTTAGAGTTGGTGTACCTCAAGGAAGTATTTTGGACCCAATTTTATAAAATAGTTTTACTTCTGTCCTTCCTGATTTAAAAGCATGATGCAAAAAATGTATGTTTTGTGACGATATGAATTCTAAATGAATATAAGTAGATTAAAAAATTAATACATATATCTCTCTCTTAAAATAAATGGTAATAAATATGTTCGAAAATGTTAAATTATGGCATGAATAGTGAAATATGATGGTGCCTCATAGCAATAGTTGTTTTGTTTATTCCTGTTCTGTCAAAAACATGGTTGATTTGTTGAAAAATATGGTAACAATTGATTTTATTACATAACCAAATTTCTTATCAAAACTCAGAATGTGTATCGGTCATATATTGACGTAGGACTACGTCTCTCTGAAAGTTACGGGCGCAAATTGGAAATCCAGCAATGCGCCTATGAAAAAAGTGCGCTTTTCGAATTATTTCTGATCAGATTCACAAGTTTTTGGCATCAATCGATAAAAGACTCTTTTACGGTTGGGTTCAACCCAAAAAGCAATTGATTGTTTAATATAATAATTGCAAATTGGTAAACCACATGGATTGCCTGAATCACACTGAGCAACCAATCGATGCCTTTCTTTCCAAGCACATCCAACACCAAAGTATACAACTGATTGGATCACTTGAAAACAATTTTACGACAAGTTATTTCGATGTCGTTCTATCGCTGTCGAAGCCACACCTCTTTGTAGCATTCGAAAATTATACTTTCTTTTTTATTTCTAAAACGGTAATAACAGGTGACGGATTTATACTACTAGTATTAAAAAGGCAGATATACTTGAGGAAAAACTGCTTTATTCCCTATTAAGATATATTAGGAATCAACGGAAAAATTTGAAAAACATTTGGGAAAGGTCCGTAATCGGCGTTCCGGCTAAATTTTTTCATGATGCGTGAACAAAAGCGCTATACGGTCTTCGCGTCGGTTTCGGAATGCATCTTCTGATTCTACCAATCAACTGTTCGCAGTTTGTTGCTCTCCAGTTATTTTTGTACACCAAAGAAATGAAAATCCCAGAGATATTATCGAATGGGTGACCCTGAGGCAGATCCGTTGAATTGCGTATTCTAAAAATAACTAAACGGGTTACATACCTTTCACCGGAGTGGTATTTCTGAAAAAATGGAGTCAAAACTCTGCAAACATTCGTTTTGGTACACATCTTGATTGATAATCAAACCACTGGGCTTGAGCCATGATTTAGTCAAGAAGAACCATGTCTTTTTTGTCCATTACTTTGGTCGGTCGTCCTCTACCTTCCTGGAAAATTATTTTAGCGGTGTGCAGGAAACTATACACAGACGAAACCGGAAGATTTTCCCTTTTTGGTTTTTTGCCAAGATTTCAGTGCAATGCGTTTGCGCAATACTTCTTGTTTCGACAACATTTTGTATCAAATGGGGGGGACTCCGAAAAATTGTCTTCCTGTTGCCCATAATCGATTATTTTATGGCTGTTCCAGTACAAATAATTTTCAAATCAGATAAAAAGAACTCGTGACCAGCGTGCCGTCCAAGTATCATTTTCGCTCTATAGAGCCTCTTTTTCTGATTTTTGATTTGATTTTTATTAGAAAGCTTTTAACCAGAAGGTCATTCAGCTCTGCCCTCTTTTTCTGAGGGAAATCGAAAACGCCGTGTACTTTACGCTTCTAGTTGGTTTTACGTTGGTTTGCGATCGACTAAGTTACCAGCTAATTCTTGCTGCACTAAAATCAGCTGCTGATGCCGACTGTGGGTCAAGTCAGTTTTCAATAAGACAACCGTCCTCTTGCTGCAATAATCGGTTATACAATGAAGGGTAAATTTCTACCTTACCATGCTTTTAAACGTGACTACTGAGAGTTAAACTTCCGCGCAACATTAAAAAATCGGATATAAGGTCAAATCGTTCGTGTACTTGATTCTATGTACATTTTGTTTATTTGCCCATATTAATAACCTGCGCAAAATTTCAGCTTAATCAGACATGATTCAGGGGTGCCTCAAAGCGCTAAAAATTTCAATGTTTTGACCCTCGAAAATTAACAATGCTAATAGAAAATTATGTTTTTTAATAATTAATAGGCATCTTGAACTAGATTTTTTACCCAACTTTGAAGTTCAACAACAACCCTTAACAATCGTGAAACCACCATATGAACTCCAGCATTAAGGATGAGTTCTTGAGTATGACCAACCGATGAGCACCTGTACAACCAAACGCATCCTTCCGTTTCAAACCTCTTGTAACCCATGAATTGCATGAATTGAAGAGCAGCCAATGAAGGGAGTGAATACAAGATGCAAAGAGGAATTCCTCCTATTTAGTCCACGGAACACTTTAACATTTCAAAAAACTGAATTGTTACAAAAAAATAGTAAAAATGTAACACATACCTCAAGACCAGCGTGGCAGGCTGATGTAAGTCTTTCTTGAAGAAAACTCACAGCATATGTAACGTCACCCATCATTGCTCCTACATTAGCTTACAGAGCTCCGTCACTTTGTTTGACGTGCACATTCTTGTCCAGGTAAAATAATAACCATTAAAAAGTAAGCCAGTTAGTACGATCACGAGGCGCACTCAGCGGCACATGAGTGACCCAGGTGGGATCAGAGATCGAGAACATTGATTAAGCGCCGCTCTTAGCTCTTCTGGTCACTAGAGCTTTTGCTCATAGAGAATGAAATGACCATAGAATGGCTCGAGAATAAGTGGGATAGAAGATAGAAGTCAGGCTAAGTAAATCGTACGTAATTAAATTAATCCCTTTTCAGGGCTAATTCCGCACAGTCGTGTGACCGTGCGTAAAGGACTCCATGGTTTTTCAATCTAACCCCTATCTATGCTGCTGTCGTAAGACATAATTCTACATCAAAAAAGGTACAAAAAACATATTTGTTTTTAAAGTGGGAAAAAATCTGAAACTAGTTACCTCAAGAAGTTCGAAAATCAATTCTGACGTTGGACTTCGTTTTTTCTCTACACTGGGGTACATTCTGTAAAATTGGAAATAAAACTGGCAAATTTTCCGTCAGATTTCAAACTATAATAACAGCACAACCACATGATGGATAACAACAACCAATATTCTGTTGAAATGATACAATAATGGAAAGTTTTATAATATGCTAGTTATTATAAGCATTTCATTGCTCAGCGGTAAAATTGATCAAAAGTTTCAAGGACAAATTTTCGCAAACAATGAATGAACCACATGCGAACATGCGTAGCACAGACGACATCAGCAGACACCAACTGTTCCCTGTGATACTATCTATATCAGTATCAAATAGAATCATCGTGTCTCAACAGGTCGATTTATGTTTGCCTGCATGAGCTTAGACTCATTTGATGTCTCAAAAGTAAAGATTTTGTATACATGCTGTTAGAATCTAATCAAACTGATGTCTTGAAAGGAGACATACTGGTAAACGCAACAGTACCGTACAGTACAGATGGAGCAGAGCGCCGCTAGTCTATCATTGCAGCGAGATAGAGAAATGAGAAAAAATATTATAGAATTTTCTGAAAAAAAATGACGCCGTAACGATTTGGTTGATTGGTATTATGTCTGCGGCAAAGATGTAAACAGTAGTTTTGTCCTTTCAGAAAAAAATATATACAAAAGTTTAGGAGAAAAAAAAAACCACAAAAATATTTGTATAAATTTAATAGAGTATCGAACGTCCTCGGCTGTGACTTTCTTTGGCAGGTTCTGCAACAGTCGCTCTGTTGCATACAACCGTATATCGTTTTTTGGGCTCATGGGTATCTAACTTTGGGAGTGTTACCTGATCCTTGTGCTTAGAATTGATGCACATATTTTTAAAGCGAAAACCATTTGTTAAAGCGGTATAGTGTCTTCGGCAAAGTTGTGTTAATTTTGTCTTTTAAACTTTTTACTTTTTACTTTACTTTACTTTAGTTTACTTTACTTTACTTCACTTTACTTTACTTTACTTTATTTTACTTTACTTTACTTTATTTTACTTTACTTGACTTTACTTCACTTTACTTTACTTTACTTTACTTTACTTTACTTTACTTTACTTTACTTTACTTTACTTTACTTTACTCTACTCTACTCTACTGTACTTTACTTTACTTCACTTTACTTTACTTTACTTTACTTTACTTTACTTTGCTTTACTTTACTTTACTTTACTTTACTTTACTTTACTTTACTTTACTTTACTTTACTTCACTTTACTTTACTTTACTTTACTTTACTTTACTTTACTTTACTTTACTTTACTTTACTTTACTTTACTTTACTTTACTTTACTTTACTTTACTTTACTTTACTTTACTTTACTTTACTTTACTTTACTTTACTTTACTTTACTTTACTTTACTTTACTTCACTTTACTTTACTTTACTTTACTTTACTTTACTTTACTTTACTTTACTTTACTTTACTTTACTTTACTTTACTTTACTTTACTTTACTTTACTTTACTTTACTTTACTTTACTTTACTTTACTTTACTTTACTTTACTTTACTTTACTTTACTTTACTTTACTTTACTTTACTTTACTTTACTTTACTTTACTTTACTTTACTTTACTTTACTTTACTTTACTTTACTTTACTTTACTTTACTTTACTTTACTTTACTTTACTTTACTTTACTTTACTTTACTTTACTTTACTTTACTTTACTTTACTTTACTTTACTTTACTTTACTTTACTTTACTTTACTTTACTTTACTTTACTTTACTTTACTTTACTTTACTTTACTTTACTTTACTTTACTTTACTTTACTTTACTTTACTTTACTTTACTTTACTTTACTTTACTTTACTTTACTTTACTTTACTTTACTTTACTTTACTTTACTTTACTTTACTTTACTTTACTTTACTTTACTTTACTTTACTTTACTTTACTTTACTTTACTTTACTTTACTTTACTTTACTTTACTTTACTTCACTTTATAAAATTTTAAAAATATTTGAAAAGATTTCTTTTCTTTTTTCTTTTTATTCCTTTAAGTTCAAACAACAGTTAATGTTTAGCTTACATTGTGTAGTTTTCTTAGAGAATAAACTCCGATTTAAAAAAAAAAAGTGAGTTATAATTTATAATTTGAGTTATAATTTATAATTTCGTTATATTCCTTGATATTTTATTTTACTCTGCATGAGTTTTCTAGAAAGACAAAATTGCTGTTTACATCTATGCCGAAAACATCATACAAATCAAACAGCGTTGCGCCTTTGTAGTTTACATTAAAAAAAAAGATTGAAAAAAAAAAATCTTTTGAAATATATTTCTTAATATTTTTTAAGAGGTTTTTTAACGCATTGTTTTTTGTTCGAAAATACGAAATAACTATCCACAACTTTGTCAAAGATGTCACTCTGATCCAACAAACCGTTCTGGCTCTAAAAACATTTGTTATTTTCAATACCAGCTTTACATATACTCTTCTCAAAATTCAGTCATGATACAAAAAATGTTATTAGCATAAAATCACATACTTAGCTCTAAGAACATCGGTGCAAGATCGGTGCCCAATCGAAAATGCAAAAAAATATAGCGTTTTTAATCAATTTGTTGTCGTGTGACACACCAATGCACAGTGGTTTAAAACGCGAAAAACGTGATCGTCAGCATTTTGAGTATACTAATGCCATTGAAACGTAAAGTGTATTCGACAAAGTTTTTGTAGACCTAAAGAGGCATCTTTTGATGCAAATAAATTTTCGATTAATTCACCTAAAAGTGAGATAAAAAATTTATTTTTTTATTTACTCATCAAATCAAAACGAAGTCTTCAGCAAAGTTGTACACAGTTTTATGTAGAAAAACTCTGCTGAAGACACTTTGTCACCTTATCTATTTTTAATTTTGTCCATACGGTGGTACCAGTATGGACAAAATTAAATAAAATAAAAGTATCTATCTCTGAGCTGACATTTTTTTTTAGAATTCAAACATTTGGAAAAACGTCAAAGAATGTTGCTAATTTTGTTGAAAAAAAAAACCTTAGCATTTGCATACACTAGTGACATAACAATTTTTTTTTCGGAAATTTTTTTTTCTATTTTTATGTTTCCAAATAATGCACGGTGCCCTAAACATAAATGCTTTTCGTACTTTTGAATGAAAAATCAAAAATCGTTTCGACTCTGTACATCTTTGAAGAAAAAACACGAAAAACCGCCGAAAAACCAAAAAAAAATAATTTTTTTCATCCACGCCCAAGTCTTTAAGAGACTGCAAGAAACTAATAAAACTACCTGAGTAAGCTAGCACTAATCTTTCGAGTGGAGAATGTTGTTTTTGCAGCTTTTTGCAGCATTTTGAGAAATTTCATTTTCAAAAAGTGCATTTTTTTATCTAAAATGTCCTAAGCTCAATGAAAAAGTTGAAAATTTGCCCAAGGCATGTTCGGCAGAATGATGTATTTTTTGAATATGAAAAAATATCTGGAACATAGCAGGCCTCGCAAATCACATGAGAAAAAGTTATTTAGTATTTTTCGGTTTTTAGAAACTTTAAGAATGTCTGTGTATAAAACTACCTCTATGTGGTCGATATTCAAGAAGTAGAACCAAAGTGTCTATAGCAGAGTTTTACTACATAAAACTGTCTACAACTTTGCTGAATACTTTGTTTCGATTTGATAAGTATATAAAAAAATTAACTTTTAATCTCACTTTTAGGTGAATTAATCAAAAATTCATTTGCATCAGAAGATGCCTCTTTAGGTCTACAAAAACTTTGTCGAATACACTTTAGCGTTTCAATGGCATTTTTATACTCAAAATGCTGACGATCACGGTTTTGGCGTTTTAAACGTGCAATGGCACTTTTTAGCGCCTTAAAACCATTGAATTTAATTAGTTGATATTTTTACCGTCACTCGAAAAACGTGGTGAAAACTACGTAACAGGCGGATAGCGGCTTGTTAATTTCATAAGGCGACATCCATGAATTACGTAACGCAAAAACCCAATTTTTGGACCCCCATCCCCAAATTGGGTGACCATAAAAAACTACTGTGTTCGATGTATTTAATTTTAAAAAAAATCATAACTTTTGAACCAGTTGATCGATTTTCGATCTTTTTGGGTCAAATTAAAGGTAATTAAATCTAGTTATGAGAAAAAATACCAAAAAATAAATCTGGGTGCTTTTATATGCATAATGTACAAAATTATTGAAAATTTCGGCTTGTTTTTAAATTGAATTTACTCAAATTTAAAAAAATAACATATTTCTTAAAGTTCCTCCATTTATAGAGTCAAATATGCCCTTCAAAATGAGACCATGAGATATTTTTTGTGTTTGCCCCAAAAAGAATGACACACAAATAAAAAACCCATATTTTTTGATGAAAAATATTAATAACTATGAGTAAAATTGAGATATTTACGATGTCAGCATTGTAAATTGTTTCTCTTAAAAGGCTCTAAAAGTCGTTCAAAGACAGTTCTGAGATGAAACTTGAAATAAAAAAGTTAGAGCGTAAAATATGTTTTTTCAATATAAATCTGTTTCAATGTTGTTTTCAAAGATAGAGAAAAACTTTTTTTTACAAAGTTACTTAGAATTAATGGAGCTATAACATTGTAGAGCAAATTTTACTTCTATCTTGGTTTTTGGACCATTGTGCGCTGTAGAAGAATTTGCCTAATAAAAATGCTCGCTTTTGGAAACTCTCTCCAGGATTTTTTTGTTACATAACGCTGATCTTAATTCCCTTCCTCCCCTATGTAACAAATAGTAACGCTCAAGGATACCCTCCCTTCCCCCTATAAGCGTTACGTAATTTATGGATGCTGCCTAATGGAAAACACCGCCGTAGTGTACACGCTTTCTCAGACATCAAACGAATCTCGAACGGGTGAGTCATGATATGAGTAGCGGAAAACACGTTTTTTTATGCAAGCCCTTAGGGTTCTGACTACCGCGTTCTGCAAAGTGTCGAACTTTTTGGCCAACTTTATGATGGTGGCGCCAATCTGTTTCATAGCGACAGCTTTCAATTATTTAATTCCGTTTGGCCCAATTTTGTCGTTGTTAAATAAATCCTGGATTTCTTGTAGTTTTCCGTCAAAAAGTATCTCGTTAACTTCGATTTTGGATGTCGTCCAAGTATCCGAAAGACGCGCTTCCGGAGAACAGTCTGTTCCGCGACCTACATCGTAAACAAACCAAAACATACAAAACCACGCACAGCTGTTTTTCTCTCTCTAGCGCGTGGTGGAAAACATGACATGAATTTAATCCTGCTACTGAGGATTCACCCGTTATGTTACGCAAAATTTAATATTATGCTGGTTTTCGATTTCAAGTATAATAGTTGAATAATATAGATAACCTCATACTTAATATTTTCATCTGTTCATTGAACGTCAAGCATACGGTCGTGTCTCAGATACCATCCTTTTACTTTTTTATAACAATTTTTCGTTTTTGGTAGCTTAAAATTGTGTGCTGATGACGAACAAGTTAGATTGCGTAAGCGAGAAGAGTTGAAAGGTAAACGAGACCATCGACTGTGGTCTGCAATTGAAGTGTTGTTAGTTAGTTACAAGTTCTACTTGACCATGGTTAGCAGTATGCAAAGCAACAGTAGTTGGAACCAAGTTTGCAAGCATAACACGTATATATCACTCTAAGCGTTCTTACACTATGCATACTGCAAATGATATATGTACGGTGAATTCTATGAAACGGAAACATAGTCCGCATACAATGCGCACAGGATTCGATCGATGGATGCAGCAGCAGCTCTTTGAAGATTTATCCAATTTGTATGCTAGTTTCAACTTGACTAGATTTTCCAAGTACATGCACGACGTGCCTCGGAACCGTCCCATAACTGCAGCCGAGTGTGTGTATACATATCTTCGACCGGCAAATGGTTTATTTGGTTAGCTGCCAAGAACAAATCCCTGAATCGAGATTTTCTGCTGCGAAAGTTTAAAGCCAAGCTGCAGTTTTGTTGCTTAGATACCCATTTCGTAGCAGAAAAGGCAAGCGGGACAAGAAGACAAGTGTATGACAATATTCCCAACTTATTTTACATGAAAAAGGAAAAAAGCTCATTGGCATATTGTGTAGTGTGGTTCTACTTCTCGGTTGTGACGTTTTCACAAAAAGATTCCAACTGGTTTTGGCACTTTCCAATGGTTGGTTGACGGGAATGTTAAAAGTCTCAAAATAATACATAACAGTTTAATCCACAATCTAGGGAAACGCACTACAGTCCACTCCAGTTGGCTTTAACATTTTCTTTATCGCGCTGTCTGAATGAGCCCCCAGTGATGAAATCCCTCCGGAAACGAGAAGAAAGCCAAAAAAGTATATGTACAAGCAAAACGGTAGAATAATCCCAGGCTAAACCAAACACTTGTACGTTCTGCTACCAACGAACACACGGAGAAAATGTGCACGATAGCCTTTAAAAGCTGCGGAAAACGCAGAGCGTCTGTTATGGCCAAGTTTCAGCCTGTGAAGCGAAACCATAGGATACATATTTACACATCCCCATGCGAACACAAATACGAACTGCGCACATTTTATTTATTCAACAATTTGTCAATTATAGTCGCAAGTAAACGTATTCGCGAAGTTGTCTGGGCACGCGAGGCGATTCTTACTTCCAGTGTTAAATTTTTTTTTACATAGATCATCGTAAAGAGCGATGCTTACAGCAAGACTTACTTGAATATGGAATTGTGTCCAGAAAAATATCTTAGGCAGGGATTAACAAAAAGAGGACGTCAGCCTTAGTGAAGGAACTACTTAATTTTGCTTTAATTTTTCTAGATTGTAGATTTTGAATGACGAGGGTATGCGGGAAAACAAAAACGTTATCTCTTATTTTTGAGGTTAAGTACGACTAATTTGCGTGAAAAGTAAAAAGCTTAGTGCTTCCCGACCAACATTGTTTTATTATCTTGATTGTTGGTTATTCGCAGTAATTATGCATTTCTTATTTATTATAATCGTTCTAGTTACTGAAGACAATTGTTTCATAAACAATGCTAGAGATATTTCAATTTACGCTCTTGAAGTTAGATGTACGCTGATAGATAAAAGATAGATAGCTTTTCTAAACTTTACCACATTCAAAACAAAACTTAATTGGTTTCAGATAACTTTTTTGCTGAAAACATCTATATCTAGAGAAACATTTCAAAAGGTCCTATCTGACATCGACACTAATCAGAGAAAAATTAACTTGAATTTTTGTAGATCTTTTTCAAATGCCAATTTCTACAGAAAGAAAGTTTAATCTCTTTCATGATCTTAAGTGCAAAGAAAGAATGTTGTCTTTACCTCCAATGCCTTTTTTAACGGTTGAAATCTTTTTTCCAGGTTTTATTGATGGTTTTGTTATATATGACCTATGTTGTTTTCCTTATCACATAGGACCTATTTGATTGGTCTCTTAGTAAATATTAGCGACACATTGGACCTTTGATTTAATGGCTCCAAAGGATTAATACGAACTAATATATTTTTATGATTAACGTATGATATTCGAATTCAAAATTTATTTCCATAAGAACATTATTTACCTTTTTAAGGGTTTTTTTTTATTTGACCAACATTATTCTTACATAAATTCTTCTTTGTGGATTAAAATAAATAGGAATCCAGGACCCACTTAATCATGAAGGCAGGCGGTGGCAGTGTAGTGGTCTATGAAATGACCGCAAAACCGAAGTGGGGGATCAAATAGAAATTGAAAATGTTAAATTCAATCAAGAAGGGAAATGTGATATGTCATGCGATGTGAAAATATCTAATATACCTAGTTTCTTTAAAAAAAATTTCTAGAAACGTAAACAACTTTTATGGTATATTTATTTTAATTTATTATTGTGAGATGGTTGCGGGTCGTACATCACTGGAAACGACGAATTACCACCTGAAGTTGTATAATAAACACTAGCATAGTAAATAACACTATATGCATGAAATGAAAACCTTTAACAACAGAAACTTGGACAGGGAGCCCACGGCTTTCATCTTTGCTGCTTGACGTGAAGGGCTGATCGCGACGTGAACGATGACAATGACATGGTTGAGGGGATCGATCACTTACGGCAGAAGCTTGATCAGCACGGCCACGGTCTGTGCTGCCTGACGTCAATGACTAATTACGACGTGAAACATCATAATGGAGACGAAAACGATTACGGTGTGAGTGCGATGAACCTGACAAAATCGTGTTATCAAGAAAATTAGTATCCCATCCAAACATGATAGAAGCTTTCGCATGAAATTTTACCACAGAGAAAAAGAACAATCATAAGGAGTTGAATGGCTATTCTCTAGGCTGTTGGAGTGGTGACACCGACTACTGATGGCATAGACTGGAAAAAAAGGACCAGGACGAGGTGAACCTCCGTCAGTAGAACGGTAGTGACATGGCCGGGGATGGTATTGACTGTCGAATGACGAATTAACATCTGAAATCTGTTTTTAGTTTTGAAATTTAGTTTAATTTTCACAGAAATTATGGCATTCACACAAATCGCTATAAAAGATTTCCATTTGATTTATATTTTTTGGACTTCGGCTGGCGTTATCTGCGGCATCTAGCATAACGAAATATAAAAATTTACTCAAGGAATTCTAAAATAATTCTTCAAATTACCGAGATTAGACGAAACGAATTCCATTTTCTTTTTTTCACTTCGAGGTACGAGGTCCAATTTGTTTCTGTCAAAGTTTTCGTTTGAATAACAGAAGCAGGTAAAAAGGTCCAATCAGAAGCTGTGCGATATTGTATTACTTTTCAAATTGGACGTTTTTTTCGCCCACACTGATTTTTTTTTAGAAATCAAAACCAATTTTTTTTTTCAATTAGCTTGAAGACAAGAAGCTGTTTATAACGAATACGCATAAATTGTATTTTGTTTACAAATGTCAGATAGGACCTTTTGAAATGTTTCTCGAGATATCAACTAATAACAAGTATATTTGTATCAGCCGTCGGGAAGCAGAGAGGAAACAACCACTCTTCATGAAGACCTAACTTCTGCACTGAAGGGACTTCTGTTTACTTTTTTCGTGTCATTGCAAATTCCTAAAAAGCCAATCCTTTACTCTTTGTTGACTCACCGAAGTTCTATCGAGTAAAGGGTTGCATTCTCGGTGGAAAAGTTTGATAAAATCTCACCAAAAAAAAAAAAACTAACATAAATTTTTCTTTTTTTTTATTTCGTTCCAGGTTTATTGAAGCCACTTCAAACAAACTTTCTCTGGTGTCTGCTTGTCAAACGATATCTATTGCTAAGTATGTTTTGCTCCCTCCCGGAACACGAGGGATCTTAGCCCCGTCGGAATGGAATGTTTGCATCTTTTCTTACCTTGCGCTTGTTTCCGTACCCCGTTTAAATTATGCAAAGAAGTTTCTCTCAATTTCCAGGCACTGCGTGCAGATAATAAAAAGTTTAGAGATGAAAGCTGCTCTCAAGATGTAAAAATTTTCCACTAAGAAGGGCAAAGGTTGAGGACTCTTCCGAACACCACCGGGCCTGTCTGTGTGGCTGGGCGGAACGGGAATTCACCGGGAAACTGTTCGTCGCTATTAGACGGCACTCAGGCGGAAAAACGGTAGAAATAATTTAATTCACTTCGCGCTACCGGGCGGGTGGTTTCCGTACCTTTCAATTAACAACTGCATCCCCGCCTCGCTTCCTTTCAACGCTGAAATGTTTGGGACGTGATAATAGTACCCACCGTAAAATTATTTGATGAACCTATTCGCAAGCCCGTTTTCTCACTCTTTGCGAGAGATTTATCATGTTGTCACCGGGTAATAAACGAGGCTTTGCAACCTCATTTTCAGTGACTTTCCTCACCCTAGTTACTCTTAATTATTATCACCGCGAGCTCCATCATCATCATCATCAGCATTGCCATCGGCCCAAATAGGGGCTGATTCACATGACATCACCACAAAGGTCGATAGTAAGATTCGCTTGGAGTGCGCGAGTGCGAAAGCGTGAAAGTTTCACTCTCAACAATCAGCTGCCAACGGGAAAATGAACACTCGAACTATGTATATCAGCAGAAGGCTAAGTACAGCAAGTTTGCGATGAGATAGAGAGATAGAGAAAGTACTCGTCTTCTCGAACCCGAAACGATAACTGACGTCGAAGTACTAAAAACCACATTTAGCAGAGCTTGGTATGTTCGAAAATTTACCTCCTTTGTTTCGACACATCGAAGTTTATTGACTAGTTTATTGATGCGCGAGCAGCGTACTAAGTTACAAACTGATTTTAACTGATTTTAAGAAGTGATACAAAGTGATTAATTTTTGCTCAAAACGGATCATCCATTTTTATAAATACCTTTCGAACCACGAAGGGCATGAAAGGTAGAAAAAAAGGTAAAGTTGTGAATGCTGCAAAAATGCAATTTTCAGTCTTGAATTAGGATATTAATACGAAAGGCGAAAACTTAATAGACATAACGATGGAAAGCAGAATCAGAGAAGGAATATTTGATATGGCAAAGTCACGTCCTGCAGGTTTAAAGAAGGCACGAAAAGCAGAATTTAAAATTTTATCGCTTACCTGCACAAAGTGGTTGGAAATATTTGATGCCTCCTCAAACGATAGTAACCGTTATCAAAATAATCACGAATAATCTTATTTTTTATATTAGCATTTCATAAGCACTACTTTGGACCCTGAGGCATAAAACTGTTGATTTCCCTTTTTCATATTTTAATACATGTCGAACTACCTCGTAAGAATGTTGAATGCAGCTTTTTCATCTCGTACCCAATTTTTCTAGCAGAATATCACGAGGTGTTGAGAGTTTTTATAGTAAAAACAATACACATGTAAGTGTGTCAATAAACAAATAATGCGATCTTTGAGACATTTTAATTAAAATTATTTCTTTTTTTACAATGTAGGGGAGGGAACATATTCTAAGCAGCTTTAGGAACCGCCTGTGTATTGGGACGAAATACTCGAAATGTGTTGGGTGAAATTCAAACAGAAGTATGTCAATCTGTTCTCTTACTTTTTCTCTGTCAGAACTTGTTTTTAGATTGTAAAACTAAGTTAGCAAACTTTAACAATAATCAATCAAAATTACCAATCGAGGGACACTATTCCAATCACTCAGAACCTATTTTAAGCAGTTTCCATCTGTTTTTCTGGCGTTTGAATGGCTGCAATATAGGTCGTTTCGTTTCGAATGGTGATTGTTCACAGATTTCTTTGTGATTAACGGTATTTCATAAATTCGTGAGACAGCTAGACAATCATAGTTTTCGTTTCCATCATTTAAATTGTCGATATTGATCAAAATTCAGGAGTTTGAGGCCTGCTTTCTTCGACTGATTAAAATAGGCGCCACTGCTTAAGCCGTTCCCTCCCCTATTTCTAAAACAGTGCCATTTAAAAAAAGGACAGTGGTCTTAGAAGAAATCATTTTTCCAGTAGTTTAATTGGCTAAAGCGCCATGCGGCAGACATCTAACTAAGATTGCGGGTTCGAGTTCCGTCCAGATGACTAAAATGTTTTCTAAGTCTAAATCACACCTTCTCTTCTAGTTAATTTTTCGCTTTTTCAGCTGATTTCCAGCAAAGGAAGTCGTCAACTTGGATTCCAATTGCTGGTCTTCGACCATCAGTCTGATACCGGAACTACCCATATTGGGTGGTATTCAGTCATTTTTGGCTGTTTTACAGAGTCTTTTTACTGATTTCAAAAAGCAGTTCATTTATGGTCTCTGAGCGTTATTCTGTTTCCGAAAATCACCATTTTGGGTTGTAATTGGTTTGGGCTGTTTTCCAGAAACCGTGAGCCACCATCTTTCCTTGTTGGGGTCATTATACCACTGCGACCAGTACTTCGATCTATTGTGGTGAAGCCACCATCATAGAATTCAAAATAGTGTCCGAGGTCGATTTTTGGCTTCAGTGCATCATCACGATTGTGGAATCACCCATTTTTGATGGTATTTGGCCACTTTCAACTGTTTTCTAGAATGCGTCGCCATCTCAAGCAGGTATTAGACAAAACATTTGCTGATATTGGTACGAATTCTATTTGCACAAAATAAAATCCGTACAAATATTTGCTTCGTCTAACACCTGCTTTAGACTTCGTATTGCGCGGTAATCGGTAATTTTGAGTAATTCAACAGATACCGGAGGTCCCCGATCAGAAGAGCATAACTAAAAAAATACAAAATTCTATCAACGCGAGATACAAATAACAGATCTTGAAACAATTTTGTTTTTTCATATAATTTTGATGACAAAATTGAATCTGAATGAGTTATAATAACAAAACCTGAAATGAAGTAGTTCTGAAACAAGTCTAACTAATTTTTCGTTTTTATCAAAACCTGTTGTTTTTAACAATGTTTGTTATTATACTGTTCTATATACTATCTTATTTTGTTAGAAAGCTGATACATTGGTAACAAATTTGGATATGTGTTTGATACTAGTAGAATCATTTTGTTATAATTTCTGTTATTTTAACACCTAACGAGATCAAATTGGAAACACGACCGGAAAGGTTTTTCTCATAACAAATAAACTGCTTCTGTTATATATTTGTTTTGTCTTTCTGATCGGGTCACCGTCATAGAATTCAAAATGGTGTCTGAGGTCGATATTTGACTCCCATATTTGGTGGTTTTTGTTCACTTTCGGCTGTTTTCCTTCCTAAGTAGGGAGGGGTATCAAATCATCATAGAGACATTTATCATCCTCAAAAACCTTCAAATGCCAAATTTGGTTCCATTTTCATGATTAGTTCTTGATTTGTGCAGAAGTTTGTGTTTCATATGTATGGTACCCCTCCCTTCCAGAAGGGGAAGGGGTGTCAAACCACCATGAAACTATTTATTGCCCCTAAAAATCCTCACATGCTAAGTTTGGTTTCATTTGCTTGATTAATTCTGAAGTCATGCAAAATTTGTGTTTCATTTGTATGGAAGCCCTCCGTTCCAGGTGTCGAACAACTATAGAAATATTTCTTATCCTCAAAAACCTCCACATGCCGAATTTGGTTCCATTTACTTAATTAGTTTATGAGTTATGCAGAAATTTGTGTTTCATTTGTAAGGGGGCCCTCCTTTCCAGAGAAGGTAGAGGTCTCAAACCACTGGCGTAGCTATGGTTTGGTGGGCCTGGTGCGGTAACAAAAATGAGGGCCCCCAATGAAAATGGCTGAGCATTTTTTTCTTTCATGGAAGGAATTGAGAGAAACAAAAAATTTAGTTTTTCATACTTATTTATTCCGTTTTGCGAAAAATCGAAAATAAGGTTAATTTAGACACTCACTTTCCGTGCTTTTTGATTGGCAAAATCAAAAATTATATAGTAACGCGCGAACGCGGATTATTTCCCTCGCTTTGTTTTATGTTAGAAACACAGATAGGGAAACTGTTCCATTACCGTGGAACGGGGTGAATAGAAACAGTTTCCGCTATATCTTGCAGTGTACAAAAAATACTGTCATGTCTAGAACGAATATAAAAGCTTTGAAACATGGGTCTAGCATTCCTATATCACGGGTGTAAATACTATTTTATTAAATAAATAATTCACTTTTTCATTGAAAGAAATGTTGCATGTTTCTATTCACCCCGCAATGGGGCGAATAAAAACACTCATCAGTCGACAGCGTTTTTCTTGTCCTGTTGAAATATTCGCATTTTATTTTGGAGACAACAGAACAATTACATCAACTTTATTGATATGGGATGCAAAAAAAAAACGTTAAAATGTATTTAAATAGCGGAAATGTAGAACTGGAATCTTGGTCCATTTTTTTGGGTTGCTGATGTCGTTGTCAATTCATGTCAAGCAATCAGACTTTCGTCAAGTTTTAGGCCAACAGCTTGGTTATCTGCTATGTTGGGTTCTGATGGGAGCTGAAGAAGTTGATTCCATATTTCGCGGCCGCTTAACGAAGAGACAGTTATTTTTACGTAACAGTCTTGTACCTTGCATCAGGCAGAGTGGATCCAGTTTTTTATACGATTTTGAACCTTTTCGTTTATCAGTCCTGACCAATACGGGCTGAGATTGTACAAAACAAGTTTCAGGCATCCTTTTACATAAACAATATGATTTCATTGATATTCGCTATGGCGTTGTTTCTATTCGCCCCGTAAATTGACAAACCAGGAGTTTCCGGTGAAATATAAGTAAAAGGATTATAAATACCTTGCGGCAATCCTCAAATTCACTGTAAAAACTTGAAATGCTTTACTGCCCACCCAGTACAGCACACGAACAAGCTCGGAGTGGCACATAATGGCTTCCATAGCCAAAGTTTTTTGGCACTCGGAATCGCTCTGAACTTGAGCCTCCATTTTGAATCTTTCTTAGCAAACTGATAGTAGTGCTTCTTACACATGAATGGTTTTGGAGGGCTTGTTTACTAATGAACTACCACAGAAACTTTTTTTAAATGATTTTCAAATGTTATCAAAGACTTGTAATATAAATTTTCAAGGTTAGAAGTTTTGTTTCTATTCGCCCCACTGTTTCTTTTCACCCCGTTTTACGGTATTCATCTTAGCCTTTAATTATAAAACGAAAACTCAATTGAAAACTAGAAAAAAAACGCATATTTTCTAACTAAACCAATCAACTAATCCATGGAACGGATTCTCATTAGGGGCCATCCACATACCACATGGAGCAGTTTTGGGGGAGAGGGGGGTTGGGCGATGTCCACGGTCCATACAATTTTTTTACAAGGGGGGGGGGGGTCGAAATCGTTAAAAATCTTTCCACGTGGTATGTGAATGGCTCCTTAGTTTACTTTAGATATTTCATGAAGTATGTAGTATGTAGTATGAAGTATGAAGTATTCATGAAAAACTCATTTATTTCGATCATCTAACAAAGAAAACGAAATATACCCATTACTCTATACGGCTACAACGGGATTCATTCAGCAGCCAACCAAACGTTTTTTCATGTATTAATCACTAAACAAAATCACTCACTACACTAAGAATACTTTAATTTTCAAAATGTTCACCTTAGATCTCCAAAAACAAGCTTTGAATTTGAATAATTCCGACAAAATAGACATAAATCGATAGCACTGCAGTTGATACCTAAACTACCAATTTGCGCGTAAACAACTACAGCGGATACCTAGGTAACCTACTACGACGGTATGCGGCTACGTTCATTAACAACGTGATTAACTGTGTGATGAATATGGTGGCGTCGTGAGATGAATAATTAAGCAGTGGTTCAGGTTTTGAGATGAGTATGGAAGTGTTGTGAAAAATGGTTTGTTTTACAAAACTCAGGATAAAACTTACTATGTTTACCAAATTTCCATTGATGGGAGATTCTATGAGAGCATGTAATCATATTTTGTTAATTTGTTCAACGATTTCGTGTAAATCTGGTGTTTACTCCATGCATTCTTCGTGAACGTCGGTCTAATGAGATGAATAACTAAACAAAAAAACGCTTCTTTGTTACGTGTTTCCACGTTGCATCGAATGTTTTCTGCGATCTAAAAACATTCAACTTCGGCGTCAGTCGAATCACAAATCATGTTAAAAATGAACATCGGTATCACGTTTACTCTGTCCGTGTGGATCACGAGGCAGAGTGGCGAGCACAAATACATGAGGTTGAGTTCATTTTTGATTTTTTGAACAAAGTTTAACACATGACGTAATCTTAAGAGAGACAACAATAGGTTTATTATTCTAAACGTTTTTTTGTTTTCTTCATGGTTTGTTTCGAACTTTGTGACAGAGTTTGTAAATTTTCTGGCGTTCCAAATGTTGTTTTAAAGAAAATATAAATATACGAAACAACATTTGATAATTCTGAAAAATTGTTTCAGTAAAGCCGCAGGAGAATTAAGAAGAACGAAGTTGAAATAACTCTATTAAAGCGTCTAAGTACAATCACTTAAAATCATTAAAAAGAGAAAAATTAAGTTTCTACTATTATTTTGCAGAAGTGAAAAATCCAATTTACTAAAATTACAGATACTCGTAATTTGATTACTACTCGTAGTGTTCTTCAGTGCTCTAAATTTTCATTAAAGCACTGGAAAAGACTACTTGTCGAAACCCGCTTATCTGCGATTTGAGTAAAGTTGGATATTTTACTTCCGGATAATAATAATAGAATCGAAGGGTAACTGAATTTCTCCTTTTAATAATATAAAATAACTCTACTTTCATTACAACAGCCGCACAAAAGAATTCAAAGCAATTTAAAACAAACAATGAAGAAGACATTGGAGGATAACAATGATGAACCTATTGTTGTCCCTCTGTAGGAGATGTCATGTGTTAAACTTTTTCCAAAGATTCTCTACTCGGATTATAAGTTTTTCCCATGTTTTTTTCATTTTCTCAATTCCTCTTTAATTGTGCGATTTCCATGTATCCATATTTATGCTGAAGATTGCAGACCGCTACAATAACAAAGTTATTTGAGAAAGTAGTAATTTTTATACAAAAGAATTTTCTTTGTTGAAGCAATCGACAAGCTCTATTAGGTAAATGATTTGGAAGTAGAACAAATGTTAGAACAAATGGAAGTGGAACAAATGGAATTGCACAAAGAACCGTCAAAATGGTGCCTAGGAGTAGCAAGCCATTTTCAGTGTACAATTCCTGGTGATCTTTCTTTTCACTGGTCAATAACGTAGCTGGCCGCGCCCAATGCAGACCAATAGAGGAAGGGATATCGGGAGTGTTAATTTAATAGTTGTTGCTACTAGAGACCGAGGAATCCTCTGCATCATCCACAAGTATCAAGGTAAGGAATTAGTGTTAGTGAAAGGGAATTGAACGGGATCCTTCGAGGTTGATGGTGCGATCTTTCACAAATTCGCGCACGATATGGTTACTTCTCGGTCTCTGGGCAACCGGTCACCAGGAGACGATATAAATAGAACCACGCCACGATCGCTGCATCGGCATACAGGAGAATTGAATTTATAGCTATCTTCGGCAACCTTCCAATCGTTAACAGTCTGTATCACGCTAAACTTCGCGTTTCGTCCCCTGAACTTCTTAAATTTACCTTGGAACGAATGGATTTCGTAGAACGCAACAACCGCACGCCAAACACAAACTAAGCAAACTACTGGTACCAGTGGAAAATATCACACCGCGTTGTTTTGTGACATGATGGATAAGCGCTCAAATAACCGATAAAGCGAGAAAGGGGGGAAAAGTCTCTGACCAATGAGCCAATGCGAGGCACACCCGAGCATTATACGATGTGAGGTCATTGATGCGTGGTCATTGAACTTCGAAACCAATGTATGAGGACAGTCACACTGAGCGCAGTCAAAATACTGCGCGCAAAGCCTAATGTAAAATGCGGTTACTTATGCATTCTTGTCTTGAGTAATAATGTGGTTCGGGGAAGAAACCCGACCAGGGTTACCGGCTAAAGATATTTGCCTAAAAAGCGCGGACTTTTTGATTCGCGGAAAATTTTATATAAATTATAATACCTACTAAGTATAAAAACTGGCAAAGTTGCATGCCTTCAAAGCAAAAAAACTTAGAGAAATGCCAATATGCATTTCAAACAAAACAGAGTTCGGAATTCATTTAAAAAAATGCCAAACAAACGCTATCAACATTCAGTCGCATGCTCGATTGTTATGCCGATCAAGAAAATTTCCAAATCTATTTAAAAAAATATTGTTCAGGTTTTGCGACATTCGCCCAAAAGCTAGTAAAATCATGTAATTGGAGCGTACCATCGAATAAAATACCCGTAAAGACTTGGAATGGATCAGATAGCTTGAATTTGAGCTTGATCTACTGAGCTTGAGCTACTGACCAGAATCAGTCGGAATTGTACATCGGTTAATAATTTATTCACGCCTGCATGTTAATCAATACTGACATTTGCCGGTCAATTAAAGGAAGCAAATGTTAGATCAATGCTTGTTACTACTAGTTACTACAAGTTTAGAAAAAGGCAAATATGGGTACGAAACAAAGTAGAGTTCTGAGTTTATTTGCAAAATGCGGTTATCATGGACGGCGTGTTGTATGTTTTCAACCTAATTATTCAAAAAAGTTTATATGTACAAATATTTTTTCGACCGAGCTGAGCAAAACTCTTTGACAAAATGTTAAACTAATAACAATTAGTTGGTGTGGTCAGTGTGGACTCATGTTAGCCCGACTCACACGAATTGAACATAATCGTCCAAAAGAGTACACTATTCGTTCAAAAGCTACGAAATCATAAACTAAATTCTAGTTTCAGGTTCATGAATCTTGAAAATAATGAGCAATCCTACTGCGCACACATGCCGCCGCCGAACAAATTATTGAAAACACAGCAACACTTCGCATCGACTTCATCACGTTTCGACACACACACACAAGCAAACATCAATCGGGAACAACACAAGCAACCATCATCTCTCTTCACGCTTCACACGCAGCCAACACAAATGTACACGAATGCACTAATCACCAATAAAAGCAATATTATGACAAATATATTTAAGGTAATTTTGGTACTTATCTGGACAATTGGTTGCTCAATACAGTGATTCTCGTAAAAGGAAATCACCGCACTGTCGGGATATAAAATCAAACCTCGTGTCTCTCAAATATATCATGCGAAGCTCGTTTGTTTATACCAACGTATGCTAACGTGTCAAAGCAAAAGCAAAAATTCACACATACCACTATGGCGAGTGGCATAGTCTCACACCATTTCATTAATTTACTTTCTCATTATTGCACAATTATGTTGATTGATAAATTATTCAAAATTTTTCAAGCTTCAAAAACGACGTTCTTGATAAAGCGATCTGTTAATGAGAAATTTTTTAATATTTCTAAGAGAAAACCATCACAAAATCCAAAAAATAGAGGAGAAATTTTCACGCGCTACAACTTTGGATCGTGTTGCCAGATCCTCTCTCTCTCGAACCTAAGACAAAAAAAATTAACGTTTGCGGTAAAAAATTAACTTTTTTTCGGATGATGGTAAAAAAATAACTAAGACAAATAATTGAATTTGATGTATTTCCCATGGAAAGTAATTATGTCAGCTTACTTGCAAAAAAATACTACAGTTAACCAGAATATCCATCATAGCGGACGAAATTATGCGTTTAGGCATGTTTTTGAGTTCTTTCTTCGTTTAATCTATCCATTCCTCCTTACAAAGTTGTTGGAGTAGATTTTACGCTTCAGGTTTGCCCAGAAATCCTCGATGGGGCTCAACTAGGGGACGTTGGGCGAATTCGCCAACTTGGGTACCACATTGATATTCAGCCACTCCATTTCTCCAACGATTGCTTCGACGATTGCTGGCCAACGCCAGATTCGGTCAAAACACCGCGTCTTCAGCCTTATGGTATTTCTTGACGAACAACGCAACCTCCGGTAGGGAACTTGCCATACATGCTACATGTTTATAGCTACTTGAAGAGCATCAAGGTGCCAATTTAACAGCGAAACAAAAAAAAAACATGTTAGTTTTAGTATTAGATTTAGTTTCAGCTCGTAGTCGGCAGCGAGGGTAAAGAATTTGCCTTTAGCTTATAAGATATTTTAGACCATAAGGCATTAGATTAAATTGGCTCCGTAAAACATTAATTTGTATTGTGCCGTGTCAAATAAATGTTGTGTGAACAAAAAAAAACCCTCGTGTAGGCATTTCTTACTATGAATTTTTCCGTTCACGGCCAGTCCGGAGCGAGAGAAGAGCGGTTTTAACATCCCCTTCTAGCTGATTGTCAGCCACCTTCTTGGGGAACTTGATGTGTGAAATGAACTTCACTGCTCACTTCCTTCGCGGAGGAAGTACAATACGAAGTGCCCTGACAGTCGTTGCCATTCAGGGTGAGGCAGGTCTTGACGTCCATCACCACCGCCACGTCGTGATTTTTCGGGCTGTTTCCTGACATGTTTGTCCATGTTCGCCACTTTTTCCTCGGTCTTCCTTTTCAGCATCCTTTGGAGCTTCTTGTCGCTCAGGGTCGTTGGCGCACACTTCTGAACGGTATAGCTTCACTGTTTTCGCCATCACGGTTAGAGTTCAACTGATAGAGTTGTCAATTTTTTTCTGTCGACTCATGGGTTACTATCAATCGATGCTGCATGGGTAGTTTCGTCAGTGCGTGTTAAGGTAAACCCATGCCGCAAACCGCAAACGTGACTATGGGACTTTTACGCATTACACTTGCGTTGAAAAAAAGTCAGACCTTTCCAGGCAATTACAATTTCCGATACTTGGTAACTAACGAGGCTCGCTAAAGAAGAGCAGTAAAATTAGAGGAAGAGGCCAGTACCAAATACAGTACTTGTGCTTTTATATTATTGGTACACAAGTAGAGTTTCGTTCAAAGAATATGAAATCATGAAACTTATAATTCGTTAGAATCATATAGTGCTGGGACTTTTTACCGGATATATTCGTGATCCGGTTATCCGAAGCTCGGATCACGGATGTGTAAACGAATACCATTCGGATGTCCGGATATCCGGATACGGATAATCGAATAGTCGGATATCCGGATATACTATCCGGATATCCGGATTTTTTTTTCTAGCTTTTAGGCCCGTTCGAATGAAATGTAACGCGAAAAATGGCTTTTTCCACAATCCCCTTTCCCCTCGTAAGTATTTATTTACATAATTCTCATTTAACTATGTTCGGATACAATATCCGGATATCCGGATATCCGACTATCCGAAAATCCGGATATCCTGTCGGATAATATCCGGATATCCGATTGATCCGGATTTTGGATATTTGTCCGATATCCGAGGTCGGATATCCGGATATTTTAATCCGGATAGTCCCAGCACTAGAATCATAGACTTGACTCATAATATCGTAATGGGGTCAGAATTCGTGTAACGGATCACTGAAAATCGCGCTGTCTAATTTTTTTCAAAGAAATATCAAAAACTTCAAGATCTTCACTCGCAAAGATGATATTCCAATTTTTATTGAATTTGAGTAAGTTTTCAAGTTGTTATTGTCATTTGAAATAGGTTTAAAATTAGTTTATTTGACACGGCACGATACATTTTCTGTTTTACTGAGCCAAGTACAATTCGTATTAATTCTACGTTAGCAGGGAAAAGAGGGAGGCCATTTTTTTATTCTCGCGGCCGACTACGAGCTAGTGGGGATTAAAGGTGAGAGGAGGGGAGATACAATTCTTGCTTAAAACTAATTAAGATATATGATCTATTTGTGTTTCGACTGGTGTTCTTTTTTGTTTTTTAAACATAGATTTAGGCTCTTCGTGTTCGTGTCTCCAGCGTCGTATACGGGTATTCTGACAAATAGACAAAAGAATATTAAATTTTAATGTCAGTCTTTTTCAAATAACAGTACAGTTGTGTCATGTACTGGAGATCACCGCTTCCCAGAATGTCTCTAACGGGTACGTTCGGTTGTTTTCCTCGGGCCCGGAGGGAATCTATAAGCTCGGACCTAACATCACAGAATTCGGCACACGACCAAACAACATGCTCGATGTCATGGTAGCCATCGCCACAAACGCAGTGATTACTGTCTACAAGCCCTATACGAAAGAGATGCGTGTTTAACGTGTAGTGATTGGACATAAGTCTGGACATCACGCGAATGAAGTCCCGACCTACATCCAACCCCTTGAACCATGCTTTCGTCGATACCTTAGGAAAAATGGAATGTAGCCACCGTCCCAGTTCATCTGAGTTCCATGATGATTGCCAACTGTTGAGTGTTCTCTGACGCAAAATGCTATAAAATTCATCATAAGCAATTGGTCTTTCATTAATATCGCCATCAATAGCACCCACCTTAGCTAAAGAGTCAGCCTTTTCATTACCCGGAATCGAGCAATGAGAAGGGACCCACGCTAAGGTAACCCGGTAATTTTTATCTGTTAAAGCACTTAAAAACCGCCGTATTTTCCCCAGGAAATACGGGGTGTGCTTCACAGGCTTCATCGATCGCAGAGCCTCAATGGCACTGAGACTATCTGTGAAGATGAAGTAGTGGTCTATGGGTAGGGTTTCGATGATTCCAAGAGAGTACTGAATAGCAGCAAGTTCTGCGACGTACACGGAAGCAGGAGCATCGAGTTTGTAGGAGGCGGTAAAATTTTCGTGGAAAACACCGAAGCCAGTGGACTCATCTAGATTAGATCCGTCAGTGTAGAACCTTTTATCATAACTAACATGTTTAAACTTATTGGAAAAAATCTTAGGGATCTCTTGGGGTCGCAGTTGATCCGGGATACCAGAAATGTCTTGTTTCATGGTGGTGTTGAAGAATATAGCATTATTAGAAGTATCTAAAAGTGCGACATTGGAGGAATCGTATGAAGAAGGATTAATATCTTGAGCCATATAGTCAAAATATCAAGTCATAAATCTGGATTGAGATTGAAGGTCGACCAACCTCTCGAAATTTTCAATTACTAATGGGTTTATAACTGTGCATCGAATTAGCAACCGGTAAGAGAGATTCCAAAAACGATGTTTCAACGGAAGAATACCCGCTAACACTTCAAGACTCATCGTATGGGTCGACTGCATGCAACCCAAGGCAATACGCAAACAACGATATTGTATTCTTTCTAGTTTCAAAATATGCGTGTTCGCAGCGGAGCGAAAGCAGAAACAACCGTACTCAAGAACTGACAGTATTGTTGTTTGGTAAAGCCTCAGAAGGTCTCCTGGGTGGGCTCCCCACCAGGTTCCGGTAATCGTACGAAGAAAATTAATCCTCTGTTGGCATTTTCGTGTCAGATACCTAATATGACAAGCCCAGGTGCATTTAGAGTCGAACCAGACCCTGAGATATTTAGCGACTAAAACCTGAGAGATCGTTTTACCCGTTAGTAGGAGCTGCAGCTGAGCTGGGTTATGCTTCCTAGAAAAAACGACCAGCTCAGTTTTCTCCGGAGAGAATTCGATACCCAGCTTAAGAGCCCATTCAGACAAATTGTCTAAGGTATCTTGCAATGGTCCTTGCAGATCTCTAGCCCCACTACCAGTAATGGATACAACGCTATCGTCTGCAAGTTGCCTTAGCGTGCATGAATTTGCAAGACATTCATCGATGTCATTGACGTAAAAATTATATAAGAGAGGACTTAAACATGAGCCCTGGGGAAGGCCCATGTAACTAATTCGGGAAGTTGTCGAATCGCCATGTGAGAAATACATATGCTTTTCTGACAACAAGTTGAGCAAAAAGTTATTCAAATTTGGTGAAAGTCGATGCGAATGTAGTTTCGCGCCTAAAACTTCTACAGAGGCAGAGTCAAAAGCCCCCTTAATATCCAAGAACGCAGAAGCCATTTGCTCTTTTCGAGCAAATGCGAGTTAAATTTCAGTAGAAAGCAACGCTAGGCAATCGTTCGTCCCTTTGCCCCGGCGAAAGCCAAATTGAGTATCTGAAAGTAACCCGTTTGTTTCGACCCATTTGTCTAACCGTAAGAGGATCATTTTCTCCATTAATTTCCGGAGGCAAGAGAGCATCGCAATCGGCCTATATGAATTGTGATTAGAGGCAGGTTTCCCGGGTTTCCCAATAGCAATGACTTTTACCTCCCTCCAGTCATGCGGAACAATATTTAGCTCAAGAAACTTGTTGAACAAATTCAACAAGCGTCTTTTTGCAGAGTCGGGTAGATTCTTCAACAGGTTGAATTTTATTCTATCTAACCCTGGAGCCTTATTGTTGCACGACGCGTCGCGAAAGGTTTTCTGTTCCGGTACAGAGTCCGGACAGACCTTTTTGGCAAAATCGAGTATCCAGCGATCTAAATACTCCTCACTCTCATTCGAAACGTCACGGTTCCGCATGCGCCTGGCGGTATCCCAAAGAGTGCTCATCGCTGTTTCCCTCGACAACGCGTTTACGAACCGCCGCCAGTACCCGCGTTTTTTCGCCTTTACTAAGCTCTTCATCTGCCTGCCCAGTGCCTCGTACTTTCGAAGCAGGTTGACAGTGCCGTACTCCCGGTAGTCCTTATACGCCGCGGACCTTCGCGCGTACAGCTCAGAGCACTCTTTGTCCCACCATTTGTTGGGAGGGCGTTGTCTAATCGTTACCCCGGGTATCGGTTTCGTCTGAGCTTGCGTCGCGGCGTCGATTATCAAGCCAGCTAAGAACGCGTATTCTTCCTCCGGAGGAAGTTCCTCGTGAGTCTCGATAGATTGCGCTATAATAGACTCATAACACTTCCAATCAATATTACGTGTAAGGAAATATTGATTGGGTTCGGGGGAGTTGAACCATTAGCAATTGATATAACGATTGGAAGATGATCACTACCGTGGGGATCGTTGATTACCTTTCACTGGCAATCTAACGCTAGTGATGTCGAGCAGAGGGATAGGTCAAGCACGCTTTCACGTGCTGGAGGATTAGGTACACGTGTCGCTTCCCCAGTATTCAAAAGTGTCATATTGAAGTCGTCGATCAAGTTACAAATTAAAGAAGATCGGTTGTCGTTGTACAGCGACCCCCATAGCGAACAGTGAGAGTTAAAATCTCCCAAAATCAAAAAAGGTGCGGGAAGCAATTCTGCTATATCAAGGAGTTGCTTCTGTTCAATCCGCGCGGATGGGGGAATATATAACGAAACAAGGCAAAGGTCTTTTCCATTCAAATTCGTTTGAATGGCAACAACTTCAATATTCGAGATCGAGGGGAGGTCGATTCTGAAAAAAGAATAGCACTTTTTGATCCCTAAAAGTACCCCTCCACCGTGTGAGTCTCGATCTCGACGAATAATGTTAAAATCGTGGAAATTGAGTTGATCGTTCGAATTGAGAAAGGTTTCACAGAGCGCGAATGCGTCACAATTGTATGTATTCATCAAATGAGAAAATAAATCGAATTTGGGGATGATTCTTCTGCAATTCCACTGTAATACAGTGAAAAAATTCCTAACCTCTTTCGCCGTATTAGTCATCGAAAGATATAATAGCTGAAATGAGGGGCCAAGTTGCTGCTAGTTGCTTCAAAAAGGTTTTCACTGTACGAAGAAGGGCAAGAAGAATATTTTGTAGGGGATCTGGTATGTTGAATGTTTTAAATATCCAGTCTACAATATCAGAAAATTTTATGAACCCTGTTTCTTTTTTATCTTCTGATCGAGAAATGGGTGCACGAGGGGTTTTTGGTGCCCCAGGAAGCGGTGGGTACTCCTGGTTTGATTTGAAATTAAAACCGGGGGGTACTTGCTTCGGTTTTTCTTCACCGCTTCCTTTTTGTGTTGTCTTATTGGTCATTCCGCTAGGGGTTATCTTACGACCTTTGCGAGAAAGATTAGGAGAGTTGAGCATTCTCCTCTTCCTAGATCCCTCTGGCAAGGCATAGGAACACCCTTCGACGGGATCGTCAGATGTACCCTCATCAGTTGGCAAGAAGGAAAAGATGTTTCCTGTCAAGGGTGGCTCAGCCCTCTTAAGCATTTCTGCAAAAGAGCGCTTTGATCGTTCCTTAAGGGAACGCTTAATTTTTTCCTCGCGCTGTTTGTACGCGGGACATGCCGGAAGGTCATGCCGAGTTCCCTCGCAATAAAGACACTTTTCAGTATCCCCACTGCAAGCGTTCTCAGCATGATTGCCTCCGCACTTGCTACAGCGTGCCTTGTTGCAGCAGTAGGTGGCTGTGTGACCTAACTGCTTACAGTTTTGGCAATGCATGACCCGCGGTACGAACAGGCGTACAGGTAGACGAACCCTGTCCAAGCGGACGTAGTTCGGCAGCGCGGATCCGGCGAATGTTACTCGGAAGGAATCCGAAGGGAGGAATTTCTTCTTTCCTTCTTCGATGGATACTGAATGCAATTGCTTGCAATCCAGTATCTTTACACTTTGCATCAAGGGGTTTTTAAAACAGCAAACTCCATGACGCAAAATGTCATCGACAGTGAGATTCCCCTCGGTAACCACACCGTCGATTTCTACATCCTTGGCAGGGATGTACACGCGATACTCTCTCGTGAAGAGCTCGTAGCCAGCAATTTCGTTTGCTTGCTTCAAGCTACTCACGACAACTCGCAGTTTGTTCGGCCTCACCTTCGTAATCTCGGTTACGGCCGAAAAATGTTTTGCCAGGTCTTTGCCAATTTGAATAATATTCAATGGCTTTTTTATGGGCCGGAAAAAAACAACGTAGGGACCGCCAGCGGCATCTGGGTAAGCTTTTACCCGTACTTCCGGTACTCTTGGTACAGGACTTGGCAAAGGGGAGGGCACAGGGGAAGGTAGGGGTGAGCTGATGGGAGAAATTTCAATTTCTTCCCTGTTTGTTTCCACTTCCAGGAAAAGTTGCACCTGCATGTCGTCCATTTTGCGGGAGCGTTACGCTCTACCGCACACAAACGATAAATATTCGAATATGGGGGGGGGGGGGGGGTTCAAGTAGTTGATATTAAATTTTAAAAACAATTTTTCAATCTGCAATGGGTCAAATAAAAAAAAAGACAGTAATACTAATACTAATAACAATAGTAATAATAATAATAATAATAATAATAATAATTGTAGTAATAATAATAATAATAACAATAATAATAATATCAATAATAATATTAATAATAATATTATAACATAGTAATAATATTGATAATTATAGTAAAAATTCTAAATGTAATACTTCACCGAACGTCTAAGTCACGACCTCACGGCTGATAGTTGGATTAATCGAGTGTCTCCGCAGAACAAACAATGACGATCCAGCTTCGTGTTGTGACACAGTGGCCGTATCTTACACGCGACCTTGTAGATGCCACTTGTAGTTGACTTCCACTCGCTCGATCTTATGGTGGTCCGTGCTGCTAGCGGGGTAACAGCGGTGCGGGAGAATTATTCTTGCTGATATATCAGCTGCGTATCGAATCACTGGCGGGGTAGCCTGCCCCTACCAGTGTGCAGATGTTTCTGCCGATATACAACAGGCTATTGTTATCGCGCAACACAAGAACTAATCGACAAAAAAACACCCGTACGATAACTCGTGTATTGTTATTTTGCGAACTCAAACGGAGATAAACAATTTGCGTCTAAAACGACGAAAGCAAAACAACGAATGAGTCATTTGAAATGTAGGTCAAAATTTTTTTTAAATGCGTTGCGCATCAACTTTGAAAGCTCATATCTTTTTAACGAAAAATAACACCAACTTGAAATTTTCAGGACAGTCTTGAAATTTGGTCGAAAAAACTTTTAATTTTTTGCAGATTTTTAGTGCTCACATACTTTTTCAATATATTGTTTTAAATAGTTACTATTGAAAAAAAATTCCTCCAGAAAAATAATTTTCATAAACTTCAACTTGGGATGCATCTGCTGTAAAAAATTTCATCAAATTCGATGCAATAGTTTTGAAAAGAATACTTGAAAACTAAAATTCAATAAAAATTGGAAAATCAACTTCCCGAGTGAAATTTGATCCGTTTCACGAATCCTGATCCAATGACAACAATCAAATCATGAACGTTTAAAAGGGTTTTTTCATAAATACCTATGTGATGCGTTACATATACCCTTTTAAATCGGCTACTTTTGCGTTTTAAAAATAAAGTGAAATTTGATCCGTTTCACGAATCCTGATCCAATGACAACAATCAAATCATGAACGTTTAAAAGGGTTTTTTCATAAATACCTATGTGATGCGTTACATATACCCTTTTAAATCGGCTACTTTTGCGTTTTAAAAATAAATTTATGTGGATACAAAGAACCACACGGATATCTTGATCGAAATAAAGAAGAACCACAAGCTTAGCAAATCTGTGGCCAACACGAGCGAATCAAAAACAATGCTAACGCTTAGCGTGACAAAAGAATAGAATAAAAAATTCTAAAGCAAAGAGTATGTCATTAGAAATGGCAATAAAACATTTCCGATAGCGATTTTGTCAAACGTAATTGATTGATAGTGCGGCTCTTTCTAAAAAAAAAGAGAAATCCCATTCATCAATAGGAAAAAGAAAACAATTCATCATTCTTCCAGAATGTTTTCCCTCTCGGGTCTTCGGGTCGTAATTGCGAGTGACCACCCTTCGAGGCGAAGATATTCTGTCACGGATTTTATAGGACTACAATTCTTCTATATAACTCATCGACTATTCCCTGGTCAAAGAAGAAAATCGGATTTCCACCGGGCAAGCAGATTTCAGCTCGCTGTTGCTGCTGGAAGATGAATTTAATTTGACGAAGGAACAGGCCTAGGACAGCATGGGACTCACACAACAGAACAATTTATCAAGCGAGTGATGAAAGGGCCCGTGAAAAATTGTGCCTCCACTGGAGTCTAGATTGTGCCTGACACGTGCACTATGGCTGTCTAGTGGGTTGGACTAATCAGACATTTCTTTTACAGCAGGGGTTGATATTTCTGTCTGGCACTACAGAAATCTTTATAAAGAAGGCACTACAGAAATCTTTATAAAGAAGAACCACAAGCTTAGCAAATCTGTGGCCAACACGAGCGAATCAAAAACAATGCTAACGCTTAGCGTGACAAAAGAATAGAATAAAAAATTCTAAAGCAAAGAGTATGTCATTAGAAATGGCAATAAAACATTTCCGATAGCGATTTTGTCAAACGTAATTGATTGATAGTGCGGCTCTTTCTAAAAAAAAAAGAGAAATCCCATTCATCAATAGGAAAAAGAAAACAATTCATCATTCTTCCAGAATGTTTTCCCTCTCGGGTCTTCGGGTCGTAATTGCGAGTGACCACCCTTCGAGGCGAAGATATTCTGTCACGGATTTTATAGGATTACAATTCTTCTATATAACTCATCGACTATTCCCTGGTCAAAGAAGAAAATCGGATTTCCACCGGGCAAGCAGATTTCAGCTCGCTGTTGCTGCTGGAAGATGAATTTAATTTGACGAAGGAACAGGCCTAGGACAGCATGGGACTCACACAACAGAACAATTTATCAAGCGAGTGATGAAAGGGCCCGTGAAAAATTGTGCCTCCACTGGAGTCTAGATTGTGCCTGACACGTGCACTATGGCTGTCTAGTGGGTTGGACTAATCAGACATTTCTTTTACAGCAGGGGTTGATATTTCTGTCTGGCACTACAGAAATCTTTACTCTGATACTGTTGACTGTAAAAATTATCAAATAAACTATGTTTTTATGTTTCGGTTTTCCAGTTTTCGACTTTCTTATATCTTTTTAGCTTGTCAACATTTCGAATCATTGAATTCTCGATTTTATCGACGTAGCTAACCATTAAGGAGGTTCTATTCTCTAGAACTCTGATATTTTTCTAGCTCAGTTAACGTATCGAGGCATTTAAAAGTATAATAAGTAAAATGGTGATAACAAATCTCATTAAAAACATGAATCAATTGTTGCATAAACCATGGCTATGTGTTCGATTATAGCTTGGCTATAAATTTTTAAAACCGTACATAAGAAAACGTTCCATGAGATTCGAAAGAAATCTAAATTCGTACCCTCACAGTATGACGTAGTCTCACGTCAAAACTCTAACAGTACACTTGGGACGTTTGGGTTTTGTCATGTAAAAGCATCCGCCTACTGGCTATGCTGTGAAAATGTTTGTTGGGAGGAAAAAATGTTGCTCCATAGCTACTGCGCTGGATAATTTACGATTGTTGAACAAACAACCTTTAGGAGAAAAAAATCTCCCACTTTCGTAATATTCCAAGAGCTAGCTTCGAGCCTAAAATAATATTATCCCATATTGAAACCAATAGGATGTTGAAAATATCAATTTTCTTTGAAAGCAGATGAAAAAAATAAGTAGGGTAGGTGAGCCAGTTATTGCAAGTGCACCAGTTATGGCTATATCGCATAAGCGCAATGGTACCAGTTATGGCAATACTCCATTTAAACTCCATAGGCCATAACTGGTTCATGCCATAACTGGTACATTTTTTAGGTATTGCCATAACTGGTACTCCTCCCCTATTAATATTTGAAAAACTCCTTAGTCCTTATAATCGGTTCTCTCTTTTCATCTGAGCCGCAAAACAACCCACCATAATGTCATAACGCAAGTATTGAATCATTCTAACCCATAATCTCCACTCAATCCCATTGATTTCGGCTATGCGTTTTTCGGTTCCATGTGCGTCCTTTATGTATACCTAACATATCAAACCATTATTCACTCTCAAAGGGGATATTTTATTCTGATCGATTCATTTTATGCTGAATATATGCTACCATCATACATATAGAGAGCATACACAGAATGTCACCCAGTAGCAAGAAAGAGATCCAGCGCCGGCCAGTGATAACAGCTCATAGCGCCTGAAGTTATAGGTAATAACAAGCCGCCGGCACGAAACGGATATGTATGGCGCGACGCATAGAATGGCTGGCACAAAAGCCGTCATCAGCCTGCCTGCCCGTGGATGCCGAATGGGCCAAACAATAACTCTTACTCTCTCCCAGTTTTGTTTGAGGAATCGGCTTGGATATGGATGCCACGATGAAGCCGTTAGTACCAGACTTCACCCCTTTTTTTCGGGGTGGTCGATTGGTGTCATAAAAAAGCTTTACAAGTAGATTTTGCCTCCATATCGCTACCATTTTACTGGCAGAAGAAAAAAAAAAAAATCCGACGTTCGTTCGCTGGATCTGAAAGGCATTTGTCCTCATGTGGAACAAACATTCGGGCTGAATATAATAGTCAATGTTTCCGTATTTCCACGCAGCTGAATAACGGCTGGTTACAGATTGCCCAAATGTTAAATGAATATATGAGATAACTATCGTAGAACCTTGTAATAAACAGTTATTAGGGGCCATCCACATCCTGGACACCCGATCAGAAAGAAAAAACAAAAATGTAGAAAAAGTTGTTAGTTTGTTACGGGAGAAACCTCACCTGTGTTTTCAATTTGGTCCCGTTATTCCAGTTTCCAGTTTTATTTCAAACATCGCATACTGGGAAAAACGGACCCAAATTCCCACTAAATTAATGCCAAGAGCTGGCAACCTGAAATATAGCATTTCTCATGTAAAATTGGTCAAAAAATCGATTGGTGATATTTTCATCTTGTGCAGGGCATGGGAAAAGGCATATATTCCCAAAAATACGCAAAAATAGGGTGAAAAGGGGCAACATAGACCATTTTCCGTGCTCTGCACGAAATGAAACTATCACCATCCCGTTAGGTGTTAAAATAACAGAAATCATAACAGAAATGATTCTTACCTGTTAAATGAATTAACTAAGACACCTACTGAGTACAACAACTGACAAACTACCATGCATTCATAGCCAGAAAACTTAGAAAAATGCAAATACGTATATCGAACAAATCGAAGTTTTTAGTTCATTTATAAAACGGCTAAACAATCGCAATCAAATTCTAGTTGTTATGGTCTATTGTCACGCCGACCAACAAGATTTCAATATAATTTAATTTATTTATTTATGTAGCAGTACTTGTCCGAAAACTGAGAAAATCATAAAACACCAGCATAAAGTTGGTCAAGCTGAATTCTATATGTGGTACCCTTGCTGACTTTCATCCTAACAAAAAAGTCCCTCTTATAATAAAACTGTTCTGAGTAACGTATAATAGTTCTCTTCAGGGAAGTGTAATTATGACGCTGTCTTGACGTTGACTAATCAGATCAATCGAATTTTACGCTTCAACAAGGATTGACCATTCTCAATAATATAGTAAGTTGCTTGTCATGGTTGGGGCTTGAGATTGAGATTAAATTTTGAGATTAAATTTTGAGATTAAATTTTTTCGGATGTCGTGCTCATGACTGAAGAAAAAGATAATTCAGTACGTTCTGAGACACGGAAATAGAGTAAAATTTATAACTTTAACAAATTTAAAAATGTAAATTAACTCAAGAGAAACCATTAACGCTTTAATCATCAGGTTTTTATTTCATCCTGAAAAGGACAATTTGTTGTTCAATTTAGTATCGGATAAGATGCCGATTACATCTTTGCGTTATCACTGACAGTGCGAAAAAAGTATTCGTTGTGATAAAGTAAACAGTGAAATGCTGATATAACACTCAAAATTTGTCGGCTCACGTGTTTATAAAAAGAGTCAACTTTTCATTTAATTCATTTACTAGTGCCCACTATCGCACAGAGACTGCATTTCATTAAAGTGCCTCACTGTATCAGCCGCTATCGATGCTGAGATCCGCTGCAACTAGTTCGCTATCCATAGCCATGCCACAGTTGTGGCCGCTATACGCTGCCATTGGTATCCGCTGTCCCTGCATCAGCTGGCCCAGCTGCTATCGTTGCTGGGATCCGCTGCACATAATGCGCTATCCATTGCTACGCCACAGCTGTGGCCGCTATCCGCTTTCGCTGGTATCCACTGCACTGTTAGTGCTGCTGCTTAGGGAGGACGACTGCTGTTGTCGCTGTCTAGAACTATTATGAGCGACTTCGGCTGAAACAGGCTTTTATATAGGCCAAATAGCATGTTTTCAATTGCAAGGTATATGATTCTGTCGACCGTGCTTGGAAAGCAATCATATAACGACCAATAAGAGGTCAAATTTTTCGTTTTGACAAGGCTTGACTATTTTCAATAGTACAATAATTTGAATAATAAAATTACAATTATCTTCTTTTGGGAAGAATCTTAAAAGATTTTCCACTCTATTGCTGCAAGAACGAAGGAAATCCATCGAATACTAACTGATTTATAAGCATTCGAAATTGGACATATTTTTCACTTTTTTGGTTTTAGATTTTCATTTCACATCCCTATATAGCCGCACTTCCTGAGAGAAGTATTCTACTTAAAAAAAAGTTGGGTAAAATGTCCGTAACCACCCGGTCAGGACTTTTCATCAGATCAGATACTTGTCACGAGCATGTTTAAAGATTCATAGTACCACACTTACTAGAGCAAACAGCACAATTCTATCAACTTGAGTATAAACTCCAATAAACAATCTGCAGAAAAAAAAAATAGATCAATTGGTTGCAAAACGGCCAACTGAAAACATCGGTTACATAAAATATGTAACACAATCCAATTAATTTCCCAAACATACTTATACAACACTGCCACTGCCACCGGGGTTTCAAACTTCGCCTTCGTGCCGTCTATCTAACCCACCACTGTAGAAATAAACTGATACATTGTTTTTTAGGGAAATTAATCAAGGAATCCGAAAAAAACTGCCCATTATGAGCAGTCATGCTGCCGGGTATGTGATTTTTTCATTTGAAAAGTTGATTGTATTATTCGGCAAATGGATATACTTTGATTACAAATTTGATAATATAATCATGTTTCTGAGAAAATTTTACCCGAAAAACAGTTATCACCCTGAGGTATTAAAAGCAAAACTCGAATTACAGCGCTTTGAAAAAAAGAAGTTAAATTTGCACTGGTATGTTATATAAATGGACACTCTGAAACTTGCGTGTTAAAGAAAATCTTACGAGGAATCCAAAATAAATATCAATTTTGAGCGGTATTTTGAGCCAATTATGTTACTTTTGCTTTTAAAATTAAACTGCCTTTTTTTTTAAAAATGAGTATGCTCTGATTCAAAATTTGATAATTTCACTGTATTTCTGAGAAAATTCTACACGAAAAAGTAATAAGGTGGTATCTAAGGAACGAGCGCATGACACTCGAATTTACAATCGTGTTCGTTTAGGTGTTTTCATATTTTTAATGAATGCTAATAAATGAACGAGAAAATACTAAATCTTTGTTAGTATTCTGGATATATGAAAACCTACTGTTACATATGCTCGCCGTACTCTAATATGGGTGAATTGGGACAAATGGAACCTTAAAGGAGTTTATAGTACCTCAGCTTAACTTCAAATAAAAGTAATGACATCATGATTCCACTTGCCCCTTTTCAACTTATACGTTCTTGAAGTTATCGACAAATAAGCTAAAATATGATATAACTTTGTAAGGAAAAGTCCTGGAGATATCTGACCTTTGGAAAAAATGTGAGTTTTATGTGTCCTAACAATTCCTCCGAACAATACTTTCGTGTAAAATGCAACTAGCAAGAGTTAAGTACGAAAAACTAACTTTTAAGTAAGCTCCATGCACTATATATTATAACTTTGTACCTAAAGAAGATAGGATTTCCATTTGTTCAACAAAGTTTCATATTTTTGAGTTTTCTACAACTTTGCTGAACAAACTATTCTTCTATCTCTTAACACAAAAAGTTATTTTTTTTGTTTTTAGTATAGTAAACTTTTCATACCTTTTGACAATTTGCGATTATGCGGGTCATTCGTACCAACAATTGTTCCGAAGACACTTTTAAGCTAGGATGAAGGTAAAAGGCGCTATGGAATTAAGTTCCACTTTTTGCCTTATTGGACCACTGTGCGATGGCTTCCTCCTGCATACTACCGCATTTCGGGAATGCCTCATAGAATACCATAACGTTTTTCAACTAACCTGCAATTTTTCATTGCGAAATTGCTAAACCAGCATCAGAGCACCTACTTTAATGAGTTTGCACATTTGGTTTCACCGTGAAACCTTTAAAACGTATCAATCTTACTACTTTTCACATCATTTCTCTCTCGGTGTTGTTTATATTTTCGCGCCGGTAGTTACTACAACCCTTCCGCAAATACCGGCACGCAAGAGACGTGTAGCCATTCAAACTAAGTATACTTTTCTCTTTACAGTAATTAACAGTGTGATCGTAGCTAATTTCCGCGAAAAATCGGCCGAAATGTGCTAAAACTTGCTTCAAAAGTGTAGCGCTTCGCAACATTACAGTTTTTATTTTTTTGACGTGGGGCTACGTCTTTGTTTTCTATACTGGGATGCATTCTATAAAATTGGAAATGAAACTGGCAAATGTCAGATTTTAAACGATAATAACAGCATAACCATTTGATGGATAACAATAACCAATATGTTGATGGATAGATAAAATGTTGAATATTTTTGTAATACACTAGTTATCATTATTTTTCATTGCGAAGCGGTGAAAATCGATAAAAAGTGTCAAGGATAAATTTATGCAAACAATGAACCAATTACATGCGAGCATTCCTAGCACAGACGACATGAATAGACACCAACCCATTTGCTGTGATATTCTCTGTATCAATATCCAAAAAAAATTGACAGCATCTCCTCGTCCCAATAGGTCAATTTATGTTTGCTTCCATGAGCCTAGACTAATTTGATGTCTCGAAGGTAAAGGTTTTTCGAAACGTTTGAAACAACCCCTTTTTTTAAACAATTTTTAACCCTGCTGTTAGAGCGTAATAGAAGCTAATGTCTTGAAAGAAAACATGCTGGTAAAAGCAACAGTACCGTAGAGTATGATGGTGATTGAAAGTTTATCTCGTAAAAACCATAAATTATTCAACAAGAATTGGACATTTTTGTAACGGTTATAAGTTATAAGAACGGGCAAGTTCCTAAGAATATTTATTTATAGAAGAGTAAGAGACGGCGAGTGCTTATGAATTTTTTGGCCATTTACAAAGATCTATTCAGAATCTTTTTTTTACATTTCAACATTGTTAGATATTTTTTTTATTTTTAACTTTACAAATAAAATAATATACTTGTAATAGCCTTCTCCGTAGTACAGTGAATGTAATTGTTGGCAAATGAAACAAACTTGTGAAGCAAAAATCAAAAAATGAATCTTTTTAAACTTTAATTTTGTTGTAATTGTTAAATGTTGTTTGCACAAAAAAAAACACTACAAGCACAACAACACCAAGTGTAAAAGAAGGTCTTTCGAATGTAATTAAATATATTTCTGAAAAGAAGAAGGGGCTGAGAATTAAAATACGTAAATCACTGAACAAACGAATTTAATGTGTCTGTAATTACAGTGTTTAGTCCCACGTCACCATTTCATACAACCCTAGGGCTGTATGCCTTGTAGTATTTTAGTTTTAAGTCAACTGCGTGTGTTAAATTTGTACCAATGTTGTCAGCCCTGCCAGCAGTAGGCTGTGCTAGCATATAGAAATGTTCATATCGTTATGATTTTGTTGAATTTTATGGCATCAAAAATATTGAAAAAATTGTAACCATGTACTCTTAACAATGATAAAATAGTGCTTGGATTGCATCCCATTTCACCTTATGTATTTGTGGCCATAATTGAGAGAAAATAATGGTTTGCGACGAAAAATCGAACTGGTCTAATCGGCACCAGAGTTGGGATTTTTCACACAGTGAACTAATAAGATCAATAGTCGTTGACACGTTTGTACCTCTTTTGCACACTGGAATAAAAGATTATTATTAAAACTATTTACATAAGAAGTTCTATAACCTACAAACAGCAAAAAACTGCATAACATTGGCGTGTAATGTAAAAGAGTGGTTATTACAAAGCCATCGCCCCGGCAATCATATTAATTGCAATTCGAATATTTCACAGTGCTACATTCTACAATGAAAATAGCTGCTAATGATGTTATTTCCTTAAAAATTATACTTCACATAGACGCAATGTGCTCGTAATAACCTATTCTACTCAAGGAACTTTCACATACGAAAAGCATGTCGCTGTCAAGGGTAATGTTTGAGCCTTGAGGGCAAAATTTATTGATCATTCTATTTATTTGATGTATTCCCTAGGAGTACGATAAAGAACAATTTGGTCTTGCTATTCAAAACAAAAATAACGGAGCTCGAATGAAGGGATGTATGGGTATGGCGGTATGTTTGACCAATCTAAATCTAACTTTTTCTTGAATTTTTTCTGTTGCTCGTACCACTAGTTCATAGCCCTAGCCCCTGTTGCACAAACAAACGGCTATACATTTTCAAACAAAATAGAGATCAAATATGGCAAGCGTCTGAAACTTGCGTCAGATTTTCTTCGAACATCAACAATGTAAATGAATTGGAGCTGGTACACATTTCATTTTTTTTTTCATAATCAAAATTCGTCAAATAACGAAAAATTCGTCTCTACCACCGACTGTTGTTCCAACAAGCCGTAATATAGATATGTTACAGAATACACAATCTGATGTGGGAGCCCCACAGATGCTTGTTTTCTCCGACAATAAATCATAGCATGTTGCTGGCAGAAGCATGGCACAGAGCAAATCATGGTTTGATCCCTGAGCCCATTTCACTTTTTTCTCTTCTTCATGGCACGTAAACTCTCGATAGGATTAATCGCCTGTTATACAATTTTATCGTCACAGCAACAGTAGCACCACTGATCACTGATACCAACGCACATAATGAAATTTTTCTAAAAGAATCTTCATTCTGGATGAGTTAACACGAGTTGATAGAATGCGTCCTGCTGGCATTTAAAACACGGTAAGGCAGATCCACTCGAAAAAGTCAACGCATAAAACATAATCATTATAACCAAACAGGCAAACAGAGATATTTCATTCATAATCTTTTTCTTTGTGTTCTAGCAGCATTAGATTGCTCATTTTTCTCTGCTGTTCACATGCACGGTTCGAAGACCAGAACATTTGTTGTGAGAAAATGCGTGACTTACATTCATAGGGAGAGAGAGAAAGTTAGTTGACCCACGGACATCGTGTCGGTCCTGACTGGAATATAAATGAGATGCTTGAACACTGAGGAATTATTTTACGCTTTTTTACGTTAATTTTTGTACACAATCATGTGAATTACTGATTTTTACGCTTTTTCATTGATCCAGAATTTTTACTTACGTTCGTAAATCCGATAAATTTACGATTCATTCATCAAATTGTTTAGGTATCTGCAACTGAAACATTCGAGTTCTTTTTGGGCCGATTAGAATAATGCGGGGCTTATAGGCTTTCAAGACCTAAAGAAAAAGTTCCCATCTATTGAATTCCCTCACTCATAAACCAAAGTACGTAATTTTGCTGATAGCATATTGGATTGATTGTGCAAACAACAGCAAACATCCGGGGATACAATTCCACTTTGTGCAATTGAATTGTATGCAACTATTTGAAGCATGAATAATTATCCGCCATCCGGGAAAAATTACTGCGATGTGCAATCAAATTAAACGCAACTGATATTGATAGCCGATGAATTTGGTGGTTCAATTTGCACAGCCATTTTGCGCTCGGTTATGCATAAATAATTGCATTCGCTCTACTGAATTTACCTTTCAGCGTTATATTATCGTGAGTCGTCGTTCTATGTAGGTCCTTATTACGATACATTCTGTTTACAGTCTGCTTCATATTTCTCGCCTAAATACTGCTTCAATTTCTGCAATATTGCGAGTCATTTCAGCTGATTTTATGACTATTAATAGACCACTCATTATGTCATACTGCCGTTTATGGCCGTTTCTCTCAATATTGAGAAGTCAATGTTTGGCAATAAAAGTCAAAAACCAGAAAGCAACCGGCTTCTGAACGAGGCAGGAGAAATCAAACATAAACAAAATAACTACCTAATTGCCTTTATTCATGCAATCTCTTTCGTTGGATTTTGCAGCGCAGCGGGCAAAATGGTGGTTTAGCTTCTTTTCTTCATTGGCTTGAAGCTCACCCTAAACATGGAGATTTTCTCATTTGCATGCAGAGATCACATTATTTTGAACTCAACTTGTTTATTGTTTTTTAACCGAAAATGCAGTTCAACTTCAACCCAGACCACTTTTTTAAACTGCCGAAAAAACACATTTCTAACACTTGCGATATTTGATATTAGTGGTCTGGACAAAATGTAAAAAAGTGCATTCCCAAAGCTCAAATCGGAAAAAATGATAGATTATAGCTTTTCAACAATTGAATTACATTTGAAAAAGCAATTGACACGCTATAATTTCATAAAACCTGTTTTTTTTCTTTCCCTGGCACAGAACATTTGACGGAATGGTGTACGATAATAGAGCTAAGTAAATAAATTCTTGCAATAAACTTAAAAACTTGGTCAATTTGCCGAAATTTTCTCAATTCAAATTATCAGATTAACATTAGCAAAGTATGACAAAGTTGATAATAAAGGACAATTTCAAACATATGCCGGAAATTGACAAAATACCCCACTCAAGACTACTGATCTACTAACAAACATTGAATATTACTGCACCTCTAAATGTGATAAAATTCTGATAAAGTCTTTTGCCTAAAACTGAAGAAGTTTAACAGAAAAGTTTTCAACTAACTGATAGACCTCTAGTGCAACATACTCTAGTAAATACAAACTTGTTTAAGCTGAATTTCAACGCGTAACAGGTTAGTGACGAAACATGAGCATTTTTATTTGAAAGAAACTCTGTACTTGCTAGCGTGTTTCACCACCAGAATGTTGAAAGTTTTTAATAGAGATATTAAATACCTATCAAACAATAGAAAAATACAATAATAATAATTTCACAAAAATATCATCTATTGACCAATAAAAAAAACTTGGGAGTAATAGCTTCCTTCCAGATTATGTGACCTGCAAATTGGGCCTTTTATAGGATACTTGGCAAACCCCCCCCCCCCCCCGGGGTCTTTCGTGGTCTTTTGGTCAAACTACCCCCCGTACGTGGTCTTTTCATTTGTACAGAAAGTATTGTCGTTTTTAAACTTATAGTATATTATATATTTCGGAAAAATATGTTTAGATTGATTCCTGATCAAACATAACATTGGTCAACACAGATGTACTCCAAAAGCTCAAACAAAAAAAAAATGAAAGATTATAGCTGGACCTATTTTTTCGAGAAGTTCATAAAGGAATCTCCAAAATAAGCCTATTGTGGAATGCGTGCGAATGCGTGCACATAGTTGAAAGTGAAGTTGAAGTTTTCTTTCGTTTCTCCATACATTTTATTTGGGAGCAAACAAAAATGTGCATGAAAGTAGCTTGATTCCCAAAATTATAGCAAGCTCAATTTTCATCCAATCGTCACGAAATTTTGGCAAAATATATTCCAAATATTAGGCAAAACGACAAAAATAAAATTTACGTGATACGAGAAAGTAAATTTTCCGACTTTTTCTGACTTCGCATCACTGTCTGATGAGTTAATAAAGCTATAAATTGAATAAATAAATGAATAAAAGTAAAATAAAAAAAGTGTAACAATGCATATTCACATTTTTAAGATCCGTACAGCATTTGAAACAAAAGCAGAATGGAGAGGGTTCCGTGCACTATTTGTGTTACTTAATTTTTTATCGTTCTCTTAGAACAATGTTATTTAACGTCAAGCTTGTTATTCTCCTCAATGTGTGAAAAGAGCTGAGTGAATATTCACCATTCCCTTCTTGCCCAGCATGAGCCGTGCATGTAGCAATTTTTTGCACCAAATTTCTTTCTTCTGCTTTCTGCTGTATTTCAGCCGCTCGCAGAAAAAATAATACACACACTTGCTGTTCACACCACAGCTGAGCGAAACAAGAGTGATGAAGCACTCTAGTGCGTATACGCAGAAAAACACCGTCGTACGCACTGCTGAGAAAAATTCGATAGCATTTGAAGAGTATACACTCCCACTCCACTTCTTCAAAATTTATTCTCTAGTCCAGTTGGCTCCTAACAATATATCAATATATGATATTTATAGGAAATTTTCCGGGGAAAAACTCTTCTGAAGATTGTAAGGCGCTACGATGCTTATAGAAAAAGTTATTTCTTTTAAACTGATTGAACATCTGACGAATGGCTCACCATTAAATTTTTTTAGCAATACTGCTGCAGCATGCTGCTCTTGCAAATTCAACTATGTAATAAGAAATTATATCGTGTAAAATTTATTTTGGAGGCTTTTTTTTTCTTCATCTATAATTTATTTGACACGGCACAAATACAATTTAATGTCTAACGGCGCCAAATATATCTGGTAGCTTACTTTCTAAAGTATCTTAATAACTAAAAGCAAATTTTTTATCCTCGCTGCCGACTACGAGCTGAAACTAAATCTAACTTAAAGCTAGAATATTTTGCATTAAAAGCACAGGTTTGCTGTTTGATGGTTTTCATTGCCATAGGTAAGCAGCATATTAAATTTGTTCCGCTGCTGGGCCAAGATATTACGGACTGGCATATTGGGTTGTCTCCCTCGGGACCTGAGAGTATCGTGCGGGTCTAGTTGCTGTTTCCGGATCCGGGGTCTTAACGTGCTCTTGTCGTTTGGTTGGATGTAGGCGGAAGGGAATAGGATTAAACTGGGGCGTGGATGGATTTCAGGAAAACGTATATAAGGGACATGTAGGATAGGTCACGGCTCGCCAAGACATCACGAACAGGAACAGCCGGCTGCCTACTTTCGGCCTGCAGGGAAGCTATTAATCTAGACCTGGCGTCACGGTGTACAGGGCATGACCAAACCACATGCTCTATGTCGTGATAACCTTCACCACAGGCACAGATACCACTTTCCCCGAGCCCAACACGACGGAGATGCGCGTCAAATCTATAGTGATTGGACATAAGCCGGGACATCACGCAAATGAAATCCCGACCTACATCCAACCCCTTGAACGGGTTCGTCGACACCTTGGGGATTATGGAATGTAACCACCTTCCCAGTTCCCCTCTGGTCCAAGCATTTGGCAACTGATGATCGTATTCTGACGTACAAGTGCGAAAAAAATCATTAAAGGCAATTGGTCTTTCATAAATATCACCGTTTGTTGCGCCCACCTTAGCCAAAGAGTCCGCTTTCTCATTGCCCGGTATCGAGCAGTGAGAAGGGACCCACGCTAAGGTAATCTGAAACGATTTTTCGGATAAAGCACTCAGATGTTCCCGTATTTTCCCCAGGAAATACGGAGAGTGCTTAACATCTTTCATCGATCGGAGAGCCTCAATGGAACTGAGACTGTCCGTAAAGATGAAATAATGGTCCTTGGTCATTTTTTCGATAATCCCTAGGGTGTACTGAATTGCAGCCAATTCTGCGACGTAAACAGAAGCAGGATTATCGAGCTTATGGAAGACGGTTAAATTGTTATTGAAAATACCGAAGCCAGTGGACCCATCAAGAAGTGATCCGTCAGTGTAGAACATATTGTTGCAGTTGATGTTTCGATATTTATTGGAAAAAATTTTGGGGATCTGCTGCACGCGTAAATGATCCGGGATTCCACGAGTTTCTTCTATCATGGATGTATCGAAAAACACAGTAGAATCAAAAGTATTTGATAAGTCGACACGATTTGGAATATTCGAAGAAGGGTTAATATTTTGGGACATATGATGGAAATACAATGTCATATAACGGGTTTGAGAATTAAGTTCGATTAACCTTTCAAAATTTTCAGTCACGGGACGGTTCAAGACCTCACATTTGATAAGAATACGAGAAGACAGGCTCCAGAAGCGGTTTTTAAATGGTAGTACTCCAGCTAATACCTCCAAACTCATCGTATGGGTCGACTGCATGCAACCTAAGGCGATACGCAAACAACGATATTGTAATTGCTCCAGTTTGATCAAATGTGTGTTTGCGTCGGAGCGGAAGCAGAAACACCCGTATTCAATAACAGACAATATCGTTGTTTGGTAAAGCCTTATAAGGTCTCCTGGATGGGCTCCCCACCATTGTCCGGTTATTGTACGAAGAAAATTCACTCTTTGTTGACATTTTTTCATCAGATACCTAACGTGACAACCCCAGGTGCCTTTAGAGTCGAACCAGACACCTACATATTTGTGTACCAAAACCTGAGGAATCGTTTTACCCATTAATTGTGTTTGCAGCTGAGCAGGTTCAAGCTTCCTAGAAAAAACTACTATCTCAGTTTTTTCCGGAGAGAATTCGATACCTAGCTGTGAAGCCCAAGCAGACAAATTGTCCAAGGTATCTTGGAATGGTCCTTGCAAATCGGCAGCTTTGGCTCCTGTAACAGAGATTGCACTGTCGTCTGCAAGTTGTCTTATCGTGCATGAATTTGCCAGACATTCGTCGATGTCATTCACATAAAAGTTGTAAAGAAGGGGGCTTAAACATAAGCCCTGGGGAAGACCCATGTAGCTAATGCGAAAAGTTGCCAAATCGCCATGCGTAAAATGCATTTGCTTTTCGGACAACAAATTGTGCCATAAATTGTTCAAAATTGTAGAAAATCCTTGTCGGTGAAGTTTACCCGAAAGAATGTCAATAGAAACGGAATCAAAAGCCCCCTTAATGTCCAAGAACGCAGACGCCATTTGTTCTTTGCGAGCATACGCCAGCTGAATATCTGTTGAAAGCAACGCAAGACAATCATTCGTCCCTTTGGCACGGCGGAAGCCAAATTGAGTATCTGATAGTAGACCATTTGATTCGACCCAATGGTCTAAACGACGGAGTATCATTTTTTCCATCAATATCCGGATACAGGATAGCATTGCAATCGGCCTATAAGAGTTGTGATCAGAAGCTGGTTTCCCTGGTTTTTGGATGGCAATCACCTTCACTTGCCTCCAATCCTGCGGTACAATGTTTTGCTCCAGGAACTTATTGAACAAGTTCAACAAGCGCCTCTTGGCATTGCCAGGTAGATTCTTCAACAAGTTGAATTTGATTCTATCTAACCCAGGCGCGTTATTGTTACAGGACAGGAGGGCAACTGAAAATTCTGCCATCGTAAAAGGTGATTCTCGGCCCGGAGACGCATCGCGAACAATGTTTTGCTCAGGAACAGAGTCCGGACATACTTTCCTAGCAAAATCAAATATCCACCTACTTGAAGACTCCTCGCTTTCGTTGACCGTTACGCGATTCCGCATTCTTCGGGCTGTGTTCCAACGAGTGCTCATCGATGTCTCCCTCGACGTCTCGTTCACGAACCGACGTTTCTTTGCTTTAGCCAAGCTTTTAAGCTTGGTATCAAGCTCCGAATACCGTAAATAGTCGCCAGGTATACCTCCCTTCTGGTAGGCCAAAAACGCGTCGGATCTTTGCGTGTAGACATCGGAGCACTCTTGGTCCCACCACGGAGTGGGAGGCCGTTCTTTGATCGTTACGCCGGGATATTCCTTCGTTTGGGCTTGCAACGCGGCGTCGAGAATCAATCCCGCGAGGAGGTTGTATTCTTCAAGTGGTGGATGATGTTGAATCGAATCGACCGCTTTTGAAATCATTTCCTCGTATAACTTCCAATCGACATTTCGTGTGAGGTCATACGGAATGTCAACTGGTCGCATGCGAGTTGACCCGTTATTAATTGAAATAAGAATAGGCAAGTGGTCGCTACCGTGAGGATCGAGGATTACCTTCCATGTGCAATCCAACCGTAGCGACGTCGAACATGAGGATAGATCCAAAGCGCTTGGGCGCGCTGGAGGTTTCGGGATACGTGTCATTTCGCCGTTGTTTAAAATAGTCATGTCGAAATCATCGCAAAGGTTATAGATTAAAGAGGAGCGGTTATCATTGTAAGGGGAACCCCAAGCCACGCCATGAGAGTTGAAGTCTCCCAAAATCAAACGTGGCGAGAGAAGAAGTTCTATTAAATCAGAGAGCAGCCGTTGCCCAACCTGTGCTCTGGGAGGAATATATATTGAGGCAATACAAAGCTCTTTACCTTGTATTGTCATTTGACATGCGACAACTTCGATGCCTGGAATCGAGGGGAGGTTAATACGATAGAAAGAGTAGCACTTTTTAATCCCTTAAAGTACTCCTCCATATGGGGTGTCTCGATCAAGGCGAATAATATTAAAATCATGGAAGTTGAGATCAATATTTGAAGTAAGCCAAGTTTCACAAAGGGAAAATGCATCGCATTTGTTTTTATTTATCAAAACTTTAAACGAATCAATTTTTGGTAAAATACTTCTACAATTCCACTGTAAGACAGAGATAGAATCCTTCATATACGCAGTTGAATTAGGCATCGAAGGATACAATCGCTGCAAGGAGGGGCCATTGGCCAGTCAACTGCTCCAAAAATGATCTAACTGTTGGGAGGAATGCTGTAAGAAAAATTTTAATTGGATCGGGTACATTGAAAGTTTCAAAAATCCAATCCACAATGTCAGAAAATTTCACTAATCCAGAGTTTGTTTCATCAACTGGGAGTGCTAAAGGAACAACTGGGGTTTTAGATGTTCCTGGCAGTGCTGGGAACTCCTTCTGGGACTTTAAATTTGCAAGCCCAGGAGGAGTTTGCTTCGGTTTTTCCGCAGCACTGTTTGGTTTGTTTGTAACTTTCATTTCACTTTGAGAAATCTTAGGACCTTTTCTGGGAAGTTTAGGAGAGGAAATATTTTTCCTCTTTCTAGACTCCCCAGGATTGGCGTAAGATGTTCCCGCTGGTGAATCGTCAGAATCGGTTTCATCAGAGGACAACAGATCAAAAGGGTTTGATGTAATGGGAGAAGTGGTAACGGTCTTCTTCAGCATCTCAGCGTAAGAACGCTTCAAACGCTCTTTGAGAGACCTCTTTATTTTATCCCTGCGCTGCATGTACACCGCACATGTCGAGAGCTCATTTTGACTCTCCCCACAGTGAATGCATTTTTTAGCATTTTTACTGCCGGACTCATCCGCATGATTATCCCCACACTTGCCACAACGTGCCTTATTGCAGCAGTAGGCGGCGGTGTGGCCTAACTGCTCACAATTCAGGCAGTTCATGACGCGAGGCACATATAATCGCACAGGGAGACGAACCCGGTGGATCGAGACGTGGCTTGGTAGCGCTGACCCGGCGAACGTAACTCGAAACGAGTCTGACGGAGTGTATACTGTTTTGCCACCGATGATCGATGCTGACCGCAATTGCTTGCAGTCGAGCACCTTTACATCGGGACAGGTTTTGTTCTTAAAGCACCCTTTGGCACTTTCCAATATACACTCGACGGACAGACTCGAATCGGTTATGCCACGTCTCGTGCGGGTATGTAAAATCATTAGGTCAAAAATCAATCAATTTTCAATCGTTTTCCATCTCCGTGAAATCATTTCACCATTCAAAATGGTCGTGAAAAAATTCCACGCGAAACGTCGGTTTTTTCCGTTTTCACTTCATTCATATGACACTCATAATAACCCAGATTTAACGGAAGATGTCACTTTGCGACGTTTTTCTCACTTACGTGAGTCCCGTAATAGGACTTCATTCACTTCACTCTGATTTCACCGTGAAGTGACTCCCGTAATAAGCACCAATATAATCTAAGAACGGGGACAATCCGTATCAACCGATCCGTATGTAATAAGTAATATAATTCGTTGGGAGTGACAAAGCTAAGAAAGTACACTCCTTTCTTGACCTGGGATGGAACATAGGTATTTCCCCCTTATGTTCGGGGTTTGAAACCAGGGTCCGACGCTATGCATTTACTCGCTTTAACTCTTACGGTTGGAACTTGAGTACTAACTCTAGTACTAGCATTTTAGCTTATGGCGCCATTACTCGCTCTCTGAAAGGAATATGAATTAGGTAATGAATTTGAGTTCCATATATACTAAGAAATGGTCTATATCTCCTGTTTTTCAAGCAAAATAAATGGTTCCCTCTGACACTTCGCGTACACTAACATGAGTCAACCCTCGCTTGTAAACAATCGCATGGAACGAACTCACCATCCAGCATTACGTTCTTGTCGACGTTCTGCCTTGCCGGACCTAAACGGCCACTGAAATCGAAACCAAAAATGCTTTGACCTTGAACGCCCGCAGCGACACGACGAAATGATGGTTTTGATTTCTAAATTTTCCACTGTTGTCACTGTCAATTTTTCCGTTGCGCTAATGGGGCTCTGATGCTACCACGAACACCTGTTTCTACAATTTCGCTGAAGGTTTGAAGGACATTATGCCGGATCGATCTGGGATGGCATTTTTTCTATTCCTGATTCACTTTAATGACAACACCTCAAGCACGTAACAATAAAACACCATTGCACTACTGGTAATTCATAAAATGTACCACAAGGAACATAATTTTCGATTTTTTCTAATAACATTAAAACCACGTCAAAAATTTACGTCTGTTCGCGCTCTAGGCTTGCTGCGATCACCTGATATACGCATGTTTGGCTCTAGAGCTCAAACTGGAAAAAAATAAAAGATACTATAATCAACCATTTCAGTGAATTTCAGTGCCTCTAGCTACCAGCATTTTTTCACAGACTTAAATGAGTTTTCTCGCGAACACAATGTTGAAGCGACGAACCTGGAGAGTAGTTACTCTGTGAAACTTTGACGGAAGTTGACATGTTTTTGTTCAATTATCAATTTAGCACCACCCTAATAATGCTGAACCACCCTGATGAAAACTGGCAGGACTCAACAATAGCATGATAAATTGTATAGCCGAGTTGCGCGCTGTATACAGGCTGAGGAACAATTATCCGTGTTTTTTGTTTCAGTGTATAACTAAGATTTGACAGATGTCCAAATGAGCTCACCTATGCAATTTTTAACCTTGGCTATATGTAAACGAAACCACGAAATCCCATTGAGTGCCATTATGAATTACGCAGATTCTGTTGAAAAAATTTATCGATGGATGCCATCGCACAATTTTTTTCACCGATGAGAAAATTTTCACTGTGGAGCAATTTCATAACCGCCAAAATGACCGTCAGCTTTTGCCTAAAGGCTCTTCTAAGCGTATGAACGTAGCTCGATCACATAATCCAGTTTCGGTGATAGTTTGGGCGGGAGTTACGGCTACGGTAAAATCCCCTTAATATTCTTTGAAAAGGGTGTAAAAATCAATCAATTTGTTCACCAAAAGCTTTTCCCCAACACAGTGGCACCTTGGGCACGTGTACATTTCGGTAAAACTAAATGGACATGACAACAAGATTGGGCTCAATCGCATGGAGCGAAAAAACACTGGACCTCTGTAGCAGACTTTTACAGAGATATTTAACTTAAGATGAATGGTCTTCAAACTCTCCTGATTTAAATCCAATGGACTATTCCGTTTGGTCTATTCTTGAATCCAGAGCCTGTACTAAACCACACAAATCATTGTATCATTTGAAAGCTAGTCCAACCAAAGCCTGGGGGGATGCCATATCTGTGGAGAAACTATCGTTCATCGTCGATAATTTTCATAAACGGTTGAAGGCGTGCGTTGAAGCCAAGAGCGGACTTTTCGAGTCCATGATGTGAATATTACAAACCATGCTAATGTATCTACATTTTGTATAAATATGTTGTTGTTTAATATTGAAAGAATAAAGTTATGACTAAAACATTGAACACGGATAATTTTTCTTCACCCTGTAGGCCTGTACATGCCTGTATGCGTTGCAGCACTCGGAACAATGATATTGTGTTTCACTTTAACAATCGCTATCGGACAATGTACGATGTTTAGATATAAGAGACACTGAATAAATTACTTTTGGAATCAGACAGAACTAAAGGTAATAATTTATTTAGTATGTCGATTCAACAGTTTTGCAATGGCTAGGGGTACTAAAATTCACAAGAATGGTTGAAAAGCTAAAATATTTCTAGGGTGATCATTTTGAGCTTCGGGGCAGCATTATTTTCGCTTTTTTCGACCAGTGTTATCATCATATAACGTTGTCTGAACATCAAATGAGTATCCAATACCACACCAAGATCAGGTACATTGTCACTGCATTTTAAATACGTATCCACAATGCAGTAATCGTGAACCAAAGGCTATTTTTGCGACTGAAGCTGATAACAGTGCATTTTGTGATGCTGTTTAATATACAGTTAGAGCTACACTATTGAGCAAACAAATCTACATAACTTTGAAGTGTCACGCAGTCGTCGATAGATTTTATCAGTAAATAGATTTTAACATCATCAGGATAATCTAATCTGGATCCATGAGGCAGCAACCAATTGACATCGCTTAGGAACAGTTAGAGAAGTAGTGGGCCCAAAATGCTACCATGTGGTAGCGGATCAAAAATTAACAAAATTGTGATGATCCCAACTTGACGTTTAAGTTCCGGGATAGCAGCTTAGGTCGGTTCAGCTTAGCGAGCAAATATTAAGCTCCACCCGGTCGAAAACCGCTTTGAGATCAGTGTATATGAAATCAATTTGGTTACCCTGCTCCCTAGTGTGCAAACACAACCCAACAAACAATTTTGTTGCTTAACAGCTTATTAATCTTTAGTCCAGCTGAAGTCCATTTAATGACAGCTTAACAAGCCGTAAATCAACAAAATGGTTGGTTGGGAACGCAGTTAACCCCAATATAATTGTTGTTACTTATCAGCCTGGATATATTCCGTGTTCGGAAGTTGATATGTAATTTTTCACGCGGAACATAACGTGTTCATAGGCAAAAATTTCGAAAATCTTTGAAAACGCGCACAATAAAGTAATTCCACGGTAATGTTTTACATTCTGCTCATCACCTTTCTTAAATATGGGAAACATGTGCGATGACTTCCAACTTTTGGGAAACTTATGGTTTCGTTAAAGAGTGTGCTGAATCTCTCGTGTGATTGGCAATTTCAACACCTCACCTTATATAGATTCTTATATGTATTTAGAGCTAGCTAGTTTAGGCAGATATCGATTGGAGGCATTTCTCATCCTATGATAGGCACGAAGGCTGGCATTTTTTTGTCTTTTAAGTCGGCCTAATTCGCTGTTACCCCTTACTGGTCTTCAGCGTGGGCATGCTCAGGGAACGTAATCAAAGCAAAGCCTTGGTGCAACATTCCGTATCGGAACTCGACCTTCTGTTTACTATACACAGACTTCGCAGCCGACTGTTAAGTGCACAGGGCAATTACGGGGCCAGCGCTACGATCCTACTGACACTAACAGTCTCTCCCGAGCCGGGACTCGAACATACGACGACTGGCTTGTAAGGCCAGCATCGTACCTCGAGACCAGCTGGGAGCAACTGCCCGAAAAAAAATTACGATGTACTTTGCGGTGAAAACAATAAACGGACAATGTTTTTTATTGTAACCATAAAAAACACGGTTTTTTTTATTGTAAGCTGGCAAACGATTGTTGTCATTACCATGTTTCAACAACGTTTTTTGTTGTTGAATCTACCATCGACAATAATTTTACCATGAAAAACATTGTCAGTGACTTCTAAATGTATGGGAAAAATGCCTGTAAAAATGCTGTTAAGATACATAACGACCCCCCTTTTTCATTGTAAAAATGGCAAAAACGATGTTTTTTATTGTTCTGGACAATGATATTTAATGTAAAATTGATGTATTTACAATGAAAAATATAGTTAAATTATGGCATAACTATGTACAATTACAGCAACTTTTAAGGTTTTTTTAATGTTATTTTTTTCGGGAGGGAACGTACAAGGAAATTAATTACAGAATTTTAGTGATAAAGTTTTGAAGCATTTTTTCAATTCCTGCATTTCTAAGAACAATTTTATATCGATGATATGTATAATCTGAGCAATTATTATAAATCAAAAAGCTTATAATGATAACCTTTGTAAATGCATCCATTTTTATGTTATTTTAAACAAATTTTGAAAAATTATTTCCAGAAAAAAAATTAGAAAACATTTTAATTTAGTGTGTATCTAAAATTTGACGGCTACTTTGACGTCACAAACTTTGGGAATTTATACCACTATGAATTTTTCAATTTGTTTCACTAACTTTCGTCAACTTATATTCAAAACAATCTTAATTAAAATTGGAATAGAATGCACTGTCAAGCGCTGCAAAATATTGCTTGACAACTTAGAATATGTTTATTTGCTTCAAATTTTACTTTTGAGACGTAAGGCGCTTCTCAATTCGCCTGCTGAAAAATAACATTGGAATCGAATATTTTGGAATTAGCTTTATCATAAACATACATTATATAGATCCTACAATCATCTCACATGTTCAATGTCGCCTAAAAATTATTAATTATTATTAAAAAATATTGGCCCTGTAAATTGCGTAAATACTTGACTGGTTCGTTTTGTACAGTGCTCCCCTATCTAAAGAATAGTGGTTAGATTAGTATTTTAGTTTCTATACTTCTAGGTATTATAGGAAAAAATATCCTATACAATGTTATTTATTTTGAAAAATAAAATGGATTTTTTTCATGAAACAAACTAGTTATCTAGCAATCAGCAGAGCTATTTTAATTCTGAAAGTCAGAGTAGGCAGTGTGAATTTGCACTCGTATCCAAGTGAGTTTTAAAACTTGCTTGCACATTTATTTTCGGTTTGCACGTGAACCCTACTAACAGTTCAGTACACTTAAGTTAGATTTGAGTTTGAATCCTGCATAACAACAATTGCATAAAAATCGAATTGCGATGAAATTCGTGCCCCGTCTGCTGCAACAGTTTGTTGTAGTGTCCTTTGAAAGCATAAACTCGATCTAAAAACAAAACTCATCGCGTCACATCATCGCCTGCATCGTTGAATACATCGTGCACTGCATGCATTGCACGCATTTAAACTCAATCGATCAGAGTGTGCGGTGCGAAAAAAACTCAAACTATCGAGAGGAAGCAGATTCAAGTTGAACTCAAATCTGGAAAAGTGTTACTCAGTTCAACTTTGCACGAGTTTATGCCATCACTGCTGAAAATAGTATTGGAGAAAAGCGTGTTCTACTTGTAGGAAAATTACCCAAGGCTTTTAGTAAGCTCGATAAATGCTTCCTAAATATCAGGAAGCGTGGGTACAAGGTTGCAACGATATTTATATTACATTTTTTCTAAACTACCGTGCCAGAAACTAGAAACCTTCAATCATGCAATGTTCCGACTCGGAGAGCTGGTTTATGTGTTTTGCATTAAGATAGTGACGATAGCCCTACCATAAGTATAGATACTACAACACTGTCAGTTACACTTTCTACATTGAGTAAAAACTCGAAAACAGTGAACCGGGTAACACTTGGTAATAGAACGAGCAGAACCATCAAAGAGAAAGCCGTTAAGTTTAATTCTGTTCGGATTGATTTTGCGTATGCTTGAAGTCACCATCATACTTTATTAATCAACTATAACACAAGTTGTTTGGCACTACTCCAGACAACCTATATTTGCAGTGCTCAACTGTTTCTGAAACGTCTCGAAAGCTTTTGATTGGAGCACCCCATCGAAGCAGCAATTGTTTCTGGAAACTCTGGACTTCAGTTGCTCGCCCAAACTTTCAAACCGCTCGAGTAGAGGCTTCAGAGTTTGCCCGATTCGATCCGTAATCTGAATAAATAACTGAAATAACATCTCTCCACACTATAAGATTTTAAAAACTTACCATTTTTGCCGTGCATCTGCCAAAATTAAGCATTGAAGAAATCATTGTCCCGCCTGCTTGATTCCTACATTCATTAAATTCGTTCATGAAATCGTTAGATCTCTGTAATAGGTTACTGATTGCAGTTTCGTGTGAATTTACAAGCTTGTGAACCCGCCCTACACAGGATTTTATTTTTCGCTGCAGTGCCTCCTGATGAGGTTTTAAAGCTTGCTGGGCGCTATCACTGCAAGCTTCTACTTTTTCACCACAGCCGGCCGTCGCATTTTCGGAAGCAAACTTAGCACGAATTTTCTCTCCTACACCCGCCGACAGCGAGTTCATTTTTTCCCGCACCGATTGAATGGCTTCTGCTTTTTTCAGCCGAAAGTTGTTCAATAATGACTGCATCTGTCCCGGGATGGCGTCCAGCTGTTCTATCATTTTTTTGGGATCCAAAAGTGATTGAAGCCTGGAGAGTGCCGTTTGCGGCACATTTTTGTGATGGTCGACGTTAGGCGACTGGTGGAACATGCCTTGCACTAGATCGAAAGGTAGCTCGAAGTTTAGTTCAACGTCGGATCCCTGTTGGCAGGGCTGCTGCAACTCTAAGTCCAAATCTTCACCGAATTCTCTTTGCAATGATTCTTTGTCTAAGTCACTCCAGAGGTCGTCATCGTCGAAGTCATCTAGGTCATCCAGTGAGTCAGTTGTTGCATCTGACGCTTGTTGGTCATCTGCCAGGCGTACGAAAACAGTGTTGCCACTCATTTTTTTCTGGAAGTAAATAAATTAAAACTTTTTTTTTTGTTTTTCTTAATAATATGACGTCTTTCTTTTTTATTATAATTATTATAAAACAGCTAGTTGTTTGCAACACATAACTATTTTATTCAACAATTCAACTGAAATTCTACTCTACTGTAAACAAGTTTGGCTTGTGGTTTTTACAAGCTGTTGCATTATATTCGTAGCGTTTGAATTTAACGTTCGGTCGAAGCAGTTGTTGTTTGAAGTGATCATGGATTTCAGCCGGTCGCCCAGGTTTGCGATCCGCTCCAGGATAGGTTGTAACGCTTTCTCGATTCTGCCCTTTAACTGGAACAATATTTGTTATCAGGTTATCAGCCATAATCTGTTGTGTGTTAATCATATTTTGAACGTTTCCAACACACGATCCAATTCGGTTCTGCAATGCCCTTTGGTACGATTGGTATACTCTCTGAACGTGTTTCATGCACTGTTTAGCCTTTTCATCGCATAAATTCACACTGGCTAAATTCTGGGAAATTTTCTGTTGTACACTCTCCGCTATGGAGTCCATTTTGTTCTTCACCAACTGAATGCCTTCGGCTTTTTGCTGGTTGAATTTCCCTATCATAATCTGAATTTTACCGGGAATTCTGTCCAGCTGATCCAAAATCAGTTGTGGGTTAAGTAAGGAATGGATTGTCGACACGAAAAAATTCAGAAAGTTTTGCACTTGAAAAGGTACGTTTTCACCGCTCGTATTTTGAAACATGTTCCGTAATAAATCGTGTGGAAGTTCGAGTGTTGGAAGAAAGGTTTCCGGTTGCAAGCAGACGTTACTGTCAATCTTCCTCGGGTCGAGGTCCAACTCTGTTCCGAATTCCTTCGGTGGTTTCTCCGCGTCAGACCACAGATCTGCTCCTTTTTGCCCGTTTGACGATGGATCTTCAGCTGGTCTTTCAGATGCTGTTGGATCCGTTATCTTTGGATAATTCTGCATCTGGTGCTGTTCTGGTACGTCTTCTTTCGATTTCGATGGATTCTTGGCTTCCACTGTTGTTTGTTTGGGCTTTTCCGTTTTACTGGCTTCTGTTGGAATAGACTCGTTCTGAGGCTCATTCTCTGCAGGAGTGCCATTCGATGAAACGTCTTGATCGCTGTCAGAATCCTTCACGGTTGTTGCACTTATAGCGTCTGGCGGGTCAGGGGTGCCAACTTCTTCCGGATTATCCGTTTTGTTATCTTCTGTTTCAAGGGGTTCAGTTTCTCGTGAAGGTGGAGCTGTTTGCTCTGGTTTCTCAGGATCATTTTGTTTTGTTGTATTCTCGGGCTTTTCTGTTTCTGCAAGAGCTTTTCCGTCTGGTTGACTCTCGTTTGATTCTTTCGCGGTATTCGGTTCCTCTGCTGGTGTTGGAGTAGTACCAATTGTTGAATTTTTCACTGGTGTTGCACCGTCTTGTGGGTTTGGAGTGACAGCAGTTGTTGCTTTCTCGTCTGGTTGACTCTCGTTATGGTTACTGTTACCTTCTGTCGATTTTGTCACGTCACTATCCGCCAGTGTTGGAGAAGTGCCAATTGCTTCACTGTCTTGATCATCGTCAGAACCCTTCGCAGTAGTTGCATCATTTTCTTCTATTGGGTTTTCCGTTGCTGCGTCTTCAGGTTTCTTTTCTTGTCTTTCTTCAGCTTCGGGCGCTACAGTTTCTTTGTCTTCGCCGTCATCTGTTGCCGCTGTTTGTTCAGGTTGGCTCGTGGTGGCTCGAATGAACTGGAAAATCACTAGTGAATTTTTTTACCCCACAACACCGCTAACACAATTGAAGCTCTTTGTAACGACTATCTTTATGGCGACCACGCCTGTAAAAATTCAATTATTTCAAAGAGCTTCCATTATATTTTACAACCACTTCTTTCAAGCACTCTACCTTGAATATTGAATAGAATCAACAATAAAATAAAATGTTATGTCTTCTTGTATCGCACCACAAATACAAGTTGCCGAAAACAATTCCTTCGTAATAGCCAAAACCGATTCACCTTCTCGAGCAGGATTAGATTTATACATGTTTCATAGCTCGCAGTAAATTAGCTCATTAGATTTTGTTTCCACCACCATAAATCTGTCTATTCGTTGTAATTTTGGGATATAGGCATTTGTGCACTATGTATGTGTGTGCGTGTTTGTCCCTCAAGGCGTGATATTAATAATTCCCATCACTTACTCACCTCCATTACCAGTTTTCCCATGCCAGGAATATCTATCTCGAATCCATTTGCGGTTGGCATCCGATAAGCACAGAGCCCGAGGCAAATCAATCCCACCAGCAGGAGCATTTTTCCCATTCAGTTTTTCGTACTGTGGATGGTGTCCTTCGCGTGGAATCTAAGCGCACCGACACGTAACCAGTGTGAACGACTAACCTTGACTTAGCGCTGGGGAACCGGGCTGGCGTAATAAGCAAAATAATGGAATGGACGGTGCAAGATATCCTCGATTAAATATGATTGTCCACAGTCCAGGATGGGACACTGGGCTGCGATAGTACGTGCCAGAAAGGGCAATGGCGATATTTCTTACAATCTGGATGCGTACGGTGGACGGTGGAACTGGGGTTTCTCTAGTCGGACACTCTTCAACTGACATAGTGTGAAGTCTAGTAGAGAGCGTGCTGCTATTTGTAGACTTTGCAATGATTTAGCAACGCAGAGCGCCCGCTGAACCAACACAGGCGTCGACAAAGGTTTACACCGGATAATGATCCTGCTGTATAAATATCAAATACGGGTTATGAATATTAATACCGAGTTTACAATGGGTTGCGCTAGAATTAATTTATTCTCTAGATAGCCGAACAGAACGGAATGAATTTTGAAGATATCTTCTAGCTACAAAAACTGGAATGTCGTAAACCGAATTATAATAGAGATGAGATTCTATAGTTAACCTTTGAGTTTCATTATGTTTTAGCTAAGGACTTGTTTACAATTTGAAACCAACGTTAGATAGAAATAGCAGAGTTAAAGTTTGTATGTGACAAAAATCGACTACTTAAACTTATGCTTACGTTAACGTTGTCTGCAAAATCAACCAGAAGTGAACTTTTTATAAATTCTTTATCATCTGTGAATGCAGTTTCTGTCTACTGTGTAGAAGCTGTCATCCATTATTCATATAGTTGGATCCAAGCAACACGGCAAAATTCAAGATTCACAGTTTCCTGGAAAACGTGTTTGAAAATTAGCATTAGAAATGTCTACGGTATAGAGAAACTGCTCCATTATTTATCTAAGCCCATATATTCATCTCATACAATATGAAAACACAATTGAAAACAAAAAAAAAACACATATTTTTTTCTAAAACCAATCTGCCAATCCATGAAATGGATTCTTCGTAGTTCACTTTAGACTCCTCATAACGTATATTCCTCAAAAACTCACATAAAAGCACTAAATTTGATATTATAGTCGGACATCTGCACTTGAAAACTTATTTAATTCAATCACCAGAAAACATCAGAAAACAAAATCAGCGCATTGTTCTATGCGGCTACAACTCGTTCAGCAGCCAACCAAAGTTTTTCTTTTCATTACTAGCGGACCACTTTTTATTTTAACCACTAAACAAAATCACTCACTACACTAAGAATACTTCAATCTTTTAAACGTTCACCTCAAATTATCAAAAACCAGCTTGAATTAGCAGAAATATATCAGATGAGTTTCTACAAATCCTAAATTTTAACTGTATGTATTTTCATCTGTTTTCACTGCGTTGAAAAAAATCAAATGTTGTCAAATCAGTTTCTATTAATACGAAAAAATCATACTGAAAATGTTGAATTATTCCGACATAATTGACATAGATCTACACCACTGTAGTAGTTACCTAGGTTACCAATTTTGCACGTAAACAACTGCAGCGGATATCTAGGTAACCTACTAAGACAGGCTGCGGCTACGTTCATTCATGATCAACAGTATGATGAATATGGGGGCGTCGTGAGATAAATAATTGAGCAGTGGTTCAAGTTTTGAGATGGATATGGAAGCGTTGTGAAAATGACTTGTTTCACAAAACTCGGGATAAATCTAGCTAATTTTAGTAAATATACAATGCTAAACGATTCCAAAAGTGCACGTAAGCATATTTAGATTATTTGTTCAATGATTTCGTGAAAATTTGGTGTTAAATCCGGGCATTCTTCGTGATTATCGGCTTAATGAGATGACTAATGGCTCTCAATGAATGTGGAAGGATGATTTGAGTTTAGGATGAGAATCTACAAATTTCAACATAGAAAAAGTGGTCATTTCATATCAGATTCACGAGTTTCTAACATTGATCGATCAGAAACTCTGATACGAATCGATTGGATTTTTGAGAGAAAATAATTGATTTAATTTACTCATAAATATCAATCAAAAACATTATTAAAATCAGTTCGTAGAAAATGATAAAACTGTGGCATGGAAGAAAGCAAAAATCTGTGGCATGGGGAGCAAAGTTTTTCGAACTATTTTCAAAGTTTACTCGAAAATATTCTATATAGGTACATTGCGTATTGTATCTGTAAACTATCAGAATCCAATCACCCACCGATTCATTACAGAAATACATATTTTTTTTTGAAATGAGGGAGTTTCCCAGCTCGAAACTGAACGAATTAGAGATGACCAGCTTCTTCTGAGTTGGGCAGCCGTTCTCCAGTCACCTTGTACCACAGCAGATCATGCATCTTCTGCAAAGCGTACCACGGAGTCGACGGCTTCTTCCTGGCTCTCTGCTAAAGATAGTTTTGACAGCTCTCTCATCGGGCATTCTGGCTACATGTTCAGCCCATTGCGTCAGTGCCTGCGTCAGATGGAGTATCTTACAATTCATCGCCAAATATCAAGCGCAGAACTTTATGTTCAAAAATAGTAGGAGGTTGTAAGACTTCTCATCATTGTACCAACCCGCATAATTTACGGGTACTGGTCGTGGCGTTAGCAGCATTAGGCCTGGCTGTGCGTCTTTTTCTACGTTTACCACCCACGGGGTAGAGACGCAATCACGAAGAATAAATGTGAATTGGAACCGATACTAAAATATATACCCGAATTGCGAGAAAGTCAGTAGAGAAATAAATGAATGACGATGTGATAAAATAAACCCGTGCGATTGTCTTGCATACCTACAGAGAGGACTAACGCCACAAGTAGGCGGGGCCACGGATGTGGTATTATGGAAAAATGTAAAAAAGGCTGAGCTGAGCTGCGCACTGTTTTTAGGTATGGAGCCGAACGCTGGGCGAGAAGAACATTAGTTTTTCGTCAACTGTTCAACTGTCAACGAGCACATCGTTAAGATCTCACCAAAGACACAAGCGAGCAACGGACAGGCGGCAGAGCGGCCAAGCTCAGACTCCCATACTTTTGCTGCTACCAGGAGAAATACAGTAGCGCAACAATTCAGTTTTCGTTACACCTGCCAAGTACAAAGTACAATTGGCCTTTTCAAGCCCACAAACACGTTCTTGAAGCAATGCAGAATTTTCTTATCTTGAAAATTATAAAATATGCAGTACCTACTAGATGTGTGGTCCCCGTGGTTCTGTGGTTAGTGATGTCGGTCGGCTAGCTCTCCCACACGGTTGTGATATCGGGTTCGATTCCCGATCGAGTCGAGGATCTTTTCGAGCTGGAAATTTTCTCGACTCAGCACTGGAGCACGGTGTATCGTTGTACTTATCCTACACATGCAAAATGTGCCAAAAACAATATCGATAACGAATTCTCTCAACTAATCTAGTTGATCGAGACCACTATTAGCCCCAAGGCTAAGCGTGCGATATTGTTTACCTACTAGATTTATTTCAAGCGATTAAAAAGTGACGCTGAAAAAAAAATTTTTTTACCAAATGTGATCATTATATTTTAACAATCGAGCTATTTTAAATTATATTTTAAACTTGTTTGTTGTTGTTGTTGTTTCTTTTAGTATGTGTTATACTACTTAATTATATAATTATTATTATAGTTAAAAAAATAAAGAAATATAGTTAAAAAAAAATGAACAATAAGAAGAGAAGCGAGAATTCAAACTTTTCATCATTATTATCAACGTTCTGGCGAGTGGTTCAAAAATAATAACTCCTACCTACTTCAATCGAAAAATGTTGATGCACCGAAAAGCGAGGCGCCGCCCGTATGCTACGCAATGCTGCAATCAAATCAGCGTATGTTGCAGCAAAAACCATACAAACATAAAATCGTCGCCTGCTGTGCTGCGGCTAGTCTGCTTGTTACTGGTCGATCCGGTTTTCAGTAAATCATCCTCTTGCTACAGTGATCGGACTAACAATGAAGACTAAATTGTTGCATGCCTGCTTCATATGTGACTTATGACAGTTATACGTCTGATAGGCATGTCGTTGTTCGCTCAAGCGAACAAAGCAACAACAACAACAAATCGTTTACAAAGTCAAATCGTTTGTATACTTTAGTGTCGGCTGTGCTAGGGAATTCAAATTGGGTATGATTTTGAACCTGTTCACTTAAAAAAAAACTGTTTAAAAAAATGCTTTCATAAACTAGAGAAATTTGTTCTCTATACAACGAGATATCAATGACTTAACTTCGTTCAGTGGTAACAAAGTTGCAAGCATTTTAAATCTTTCATTTTGCCGTTTCACTCTGTTTTCGATATTTCGGAATGGCACCCTTTTAAAGTAAGACGTTTTTACGTCAAAACTCCGAGCGCTCGTCGATCAGTTTCCTTCAGCGTCCACCGGGAGGATCAGCGCACTATACAGCGCTAATTTTGTGCGAGTTTGTAAGCTACGGGACTTTAGCTGGTTACGTACTGAGTAGAAGCCCCTTTCGCAGCTGAAACTCGTCGCTTCACATAACGGCTCATATCGTTGTCACATGTCACAATTGTAATTTCATCAACCACTTCGTTCTCATCAATCGTCACTTCAGCACCAGCACCACCGACATTCCCACGCTCCCTGCCAGTAGCTGGTATGTACTTTGTTTTGGTAGAGTCAATTATAAGTCCCAACCTCGCCGCTTAAAAGGCCTGAAGCCCTCCTTCACGGCCCTACGGTCGATACCGAATGTGTCAATACCGTCCGCAAATAACTCGGCCTCTGTAGAAGCTATTCTTTTTCTGACTTAAACAAGGATCAAAATAAATCTATTTTTTGTTAGATAATGTTCGCGGTTATGGTAGATGTGGTACGTGTAGATGATCTGTTTGGATGACTTTGTGCGGTAAATAGTTGCAGAGGGGAGCGACACGACTGTGCAGGTGCTACAATGTTGTCGTAATAACTTATTACAATTCATGTTTTCAGCTGCAGAATGGAGCACAACAACTCTTTTTATGTCGGAATTGGTCTCATAAATGTTCATCATTTTTTCGGGAACATAATATAATGGACACTTTCCATATGTTTTTAGGATCTATTTTTATTATTTCTATTGCGTTTTCTACGCTAAAAATTTGAAAGTTTCAGCTATGGAAAGCAGTCAACCGAGATGTTCTTTAAATGCTCGAATACTTTTCATTATATTTCATAATTCATTTTTATCAATCTCACACTACATGTACATGATCATATTTACACTTTTACACTAATCCAATCAAATCTTGGCCATATCACTTATCAGATTACAGGGATGAATCTTTGTCGGAAGTTTTCAAACTCGTATTCCTTTGTTGGGTTGTTAGGGCGAATGTTTTCAAAATACCCGCCCCCACCTCGCACATTTTATGCACTGATTGTCATATGTGGTTTCGCGAGATGATGGCCGGAGTTGAGGCTAGAACCGAGTGTTCATGTAAACGGATGGTTATGAACGCAGAGTCCAGGCGATATATTGGTTCTCCTAGAATCCAGCGTAGCACCTGTCACTGAGAACGTCCGCTCGTCTGATATTGAGAAATTTGACCATCTGAATTGCGCTGCAAGATATAAAAAGCAAAGCCTTGGTGCAACATTCTGATTCGGAACTCGAACTTCTGTTTATTATACACAGACTTCGCAGCCTACTGTTATGTGAACAATCCCACTGACACTAACAGCCTCTCCCGAGCTGAAACTCGAACCTACAGCGGCTTGTTAGGCCAGTATCGTACCTCGAGACCATCTGGGAGATTGAAGATATCTATTGTTTATTGATATCATAATTGTGTACGGAGCATTTGGGTTTTATTTTTCGTGTAAGTTACTTCATATTTAATTAAAGAGGGATTTCAATTCCCAGTCATCCACAAATCGTATATCAATGTATGAAAACTATCGCAAATGTGGCTCAACGAAGTCGAAATCGTATAACACGCTTTTTATCATGCGCAGAAATGCATCTTTAATTGTATATCATGGTGGAGTCTTACCGATTTACGATTGTAAGCTTAGAGTTGTAAAACAGTGTTAAATCGGAACTAATGAATGTTTGTGATGCAGACTGGCTGGACAAGACATTTTTCCACTATAGGAAAAGGGGTCCACTATATGTTAATTTACCTAGGCTTGAAATGTTGAAAATTAAATTCTAAAAATGCACGAAAATCGAATCACTCGTACCCGACCTGTACCCGACCAATTGAGAATTTTTCAAACCCCTGCCCGACCCGAGCCCGAAGCCTTGGTTTTAAATTACCCGTACCCGACCCGAACCCGAAAGATACTTTTTGGCGTTACCCGAAACCCGACCCGACCCCGTGACCAGATTTGAACTCGCTAGACTTCAATATCTGGGGATACATGCTAGGAAAGTTGAACGACGTTGGGCACTTAGGTTGGGCACATTTAAAAAACGTTTGGCGAAGATTTGGGACGAATTGCCGAACGAAGATTTGCGTGCGGTTTGCAACGACTTCGAAAAGCTTCTACGGGCCGTTATCAAACACAAAGGTGAAAAATTTGAACTACATTGTAATTTTACGACTTATAGATATTATTGAAATCAAGTTAAATTTTATAACATAAATAAAGTGTATCACTTTCACGTGGCTACCTTGTATAAAAACTGTCGAAACTTGTTCGACTCAACTGTTTGTATGTAAATTGTGACTAAAGTTTATTTCGAGCTAGTATATTTTGGAACAGCTTTAGTTTAGCCCCAGCTTCAGACCCAGCATCTCCTGGCAATATCAAACGTTCAGAAGTTCGAACTTGGCTGCTTTGCCACTTGTATTCGGTGCCATCTTACCGAGATGCTTGTTGAGAAAAAACTTATGTAGTTCGCGACCAACGTTCGATTGAACACTTTCAAACAGTATGCAGCGCAGTCCGTCCTTTTTTCGAATTCTTCCATTCTACCACCTACGTCGCGTCGCCTAGTTATTGCGGAAGTTCTCTCCTTACTCTTTTTTTTATTTCATCATCACCTCACCATCTCGTTCAATCGAATTTACATCAACGTCAACGGAAATAAAATCTTCATAACGTGCTGGGCTTCAATCCCGGCAAGTCGAATACATCGTCTGCTGCGTGATGGCATCCATCCAGGGAGGTGTTCTGCCGAATAATAAAACTGTTCTGTTTCCGAGGAAATCGGGAAAGAAGCATAATTCGATTAATTAGCAGCTTTGTGGAGAGTAGAACCAACCGTCCTTTTATGAATGACCACATATTTTCAATTGAAGCAGTAAAAATGAGTTTTGTATCTAGTTAAATTTAAAAACACGATGTAACATTTTCATCGAGCGTGATTTAGTTTTACCTACGTTGTTTTGTTTTGACGTTAGGTGGATACTTTGTCTAAAATTGTGTTCCAGCAGCTTTCAACAGTCGATTTAACAACATTTCTCTTTTAGGTTACCAATTATTTATTAAAAAAAAAAAGAATTCAAAAATAATTATTACTGAAATTAACCGCTTCACACCATCGAATTGATTAACCCCAATCGAGTGTATTCGTGAAGCTATAGCGAGAGTTACAATGACATTTTTGTATTTTTACGCTAACTTTGCGGCCGTGTCTTACAAGCAACTTCATCAGCCTCTTTTTTTACCCCATGCTCGAAATCGCTATAATCGGTTTTTTATTGAAAATTTTTAAACCGACGTTAACAGTTATTTGTTAGAAACTTTAGAGTAACATTTTCGGTTATAAGGTTTCTCAAAAAAATGATCTCTTTTTCAAAATTCGCAATTTTCAAAAATTTGTAACTTTTGTGTCGTGAACCGATTTTGAATCTTCTGGAATCAAATTAAAGGGAACTAATGAGCCTTTAAAGGAAAAATATGGAACTGTACATTTATCAGCATTACCTGTGCGAAAATTAGAATACGAATAGTTTTTTGAAGGGAAGGTCCAATCGTTTGCGATTTTTTGGATTCCTCATGAAATTTTGTCCTAAATATAAAATCTGACGGAATAAAACAACAATCCTTATGAAATTTTATCTTAAATACCAGATTTTCACGAAGGTTTATTATTTTTATTCTGGAGATGTTTTTTATTTAGGCCGTTACAAATTTTATTTTCATTTTAAAGCTCAAACGGTTTTGTTCATTTCATTGGTTTTCCGACAGCATAAATGCTTAATTTAGCAACAAAGAAGTCAGGTGACAGCGAGAGTGTCGTCGAAAGGCAAGCGAAATAAATCCTAATAATAATAAAGTGTTATTTTTCAACATTTATTTGAGTGCAAGTTACAAACGTCATAACTTGCACACAAACTTAGATCAAAGATATTTCTTTTTTTCCGTCTCGGTGTTATTTATTTTTTGCCACCTCCTTTGCTAACTTTGATAACCTTGAACATAGAAAAAAATTCGAAATTTGTATCAGCCTTATTTAATATTTACCATAACCACCATGCGTCTCCATTGAAAAAAGTTTTTTTACTTCGAAAAATAACCTTCAAATTGTTATTGCTCACCAAATACATGCCAAATTGGCACAACTTGTATTGCATTTTGAAGATCGCCTTGTTCTCTAACCAATTTAAACAGTCTCATCATTGAAAATTTTAAATGCGATTGTTAAACTGTATTCAAAATTTAAATGTCAAGTGAAGCCAGATGACATCATCCGCGGGGAACGGGTTGATGAAAAAATAACACTTTACAACATCTAATATTTCTTCGAAGAGAAGCTTGAAAAAAAAACACAAAAAAACTCTCACCGCATTAAACTTGAACAGAACCTTTTCTCAATTGAAACAAAGCCAGCATTCCCGCGAAGCCACTCCACTATGCGTTGGCGTACAAAGTAATGACGGAGAGAGATGAACAAAAGCAGGGGAGAAAGCGCTTATTATCGGTTGTTTCTGGTCGATTGTGCAAAATCAATCAAACGTGCCCGCATGCAACTGCTGCTGCTGACAGGGACAAGCTTGTATCATGGATAATTAAGTTATCGTTTGCATAAAATAAATTCCAGTTGAATAAATAGGACACAATTGATGTTGATGATGTGCAAACTCTGCCTGTCAACGCTTGCAGAGTTTACACATCATGAAGTTGTTAGTTGATAATTGATAGAAGTGTGATTGCGGATGGCTCACAGCGTTCAGTTAGCTGCGAGGAGTCAAGCCCCACGCAATCGGAAATGAGAAACGAAGCAATTTCCGTGCTGTTAGTGTTGCTTCCGTTCTGGAGTGTGGTTTGGGCGGCGAGAGATATATTCGATGTATGTTGTGGTCGCAACTCGTGTTGAAATGTTCTATTATTGGTAAATTATTTTCTGCAGGGAATGACGATGGAAATCTCCGCGACACCGGCTGAAGACAGCTATGATGATACCCTGGTGAATGATGGGGAAAATGGTGCTAACACTTGCATAAACGACATCGTTCCGCAAGACCCGATCGTCTTGAGTCCTGATACCGGTCCGTTGAAGAAGTTTGGAAGTCTATTACAAAAAATGCCCGAAGCTCCACAGTTGCCCAACTTTGCCAACGTGCTTCAGCAGTTAGCAAATGCGTTCAAGCTTTCAAGGTTTTCCGAAATGAGCGATGTATTAAAACAAATTATTCGTTCTTACCGAGAGCCGCTCCAAGTGTACGGTAAGCAATGGGCGGGATTGTTTAAAAAGCGCTGCCAAGAAATAATGCAAAACGTCAAGACGGTTGTTGATGAACAAAATAAAAAAATTAGAGATTTTTTCTCCAATCACTTTGTCCAGTACAAGGATGTCTGCTTGCCGGACACAAACCAGTGTCTGCAAGGTATACAGACGAATCTTGAGCAGTACACATCGAAGCTCAACGAAAATCTGGCGGCTTGTAAACGATTTACGGATCGGCAGTTGACACAACATGCCCAGTGGGTGGCAAATGAGCGGAAGCAGCTGGAAAAGCCCTTTCTAAAACTGGACGGCTGCTTTAAGCGTGGCGCTAATGGGACGAATGTTGCCGTCTGCGTGGGGAATTTGGTAAGGTTTTATTGCTGTTCGCAAGCGGGTAATTATACGAAAATGGGTTTCTTCCGTCTCTAGACAAGCAATACGGTGAAGAAGCTCAGCGATGGAATGAAGAAGTTTTCTGGTGTAATCGGTGATGCGTCCGATAGTTTTGCTAATCGGATGGAAAAATTTCGCACCTGTGTTGTAGAGCGGAGGGAGCTGCTGCAGCGGGGTCAGCAACGAATTGCTGACCGTGGTACCCAGTGCTTGAAAAATCAGCCCAGCAAACAGGACGAACTATTTACTTAATAGAAAAATTTTCCTGCATTAGAAATGGGAAAAGCTAAATGTACAATTCAAACAATTGAAATAAAATGCATATGTTAGGAAACTATCACCGTACCACTCGAACCATTCCAATAAAAAAAAATAAATTTGCCACGGAATCAGCCTTGACTTAGCCTGTGCTTTGGCTTCTGACTGAGTTTAGCTCAGTGATTGTACAGTAAATTTTAAATTGCCAATAGTATGTTGCCTGAATGATGGTAATAAGAATATCAAGAGACTGCAATGAAAGTGTTGTACATATAAAAAAAATATTCAAGAATATTCTTAAAAGCTGTACTGACACATGCTATGTGTCCGCAGATACAAGTATTTAGGAATATAATTAATATAATATTTTACCTCGAACTTCTGAGAAAAAGAAATTTTAATGTGTGAAAAAACATTAAATTATGAACGGTATGAACCAGTTAGTGTTTATAACAAACTCAACTTAAGGACTAATTAAAAACTGGTTTATTTCTCAAACAGCTACATTTCGTAATAATGGCACGGCTCAGAATTTTCGTTATACAGTATAACTTGTACGACGAAGCATCCAATTATCATGTTTGAATATTCCGAAACACTGTTTCGAGAACAAGACTACACAGCATGAACTGATATCGCACCAGAGGACGACCTAGGAACAATATTGATGCTGCAGAGTCATGAATTATTCACCTGCAAAAATATATTTTGGTAAAGTGGAGCCTATGCTGATAGAAGCGTAAACTGTAGCCGTTGTTTCTCCGAATCAACCATACCACCGCTGCTAGTAATTTTTCCCAGAAAGCATTCTCGGATAAATACCCTCGTACTCACTAAAATATCTCGTGAATTTAATTCCAACGGGTTAGCAACTTATAATCAGTTTGTAACGACAGTATATAGCGTCGAACATGTTATATTCATGCAAATATCTGAACGGAGAGTAAAAATAACAACCCCCAAAGGTCCAATCACGACATCCAACGTTTGATATTGTGTGGGTGCCGAAAGTGTTTCAGTCCCTACAACACTGACTAGTAATATGCTGTGAAAAGTTTAACCCGGTAGGCAGTGTGGATTGAAGTGAAACAATTCGTGTAAATTCGGGATTCTGATAACCGAACGAGAACAGCCTCGTTGAGTTTCCTGGTATCTGTATGCTGATCATTATTTAAATCTGAGAAGAATTCATTTAGCCAGGTTCAACTACAATGGAGGGTTGTTTAGTCTTGCGAGCAGAAAAAATAAACCGTGGGTCGATGGGTCAGTCAATGTGAAGTCCGAATGTTGAAAAATAAATATGAAATCGGAGAAATGATGATGATCACGCACCCATGTTTAACCGTCTATTTCTTCGTTCTAAAGAACACGTTCGATAGTCAATGGGATTCCCTCCAACTGATTCGTACAAGTCGGGTGAAATGGAAAACATTACTTACGTAGTGAAAACTAGAAAATCGTTGAAATGCATAACTTTATTTGGTGTCTTTCGTGTAAAGTGGAATATTTTGAACAGTTCATAATAATATTATAAAAAAAATCTCTCTGTCAGGTCGTAAAAACTTCATTGTACATCTTTTTTTAGGTGTTTAACATTTTCACGTCCGGTCTCAACGGGAATAGCTCATATCCTGCTGTCATGAGTTTATAACCTGTTTAATGCGAACAAACATCTTCTCTCGTATTGCCCTGAATTTAACTATTCCTATGAATTTTGGTGCCCCTAGTCATTACCAAACCACGTCAACTTACGTGAGAGTGTCGTATAGAAATTGTTGACCGGGTTCGTCGCTTTAACGTTATGTTTACGAGAAAACTCATTTAAGTCTCTAAAAACAAGTTAGTGGCTAGGGATACATAAATTCACAGGAATGGTTGAATAGCTGTAATCTTTCATTTCATTTTTTCCGGTTTGAGCTTTTGGAGTGCATCTGCGTTGACCAGTGTTATTGATGGATTGCTCGATTATTGTTCGATGCCCAGCGATTCCCTACTGCGCAACGAACCATGTTTTACACTTGGCCGGGGTTGCTAAATTCGCGCTCCTGGCTGTTCATCAACGCCGGTCAAAATGCACCATTAATTGCGTGCACGTAAGCAACTCCGGGCGGGTCGATTATCAGTGTTGTTACTTCTTTTGCTATACATTGTTGCGTCAAACTCGGACTGACCAGGCTAGCAGCGCGCATAGTTTTTCAGCAAGGGGCAAGCTCACGAAATGCTCGAACCGCAGCTTGGTCGGGTTTATGTTTTATTTTGTTTCGTTGCTTTTTTATTTCAACCGCGTCAGTTTCGACCACAACAAACAAATATAACAGTGATGAACAGCGGTTATGCAATGGGGCGGGCGCAACGAATTGACGCGGCCAATATGGCCGCCGGTAGGCTGGTGGTACAGGTGGTACGGCGAAGCATTAGCTTTTTGTGTTTTTTCGAGAATTGCAAAACACCCTTGCGGTGTTTGCTGTTTCAACCATCGATGAATTTGTGTAAGAGTATTTAGACTGTTGAATTAAATTGCGTTAACTCAATTTATACTAGAATAATACACTCAAAACATGATGTTGTTTGATTGAATTTATTGATCGTAAAAGCCTCTTTAAGGTACGAGAGTCAGTGTATACAGGGTGGAAAAAAATACCATCAACTTTCTCAGTATTCCTGCTGGTCTATGATGTACCTTCTTCGTAAGGTGCAGAAACACATCAAAGTATGGCGCAACCAAATGGCAGCTGCACTGCCTGTGGATGAATAGCGATAAAAGCGATAAAATCAATCTTTTGACTTCAAAAGTAAGATGCCCAGGTCCGGAACCAAGAAATCTGTTCTGTATACATTGGAATTCGTCTAACATACGAAAAATGTATTAAAAGGGTATTAAATAGAAACGATCTATATTTGTTTCGAAAACAAAACGGATTAAAGAGAAACGTTTATTTCTGGAAAAAAAAATTTCAAAACAAATATCTGCACGAGATTACAGAAACGATCACCAGGAGTGTTGCTGTAGATTACCCAGTGATTCGCGATTCTAAATGACTCGAGCCTCGAGGTCTGCGATAGTCTGTTGCTGTTTGAGTCGCATGTAGAAGAATGGGTAGGAATGGGGGAAAGGGAAGATTGGGGATAATGAAATGATGAATCCCAATATAGCTCTAGACATCTCGAGTTTATACCTGGTGCCTCTACGAAACTTTTACACATGATAATAAAGGTCCTTCCAGGAAAAATTCAATTATATTATTGAGTAGCTGTGTACAGACTTGGCAAAGAGCGTTTCAGTCCAGATTCTCACCACGAGCTTGAAAGGAAATTTTCCAAAATAAAAGACAGAATAACTGTGTACTGGCCGTGGAATGGGATGAAATTGATCAGTGGGGTGAAATTGATCACCTGAAAATTCGTGATAAAAAATACTAATCAAAAAATATTGCTCCTACAACTCTACGCAATGTTAACGTGTCCTTAAACGCAACTTTTGCATGATTCACATACCTGTCAAAGTTAACCCTTGCATGCCCTGTGCAATTTTTCATATTTTCGAAAAATTCTTCTAACTTAGTCAAAACTCAATCAAACAAGTTTTCAAATAACAAAAAAAAATATTGAATTTACTTAAAGTCAGGCCCGGATTTGAGGAGGGCAAAGGGGGCAAATGCCCCGGGCCTCCCGATTCAAGGGGTCCCCCTAGTCCTTAGGCGGCTTTTTTTTGCTCGTCACCTTCCAGAACGTTACCTCTTAGTTTAGGGTTAATTACGTTAAATTTGAAGAAGTGAGTAAAGTTTGATAAAAGCTCAAAAAATGTAATTTTCAACAATGATCATTCCATACCATTAAAAAAAATACTGATGAATTCGTAGGAAACCACAAAGATTTTAATTTCAGAGCTAGTTTTTGAGTTTTTGCAACAAACCGAATTGAAATCGGTCTAACGACGATCAAATAAGAGCAAATTTAGCAACAAGCAGCTCGTGAACCAAAATAAACAAATTTTAACCTGAAATATCATTGTTTTCGTTTCCAAACTGTAAATGATATTTTTCAGTACAGAAATCATCATTTATCTTTAGCATATCGAAAAAAGCACATTGCCAAAAGAATGTATGGATTTCAATGGTGATCAATTTCACCCCAATTTACCTCATAGTACCTTCTAGAATTATCGAATTTCTTTCATGAAGTAGACGATAGAAATTTCACCAATAGCCATAGAGGTTTACTGGAGCACATACCAGTACTTGTTTTAAAATTATACTATTTCGGAAAAAAATGTACATAAAGCTAGTTAATTGGAAATTATTATAAAAATTGATCAATTTCACCCCGTTCCATGGTATTTGACATAGAATAACGTCCTATTTCAGCAGGGTCGCATGCCAAAAAATCGCGAATGGAAACGATATAATGGATAATTTCATAAGCCTGAAAATTTATTAAATACAATCGACCGGATTTCGTTCATCTCGACGTATAGAGAAAAAATTACTCTGGTTATGACAGCGGTTCTCAACCTGGGGTACGCGTATCCCTGGGGGTACTCGAAAGCCTTCAGGGGGTACGCGAAAGAAAAATCAGTAATGGCGGACAAAGCAATTTTTCTTTATAATATTTATTTTGTTGTTCTTCTTGCTCCTAAAACATGACTATAGCAATCAAATAAATCATAGTTCAATTTGCAACCTTAACTAGACTACACACAACATGATTTACCACTACTCTCTCCCACGCTGCGAGAACATTTCAAACCAGGGGGTACAATCGATATGAAAAATATCGACAAGGGGTACGCGGAGAAAAAAAGGTTGAGAAGCGCTGGGTTATGAGATCATCATTTTTTTTTTTTTCAAACAATTATTATAGTAAAGTGGTTGAAGTGCGTTGAGTGTATTTCCGTCTGTGCAGTCTCAAAAAAGTAGAGCAACTTATTTCATATTATCCGACGTTTCGTCATTAATCAGTGGCACCTTCAGGGGAAACTGTGCGAATTTATTAACGATTAGCGACTTGAAAAATATTAAATTGGTTAACAAAATCTGTAACTCAGATATATGTACGTTCCTTGTCAAGATAACTTTTCAACCGTTATAGTAAATTTTGGTGCCCCTAGCCACAGTATTTCATTAGAGCTCAAACTGAAATAAAAAGAGAGCATTTTATCCGTTTCAGCGAAGTTTAAAGCCCTTAGCTAGCTCAAAGTCTTCAGAGGTTTGAATGAAGTATTCCTGTAAGCAAACTCAGAAACGACGAATTCTGTGGCCTTTTAACACACATGCGAGCTGGCAAGGAGCACCAAAAGGAACGATTAAAAAGCTATAATCCCTCATGTTTTTGAAGTTGAGCTCTAGGGCAAAACCAAGACAAGAGAACCAATCATTTGGTAGAAAAAAATCGAATGTATCCCCAAGCTTATTGCAAGAAATACATGGCGAAAATAATCGATAAGCACCATAATTTCAACTCATTACAGGAAAAATTAAGAAAATATATTTTTTAAATTCGTATTTAAGTCGACTATAATTATGGGATACGTGTTATGATAATAGCTCTACGGATCAGAAGGGTTTGGATGTTTTTGAAGAGCATAATCGACGAAATATTTACAGAAGCTATCTGGTTTTAGTTCATTAGATAAAAACGAAAGGTTTAATTAAATTAAACAATCCTATTATTAATATCGCGCGCAATGAATGTGCACAAATAGCAATATGAGTATTACTTCCTATGAGCCTGATATCGAACAGCGATACTTTGCAGTATCGATACATTTTTCGCGATAAAATCGGGGTATCAGCACTCGCTTTCGATACCAGTATCAATTTCAAGTATCGATGCTCAATGATATCGCAACGTCCCTAAACCTACCTCTAAATTTGAAGCACCATGTGTCGTTGAATTTAAAGGTGTTTGGTATGTTGAAATCAGTTGCAAATATTTTTGCTTGCATAATAAGCTTGATTGATAATAAGCTTTCATGAAACTCTGTTACAGAGTTCACGTTGCTCCAAAAACCACAAGAACAAAACGATTTCCATAATTGATCTTCTTTTCCAGCTTCTCAAATAATACGTAATTTCTGCTCCAATACTTTTGTATAAATTTCAAAAAGGTTGGACAAAAATATTACAACTCATGACAAATTACAAATTGAAATACGACTGTAAGGTTAAATTCAATTTTAAGTTTTAATGGTGGATCAAAACGCTCCTATGTTTTATGTTCGACGTTTCGGCCTTTGGACTTAGCTTTCCTCAAGGGAAGTTGAAAATCGCTTTTTACGATTCATAGTTCACAAAATTATACAGGGTGGCCAGCAGATTTCCAATTTCAAATTCCCGGTTTTCCCGGTTAGAAATTGATGTTTTTTCCGGTTTTAAAACGCAAAATATTTAAGTTCAATCACGTTTATTCTTTGACAAAATAAATTTGTGAGAGAATTTTGTTTTTAATATTATTATTTCATTTCAAAACTTTAAAAGGGCTAACTACTTCGGCCAACATCTACTTGCTGTTGATTTTTCGACTTTTCATGACTGAGGAATGTAACTCGGCTTTTTGTGGAAATCTCAAACGAGGTATTATCTGGTATTATCTTGTGTCTAGTAGAAAGGGCACACTTGGGGCTTTTCGAAACACGTAACGCGCAGAAAATGTCATTCTCTAAAAATTTTCATTATTTTACTCAGCTAATCAAGATATAATTTAGAATCAATTTGTGCTTCATGTTTCAGAATATTTTCAAATAAATTTTTAATTTTTTCTGAACCGTTTTTTGGAACAATTTTCTGTCATTTAAGACCTACGTTACTATTTACTGGTTCAGTTAAACTGGTTAACTAAAGCGATATTTGTAACTTTCTGCACTATCTAGTAGAGATTTGTGGCGTTTTGTAGAGCTGGTTTCTGCTTTTTTATTTTATTGCTACTTCTAAATAAGAAGCTTGTTTTGTGTTTTCTGAATCCGCGTTCTAAATTTCAGAATTTTCAACAAAAATCTATTTAAAAAATTGAATTTATTACTTTTATAATATAATTGATATTCTAATGTTTTTTGGTGCATTTCTGACTTTAAATTAAAATCTGATTGCTGACTTTTATCAAAAAGCTTTAGAAACATTTGAACATATTTTTTATCCTTTTCTAGTCTCTGTAAACGTTTCATGACAATTGTGAGCTGAATTACAAACAATTGTGTGTGTATTTCTGTCGTTTAAAATATTTCTTTCCGTTTTCTTGAAGATCTCTTGAGGCTCAGTTATTGCCTCGTCAATATAGAAAGGACTAATTTGATATCATTGTTGTCCTTACGTGATATTGTTCCAGGTTTATTTTAGGCGAATAATTTAATAATAATAATAATAATTTAATAATTTTTTATGGTATCACCCCCCCGGGAATGGGTTAGGCTACGATTTTTTTATTTTTGCTTATATTCCGTCCGTCTCTTTCCGCCACTATTGTGTCAATCCCTGACACCCGGGGAGGCGACTCCAACTAGAATCTTAACTAACGACCCGTTGATTAACGGACCGGCGCCCACGGCTTCACTTTCCCATGCGATAGTAGAACCCAGAGATTTTTCGCCTCAGAAAATCTCCGGAGGATTGAATCTAGATCAGTTTTGGTTGATTGTGTGTGGATAACGTAACACACAACCATCGACACGCATGGCGTTGGGATTCGAACCCAGATCCAGTCACTGGTGGAGGCGTTACTTGTTTTAGGTTTTAGATATTTTTTATCATAGTTTACTTTTTGCCAATTTTAAGTTAACATATAAAGCCTGATTGGAATCATTCTTGACTTCTCCGCGCTTTAAAATATTTTCTAGGAATTCGAAGTTTTAACCTTCCCTGGGCTTTGTAGGTTTTTGTTGGCGATTCGTAACGTAAGATTCAAATCTTGTTTCTTTTTAAAGAATATTTTAACATCAATTATGAATAATTCGGTACATAACTTTGAAACAAACGCAGACATAAAAGACATTAGACGCTGATCCTGTAAAGTGGTGATTGTTTTGATGTTTTATGGCCTCTTGCTGTTGAAGCCCTAATCAGTGCGAATGAGAAGGAAGACAAATTAGAGAAAAACAAGCTGTTAGAGTACAGAATAATTGCGAGGCTAGCGCTAGGATCCTATTGACTCTAACGGTCGTTTCTTTTAGCCGAGATTCTAACATATGACGACTGGCTTGTTACTCCAGCATCTTACCCCGAGACCAACTAAATGGTTCCTTGAGTCTTCCAGTTTTTGTGAGATAGCAGAAAATGTAAAGCGCGTTGAACTAATACAACAGATCCCAAGCATGTAGTAAATAAAAAATAATGTTTAAAATAAACATGATAAATTTCCCGGTTTAGTATTGAAATTCCCGGCTTTTTCCCGGTTTTCCCGGCTCATTTTCGAATTCCCGGCTTTTTCCCGGTTTTCCCGGTTTGCTGGCCACCCTGATTATAACACAAACACATGTAACGAGCAAGGACACGAAAGCGGATTAACAATTTTCGATAACGTGTATAAACACGGATCAGTTGTTTGAAGAGGCTGATGTCTCGGTTAGAAAAAATGAGTTTATTCCATCTTCGGGTAGGATTTCAACTTACGTAATGATGAACTTGCAACAAAAAGTAAAATCACTTTTCAGGTTTGATTGCAAATATTTTTGAATGCTTTATATATTTGTCTCTGTTTTAGGCAAGCAAAACAACATGGGAACGATGCGAAGAACACTCTAATGTGATGAATTTCAAAAGAATGGAATGTTTAAATTAATATAAACGATTCAATTTCATATGACAATTTTTGTTCTATCAAACAAAATGAGCAATATAATTGAGTCCCTAAACCATATATATGCACTAAGAACACAAGGCACAAGTAGGGTGGTTTACCGGTAAAACCAAAACCGGTAAAACCGATATTTTCTTCAATACCGAAATACCGGTGTTGTAGAGGCGCAAAAACCGGTATTTTCGGTATTTTTCTTTAAATTAAAAAAAACTTCTCAGAGAAATCATAAATCATTGTAAGGCTAAGGATTGCTACCCACTTTTGTAGGCGTTACAAATCACATGACGATGTATATAATAAATACATTTGGGCAGAAGCTACATTGAATATTAATTTACCCTTACCTATTTATCAATTTTTGTTATCTTTTTGCTTGTTTTGCATGGATTCAGACGATGTGTTTATGTGTATCGATAATATGTCAAAAAACTTCATATCAATAAAGCAAAACATTTATTTTTCAAGTAGAACAGCTAATCTCTTTAAACACTCATACTCACAGAGGCAACTCGTGGGTTTTGAACCTACCAGTTTAACTACAAATTATGAAAATCAAACTAGGCAGTAATCACAATCTTGTCAGCGAAAAAACGCAAGTCATTGGTACTTATTACGGGAGTCACTTCACGGAGAAATATATTTCACTCTCACGCTCACTTCACTTTTTTAGACCTATTCCCGATTCCAACTCAAGTGAGGTGACAAAAATCACCTCCGTGCAGTGAGATTGGCAGTGAAGTGAAAACGAGAATAGGACAAGTGAAATGAGCGAGTTTCCCAGCTCAAAAATTTCTAAGTCCCGGAAAGTTGATTGAGCTGAAGTTTTGTATGAGGACATTTTTCGACAAGAGGAATCTTTTGAGCCCTACCGCTAAACGAAATTCGAAGGTCAATTTTTTCCTTACGTTCCATTGGCCGCAACTCAAAAATGTGTAAGTCCCAGAGAGCCGATTTTATCAAGAAAAAAAAAGATTCGCCTTGTTACTGCAAAATAAATCCCATACATATTACCGCTAGATCACAAATCAATCGATTTTTAAACTTCCCTATATTCGTGAAATCATTTCACCGTTCAAAATGGTCGTGAAATAATTCCACGCGAAACGTCGCTTTTTCCGTTTTCACTTCACTTATATGACACTCATAATAACCCAGATTCCACGGCAGATGTCACTTAGCGACATTTTTCTCACATGCGTGAGTCCCGTAATAGGACTTCATTCACTTCACTCTGATTTCACCGTGAAGTGACTCCCGTAATAAGCACCATTATTCATTTTGTGCTATTTAAAAGTAAAACTAAAAAAAAAAATTAATATAAATTTAGATTAGGAATTTATGGAAATTTAAATAGCTGTAGCATGGTCGAAGCTTCGTCGCCCTAACTAACTAACTGAATTCCCGGATTTGCTCGTGTTAAAATTTCTACTTTTTCTATAATTTTCTATATTTTTATATATTTTTGACCAACCTCTCATTTCAAATTTATTTCTATTTCAGTTACAAACTTGTTCATATGCCACATTTTTCGTTTCTTTATCAGGAGCTAAAATTAATGAAATAATTATAATAACAAATAATTTAAATGAACTGTTCAAAGAGCATCGAACAGAATAAAGAAGTATTCACCTTCGATTCCTTCGGATTCGTAAAAAGTAAATTCTGGTCTGATCGTCATTTCTTTTCATTTCTTTTTTTTCCTCATTCAACAACATTCTCAACAGTTTCAAATATTGTTAGTAAGTATTTTTAAGTTATTGACTAATTTGAAACTAAGTTTTGCGATGTGAATGAAAATTAAAACAAAAATCTGCATGTTTTTTTGTTAATATGAGTTTCGAAATTATGTTCTTCGTAATCATATCACTAGGTTCATCCATTTAAGTTTTTCAAACACTGTTAAATTTATCCAGTGTTGTATGTAGAACATATACCACAAGAGACCAAAACAATGGTCGCAGAGGTCCAAATCTTCCAAAAACAAAAACTGGACCCTAATGAAGCATAGGTACTCATAAATGCAAAAACATAATTATGCAGCGACACGTCCATACATAGATGCAACCTGGGACGCTTAGCAAAAAAATGTCACGTTTTCGGCAGTGGTTTACTTCAGCAGGTTTTTTCATAAGACTGCGGCAGAAAACCGGCCGAAGGAAACTATTGCCGGAAACGTTCGACACCCTATATCTTAAATTATTTTTCAGTTTTATTTTCCAAAAGTACAGAGAGAATGACTTGCGTGTTTTCGCGGACAATCATTATAACTTCTCCAAACTATGATTTTAAGAATTTTGAAGTTGAAAAAGTAGGTTCAAAGTCCACGAGTCACCCCTGGTTTGTATTAACCCGAAAAAATAAAAATACCGGTTTTTATTTTTATGAATACCGAAATACCGGTTTTTCAAAAAGTCGGTTATACCGACCACCCTAGGCACAAGTGAAAATGATGTTTCAAATACACTTTCTTCGACTGGAAGTAAATTATTCTTGATTTAGATTTTTTTTTAAAAAGCGCGATAAAAACTAAAAAAATGTGAGATAATCGAGCCTAAATTTGGCGAGTGGTGACAACAACGACTGTTGATGAAATCAAAAAGCTTTTGTATTTGAGTAAATACATTTTAATAATGTTTGCATTCAAAGGCACAAAAATTTAATTTTTCGGCATTTTTCTAATAAATTAGAAATAATTACCTTTAATTGGATAAAAAAACATCGAAAATCGATCAACTCGTTCAAAAATTATGAATTTTCGAAAATAAAATATAACGAATAAAGCTTTTTTTCTGGCCACCCTATTTCTAAAATTGTTACTCAATAAAACCCAATAAAAACACAGGTCCGATTCTTTACGATGAAGAATAAACCTTGAAACTTTGAGCACAAAAAAAACTTTGGATGACCAGTTCCAAAATAGGGTAGCCAGAAGAAATTTTTTTTTTCGATTTTATTTTACTTATTTACTCTCATCTTTTGAACCAATCAATCGATCTTCGATGTTTTTGGATCAAGCTAAAAGTAATTACGTCTATTTGCACAATAAATTGGAAAGTACATACATATGTAACAACCTAGAAGGCAAAAGGTAGCAAAATGTTTTTCTATGAAATATTGCTATCGAACTCTAGATCCAAATTTCTCCCAACATTCGGTTTTACGCATCCACTCAAATGAAGAAAATGGCAATTCGTTTATGCGAGCTATTGTACTATTGAGAATTGTCAAGCCTTTGTTAAAACACCAATTTCGACCTCTGATTGGTAGTTTAATGCTTGCTCTCCCAAGCACGATCTAGTTTTCAATGTGAAAACAGCTTTCCACTTTGCCTCTCTTCTGTCTCTCTCTCTCTCTGGGTATCACAGATGTGCGATCAGCATCACATCCGATGTGAATTAAACAATTAACTGTCCTTTTCAGGACAATACAAATGAATGATTAAAGATGTAATATTTTCTCAAAAGGTGCTTAGCGTTAACATTGTAAGTGAATTGTTATTTTCAATTGCATGCAATCTGACTGTTGAAATTTATTTGCGCCGCATTGTGTTTGTTCCATACCTGCTGCCGTATTCTACATATTTAATTTTGTAAGCCCGTCAATTTTTTTTCTTTGTTTGCACAAAATTTCAAAATATATTTATTACACTACACATTCAAAATGTTAGAACGCTCCAACAAAGACAGTTGACTCAACTTTACATCAGCAATTCGAACTCCAATCCACGAACAGAATTTTGTTGTCCTCCAGCCGCACAGTTGCAATATGCAACGCGCGACAGCGTAAGAAACCAGTGCACAACAGACAGTGCGCTGCATCTTCTGCTATATATTTCCATCCGAAATCGAAAGGAGAAATCGCTTGTCGTTCCAAACCTCAGGCCGACATGGGTTATATTGCTTTCTCGGGGCATCAGTTTCACCAATTAAAATTTCGAAAATAAATACAGTCTGTGACTCGAACCGTCTTTGCTGCAGTGTTTCCATACAAGTTGGCAGTGACTAGCATACGCCAGTAACTGTTGCGGATCTCGTCACGGGAGAAAACGTAAGGCATAGCGTACAAATTTCCGCTGCACGGATTCTATTCTTGCAATCCAGTTTGCGTTGTAAGGACTCCACACTACACAATTAATTTCCAGAACTAATCGTACCAGAGAGTAAAACAACGAACGAAGACACAGTGGGTCACGAAATTCCGATGCTATCTTGAAGATAAATCCAAGTTGTCGATTTGCCTTCAATGTAATTTCATTATAGTACGGTTTAAACGATAGCGCTGCATCCAGTGTAACACCCAAATTTCGAACCTGATCAACTCAAAGTTCGACCAAACATGCTATAGCTGTACAGTATCGGGTCATTTTTTTTTTATTGAATGAGATTACACAATGTTTCTGGATACTAACTGTTAGTAAGTTGTTAGAACTGTTTTTAAGTTGTGAAAAATGTCGACTAGTCGCTGGAGCTCTTTACAGTCTGTGATATTAATGCGTCATTTATATATAACGAAAAAAGCAGTGGTCCCAAATTCTGCCTTGCGGGACACCCGATAAATTCGAGAAACATGCAGATTGCTGTGATCCAATCCTTACGCATAACGTTCTATCTACTAAATAGGACCTTAACCATTGTACGATAGCTGAAGCTGCTCCTATTTTTTCCATCGTAGCAAGCAGGATTTTGTGGTCAACGCGATCAAATGCTGCTTTCAAGTCCGTATAAACCGCATCTATTTGTGCACCTTCGGACATATTTTGTAGGCATGTATTAGAGATTAAACATTTTTTCCAAGAGGTTGTTTTGAATTCTTACCCCTTTCCTCAAGCTTAAGCGAAAAAGAAAAGATTTTCAGTAATTAATTTGCCCCCATCATCTCAAGTAACATTGAAACCTTAGAGTCAAAAAAGTTTTATCATAACCAAAAAAATGATTAAAATGTTGTTTAGCATTTCTACGACAACCTTCAGGTCGTGGCTTTCCCACAACTCTTGTGATTTTAAGTATAAACATCTCCTTTGAAGTGATAAGAGTAACGTCAAAGCCAGTTATTCATTCAAAGTATTACTTATTATGCTTTTTTTTCATTCGTTTTTTTTTTTTTTTGTAATAGAAATATATCAAATTTTTATGTTTTTCAAGGATATTCAAAGTCCTAACTTCGATTGGGGCATGAACATTAACCGAAATGTAATTACGTGGTAAGGTAAAAATCATCACAACAACTGACAATATTCGCAGCACCCCTGCAGGAAATCCCATCGAAGCTATCACACTACACACTAAGGGGATCTTCAGCGGTGGTCCAAATCGTTGTTTTGATCTATTTTTTTTGGAACAAACTCAAATTCACTGCTGCACCGTTGGTGTAAATGTTGTTTTATACCAGATCTAAATTGAAAAAATTTGAAACTGGTATACGTTTTGGTCTATTTTCGTCACTTTTTGGAACAAGAAATAGATCGTTCTAAAATCCTTTGTACGTTACCAATAGGTGGATGAAATGTTATATTTTAATTGAATACCTCATTTTTAGCTATTTCCATATGAACGTTTTGCAAATGTTGAGGAATAAATAAAAAAAAGATATTTATGACAATTCACAATTCATTTTTGTGGCTTTTCTGAAGAATAAAATGAACAGGTTTGTCGCTTTTGGCCTCAAGGAAACCGGCCAGCAAAAGAGGGAATTCTGGAAGACCAACCGTAGGTTCAACTACTTGGTTTGCAACCATCAACCACCAGGATGACAAATATGTAGTGGGACTAGAGAAGACCTTGAGAGGTCAGAAAAATGTTCCTCGAAGACACTGAACTGAAATCGTTCAAAATGCAGACTTGTTTCAATATCCTCAAAACCGAAAGCAAGTTTGAAGAACTGCAAGATTCTGAAAGATTAATGAGACGAAAACGGAAGATGAACATCTACGCTATTAAATATTTTTCGCTATCCTCCGAAGCCGTACTTGTAGCAGAAATTTTTCGATCATACCAATCCATCCTGAGAAATGTCACTGACGCTCGGGTCAAATACATAAAGTCTCGTGGATATGAAGTATTCGTTTAATGTGCGTAAAAATTATCGAATTTCCGTTTGTTAAATATTGAGTGCTTTTTATTATAACAAGTCTCATAAACTGATAGCATAGGGTATCGACTTGTTGACAGTGTGACAGATGTCAGCGGTTTAAAACAACAAGATATACAACGCCGGTGCGGAGAACGAAAAATTGGTCTATATTAGCTAGTTCTATTCAGGTTTCGCTGGTGTAAATCTAGTATAAAGTTGTTTCAAAAATAGACCACCGCTGAAGATGCCCTAAGCTTTCCTTACAAATGAAATAAATGTTGAACTTCCTTGAAAACTACCAGAGCGGAGCAAACAATAGTCATAGTCTTCCAATCGGTTACAATGAGCTAAAACATACGCAAGGTTTCAAACTGCCAAAAACTGGTAGCACTATCAAAAGGGCTTCCGTTTCACAACGTACAAATATCGTTATCGTTGCTTTAAACCTCACTGCACACAAGGCTGATTTGTTGCAAATTCGTACGAGTCGTGTTTTACCAAGTGGGTTGATTACGTGGTACACCAACCGGGGCCTAATGCCAAGCACCCCCCGCTCGTGATCCAACTGCGTCATGAGGGGTCTTTTGTTCACGGGGGTGGTCGATACGGACGGAAACTCTCCACGCTTGATGACCTTCTTTTTAAACAGTGCTACCAAAATTAGCAGTTTCAATTCGATTGACGCCCTATTTCGAATGGAATAATTCTAAATTTATTTAATTTTTTTTTCACTTCAACAGATATTGGTTAGTGGCATCAAGGCTCCAGTACATCATTCGAGCTACAAAAAGAAGCGAGCAATTAGATCCTATGAAACAGGATGAAGGAAATGGACCCATCGGCGGACGGATGCAGTAGTAAGCTGGAGGCACATTGCCGCAGCTGTTGCCTGGATTGCAGCATTAGCAGCAGCAACCACGGAAGGCATCGATGGCATTTCGGTGCCAGCCGGCAGTTGAGTTTGCTACTGCTGCTGGTTGGACTCCTGTGCGCACATGTCATCACTAGTAGTTGTACACCTTTAGATGATAGTAGTAATAGTGGTAAGTACATGTTGAGCTAATCGTATTAGGGTTTTTTTTTTTTTCATTTTGTGCCGAAACTAGACAAGTGGGTAACCAAACAATATTGAAGGTTGTTTAGGAGAGTAGGCTCTTAACACTTCGTTAACCACATGTTCGGTTAGTCATATTCCTACCAAACAAGTCTGGCAAAACACATATCCATTTTTTATTCTGTAAAAACTGAATTTAATCTGCAACGTTTTCAATGAAAGGGAAAATTTTCAATGCTAATAGGTTTCATATAACTTAACGCAATCTTATAATGAATATGGAGTTGGATAATTCAAATCTACAACAATTTATTAATATGATAATTTTTACCAGCATTTTTTTAAGTCGTGAAAAGTGAGCGCAAAAAATCAATTTTTCTAAATAACCGATAAAATGCGGTAATGAAACGATTTGTACGCATTTATCAGCCTAACCGAAAATTTTCCATAAAATTCAAGCAGTGTACATGTGTCTGATTTGCAACAGTCATTCATGTCATCGTTTCCAAGTTGAATCGTCTTATGTACGAAAGCACCCAAATGATGAGCACACGAGAAACAAGTCGGGTCGGGTATTCCACAAAATAACTCGAGCGAAGTTATCAATCATTTGGTTCGCAAATCGAGCGAGAGAATCAATTTGCCATTAAATAACAGACGTTGGGGAGTAACTTTCCTCCGGACCTTCGCAAGTAAGCAAAATAACCGCTCCCGGTACCAGTATTTTAATTCATTCTTGTACCAAAAGCAACTTTGAACATTTTAGAAACCGCTCATGGTACGATATTAAAAACTATGGTGGAAAAATCGAATTTTTGATAAATATCGATGCCCGAGTAATCTCTGCTCATGACGTCGAACTGAATTATTAATGACAGTCCTGACCAAAGTCTGTGTTGTTGACTGACAGCTTTTGTCGAGCTCGAACATAGTTGTTAATCATAAATGGGTACAAGAGCTACTAAATATTTGATTTCTTTGAATAATTTAGCTAAATTTGAAAAACAATAATGTAGCCAAGTTTCATAAAGTTAACGAATCATTCAACCTTTTGAGAAAACCGTAATTAAGAATTTGCCCCCATATATCAAAACATTTCAGATACAGCATGCTTCTCTTCTAAAGTAATGCATAGGCTTACGTCTAAAAACAATCGATTATATCTAGAAAGAACGATAAACTATTACACATTCCGAAATGGCGTGTGTTTGCTATAAAACCGACACAAACGTAAAGTTACGTGGACAATGGGCAACTCGTAATCGCTCGGGGAAATCCAACAACGATACAAATAATCACATTACTTATTCACGGCACGCCATTTCAGTTCGTCCTTGAAAAAGAAGCGAGAAACACATTTCGCTACCGAACCGTCATCCGCCAAGTATTTTTAATCACCCTTCTAACGACTGTATGGAACGCGTATGTGCAATTACAAAAAATATAGATTGGCAGTCGCCGATTGAACAATAGCAGCACCGGTACGCGGAATGTTGATGAATTCTGCCAGAAAATACATTTCGAAAATGACAACATGTTATGACAAGTGTATGATGGGTGTTATGACAGAAAAAAAATAATAAAATCGTACATCATCCGGTCAGTATTGCCACCTGAGTATTCTGAAAACTCATTTGACTTCCAAGAGGCATCGAGTTTCCACCATATTTTTTTCCTATACACGAGGACGGACCTCAGTTCGCTTTCGCATGACATGAAGAAAAAAATTACCCAAGAAAAACAGCTAAACGGCAGGTACCAAGGTACCGGTTGAAGGTTTGGTAAATTCAAAATGATTCGTTGAAGAAAAAAAAAACCCAATTCCACCACTGCCTCCACAACACACCACCACCTCGAGTAAAATTGACAAATTCACGTTGTGGTTTCTTGCACTTTTTAACCGCAGCCCTCGTGTCGTGTTCGACAGCGCGGGCTTTCGGTTACGATACGATTGGGCCACGTCCGATGCTCGCTTGCCTTGTAATTAATTTAGACATGCAATGTTTACGGTCCGATTGTACGCGAAGCAAGGTGCTCGGCAGACAACACGGTGCACCACCAAACGAATGCGAATTTCGGTTCCGTTTTGTCCTCGCTTAGATCAATCCACTCTGCAGCTTGAGTGGTCGTGTGGTTATCACTGTCCCCTTAAGCTATCCTACTTTGTGGAAGATAAATACAAAGTATTAGAGATTTTCGGCTCACCAGTCAGCGAGCATTGTGAAAACTAAAGTGTCGCTACTTCTTCTCCAACGTTTCGACAATTTGTTTTGCAACACGCTCACTCTTACAAGACAGAATAGGCAGTTTTACAATATAGTTTAAAAAATTTGACAATCCAATATTCGCACACGACTAGTATTTGATCGTATTGCCTACCATGCCCTAACTGGTCGGTTACGGACATTTTACCCAGTTCTATGCTTTTATTTTATGATTTTTCTAGCTTTTGGACAATTGTAATACACATTAACCATTTTTATTTAATTACACTGTAACCGTTATGGTCGGGCTGACGATAGTCTACGACTAAATTTTGATTGCGATTGTTTTGGCATTTTTTTAATGAACTTAGCACTCTGTTTTATTCGATATGCATACTTGCACTTTTCCTAGTTTTTCGGCTTTGAAGGCATGAAACTTTGCCAGTTTTTATACTCAGTAGGTATCTTAGTTTATTTACTTAAAAATGACATCACATTCTGTGCCGAACACGCATCAGTACTGGACGTGTTTGGTGATCGGTCCGATAGAGTATAAAACAAAAGACGTGTGAACAAGTGTTGGCATTGTTTGCCTGGTCGAGTGAAATAAATCCGGGTTCAAGGTCGTTCCTTTGTGCAACTGTTTCGCATCGTGACTGCCAGCTGGTGCGTAAGCCGATTTGGCTGCTGGCTGGATTGTGCTACAGCAGTGGACGAGATACAAACGAGGAAAAAGAAGAAGCCATCAGTGTCAGCGAGCTGTATCGCTGTGTGGAGTGATCTCACACCTGGCTCGCTGCTGGTGGCTGTTTGGTGCTGCTGGCTGTAACGGCTGCTACTTCGAACGATCGGACAACCAACCTTACTGGAAGGGAGAAATAAAAAGGTACGTGTTCTTGTCAGCGCTAGTGCGCTAAACTTAGCGCGATGGATGTAGATCCCTCGCCTCCCGCGCCACCATCCCCGAACCCCTCTGACCCTGACCCTTCTGTTACCCCCTCCCCTGTTCATTCTTCAGTCCCCCCTCGCCCCAGGCTTTACCCAGACGGAGCCCAGGGCAGCTATACTGTTTATTTTCGGCCAAAGGCAGGACCGAAATCGAAAAAGTTGAACCTCTTGCAGATTTCTAAAGACCTGACGAAGGAGTACAAGGGCGTGACCGAAATTTCCAAGGTCCGGCCTAACAAGCTCCGTGTCGTGGTCGGTAACCTGAAAGAGGCCAACGATATAGCTTGCTCTGAGCTCTTCACACGCGAGTATCGCGTTTACATACCCGCACGAGACGTGGAGATCGACGGTGTCATAACCGATTCGAGTCTGTCCGTCGAGTGTATACTGCAAAGTGCCAAAGGGTGCTTTAAGAACAAAACGTGTCCCGAAGTAAAGGTGCTCGACTGCAAGCAATTGCGGTCAGCATCGATCATCGGTGGCAAAACAGTATACACTCCGTCAGACTCGTTTCGAGTTACGTTCGCCGGGTCTGCACTACCAAGCCACGTCTCGATCCACCGGGTTCGTCTCCCTGTGAGGCTCTACGTGCCCCGCGTCATGAACTGCCTGAATTGCAAGCAGTTAGGCCATACAGCCGCCTACTGCTGCAATAAGGCACGTTGTGGCAAGTGTGGGGAGTCTCATGCGGAAGATTCTTGCAGTGTTAACGCTGAAAAGTGTATTCACTGCGGAGAAAATCTGCATGAGCTCTCGACATGTGCGGTGTACATGCAGCGCAGGGATAAAATAAAACGGTCTCTCAAAGAGCGTTCAAAGCGTTCCTACGCTGACATGCTGAAGAAGACCGTTACCACTTCTCCCGTTACTTCGAACCCCTTCGATCTGTTGCCCTCTGAGGAAACCGATTCTGACGATTCACCAGCGGGAGCATCTTACGCCAATCCTGGGGAGTCTAGAAAGAGGAAAAATATTTCCTCTCCTAAACTTCCCAGAAAAGGTCCTAAGATTTCTCAAAGTGAAATGAAAGTTACAAACAAACCAAACAGTGCTGCGGAAAAACCGAAGCAAACTCCTCCTGGGCTGGCAAATTTAAAGTCCCAGAAGGAGTTCCCAGCACTGCCAGGAACATCTAAAACCCCAGTTGCTCCTTTTACACTCCCAGTTGATGAAACAAACTCTGGATTAGTGAAATTTTCTGACATTGTGGACTGGATTTTTGAAACTTTCAATGTACCCGATCCAATTAAAATTTTATCTTACAGCATTCCTCCCAACAGTTAGATCATTTTTGAAGCAGTTGACTGCCCAATGGCCTCTCCTTGCAGCGATTGTATCCTTCGATGCCTAATTCAACTGCGTATATGAAGGATTCTATCTCTGTCTTACAGTGGAATTGTAGAAGTATTTTACCAAAAATTGATTCGTTTAAAGTTTTGATAAATAAAAACAAATGCGATGCATTTTCCCTTTGTGAAACTTGGCTTACTTCAAATATTGATCTCAACTTCCATGATTTTAATATTATTCGCCTTGATCGAGACACCCCATATGGAGGAGTACTTTTAGGGATTAAAAAGTGCTATTCTTTCTATCGTATTAACCTCCCCTCGATTCCAGGCATCGAAGTTGTCGCATGTCAAATGACAATACAAGGTAAAGAGCTTTGTATTGCCTCAATATATATTCCCCCCAGAGCACAGGTTGGGCAACGGCTGCTCTTTGATTTAATAGAACTTCTTCCCTCGCCACGTTTGATTTTGGGAGACTTCAACTCTCATGGCGTGGCTTGGGGTTCCCCATACAATGATAACCGCTCCTCTTTAATCTATAACCTTTGCGATGACTTCGACATGACTATTTTAAACAACGGTGAAATGACACGTATCCCGAAACCTCCAGCGCGCCCAAGCGCTTTGGATCTATCCTTATGTTCGACGTCGCTACGGTTGGATTGCACATGGAAGGTAATCCTCGATCCTCACGGTAGCGACCATCTGCCTATTCTTATTTCAATTACTAACGGGTCAACTCGCATGCGACCAATTGACATTCCGTATGACCTCACACGAAATGTCGATTGGAAGTTATACGAGGAAATGATTTCAAAAGCGGTCGAGTCGATTCAACATCATTCACCACTTGAAGAATACAACCTCCTCGCGGGCTTGATTCTCGACGCCGCGTTGCAAGCCCAAACGAAGAAATATCCCGGCGTAACGATCAAAGAACGGCCTCCCACTCCGTGGTGGGACCAAGTGTGCTCCGATGTCTACACGCAAAGATCCGACGCGTTTAAGGCCTACCAGACGGGAGGTATACCTGGCGACTATTTACGGTATTCGGAGCTTGATACCAAGCTTAAAAGCTTGGCTAAAGCAAAGAAACGTGGATATTGGCGTCGGTTCGTGAACGAGACGTCGAGGGAGACATCGATGAGCACTCTTTGGAACACAGCCCGAAGAATGCGGAATCGCGTAACGGTCAACGAAAGCGAGGAGTCTTCAAGTAGGTGGATATTTGATTTTGCCAGGAAAGTATGTCCGGACTCTGTTCCTGAGCAAAATATTGTTCGCGATGCGTCTCCGGGCCACGACGCGATAGAATCACCTTTTACGATGGCAGAACTTTCAGTTGCCCTCCTGTCCTGTAACAATAACGCGCCTGGATTAGATAGAATCAAATTCAACTTGTTGAAGAATCTACCCGGCAATGCCAAGAGGCGCTTGTTGAACTTGTTCAATAAGTTCCTGGAGCAAAACATTGTACCGCAGGATTGGAGGCAAGTGAAGGTGATCGCCATCCAAAAACCAGGGAAACCAGCTTCTAATCACAACTCTTATAGGCCGATTGCAATGCTATCCTGTATCCGGAAATTGATGGAAAAAATGATACTCCGTCGTTTAGACCACTGGGTCGAATCAAATGGTCTACTATCAGAAACTCAATTTGGCTTCCGCCGTGCCAAAGGGACGAATGATTGTCTTGCGTTGCTTTCAACAGATATTCAGCTGGCGTATGCTCGTAAAGAACAAATGGCGTCTGCGTTCTTGGACATTAAGGGGGCTTTTGATTCCGTTTCTATTGACATTCTTTCGGGTAAACTTCACCGACAAGGATTTTCTCCAATTTTGAACAATTTTTTGCACAATTTGTTGTCCGAAAAGCACATGCATTTTACGCATGGCGATTTGGCAACTTTTCGCATTAGCTACATGGGTCTTCCCCAGGGCTCATGTTTAAGCCCCCTTCTTTACAACTTTTATGTAAATGACATCGACGAATGTCTGGCAAATTCATGCACGATAAGACAACTTGCAGACGACAGTGTAATCTCTGTTACAGGAGCCAAAGCTGCCGATTTGCAAGGACCATTGCAAGATACCTTGGACAATTTGTCTGCTTGGGCTTTACAGCTAGGTATCGAATTCTCTCCGGAGAAGACTGAGATAGTAGTTTTTTCTAGGAAGCATGAACCTGCTCAGCTTCAAACACAATTAATGGGTAAAACGATTTCTCAGGTTTTGGTACACAAATATCTTGGTGTCTGGTTCGACTCTAAAGGCACCTGGGGTTGTCACGTGAGGTATCTGATGAAAAAATGTCAACAAAGAGTGAATTTTCTTCGTACAATAACCGGACAATGGTGGGGAGCCCATCCAGGAGACCTTATAAGGCTTTACCAAACAACGATATTGTCTGTTATTGAATACGGGTGTTTCTGCTTCCGCTCCGCAGCAAACACACATTTGATCAAACTGGAGCGAATACAATATCGTTGTTTGCGTATCGCCTTAGGTTGCATGCAGTCGACCCATACGATGAGTTTGGAGGTTTTAGCTGGAGTACTACCATTGAAAAACCGCTTCTGGAGCCTGTCTTCTCGTATTCTAATCAAATGTGAGGTCTTGAACCGTCCCGTGATTGAAAATTTTGAAAGGTTAATCGAACTTAATTCTCAAACCCGTTTTATGACATTGTATTTCAATCACATGTCCCAAAATATTAACCCTTCTTCGAATATTCCAAATCGTGTCGACTTTTCAAATACTTCTGATTCTACTGTGTTTTTCGATACATCCATGATAGAAGAAACTCGTGGAATCCCGGATCATTTACGCGTGCAGCAGATCCCTAAAAAATTTTCCAATAAATATCGAAACATCAACTGCGACAATATATACTACACTGACGGATCACTTCTTGATGGGTCCACTGGCTTCGGTATCTTCAATAACAATTTAACCGTCTCCCATAAGCTCGATAATCCTGCTTCTGTTTACGTCGCAGAATTAGCTGCAATTCAGTACACCCTAGGGATTATCGAAAAAATGCCCACGGACCATTATTTCATCTTTACGGACAGTCTCAGTTCCATTGAGGCTCTCCGATCGATGAAAGATGTTAAGCACTCTCCGTATTTCCTGGGGAAAATACGGGAACATCTGAGTGCTTTATCCGAAAAATCTACTCAGATTACCTTAGCGTGGGTCCCTTCTCACTGCTCGATACCGGGTAATGAGAAAGCGGACTCTTTGGCTAAGGTGGGCGCAACAAACGGTGATATTTATGAAAGACCAATTGCCTTTAATGAATTTTTCGCACTTGTACGTCAGAATACGATCATCAGTTGGCAAAATGCTTGGACCAGAGGGGAATTGGGAAGGTGGTTACATTCCATAATCCCCAAAGTATCGACGAACCCGTGGTTCAAGGGGTTGGATGTAGGTCGGGATTTCATTTGCGTGATGTCCCGGCTTATGTCCAATCACTATAGATTTGACGCGCTCCTCCGTCGTGTTGGGCTCGGGGAAAGTGGTATCTGTGCCTGTGGTGAAGGTTATCACGACATAGAGCATGTGGTTTGGTCATGCCCTGTACACCGTGACGCCAGGTCTAAATTAATAGCTTCCCTGCAGGCCGAGGGTAGACAGCCGGCTGTTCCTGTTCGTGATGTCTTGGCGAGCCGTGACCTATCCTACATGTCCCTTATATACGTTTTCCTGAAATCCATCCACGCCCCAGTCTAGTCCCGTTCCCCTCCGTCTACACCCAACAAAACGACAAGAACACGTTTGAACCTTAAGCACAAAACCAGCAACCAGACCCCGCACAATAGAACCAGGACCCAAGGACTACGAGCCTCTGTCCCAACTCACGACATCGTGGCTCAGCAGAACGAATCCATACATGCCATTCGACGATTATCAGACGACCATTGAACAACAAAACACTGATTGGAAACCCCATGCTAGTTTTAAGTTAGACTTAATTTCAGCTCGTAGTCGGCAGCGAGGATAAAAAATTTGCTTTAGTTTTTAAGTCATCAGATATAATTGGCGCCGTTAAACATTAAATTGTATTTGTGCCGTGTCAAATAAATGTTATGTGAGGAAAAAAAAAAAAAAAATGACATCACCAAAACTTCCGGCATCGGTAATATTTGGCATGCCGTTAATTTATTTCTTTTAATTTTTTTTTCTTACAAATCCCCTAGCTTTTGACAAATACTACTATACAAAAACGTTATTCAGTTGCGCTGAAATCATGTATGGCGAAGTAACGACCTCAACGACATTATATTTATTGTGATTAGTTCGGCGTTTTGTGATTATATTTGGAACTAGTATATGTTCCATTTGTACAAGTTAGACAGGCTTCGAATTCATGCAACTTTGCCATTTTACAGATTAGATTTAGAACGCGTCGAGCTTGTTTTCGCAATAGGCGGTCTGTCGGGGATTTCGCGCGCACTCTCGTGGTTGTGCACAGTATGCCTCTTCGAGTACGACGGCTTTACCTTTCAATGATCGCACGGTGTAACAGTGAGATGTTCGGGAGGTCTTAGAGATTCCGTCCGAGTTGTTTTCTATTAGCACCAATTCTCAAAAGCTATATTACAAGAGAAAAAACGCGTTGTAGATCTTATATCCTCTAAAACTGCGGTCGGCTTACAGTTTCCGAATAAATTTTAACGTCTTACGAAATAAAGCTACTCATTGATTCGTGAATGGGTAAATTAAGGTGTTCATGAGCAGAAACGCGTAGAGTCGTACGATACGTAAGGTAACCGAAATTACTAAACCTCCACGATTGGCTTGTATCCCGTCACTGCAAATATAATAAGTTTTCAAACATGTTGGCACCTGGCGCGCTTTCGTGAGTTCATATATCGAAGATCGCACCACTAACCTCGGGAAAGTGCGTGCACGTCGGGTTCAAAATTGGAAGAGTCGGTCAGTTCCTCTATTAGTACAAAGCTCGTTATTCCCGTCGTACTCCTAAAATCCTTAATCAATGAAACAAAACGTCTTAGATACATAAAAGATAGGTTCGCGAAGAATATCTTACTGGACGAGTGCCCATAAATACCGCCAAGAGTTTTATCGTATGTAGAGAAGAAACGCGACAGACAACTAACACAAAATTCCTATACCCGTGGTACTTGTGGAGTGTGCAGGAGTATATCCGGCCTCTAGTAACAATAAGTATCGAACTAACAACCCTTTCCTTCCTTTCTTTGATCTACGTTCTGGACCGGCAGGCGTCGGTACTGATCAGTATGCAGGGGTTATTGGAGATGCACATCGAAAAGCTAAATCCCAAGCAGTAATCATTAAATTCGATATACAACCCCAATCGATCCTGGTCAGTAACGAAGTGGCAACCGGTGGTGATCAATCAAGCTCAAGCTCAACGTTTCGACAATTTGTTTTGTCTTTATCAAGGAGTCTTAGCTCTACGTTCTGTTGTCATGTTATAGTCTATGTTTAAGTTGAAAATTGTTGCAGATATTGTTGTTAGTGTCACTGTCAGTGACTTTTTTCAATTTAAACATAGACAATAACATGACAACAGAACGTAGAGCTAATACTCCTTGATAAAGACAAAATAAATTGTCGAAACGTTGGAGAAGAAGTAGCGACACTTTCGTTTTCCCAATGATTGCTGACTGATGAGCCGAAAATCCCTTATACATTATACATTAGTCAAAGTCGAGAGCACTTTCCGATATTAGGGTAACATAAGTTTGAAGGTAACATAAGTTATAGTGGACCCCGTTCCTGTAGTGGAGTGAACTGAATTTCTCGCAACATTATTCAGAATTTATAAACGTGTCTCGCGATTCTGATGAAGATTGGCTAGACAGATGTTTCCCGATGGAAGTTTCCTAAAAATCCCTCGAGTTTTCGTATAAATTAAGTTATTTTGGCGAGTGTTCCACAATAGGAAAAGGGCCCAGACGTCAATTTACTTTATCTGTTATTGTTGCGATTGAATGGACCACTTCTTTTAGTGAACCACCCTGGCGAAAAACTGTATTCTCTCAAGATAGGGTAAATTAACCTATAGTGGACCCCATTCCTATAGCGGACCATCAGCCAGATTCACTCAATTTATGCGAAAACTCGAGAGGTTATCGGAAAACTTCCATCAGGGAACATCTCCTCCAATCAGTCTGCATAACAAACATTTATAAATTCTGATTTTAGATAAAAGAAATTGTATCAATTTGACGGGTGGTCCATTATAGGACGAAACAGTGGAGGGGCTAATGGGTTGATTTACCCCAAATGGAAATTTTCAAATGTTTCTCGTGATACTGGTGCAGGTTGGCTGGATAAAAAGGTTCTCAATGGAAGTGTTTTGGAAATTTCTCAAGTTTTCGAATAAATTGAGTTAATCTGACCAGTGGTCCACTAAAGGACGAGGTCGATCCAAGGTAGTTTTACTCTACTTAGGGTAAAACTACTTTGGATGGACAACGTCCCTTGGTGGACCAGCGGTCTGATTAACTCAAATTATGTACAAGCTCGAGAAACACCAGAAAACTTTCATCGGGTACAATGTTATTCAACTAATTGGCTCCAGAATCACGAAAGTGGACGAGTGGATGAGTGGAATGGTCCAAACTATATCAAGAAAATGAACAGTATTTCGTCAGTGTGGTTCACTGAAGAAAATGGTCCACCAAAGCAGTTCTGCCCTTGTCAAAATTTGTCTATTTCCATCCTATCCGATTTTTACAATTCTACAGTCTCCAAAGATTGCTGAAATTATCCTTATCGAGTTTTATAACACTTGAGACTGTGTAAAGAAGAATGTTTCAACTTGCACAAAGAAAGACTGCTCCCGTTATTCGTCTAGTAAAATTTAACGGAGCGTTCAGTACTAAGATAAGTAGTTTAAAAAGCGTACGCCCTAAGAAAGTGTTTTAGGACAGAATTGAAACCAATGTGAAGGGAATAGAAGAAATAAGGAAGGAAGCATTTTCAATAAAATGTAGGGTTTAATTGCCTTCTTGTCAAATTTATTAAAAGTGGATAATTTTTCTACCATATTTATCAGCTACTCGTCGCTGCATTTCTGCACGGATACGTTGATAAGAGACCCACTCAACAATATTTTCAGAGTATGACGGAAATAGGCTTCACAGGTCGTCGTGATTCTGAATTTTACGATCCTGTTGGTCATGAATCATAATCACCAGCATTCTCATGTTGCTGAAGTTTTCGACTGGAATTGGCGTTGATATTTCGGCTTGCAGTCTGTAGAATTGCGTTGATTTCTATCTGCTCTCACCGACGTTTCGGTCCTTTTATGGGACCATCATCAGGGTTCAAAATTATTGCTTCGAGCCCTTAAAAAGGTTTAAGCCCTATAAAAGCACCAAAACGTCGGTAGAAATCAACGCAATTCAATTGACTGCAAGCCGAAATATCTTACTTTTGTAATACTCATTTGAATTGCCTGAAAAACCACATGTCTGCAAGCAAATAAAAATGTGTGTATTTTTTTGGGAAATTACGAAAGCCAAAGCTAGCTAAGCACCGTAAGATATTTGTTTATTGAAAGTTATTTTACTTAGTTGCAATCAAATTGAAAAGACAGATTTTTATTGATATAAACTATCAAAAGACTCCACAGTGTCTTTGAGGTTAAAAGTTAATTCTACTCATAGTGTTAAGAAACTTTTAGTACATGCAGCAACACATATTGAATTTTTATTTAAGGCACGTAGCTTGGATCCTAAATATATGTGACTCGTTTAAGGATCGGATCTCAAATCGTAGCAGATGGAAAGAACGAAAGAGTGACATTTGGTAGTCAAAAACAAATGGTTCGTGCAAATGAAGCCATCTTTTTGGCTTTTGAATTTGGTTCATTACTGGCCTGTCAAAAAATACTATTCAACCAAAGTGTAATTTTGCCATGCTGAGTATTTTTTCTAAAGACAAGCAAGATTCCAAAATTTCCAGTTAAGGGCAAGAGAGAAGTTCCGATTTGACAACCACTGGAACAGCACCATCTTCTGGTATAGAACATTTTTCCAGGTGTCCTATTAGGTGTAAACTTTCGACCCTCATTATGCCATCGGCATATGGAAACCTTGCCCTGAAGGTAGGCAGGCTATAAAGCAAATAACTGCGAGGAGCCCCCCAAGTGCTTGGAATGTACCGGTAAACGGGACGCCTTTTGAGTTGTTGTTGTTGTTGTCGTATGGACGACGAGTAGATTCTCGACTTAAAAGGTTGCGTCAACCTTGTTATATCCTCCATACGCTTCGCCACGTTAATTTACAGTAGGATCCCCCAGATGGTAGATCTGGTAACTATGGAGCTGATGGGCCTCACGCCAGTGGTCCAACTTAAACGGTTGGGCTGTTGAGTGGGAAGGTCGCTGTACAAACCAAAAAGGCCTGCTCTCTCATCTTAGATCTGGCCAACGTTGGGACCAAAAGTACATTCAGAAGAAATGGTGCGAAGTCGATCATCGGCGTGACGTTCTTCAGCCCAGGACTGATCATAAACTGGCGAGATGATGGTGGCGACCACCAAATTACGTTCACGGAAGGAAGTCATTTCGATGCCGAGGTATTCGTAAAAGCAATAACAAGAGAGCGCGAGGATGGCATGCGACTCTACAATGCCTAGGACTCTCCAGCCTAGAAATGTAAAGGTATACTGGTAGACTGATGCGGGGCCTCCGTAGTACAGCCTAAGACTGAGGAGGCAACGTGTGCGAATCGATGAACTCAAGATGGAACGCCGTGCAGCATTTGGATTTGCAATATCGGCACTCAAGAGTGCGATAAAGGCGACCAAATGGTTTTGTTTCGAGCGCGAGCCCACCAGCAAGCGGAACTGGAGCGTATAATCGAAGGACTTTTTCACGCCACAAACTAAGTTCCTGGCCTCCGGTTGTCAAGTCCCACGTCCGTCGTTCTAGTACCTTAGACATAGACTAAGAAGGGTCGGCCAATCTGCCGGACATCCAATTCTTGATCGACGATAGTCTACCGAGGCTGAGGAGAAGGCGTGGGTCACAAATGAGGAACTCATCGTGGTCACCAACTTCTTAAAGAGCATCAAGAGGGCCATAAAGATGACCCTCGGGCTGTTCCGTGCAGTCATGCAGAAGTTCCTAGATGACTTCATCTTCCCAAAGAGGTGGAATCGACAGAAACTGGTCCTATTTCCCATGGCTGAGAAATAACCAGAAGACACACCAGCCTGCTGAACACTACGGGCAAGGTGCTTGAGGGGATTATCCTCAACAGACTTTTGAAGTACGCAGAGGATATCAACAGTCTGGCAAGTAACCAGTACGGCTTCAGGAAGGGTAACTCTACACTGGATGCTATTCTCTCCGTCATCAGGATGGCGGAGGGAGCACAGCAGTGCAAGATAATGAACACTCGCTATTACGCAATCGTCAAGATTGACGTTGAGAATACGTTCAATAGCGCTGGCTTAGACTTCATAGCGCCCGCATCCGCGTCTACCGGTGTCACTGTACAAGATTCAGGAAATTTTTTTCGTGCGTCCCAATCACCGCAGGAGTACCGCGAGGCTCCATCCTGAGCCCGGTGTTGTGGAAGTAATTTATGACGCAATTTTGAAGCTAAAGGTCTCTGTAGGGGTTGTGTGGTTGACATGACGCTAGAGGTCGATCCAAGAGGTCAAGTTAACGGCCACTGCATACGCAAGGTCGCGAATATTAACCATCAAAAGTTTCTTCTTTCAAAGTTTTAAATGTCATCTGAACCCGACTGCACTGAGAAATTTCACCTCAAAAATTGGTTTCAGAGCTACCCTAGGCAAACCTGCTCAAATCCTGCCAGTTCAAGAGCTACAAAAAAGTACTCGTCTTAGCTTAAAATCCAGTGATCTTCAATTTTGCTTGAAATATTTTTTTTCTAACAAAAATTATAGTTGTTTTATTTCGCTGATTTTAGGATCACTTCAATTTTTAATTGAATTTAAGTGTAGAACTACTTATAAAAAGCAATAGAAAGTGTTACTCGAAAACCTCAAAACTCAATTTTTACACCTTATCTGTCTTAACAGTGTTTCTGTATCATTGTGCAATAAACACGACACTGAGCTTGTTCGGTTTGACCTTCGAAATTTCGGTCAAGGTGCTGTAACGTGATATCCGATCATTCGAAAATTGAACAATGTTCCGACTTCATTAACTAACTGCATTTTTGTCCTATGACTTACATTTTAAGTTATAAAGTAGGCAACGTATGTGATTTTTCCGAGAATGCTATTAATGGACACGAGCTGAGGATGTGATATAGACTTAGAAAAACTACTACTTTATAACTTAAAATGTTCCGAGAACTCAACTGTGGTCTAGTTTTGGGCCGAAAAAAGACAACCAGAGGGCCAGATTATCGTGACACGAAAGGGAACAGAAAAAGAGGCAATGCGAGAGCCAAGCTCAAGCCAGCGCACGAGCACGACAGTCAAAAAGTACGTAGCTCTTTTCTTTTCCTTTTGTTGTAATGAAGCCAACGGTGCGTAGCATTCGAAACCCACACCGTCTGATGCGGATGCCGGCAAACACAGTCACACAAAGACGTGTTGACTTTGAGCGCGGATTAACTTGACACAGAGCAGTATACCAATAAACCAGAACCAGTACCAGAACCAATAAACCAGAACCAGAACCAGAACCAGGCCTATATTTGTATCGAAATCTATCAAATCGATCACCAAACACTGACTTCTAGACATTACCTTGGTTCATGAAATACTCATTTTGAGTGGTAATTGGTCGTTTCATGCTATTTTCCAGAGAGCGGAAGTCGCCATCTTGGATTTGAAAATATCTCCGTGGGTTTATTTCTAACCTTTAGACATCATCTCTGCTCCGGAAATACTCCTATTGTATTTAACTTTCTACGCCATTTTCTGGTAATCTTGGTCGCCATCTTGCAATTCAAAATGACACCTGGGGTCAACTTTCTGGCTTCAGATGTCAAGAATACCCATAATTTAGGTGGTTTTTCAGAAACTAACAGTCGCCATCTTGATATTTAAGGTGAAACGGAACGGAATCTAAGCATCAAATTTTTTAAATTTGTTTGGAGACATATAATTTTACAGAATCATCATTATAAACATTTATATACATTGTTTTTATCACCTGCTCTTAATCCGATGGAAACAGTGAAAACACCACTTCAGAAAACACACCTGCTTACCATAATCTCCATAACATAATCAATTTGAAGCCATTCGCTCTGAATACTCGCATAGCCTGCTGCTGACAGTGCTGCCAAGTTTGAAAACGCAATTGAGTGAACAGAAAAAAGCAAAAAAATAATGCGCAAAAATTTCAAGTTTGAGGTAAAAACGCCAGTGATAATCACCGCTAAACAAATACTTAGCGTCGCTAATTGTTAGACCGCTAATAAATCTATCAAATCTAGCCGGAAACATTGTGATTTTAGTTATTTTGGTTTTTGAAAAAAAATTCTAGGGCCGTTTTTTTGGCGCACTTTGCTTATACATGAAACTAAAGCTTTTGAGTTGTTCTCAAAAACGCTATATTCAGATTTTTTCTAATGATGTTGAGAAGAGTAAGAAGACCCTGAAAATTGACAATTTTTTAAAGGAAAATGCTTTTTTGGTCATGTTACCTATTTGCCATATTTTGTGACAAAGCATTTTGAGTACTATTAGTGTAGAATAATAACACAATTTTTTAGAAAAATGTACTTTTTGTGATTTTGACGTCATATCATCCTATCATCTTCAAGGGCCGTTTTACCCCACTCAATCCCAAAGAATTAAAATTTTGCAAAACTTCCTACCTTGATTATACAAACAAACGCTGAAAATTTTAGCCCAATCGGAGAACATCGAAACAACCTGCAGTTGCACCTGTCACGAACTGGCCTTCGGTACCTAACCATCGTCGTTCCGGGAAAATGAGCGCTGGAGACTGGTGGGATTATAGTGGGTACGGAGCGAGCCGAGTAGATGCTTCGGGAGAGTGCAACGACTCAACACCTCTCTTTATAAATTCAACCCCACTTTCTGAGCTATCTCCACAGGTGTTTATAAGTAGATTTCCTCTCTATCTTGGAAAAATAAAGTTCGAAGAAAAAGAACTTGACATGACGAAAAAATCTCATAAAAAATTTCACGGTTGCCAACAGAATGAAAATTTTTATTTATTTTTTTTTTAAATTGTCCATTTAAAATCTTGCAGTGGTATAGTTTTTCACCTGGTAGTGGGCTACCTAAAGAAAATTGATTCGCGTATACAGATTTTGCATGATCGAAATTAGAAGCCCACAACATAGAGTAAATTTGTAGCTCTTTGCTGTGCTGCAGAATTCTTTTCAATATTTTCTACACAAGAAAATGATTTTTCATTGTCTTACGATAGTTTGTTCAATATTTCTTTGAAATTCGTCTTCTCCACTCCGTCTTTGTCAATTCTCCTCAGAATATGTTTTCCTAAAATTGTTATAGATCGACAACACTGTCTTGTATATGCAGAGTCAATCCTCCATCGGCTCGTGAACAAAACTAATTTTAGTGGTGTAATTAGAACTACGGAATCAAGTGAGATAGTCGAAGTGAACACTAGAACGATGCTGCTAAAGATAAGTATAATGCACAGGAAAGAGGCAGTTCAAAAGTGATCTTTTTGTTACTTCTAAAATTGTACTTCATATAAATGAGCGTCATTTGCTTCCCGCATGAAAGCTTGCCTGAAAGCTTGTGTGCATGTCCGAGTGGACGTTTCCACCATAAATGAAGCAAAAGCAATGCAAATAACTTTTGACGTGGGACTACGTCTTTCTTCACTATACTAAGGTACCTTCTGGGAAAACTGGATTGAACATGTAACGTTTTTGGTTGGCGGAATGGAAGATTTTAGATGCTAATAGCGCTCAAACAACTGTTCCGATTTCAATAGTTAATATCCCGTTGGAAAGCTAAAACAAACAAGATTTGTATAACATGATAATTTCAGTTACCATTTTCTTATCACTCCGTTAAAAATTGCGGGAAAGTTTGAAGGTCGAATATCCACATACATTTTTCATACGATTGGTATATTTCCCTAACGCAGACTTCAAAAACATAGACGAAATGATTTCACGCATTCAGTCATTGGCTAGCAATACCAGCCAATTGGCATCGCATTCATCACCTAACGTAAACGACGAAGAAAGAAAGCAGAGATGCTTCTACGTGATTGGTTCTTCCCCCAATCACCCAAGTTCCCCACCCCACACTGAGTGACACTATAAAAGGACATTTCGTGTTGAGAGACGCTCATTCCCTGGTCGACCGTCAAAGCGAACAGTTCGGCTTCCCTTCGATCTGAGTTGGACCCCACCAGTCGTAATCTAATTCAGATATCGTTGTTGGAATACAGCCCGAAACTGGACGTGATCGGCACTGGGGACCTTTGGAAGCCATTGGAAGGGACCATTGGAAGACTTGGAAGCCGTTTGGATGCTGCCGATAGTAATTTGTATAGGTATAGTGTGTCGTATACCAAGTGTGTGTGTCTGAGTAGCGTTGGTGAGTGTATGTGTGTGTGTGAGAAGCGTTAGCGCGTGTATGTGTGTGTGTGTGAGTAGCGTTAGCGTGTGTATGTGTGTGTGGGTGTGTGTATGTATGTGTGTGTGTGAATGTGTGTGTGAATGTGTATGTGAATGTATGTGTGTGAATGTGTGTGTATGCGTGTGTGTGTCAATGTTTGTGTGTGTGTGTGTGAAAGTGTGTTGTGAGTGACGTGTGTGTGTGTGTATGTGTGTGTGTGTGTGTGTGTGTGTGAATGTGTGTGTGAGTGACGTGTGTGTATGTGTGAGTGACGTGTGTGTATGTGTGAGTGACGTGTGTGCTTGTATGTGTGTAATTGGCGTGTGTATGTAAGTGGTGTGTGTATGTGTGTGTAAGTAGCGTGGGTGTGTCTAAGGAGCGTGTGCTTGTGAGTAGTGTGTGTATATAGCGTGTGTGTATAACGTGTATGTGTGTGCAAAAATGCATTCATCCGAGGTAAATACGCACCTCTAAACAAAGCGTACCGGTTGATTTGACATAACCATTGTTTGCAAGCAGCAACTGCAGCGTGCAAGAAGCTTATATTCCAGTAGTTATATGATGGCTGTTCAACATTTATTAGATCAGAACGTTTAGAAGCATATTCACTTTTAACACAGCACACGTCATATTACAGATTAGCTCACATGCATTTATAGATGGCAGCCAAGCAATGGATCGCAAGTTCGAATCTCAACAGAAGCCCAGCAAAAGATAGTTTTTGTTGCCTTTTAATACAAATTAAAAAATCACCCATATCATTTCCACAAGTTAAAAACTAATAAAGCTAATGAAAATAATTTTAACAAAAAATCGAGCTCCATTTTTGTTTTTTTTTGTGCTAAAAGAGCTGAATTAAAGTCGATTAAACCTTTTTTTACGCTACTATTCAGCGTGAGCTGCATAAGTATGTTCTAATGCGCGAAATAAAGGTTTGTAAACACTATTATTAAACAAGGTTAAACAAGCATTTAACAAGAGCATTTCAACAGTCGAGCAACGGCTTAGCAAATGTTTCATTGATATTTTATTCGAAAGGTCGAACACATACAGAACAGTAGCCTAATAATTTTTTTGCGGTGTATCTATTCAACGCTGGTTTAACAAGTGTTGAATGAAATATTCTGATGTTGTTGTTTAAAACCCTCTTCGCCGTTTCTAGACAACTGTGTGCCGGAAAATTTCAACCATTTTCCATTTCGGTTGTTGCTCGACTGTTGTCTAATCAAAGTTATTCAATAATTGTAAAATGCTGTGCAGCATTTGAACAACACCTGCAGAATAATAGTTGCGGAGTTGCCGTTTGAAACGTTTAAATAGCTTTTATTGGGCGAGAACACCACTTATAAATGGAGACCTTTAAAGCGCTTCAACGCAGCACATATTTATTAGTGCTGCTGGTAATCACTTGCAAACGTTTGAACAACTTCTGTTAAGCTAGAGTTCCACTGTTGAATAAGTACATGAACATAGAATGCTGCAACGTTTGTTCAACAAATAGTTCAACGTGTTGTTTATTTAGCATCGATTGCTTCAACACTGCTTTTGTTCCACATTTGCTCTCTAACAGCCTCCAAATTGTTTCTTGGGATATAGCAGCACCTTCTTCGGGAACTTGGCGTTTCAAATGAACTTCAACTCGGAGCTCACTTCCTTTGTGGAAAAAGTAAAATAAGAAATGCCTTGCCAGTCGTTGCCATTCATGTTCGCCAGGTAATTTCCACAGTTTAGCCGGTGGCACCGACCTCCTGGCCTAGCGCACGCAGCGATGTAGCAACTTTTCCCTCGGGCTTCCTCTTCAACATCCTTTGGAGCTTCTTATCACTCAGAGTCGTCGGCCGTTCGGAACCGGACTATCTTTCGATGCTTTGATTGTTGTTGATTATTGATAGTGTTTGATTGTTGTCCACAAAGTGTCGCACGATATCCGTTTTTGACGCGGCGGGGTACCATTCTTTGAACGCGCACACTTCTGCATGAATTAGCTTCATTGTTTTCGCCATCACGGTTAGAGTTCCAGTTTTTTTTTTCCTGCTGACTCATGGGTTACTAAGATTGATGCTGCATGGGTTGTTTCGTTAGTGTGTGTAAAGGTAAGCCCATGAAAAATTGACAATTTTTGTGCATGTTTTTCAAAGCAAAAGTTAAGGCTTTACAGTTTTGTCTTCTCGAAAAAAGTCTCAATCCAAAGTTAAAGCTTTATCGGACTTCTGGTTCTGACCAATAAAAAAATGCTCTTGAAGTTTTCGAAATCGTCATTTTGACAGCAAATCGCTTAGAAATGTTTAAAATCTATAGTTTTATAACCTCTCGCTCAACGATATCCATCAAAAAGCGGTCGCTCGCACATGTGCGCAATAATATTAATTTTCGAACATAGAAAGCATTACATTTTTTGGTTTTGTTTGACATTTTTTGGTTTGGGATATTTTCCGAGTGGGTACTACTACCCACATCAACCGTCGGCCCCGGGATATGTGTTGGTACATATGGTAAGATTTATTTATTCAGCTATTTAATTATCTTGCCATCCTCTATTCAATAAATATAGCATCAAATTGAATACAGGTCAATTTTTTTTATATAAATGAATTGAAAGTGTGAAAACAGTAATAGAATCTATAAGTTTCTTATATTATTTCAAGGCGGGCCTTACCGAATGGAAAATTACTCCGGAATGTACTACAAGTACTCAGTCACTCTGTTAAGCGTCTCTGGAAGGTCGGGAGAGCTGTCATCTTCTAGATCCCGGAAGTAAGATAGTTGCAGAAATGGAGGATAATTGCAACTATCATAATATCTTTTTCCATGATATAACTGCCAGACAGTGGGAAATAGGTTTAATGTAACACAAAAATGTACAAGTAAATATTAGAGGTTCACTTAGGCCTATAATTTAATGGAAATTAAAATCGACTCATTACTCCACTTAAGTTACAAAAAAAATTAACATAAACGTAAAGAAACCAAAAAAAACGGCTCCCAGCTTATCAAAACCCTAGCCTGGAAAAAAGAAGAGAGAACAAAGAGTAATTTCAAAACGACAGAAAATTAATTCCAATTAGGAGATGTCGATGGAGCATCTCAGCTATTTCGGTAATGTACTTGGTGACCCTCTAAGGCATTCAGCCTTTTCTAAACGTAAAATAGTTGCCATTACTAGTCTCGATTTCGGCACATAGCATTCATCGCTTGAGTGAATATTTTGTCATTCTTGAGCTCGTTTAGGAGGAACCGAACGAACGCAGAAAAATCCTAATGAATATTCACCATTAATGATAATCACACCGATTTGATGATAAATACAGGGTGCCGCAGTTCCCTTCATCACAGTGATGGTGTATGTAAATATCCCCGCACACACACATAAAAAAATGCCTTCTTGAATGGTCTTCGTTGAAAATTTTCGCACGCAATCAAACCGATATCGACTGAATACCGATTCTGGTTCAGTTCAAGGAGGTTGATAAAAGCGAAAGTTACTGCTCTTCGCTTCGTTCGTGCGGTTTTACTACCTCTATTCAATGACGACAATGGCGCTGGAGTTAATAAATATTCATGATCGCCGATTGAATGGCGGTAATTTAACTTTTAAGGTGTGCTTTGTTGTCATGTTTTTCAAGAAAAAAAAAACGAGGTAAGTGAATGAGCGTACTTGTGATATCTGATTGAGCAAGTAGTTTTGAAACAAATTTGAGTTAAGTGCGGTCTAATTTCAAACAAAATTCAGAAGATTGTAGTTTTGTTTTGAAAATACTTCCCGAAAGCTTGGGAAATACCAAAGTAACTCCATCATTAAGTATCCAACTAAATTACTTTCATTTATGTTTAACTATGCTTTTCGAATGATAACACATACTAATGAGAGTTCATCTTTTGCTAATAAGCAGTTTGGTGGTGCTTTAAGCAATTAACTTCTCATCAATTACTTTGAGTAACTGAAATGACTCGAACTAATAAATCTTAAAGCTGTTGCACTGGTGCGTCTCTTCTAGGCATAGCAAGGAAACAAAACACGGTTTGCACGGTTTAGTTATCTCTAATTTTCTTTGTCCAAAAAACTAATTATTCCGTCCCGAGAACTACAGATTGAAGCATGGTCGCCATTTAATATATTTATTTCTGGCACTTTAACATTTCGCTCAGAGGGGCTTATTCTATTTCCAATCAGAGAAATCCAATCAGGAGGATCACGTAAATTGAAATGTCGGCATTGAAAGAAAAAGATTGATTTAGTAGGAAGAACAAAATACCAAATTTATCATTCATTGTTTTCTCCGCTCGTGATAGTTCGTGGAAGCAAACGTTGTTAGAACCTGTCTAGTAAACAGTCGAGTGGTTTTCGCAGAGTCGAGTTGAATACTATGCCGCTCCAAGTGCTTTTATTTCCACTCAACTCAATATCCGTTTCATTCGACGAAATACGGTTTAGGATTGCCGAAAGCGCCAAAAGTGGTTTGCTACATTTTAAATAAATGGAATTGAAAAGTCGTTTCCCATTGATAGGTAGAATTGAAAACCATGTTTTCACATTGATACTAGGGAATATAGTAAAGTTTCCAGTTTGGTTAATTTCAAAGAGCTTCACAGTTAGTGGCTGCATGCCTGAGCGTCTCTACTATATTTATATTAAATCATAACACTCAATTACTGGACGAAGGAAATTTACCTCGGTAATAAAAACAACGGCAACTTTTCTACAGCCACATAATGGTGGAAAGTTTGGAGAGGATTCTCCGGATCTGTGCGATTCTCATGGCCGTACGGCAAAGTTTAACTTCACAATGAAATGAAATTTTCCATCACCCTAGAGAAATCTATTCAGACACTGAGGTGAACCTCCAAACGCAGCGAATCCAGCCGAGGTGTGCGACGAAGTAAGCAAAGCACACCGCCATTGTTAGCCGAAGCTTTCGTAATTTATTTATAATGGCGTAATCATGATACACGAACGCTTCCATATAGGGGTAGTAGTTTATTATATTATATTGTGAACAAAATGATTTACTTCTTTTACTGTTTCAGTAAAACACGGCCAACGCATTAATGCATGCGGTGCACTACTTTTGTGTTACTGAGCATAATTTTAGTGTTTCATCCTCTTCGCTTTCCTCCGCGTTTCTCTTACTCTCAACCACTTTAATGACACTTGACCGGATCGGTTCGATGCCGGCCCCACCAGGCGGATTCCACTTACGCAATGAACCGTTGATGACCGGCGCTGTTGTGTTGGGTGTTGCACGCGTGCCGATAGATGGTTTCATAACCAAACAACCATACTGGCCATGGGCAGCTTGCACGGGAAGAGTACACAACGAAACTGTGGAACCTGTTTTATAACCCGGGAAGCTCGGCGTAGGCAGGTATTCGTCGAGTGGTGGGGCCATTTCACTTCAACCGAACGCAGCGTGTGCAAACTTATTCGATGATGAATAAAGCCAACGGCCATCTGCAATCGGTTAGGGAACGCGACAGGTTCTGCTAGTATGTAATCTATGAATTAGTACAGAACCGGAAAGTTACCGAGGCATCAACACTCTTTCATCCCGTCGAATCGATGGGGCTCTGCGTGAGTCAGCTCTGCTGTTTACAGTGACGGTATAGAATGTCACGGTGTATAATGTAAGCGATGATGAAGAGAGCTTTGTTTCGGCTGCTATTTGCGAAGTTCGAGACAATTTGTTATGCAAATTGTGCTCTGAGATGCTTCCACCACTCGTGGAGTTTATTTTCAACAAAAGATTCTAATATCGAATACAACAAACTTTTAGCACGCCATTCTCGAACTTGTCTCGTGACAGCGAGTGCTTCAGTTTAAGCGTAATAAACGATTTTTTTTTGTGCTGGTGTGTTTTCTTTTGTTTATTCTAATTCGAAATGATTTTATCGATTTTTTTTTAAATGTTTTGTTCTACTTTTAAAGCAATGCTTTCTAAAATTACGTTATATAAGGCTCGAGTCGAATCCGGAATCACTGTACATTTTCTGCGGTGCTCCTCATGACTGTATTTGTTAGTGAGCAATTAAAATGACAGATGATGCCCGGTAGTAGTCTTGCTTTTGAGTGATCAATAACGTTGGTCACGCTCAATGCAGATCAATTCAGAAAGAGCTTTTAAGATTGTTAGTTTGACATTTGCAGCCACTAGATACCGAGAAATCCTTTTTAATATCCACAAGCATCATAGTAAGGCGCTAGTGATAGTGAAAATGCACAGATCTGGGTTCAATCTCTAATTGGGCTCGGATATCTCGCATAATAATCGTTTATCATCCGTATCGTACAAAATCACACGATTCAATTTGTGTACATTAGGGTGGCAGCGAACATTTTGTTTATTGAATTTCAGCCCAATCGGACATGATTTAGGGGTGCCTCAAAGTGTTTAAAGTTTTGATTTTGACCCTCGAAAATGGACATCCCTAATAAAAAAATCTAGTTCAAAATGCCTAATAAACATTAAAATGATTTACCAAACCACATGTAAATAATTTGAATTTTTATTAGGCTTCTTAAACACAATTTTCAATTAGGAATATCAATTTTAGAGGGTCAAAAAACTGAAATTTCAAGTGCTCCGAGGCACCTCTAAATCATGTCTGTTTAGGCTGAAATTTTGCACAGGTCATTATTTTGAGTAAAAAACCAAAATGTACATGGTCGGTTCCTTAAATTCGATATTTCCATACATCGCATTGCCACCCTAGTGTACATTTTCCTTTACCTATTCATGAATCAATGGATAGTTCCAGAACACGCAAACCAAACTTTACAAAATTTACCAGAAATTATACCGTAAGCCGGAGTGAGCTTGTGCCATACAAACTCATTGTTTATCAGCCATCCCATGGCGATCACAAGACCAATCTTTCTTGAATAAGTTTTCTCGAGTACTTCACCAATAAAGACTAGTCTACTAACCCGGAAGAAATGGCCGACAAGTCACGGGTTGGATGGCTCAATCTCCCCCAACTGGCACAATCTCATCCCGGTTGACGGTAACAGTATTGGTACAATTCAAATAACGCAGATGAAGTCTCTAAGCATTAGGCCACTACACACTTGAACAGTTTGTGGTCATTGAATGATGAATCCGGTGTATTGAAATAGTCATACTGGGCACAATCATAGTAGCACGCGCTAACTTGCTGGTAAATTTTCTTCTTTAAGAGCAAACGAGAACGCACTTGAACGAGTCCGTTGATATGATAGACAAGCTAAGCTAGGTCTGATTCAACAAACTGAGTATTTTTCCCGGTTGAAAAAATATCTTAGTCTCAAGAGTAGTTTTTGGCACAGGTTTAATTCAAACCATTATAACTCAGAAAAATTATCTGATTATGAATTGGATGGAATGGATACTACCTTGTTAAAAAATATTCACCGTGAAATAAATGTGTTTTATTACAAAAAAATTTAAACAAACGGCAAATTTTATTCTAATTAGGAGCAGTTCCACAGAAAATGTCCCAGTTTTAATTTTTTTTTTAATTGCCATTTTTGATTTGGCTGAAGCATTGCATGGACGTGAGCCATTTTGCTATTGGTTTAATTTTTCGAAACACGACTCATTTTTTGAGAAGCTATTGAAAAATGCTATGTTGGGAAGGTATTAATGATAACAAAGTTTTAAGAGCCAAAATGGTTTGCTTAATCGGTGTGACAAACTTGCAGATAATAAATTTGTCTTTCCGAAAAAAATATACACTTCAAAAAAAAAATTTTTTTTTTGAAGTCAAAATCACAAATTTATTATCTGAAATAAGCTAATTTTTTGAAAATCTAATTTTTTTTATGAAAGCTATAAGAGATTGCCTTTATATTAAAAACTGTCCGGTCATGGAGAAATCAATAAAAAAGCAATAGCATTTTGAAGAAAAAAATTGTTTTTTACAAGGAATTTTTTTTTTTCTTGAAGGACAAAGTTTGTTTGATTGGCGTAGTGTCTTTGGCAAAACTGTAGTTAATGATTTTGTCCTCAAAAAAAAAAAAAAAATTACTTATGAATGACATGCATAATTTCAAACTGTTAGAAGTTATGAAAAAATTATAACATTAAAATTAAGAAAAAACTAGCTTTTTTTTGTTAAGAGATAGAGGTATAGTTTTTCTAGCAAAGTTGTAGAATTTTTCAAAATCTGAAACTTTGCTGAAGAAACAAAATTTCTATCTTCATTGGGTACAAAGTTATTAAGTATATTATATTAAAGGTAATGAAGATTTAGTTTTTTGTACTTAACTTTTGTTAGTTGCATTTTCAAGAAAACGTTGTTTTGAGAAAGCATTGAGGCATACGAAACACATGTTTTCGTCGATGAATACACATCTCCAGGACTTTTCATAACAAAGTTATGGCATATATTTTTATATTACTCCTAGGTGTATTATTCACTAAATCGTCCATTTTGAAAGAAGCGCAATAAATTACAAAGAAACTTTTTCAAATAAAGTGTATCACTAGAGTAAAATTTGAGGACGCTATTAATTTAGAGCACGAAATCAGCTGAATAAAACACTGTGCCATGGAGCTCTCACACACGAATAATATAAGCCGTACCGTATTGTGGCTTGAAACGACAAGCGATTACTTGTTGTCGATTCGGATGGAAGCAGATAGCAAAAGATACAGCGCACTCTCGGTTACGCTACTGTTCATCGTGCTGTCACGTGTTGCATATTGAAGCCGTGCGGCTGGAGAACAACAAAGTTCTGTTCTTGCTGACTGCTGATAGCCATAAGGATGAAGTTCGCATTTCTGCGGTAAAGTAGTATCAATCGTCTTTGTTGAGGCGTAAAGGCAACATTTTGAATAGAGTGCAACAAATGCTGTTGAAATTTTGTGCAAATCTAGAAAAAAAGTTGAAGTGTTAACGAATTTTAATTACCACATAATAGCACGGCATCACTGACTGGACTGGAGATGATAGTTACAAGCTTTAACATTGAAAGTAAGGAAATATTAAAGATGCAATCTTTTTTTTCCTGAAACGGACAATTAATAGTTCAATTTAATCGGTTATGATGCTGATCGTACCTCAGCGATACCCCGACAGGAATAAACGCTCGCTAACAACACAGTGTAAAGCTGCTTTCACACTGAAAACTAGATAGCCGACAGAGATCCTAATGCAAGAACTTCCAAAGTGACCTAGTGTAGGTTGTATGCCAATTTTTATTTCGATATTGATACAGAGAATCACAGGGAACGGATGGTGTCCATTCACGTCGTCTGTGCTAGGAATGCTCGCTTTTAATTGGTTCATTGTTCGCGTAAATTTATCATTGAAACTTTTTATTAATTTTACCGCTTAGCAATGAAATTAGAGTGATAACTAGCATATTAAAAAATTGTTCTACATTTTATCTATCCAGCAACATATTGGTTATTGTTATCAATCACGTGTTTTGCTGTTATGAACGACACATTTGCCAGTTTCGTTTCCAATTTTACAGAATGCATTCCAGTATAGTGAACAAAGACGTAGTCCCACGTCAAAAAACGGTATTTTGACCATAACTTCAAATTTTGCGGGTGTTTAGAAAATATCTAGTATGAGCGAATGTTATACTCAACTAGACCCACAACCTACTCTTAGGTCACTTCGAAAGTCCTAAATCGCTGTAGCACAATGTGATTGGTTCGAGCAGAAGCAGTCTTTTATAAAATCTTAAAAGTGCATTCCCTGTTAACTAGATATAATATTATGTCGACCGTGTTAGGGAAAACAAACATTTTTCAGAGGTCGAAATCTGGGAGTCAAAAAAGGCTTCACAATTTTTAAGAGTACAATAGTTCGCATAATCAAATAACACTTTTCGACGTTTAGGCGGATGCATGGATGATTTTTCAATCGATTGCTGCAAAATGAGGGAAATCCGTTGAAAATTAACCAGCCTATGAGCATTTAAGAAGGAACAAATTTCGTCCCGTTTTCCGTTTTTAGATTTTCATTTTACATCCCTGTAGCGGAACTTCCTGAGAGACGTAGCTCTACGTCAAAAACTGAACGTTCACAAACTTAATCTTAAAATATCTTGAAAACGGATCCATTTAGAAAGTTTGTCACCAAGAGCTTTATGATTTGAAATTTCTATCAAAATCATATTGCTTCATTTGAATTTGATTATTCTTTGAAAAAAATAAATTGGAAAAATAGTGTTAGACTCACCTGTAAAGCTTAACCTTTCGTCAGCCAGGATTTCTGATTAAAGATTTTGGAAACAGATAAACAGATAGTTATATCATTTTTGTTGATCAAAATTTAATGTTTATTTTCTACTTTTCCTACTTAAATTCATAATAACTCGAAAACGGATGACTTTACAATGTCAAATATTATTAGTTTTTTTGCTTTTTGCTCAAATCATTTCACATCAAAGAATCACAGTCGTTCTTAAAAATATTGGAATGGAAGAAAAGCTTTCAAGCTTAACCTTCAACAGCAGAAACATTTATCTTTCACCCATGCTTCTTCAACTTCTTACCAAAAGTTGTAGCTATAGTTGTTCTTCATCGCAAAATGCTGGACCCATATTTTTCTGTTTGGCCCTTGAGGGAAAAACTTTCTAAAAAAGGATGGGTAAAAAAATCGACTTATTACAAAATTTTAAATCTTCAACAATTCGTTTGAACCGTTTGAACGTCTTTTAATTTTTACCGTTAAATTGAAGGTAACAAGTGAAAGAAAAAATAACCAAACTGTACTTCAAATAACGATAACTATAACGAAAAAAAAAATTAACCAGTATTTTAACGTTTCGGAGGGTTCGAGACCCAAGAGATCGTTTTCCTTTTTTCTGTTTTGGAATACTCAGCTAACTTTACAATTAATATCAAATTTTGGGAGAGGTTTATTTTTTTTAGAGATTCATAGATTCAAATCTTGAGTATATTAAATGCGTTTCCATCAAGCATTACAATAACCAATCGCCTCCATTGGAGAGTTACCAATAATAGCCAAACGTCTCCATTGATAAAGGTTATCCTTTATCAATGGAAACGTTTGGCTATTATAAAACCACACCTAACCCTGAGAAGCAGATGGAAGGTTATAACCACACTCACGTGTTTGATTATCGAATTACAATCGTTCCTAAAAATATTGGAGTTGAAAAAATTATTTCAAACTTAACTTTCAATAAAAAAAGTATTTTTCAATTTTTCACCTTAAACTTTTTACTAGAAGTTTTGTTGTAACTGTAGTTGTCTTCTATCGTTTAATTCTTGACCCATATATTTTTGTTTGGCCCTTAAAAGGCCTTAAAAATACCAAACTGTACTTCAAATAACCATAACTATGCCGCAAAAAAGATACAGGCCGTATTTTAACATTTTGGACATTTTTTGTTTTGGATTCCTCAGTTCATTTTACAAATAATATCAAATTTTGACGGAGGTATATTAATTAGGAGATTTAAATCTTTAGGATATCAGATGCGTCTCCATCAAGCATTACAATAACCAAGCGCCTCCGTTGGAGAGTTGCAGTAACGTTCATCAATGGAGGCGCTTGGTTATTATAAAACCGCTGCTAATCTTGAGAACCGTAATTAGTGAAATAGTAGTCCGAGTAACGCAACGATTATTAGTGTCTTTCAAATATTACCTAATCGAAATTAATCTTTCCTCCAATCGATACCACTTGATTCAAGTGGGCAGTAAATCGCAGCATTTCTGTGAGAATCATTCACTAGTTACTTTTTTCAATCCCGTCAGTTCCCGTGTTTAAAATTACGTCCTACGAAATACGGCCAGAGACTGCAATACCGAGCGTTCTGATAAATTTTACTGAATGAATGATGAGATTTTTCACAGAGTCTCCAATTTAATAGTCTTTGGTTAGACACAGGATAGTTCATTTCTGCTAACCAGTGGCTCACTTATTCGAAACTTTGAGGTCAACCTTCCGAATAATGCTAGTACAGTTACCTAAACGTTACGGTATTAATTAGGGTGACAATTAAAATCGACTTTTCGAATTTCGCTTAGAAGTAGTAGTCCTCAAAAGTTTCGTCTTCTCGAAAAAAGCCTCCATGCACAATTTCAGCTCAATCGGACATTGAGAACTCGTGCTTCCAAGCGATTAAAGTTTCACTTTTTTGAACGATGAAAAAAAAAATCAAAAATTTTTTTTAATGCCAAATGTCGTAGAAAAGCATGAAACATGTTCTATTGTTATCTCGAAAAAAAAAACCAGAAAGCCGTTTTTTTCGAAGGTCAATTTTTTTTCTATAAGTCATTGTCGCCCTAATAATAATTTATTAGGTGCTAAATTACGTTGTCGCTGTTTTTTTTTTATTAATAAAAATGCAACTTTATTTTGAAAAAGTGAGTAATCGCTTGGAATGACGGGCAACTCCCAATACCGAAGCAAGCTGTTCCTGCGTTTAGCATAGATTCTCATCGAGGAATTTCTCGAACTTTGATGGTTTTTGGCCTAACTTAACGAGCGCCGGAATCAATCACGTTACGTTGTTTAACTTAGAGCAGCATTTTCGTAATCTTTTTTAAACTCTCGATTCCCTTAAGTCGCCATTTTTTTAGAATGAAACGACAAAGGGTAACACTCTCAACAAGTTACGGTTATTTAGGTCATTTACGCTGAAATCTATTATACCTTTGCGTGACTTCCTCTTACCAAAAATAAGTCTCTTTTAGCAATAAAACTAGCCAGAAAGACGCACGACGGAACTTCTCCAGGGAATTATAATTGGTGATATTTGGCAGCAGGAAGGAGGCTCGGTGTAGTAGAGCTAGTACCATCTATTGATGAACAATGAAAACTAAGTTGTGCACTTGATATAGGTGTTTGATTACTACTTAGTAAAACGTGTCAATTTTTAACACTTTAAATTCAGAACAACAATAAAACAAGTTTTTTAAAGAACGGGAAAAACAAAAATATCAGCAAATTCCCCATTTTCAATGCTTATTATTATCAGAATGGGAATAAAATTCGTCCGTTTTTTTTTGTCTTCATACAAAGGAGAACAATTCATAACGAAATTCAAGGTGAGCGCAAAAAACTCCAAAATCTCCATAGCTTTTATCTCCACGGATATTACAGCTCTTTAGCTTCGCTATTCACAACGGAAAATTTTTCCCTAAATTAATGTTTTCCTGATGATAACTCGCTTACCAAATCCTCGGCTTTCGCGGAAGCTTACTTTTCGTTCGGTCGTTCTCGCAAATTTCCCCTCCTACTTCTGATGTTGATTTCGCGTTTTCGTTAAGTTTTGCAGCCGGTTGTGTTCAATACTCTGCGTTTTACACGCTCTTTTTCTTGGCTCACACTCCAGCCAAATCACCAGCTCAAAATGATATGTATCTAAATTCAATTGTAGCGTGATTCAATCGCATTATATCAATATACCGAGATCGATAAACTTCAGCTGACACTGCCAAGTTGATACGAAAAGGTTAACTGTTGCAAATACATCCACCACTATATCGGAAAATATAACAATTCTCTGAAAGGTTTTTAAAGACACAGTAACTAAACTAAACTACTGAGCTGGAAAATAAACGTAAGTTACGTACAACCTGAAACCAAGCTCACCAGTACTGAATTTTATGATTTCTATGTTTGCAAACCTAATTTATATTCCCTTAGCAGGATAATTCAATAGACTCGGCATTGGAGTTCGATAACGACCCGTCGCCATGAAAGTTATGCGAAAGTTAGTAAAGCCGAACAATTTTATCCTCGCTCAACAACGAATCCAAAATGTATTTCATTGCCGTACCACAGAGAGTTATGATTTAGATTCGTTGAACTTCAATGGAATCCAGTAACCGGCGTGATATCGAAGTCGGAATTTCCTTCGGCATATCGAGTGAAACTTTCCAATCAGCTAGGAACTATTTCAAATTCAAGAGCTCTCCCTCCAGAAATAAAGTTTCTGTTGGGTAAGTTTCCCCAATGTTTGAGTACGAAAAGAATGATTCTACGGCAGATTGATTTTCTGCCCAGTTCAACCTAGTTTACGTTCAGCCAGAGCACTGCACTGGTGAGTTTTTCTCTTTTAAAAAAAAGTAATTTTCCGAATGAAAGAAACATAATCCGTCCCGAGCACTGTTTATTCCACTTCGTTTTGCAATGGGTTTGCTTGCTGTCTTGGCAGTCCGATTGAACCGTTCTCTGTAGTTTGAAGCGGGTGCATGGTTTGTAACGTGGACGTGGAAAAACTAGGAAATGTAAACCCTTCCGTCAGGATTCGATCGATCAGCTAATTACGTATGTTTCATTGAGCAACGAATTTCAATGAAAAGAACATTGCTTTGATTTATACAGCTGGTTTCTCAAATGGCCAGCATGAACGGACAGTTTTTCCTTGTTCATCTTTTACGGTGTGGTAACATTATTACTCGAACAGTATACCATAATATCATTATAGTACACACAAAGAGAATTACTCTGTGCATTTGCAGTAGAGAAAAGTAGAATGCAACCATATCCCACCAGGGACAGCATCACTTTTTCCTGTGCTCTGTGACGACAATAACGAAACGATAGAATCAAAGATAAAATGGTACAGATCATAAACATGTTCATGGCAAAAAGCTGCATCTACAACCACTAACGAAGCAGTGCGAATAGAATGTCGTGCGTTGCACGGATTTGTTCGATTGATCCTTGGTCCATGAAGGCAGCATCGTTTGCTACACAGCATGGTTTGAACTACAGGAAAAAAAAACCAACTATGGCGCTTTTTCTTATTTTTTATCAAAAGGCCGTTGCAACTCCCGACCCCTTTCCAGAAATGTGGAAAATTGGAAGAGGAAGAAACAAAAACCGTTCCATTGATATTATTGGTTTTTCGACAAAGCTCAAGGCAATCCAATAAAAAATAAAAAAATTGAAATTTGCCAAAAAAACCTTTTTTTTACAATGTACATTTTTTGGAAGACAAATTTCCGAAGCATGAATCATATTTAGTGTTGGCAAACAAGGGAAACTACTCCGCAGTGACTAAGCAAAAGCAAAATAACAAAATAACACGTTGTAACGTGTTGCAGCTTGGAAGAAAGGTAATCAAATTTTTCTTGTGTCAGAGTTCGTACTCTCAGCTACGCAACAGTTTGTTATGCTGTTGCGTGTTGCATGTTGTACCTGTGCGACTAGAGGACTACGAAATTCTGTTCATGCTCTCGTTAACTAGTGGCAGAAATGAGAATGGAGTCCGAAATGCTGCTGTGAAGTCTGCACTGACATAATATCATCCTTTTCTTGTCTGGTTTTTCCTCAGAGGTCAAAATTTCAAAATTTTGAAAGATGCAAAGTACAAAAATTGTTAAAAACGACTCAATACTTATTGTAAGGCATGTTTTCCAACCACTATTTCATTCAATAACTTCTAAAAGCTCAACTTTCATGTTTCATGCTATTCATAGTTAGGGGAAAGATTTATCTGAAAATCTCACAGTACATTAGTGTAGCTCGAAAAACTAGTTATAGATTTGACTGTGAAAAATGGTTTTTATGTACTCACTGTCTTCAGCAAGTTTATTTCATAAAACAAGGCCTTACTTCAGACGGTTTTGGTTTTTCGATGCAGTATAACCTAACGATTTTTATGATAACGGTATGTGGGAGCACCTCTGCCTTTTTTTCAAATTACGTCATTCTTTTACATTCGCAATTTATTCGGTGTGAAATAAGAATATAAGAAATATGGATATCATTTCATGTTGGCAAACTGATAAAGTGGAGCAGGAGGTACTGCGCTCTCAGCATACCTAAATTGGACTATTTTAGATTTTCAGAAACTGGAAGTTGTCATCGTGAAATTCAAAATAGTGCGTGAGGTAAACCGAGAGTCCAAATTTAAAAATGTCAATTTAAAAAATATCAAAAAACTGGGACATTGATTGGGTGCGGAATTCCTCCAAAAAATAAAAATCAACCTTACTACGCCTCAAATCTAAATCCCATTTTATACAATAAAGTACACGAGTTCCTCTTTTAAATCAAACCAGGTGATTTTGTCTTCATCTACTGCACTCAAAGATATCGACATTTGCATGCATTTCCAAAATCAAACTTCTTCACCCGTGAGAGATATCTTTAACGTTTAGCCATCAAGAGTTTCTTCTCTTCAAGGTTTAAATGTCATCTGAACCCGCCCTGTACTGGGAAATTTCACTTAAAAAAGTAGAGCAAAAAAATGTTTTCAGAGCCGCCCATCGCATTCCTGCCAATTCAAGAGCTATAAAAAAGTAGTCTTCTAATGAGTTGCTTGAAATCAAGTAATCTACGATTTTGCTGGAATTAAAATAATATTTTTTTTTTACGTTGGACTAACGTCTATTTCGAAGCTAGGAGCACGAATTTGAAAATCTAGTAATCCTCTAGTAGTAGGGAGATCCAGGGTGAAGTGTTCAGGTCTTGAGCGCTCTTATATCAGTCATTTCTTTTCAGAATATCGAGGTTTTGGCATCAACCGATTAGAAATTCTTTTACGGTTAATATCATGTAACAAAAACAATCTACTGTTTGAGATACACCATTGAAAAATTGGTAAATACATCGATTGTCTAAATCATATCGAGCAACCAACCACTACCTCTCTTCCCAAGCAAATCCGACACTAACGGATACAACTGATCTGACTTTGTAAACGATTTGTTGTTGTTGTTGTTTTACTCAAGGTTACTTTCTGTTTTCGATGCTTTTTACTTTCAACCCATCATTTTCATTCCAAAACTGTACCGGTATCATACGCACGCTATCGAATTGAATTTCGTATTCGTGCGTCGAGCGGCGAATCGGACGGTTCTTTCTGAGCAGCAGAAAGCAGGTGGTGGCAAATATTGGTCACTTATTAAAGCGCACGCAATCGAATTAAATTTTTCATTCGTTCGTATGTATGGATTGCTATAGCATATGTGTGGGTAGCTATAGCGGATGTTTATCGAAGATTTAGTATTTTCTCGTTTATTAATTAACATTCATTAAAAATATTGAAACGCCCTAACGAACACGGTTGTAAATTCGACTTTACAACAGCGATTTAAACTTCTTCAGCCAGTCTTTATTCATCGAGGAAAAATAACTGCCGATGAATGATCAACACTTATTTGCTAGAAACTTCATCTAGATCGAAACAGATTCTTTTAAGTACCGTAAATTATCGGTAAAGTTTGCTCATACATTTAATTTTCTTTTTTTTTGTTTCTAGGTGCGCGGTTTTGTTTTTGTTTCTCACACACAGAGAAAAAAAAACAAACTCGACACTATCGTGAAAAATAACAAAACGTTTAGAAATGCTAATTCAACAAGTAATATATTTTCCTGTCACTCGCCAAAACCTTGATAACTAAGCAAAAAGCGTGTAATTGAGTTCTTGCTTTTTTGAGTTATAGAAATAAACTTAATTTCTTAATATACATGAAGTTATATGCTGGGCTGGAGCTAAGGTTTTTCGAAAGTGGCAGCGCTAATATAAAAGATCCATTCTTTTAGTATATATTATTATCTATAACGCTTTAACGCCTCAGCATTTAGGAATGCACTGTTAGATAAAATTGCAGAAAATACTAGAGTTAAAATTCAGTCTACTATTTATTTTAACGAATTATAAAAATATCGTAGTCCAACGTCATGCGGTAGTGTCTTGGATACCACCCTTCTACTTTTAAATTTCAGTTTTATTTCGCTGATTGCAAGTTCACTCTAATTTTCAATTGAATTTAATTGTATAACTACTTATAACAAGCTAATTCAGCACAAAAAGTATGGCTCTAAAATGACAAAATTGTATCAAAAATCGTTCTGTACCACTGTGCATTGACTACAACTCTGAGCTTGTTCGGTCTGACCTTCGAAATTTCGGTCAAGGTGATGTACCGTGACATACGGTCATTCGAAATTTGTACAATATTCCGAGATTTCCACTGTGTTCCAGCTTTGGGCCGAAAATAGACAACCAGAGGGCCTGATGATCGTGCGTGACACTAAAATCGGAAAAAAACGGGAAGGGGGGATGGGATCTACGTCCCTCGCGCTTAAGCTAAAGCACGAGCACGACAATCGAAAAGCACGTAGCTCATTTCTTTTTCATTTTTGTAATTAGGTCTTCGTCCACCGCACGCTGTTTCTAAAGCTGCAAAAACGTGATCGATATTATTTTTACCCCAAAAAAAAACCATAGTGCCTTCAGTAATGTTGATCCATTTTTTGTTTCCATATGATAGAAGTTGCAATTTTGTGATTAATCCACTGAGCAGTGAGAAACGAATTTAACTTTTTTTTTCATTTTTACATATAAAAATTCACTTTGTTCGGTTAAGTTGTGGCACATTCTGTAAAAACCAACTTTGTTAAAGACATCATACTTCTATTTGTCTACTTAAATGGACTTTTGAAGGGTTTTCTACAGATTACCACTAACAATGATTTTTTTTCAGTATAACATTTGGTCGGCGTAAGACCAGACTGAACCAAGCACCATTTTTTTGAAAAAATGAGTTTTTAACACCAGTGGTTGTGAAAATTAATAATCTATCTTTCATGAAAAAATGAAATCATTTGAACAGTTCATGATGATATTATAATAAAAATTTCCTGCAGTAGCTTGCAGAAAAAAAACGGGATGGTAAAACTTTGAACCCCGATTACTCGAAATAATGTTTTTGGCACTTGGTTCGATCTGGTCGCACACCGATCATTTGTTAGTGATTTTCTACAATTTTGCAATGTTCTACAATATTGTTTACTGTAGTGAAACAAACAATTTCGTCAACGAAAGTTTTTTTTTATCTCCTATATTTCTTTGGTTATCGACTTTGGCTATTAATACAATAAAGTACACAAGTTCCTCTTAAAAATCAAACCAGAAAACTTTGTTTTCATCTCTTCCACTCAAAGATATCGACGTTCAAAAAAGGACGCATTTCCAAAATTAGAACTCTTCACCCGTAGAAGATATCTTCAAGGATTAACCATTCAAGGTTTCTTCTTGTAAAGTTTTAAACGTCATGTGAACCCGACTGTACTGAGAAATTCTACTTAAAAAAGTAGAGCAAAAAATTGTTTTAGAGCCATCCCAGGCAAACCTGCTCTAATCCTGCCGATTGAAGAGCTTCAATTGAAGTAGTCTTCTAAGGAGTTGCTTAAATCAAGTGATCAGCAATTTTGCTGGAAATAACATTTTTGTATTTCTAATAAATATTCTAGTTGTTTTATTTCGCTGATTTAAGGACAACCCAAGTTTTTAATTCAATTTGGAGATAAAATTGCTTATTTGAAAAAAAAAAACAGTTTAGAAGTACGGCTCTAAAATCCTAAAATCTTATCGAAAACCCCATTTCTGCCTAAAGTGTCGTTCTGTACCACTGAGTATTAACTACGACACTGAGCTTGTTCGGTCTGACATTCGAAATTTCGGTAAAGGTGCTGTAACGTTACGTTCAATCATTTGAATTCTGCGAATATTTTGATATTTTAACTGTGGTCCAGCTTTGGGCCGAAAATAGACAACCAGGAGGCCTGGGTGGAGTGTAAGAGGGATGGGATGTACGTCCCTCGCGCGCTACCTAGCGCACGAGCACGACAGTCAAAAAGCATATGGCTCCTTTCTTTTCCGTTTTTTTTTTGCTATAAAGTCAACGTTCACCAGTGCGCACAGAATTCGAATCCCGAATCGTCTGACGCGGCAGCCGGCGTGTTGACCATGAGCGCGGAATAATTTGACACAGAGCAGTATACCGATAAACCAGAAGAACCAGTACTTCTATATGGGTCGTTCCATACGAAGTGTCTATATCACATGGATATGACACTCACGGATTTGAACTAAAGTTGTGAGAAATATTCGTCTAGGTTCACTCTGAAAAAATCCTTTGAAAAAAATGTCCCGGGTCGCACCTCTCTTTGTCGCAAAGTCACGCATTTTTTGTTCAAAACTCTCTTTTTGTTTTCTTACAATTCATACACGTGAGTTGTCCGAAAAATAATGATGATTTCTAAATAAAATAAACCAGGTAATCCAGAAAAAGTATATGTTTTAACCGTAAGTGTTGCCAGATGGATCCTGCAACTGAATTAAAAAACTAAGTTTTCAGTTTTCGGCAAATGTAGCCAATTTCCTTGAAAAATTTCACGTAAAAAAACACTTATCATCTTGAGCTAATATGAGCCAATCTTGAGTTATAATATTTTTACGAGAATAGTTCAACATTTCTTGATATTTTTTTCTTACAATTTATAGACGCAAAACAAAAATACTGGTAGGTGATTTTTGAAGAAAATAAACCAAGGAATCCATAAAAGATACTATTATTGCTGGAAGTGTTGCCAGATAGATTATTTTCGTATTTAAAAACTAAATTTTACGTATTAAAAAACTAAATGAAACTATTTTCTTAAAAATGTTATATCAAATTACTTCAAGGAGAAGTGTTTCTCACATAAAATTTTCGAAGGAACACGATGAAACTATCAAATTTAAAATAAAATTAGCTGAATTTGCCGAAAATTACAAATTTAGTTTTTAAATACAAAAATGATCTAACTGGCAACACTTCCGAACAAAAAAAAATTTTTTGCATTACTAGCTTTGTTTTCTTCACAAATCACCTACCAATATTTTTCACACGTCTCGCGTCTACAAATTGTAAGTAAAATTGATTACGTAATTGAGAACGATTTTCGTAAAAATGTTGTAACTTGAGATTAGCTCATTTTACCTCGAGATAATCAGTGTTTCTTACATAAAATCATCCGAGGAACACGATGAAACTATTGAATTTTAATTTGAATTCAGCTGCATTTGCCAAAAAGTACAAGTTAATCTTCAAATACAAAAATATTCTATCTGGCAACACTTACGGCCAAAAATTAATATTTTTCTAGATTTCTTGGTTCATTTGCTTCAAAAGTTAACTACTAGTATAGTATTATAAAATGTTAAACTATTTTCGTATTACTTCAGATTGGCTCATGTTACGTAGAATATTCAGAGGAATACGATGAAATTTTCAAATATGAAATGAAAGTGGCTACATTTGCTCAAAAATGAAAATTTAGTTTTCACATAAAAAAATAATCTATCTGGCAACACTTCCGGTCAAAAAATATTTTTTTTTCTGGATTCCTTAGCTCATTTCCTTCAAAAACCCCTATCATTCAGACATCTTAAGTGTATGAAATGTAAAAAAAAAAACAACAAATAGGTTTTAACCAAAAATTGCGTAATTTTATAATAAAGCGGGGGATTCCACAGAGCGGGGGGTAATCCAATCCAATAATTCTCCTAGCTTTGAGGCAAATCCGTAATGGTCGATGCCAAGTTTGTGCTTTTTCGTGGTCCCTTTGTATGGAATGACCCATATTTGTATTGAATTCTATCGGAACGATCACCAAACACAACCGATGTTTTCGACTGTTCAGTAAAGTATGAATTAAAGATTTGTAGTAATAAGAAACAACTAAAATTAGCCAACTAGGATTTCATATATATGTCGAATCCCGAAATATCATCTTAGTCCTATAATATCCTTGTCAGGTGGTTTTTGGCCATTTTAGATTGTTCTCCACAAATTACACAATCGTGGATTTCATCATGGACTCTGACTTCTAGGCGTTTTCCTTGTTCCAAAAATACCCATTTTGGGTGGTGATTGGCCGTTTTATGCTGTTCGCTAGAAACCAAAAATCGCCATCTTGGATTTGAAAATATCTACGTGGGACATCATCCATACTCCGAAAATATTCTTATTGTATTTGTCCTTTTGTTTCGAACTAAATTTCTATTTTTAACAACGGCTTTTACCCGTTAACATATATGTTCATTAAGCAGACAGCATGTGCAGTAGGGGAAGCGAAAAATAAGCAAACTGGAATTATGATACAGATTTGAAAAAAAAACCGCATCCCGACGGGACTTCGAAAAAATTAGCCCTACGAAACCCCTTCCGTTGTTGTATCGCACTTGCAAGCACGACTTAGACTGACTTTGGTCTCGACCACACAGGTCTATAACAGTTATCAGCATCAGCCGATTGCCACTAAATTTTCAGGGAGTTTAAAGATACAATAGGAGCTTGTTTTGGCATTACTCATTTATTTCATTCCACCTGTATAACCGAATACTCAAACTTTAGCCTTAACCCCAGCCATAAGATTCTGCACGACTTCAGAGTCGACCGTTTACAGTGCATTAACCCATGCTCTCTTCATTTCTTCGACATTCTTCACAACTTTAGGTCGTTTTCTTTTCTTAATGGCCCAGTACTTCTCGATCGGGCGCAGCTCCGAAGTGTTTGGAGAGTTCAGCTCTTTCGGCACAAAATCGACTCCGTTCGCCTTGTACCACTCTAGCACTTCCTTGGAAGGATGCAAATCCGGCCAGAACAGTGTCGGACCATCGTGACTCTTGTAGAAAGGAAGAAGCTGCTTCTGGAGGCACTCTTTCAGATACACTTGAGCATTCATAGTGCTCCGCTTTCCACATTTCGAGACCTTCTGTGTCCTGAGGTCCTCGGGTACATCAAAACTTATCCTTGCTCGTCCTGTACTGGTTTCCAGGAATATGCTTGAAGTCTAGTTTGGTTATGCGTCTCATCATCCATCACGCAACAGTTTGGTTTGGTCAACTTTTGATCGTACAGCTTCCGCGCGTGACTTTTCACGGTCGTATTTTGCTTCTCGTCTCGGTTTGGGGACTACTGAACCTTAAACGAAAGTAGTCCGGCTCGTGGTTTGGTCCTCTGCATGAAAGACGCACCCTCGTGCAAGTTTTCCGCCACATCCATGCGCTCTTGATCGTTTTCGTTGAGTTGAGTGCTTCTCCGTCCGGATGTGGGCTTCCTATTCCACAGTCAGACATTCTTTGAAACGTTTTATTATACCGGAGAGCGTAGAATTCGCGATTTTTAGCTTTTTCCCGATTTCCTGATTTTCAAAGTACTCTGCTCTTTCGACGACATTTTGAAAACTTTTGCGCACCTGATGAAATCAACTGACAGCATGTAAACAATACACATCAAACTATTTGTACGCAAAATATCATTTAAATCTATCCAACTTAGCAAAAGTTAGAGCAGTATCCTAGGGGTAAGACACTATTGATATATTGCGAAATATTTCCAATATTCAATATTAAAAAGTATTTACCGTTTCATTATCGAGCACCATCTACAGTAAAGTTCTTTTTTACACGATTCTTTGTACCGTGCAAAAAAACCGTGTTAAAAAAACCGCGTTATTTGGAAAAACGTCGTAAAAAAGAACAGTGTAAAATGAACCCGTGTAAAAATGAAACTGTGTAAAAAACAGCCTACTATATTCTGTTACCGTTACTGTTACTTACTGCAACAATTCTACGCGAAGACGAAAAATCGTGCAAAAAAAACCGTGTGAAAAAAATTATTTGAAAAATCGTCGTAAAAAGAACCGTGTAAAATGAAACCATGTGAAAAAACGTGTAAAAAGAGACTTCACTGTATATTATAGCTCATTGCCGTTACATAAAGCGTTACATTATCGTTGTAGGATGCCATTTGACAGATAAACGATAAATATCAAAATATATCAACCAATATCGTGTAATATTATCGAAATATTTTTCATAAAAATAAAAGTGTCTAGCCCCTAGGCAGTATCAGTGTGTGCAGATGTTAAGCGAAACACCCTTTATGAACATTTATATATTATTCACATCACCTGCTCTTAAAAACAGGCTTGATAATCCGATGTTGCTGACAGTGCCGCTAATACGAGTTTCAAACTTACATTCAAACTCGAGTTGAGGGATTTATAGTACATTAAAATAGTGAAATAAGTAAATAGTAACAGTAAACATAGTATTGTACATACAAAGATGAGCATTTTAATAAATAATTGAAATTGATGAACTCATATCAACAGTTTACAGTGCGCTGCATCGTGTTAACAGTTTTTGAGCGATAAACTTATCTCGAGTTTGTTTTGTTTGAATAAAATAAAAGAATTGTTTACCGCGAGTTTGCTGATAACAGATCTAGTGAAAATTTTTGGCAACCGAAACCTACTACGAACGACCCGCATCACATCTTACCGGATCTTTAAAGATGCTTTAAGTGCTACCTCTAAGCTTTTTGAAACTATTGTTCTTGAAACGTTATTTCAAAGATACTCGCATTGCATTTCGCCGGAACAGCATGGCTTTATGCCTAAGAGGTCAACTACGACAAATTTAGCCAGCTTCACGTCGTTTATCATACGAGAGATAGAAAATGGACATCAGGTAGACGCTATCTATACTGATCTCTCCGCTGCATTTGATAAGATGAACCACGAAATTGCACTGGCGAAGTTTGACCGTATGGGCATCGACAATAACTTGCTGGCCTGGCTACGATCTTACCTCATCGGCCGGAATATGTCGGTGAAGATCGGTGATTTTGTCTCATCGCCTATTGCTGTCTCGTCTGGAGTCCCTCAAGGCAGCCATCTCGGTCCTTTCCTTTTCCTGCTATATATGAACGATGTTCACAGCACCATCAAATGCTTCAAGCTATCGTACGCTGACGACCTTAAGCTGTACTTCGTCATAAAGGACCACGCTGACGCTTCCTTCCTCCATCAGCAACTGGAGCTGTTTGGAACTTGGTGCTGCATCAACCGGATGTCTCTGAACGTGTCTAAATGCTCAGCAATCTCATTTGGCCGTAAGCGTGCTCTATACCATCACAACTACTCGCTTATTGGTACTGAGTTGAAGCGTGAAACGACAGTAAAAGATCTAGGATTGCTACTTGACTCGAAGCTAAACTTTAAAGAACACGTTTCATTCATCGTTTCGAAGGCTTCTTCCCAGTTTGGGTTTATCTTAAAATTTTCTAAGAAATTCCGCGACATTTATTGCCTGAAGGCTCTATTCTGTGCTCTGGTACGCCCAATACTGGAGTATACTGCAATAATTTGGTGTCCTTTTTATCAAAAAGACACACAGAGGATTGAAGCCGTTCAGCGGAAGTTTGTTCGCTTTGTCCTGCGTAGGCTTCCATGGCGAGACCCCCTCAACTTACCTAGATATGCCGATTGGTGCAAACTTATCAATTTGGAGTTGCTAGAAGCGAGGCGGTATGAAGCTTCCTTTGTAGGCGATCTGTTGCAAGGAAACATCGACTGCTATGCTCTACTGGGTCTTCTTGACATAAACACACGACGTCGCAATACTCGCTCTCATACCTTCCTTCACATCCAGCCTTCGAGAACCAATTACGGGTTAAATGAACCGATGCGTAGTATGTCTCGTGTGTTCAATCGTTGCTATTTTGTGTTTGGTTTTAATGTCTCTCGTGTAAGGAACAAGAATAGCTTTAAGAGGATTTTCTGTTAATTAATCTTTAGTAATCTTAATTTTAATCTGTCATTAGGGTAGTTATTTTATCTGTTGACATAAAAATAAATAATAATAATAATAATAATAAAATAATAATAATAATAAAAATGGTTTTTGAGTTATTGTTGTAGGTGTGGCATTTTTCGATAGAGCAGTTTTTGAGATATTCAGATTCATAGTTTTTTTTAATTAAGCATACTGTAAATAATTTGTTTTTCTAATTCTAGTTTCCAATCTTACAAAATTTTCTTTAAAATATATTTCTTGACCATGCAGATGAAATCTTGCTTATGTTCGTAACCCTGGTCTCTGTCGGTACATGCTGAGGCAGTAAACAGTAGGTAATTATTTTCCCCAACCATTGAGTGTCGTTACGCTGCTCTATCACTCACCGTTGGCTAGGCTGCCCAAGTATATAGGACTGTTGGGTTCGAACCTGCCATAAATAGGATTACATTCATGCCAAGGATCACACTGTCTGTAGCAAGGGGCAGTTTGGTTGATAACGTAAGCTTGCCTATGTCACTCTCTTTTTTTCTACCTAAACTTTTCTCATTTACAGCCCTAGTTTACAGTGAAAAAAGGTTCCTTTACTTTTATCCATCGTTTTAAAATACTACTGAAATAAGTCAACTTGGATCTCCACAAGCACGACGAGTTTTGGTCACATAGGGTAACCGCTCCTATATTCATCTCAGTACCTATATTCTTCTGATCACACCTTTTTAATCAATTTATCGTCAAATTTTATTATATTTTCAACTTAAAACTTTCAGCCACTTGAGAAAATCGAGAAGCAAATAGATTTACGTTAAAAAATTTGTAGAAATTTGACGGTAAATTGTACAAATGAGAGAAATGAGATGAATATAGGTGCACCAAGCTGTTGAGATGAATAATGGAGCGATTACCCTATATGGAAGAAAAAAAGCATATGACAGGGCGCAAACATGACTTTTTCCAGCAAGTTTATACCTGTACTTCATACAACGAAACGGAAGTCAAAATCATGAACACTCTCTGTCTCTCTCTCTCTCGAGTGGGAAGACGAACTTTTATCGCAAAGTTCTAATCTTCCGAAGGGGAAACTGATCCGAACAACATGCCAAACAAAGTTAGGAAATTGTTTAACTCTGGAATGCCTGGCGGGAAACTGTGCTCACACTTATATACTAGCGCTATTTTTTTTTTTTTTTTTTTGGTTTCTAGAGTTTCTCTGCAGTTGAAGGCAACTTGTTGAATGTGGTGTGGCTTCGCAGGTGGAGCCGCACTTCGATCGAATCAGTGGGTTGATGTAATTTATTTTTCTGTTGATAAATCTATGAGAGCGGACACGGTACTTCTATGGGTGAGATATGTTCAAGTTTCAATCAGTACTGATAAAAATCATTTTCACTGCTGGAATTCTTCGGAAATTGAAACCAATCTTTTTCAATTTTCCCGGTGAAATAGTGAACCCCGATAGCCAGACAACAACAGCTTTTACTAGGCTGCATTCTCATTGAATTTAATTGGGATACTACGAAATTCACTGGAAAATTTTTGTCAAGTAATCTACTCATACCCAATAAGAAAACTTTCGGCTCCATAATTTACCACCGCACCGACACTGTAGAAATAGATAACTCAATGTAAATTACGACATCAGGGTTTTTGTATTTTCAAATTAAATGAGATTATCGATGATACATCAATAAAATGCTGCTTCCATCGACTCGATTTGGTGTACTTTTTTCAGACATCACGAGCATTACTAGTTAAGTTGTCATAAATTTACTTGAGCTTAAAGGTTTGTATGTGATTTTTTTAATTCAAGTATCGATCTCTTCTAATCTAGTTTCCAAATATTACATTAAAGTACAAATGCAAAATTATACCATACAAGATCGCATATATCATAACGATCATAACAGATAGGTCACAATGGAACGATGCTATGAAAGACCATGCCGCATGTTGTAGACCCTACGTTCCGCTTTCCAGCTCCACCCACCTTACAGAAATTCAAACTGATAATTACCGTTTGCACCGCATGTCAAACAACCGCAACGTTGTGAACGTTCCGTACTAGTAGCAACACCGCCATAACCACTAACATCAACATGTGACTCTCCGTCCCGTGTATGTGGGGGATCCTATTTGAATGGCACCAGAGAGGTGTTATGCTAGAAGTCAAGCGCTTCATCCTCAACAGCTGGAGTATATTCTCCCTTTGGCTAATTCATAATAATTAGGGTTGCATGTCTCCTAATGAGCAAACGTGAATCAAAATTGGTGTTCGGCCATGTGGATGCGTGCGACAACAACCATCTTGACACACTTCCCGTCGGTCAAATTATGAGCGCGAGGTAAACTCGCTTTCGTTGAAAATGAAAGGATAGGGCGTGGAAGAGAAACTAGATGAAACTTGTTCAGATGTTAATTGATGGTTGGAATTCATCTCATTACCAACCTGATGTCGTACGTTCGACATCCGATTCGGTCCAAAACTGCCCTGTACACTGGTTGATGAACTTCGAGTGCGAATTGTAGCACCTGGGTTTTACCTTGCTGTTCTGTAATGGTCCCCAATTGTTAGTTTATAACATTGAATATTACTCTATTAAACTGTGTACAGTATTTTGGATTTGATTGTGCAATAATGACATGGAAACACAGTTCCTTGTTGTTGGCATAAATTTGAACCCTTGGAAAATAATTCTCTATGCTCAAAATATTGTTTAAGAGGTAATTTCAAACAATCATTACGACAGCTTTGAATGAATGTGCCTTAAAAAATTCGAGAAAAAACTCGATAATATTCAATTAGCCTCCCAGGTGGTCAAGTTTCAATAATGAAATGCAGCACCTACGCTTTGCTTTTTCATAATATTCAATCGAAACCCGTACACAGTCGGGAAACAATGAAATTTTCAAAAGCGCCAACAGCTGAAAATTTTAAACAAACAGATCTTCCAGCCGAAGATGAAAATGTATCAGAGAGGTAAAAACTCACGTGAATGTTTCATATTCAATAAGTTGCTGAGTGGTTATTACCAAAACCAGATAAAAATCCAGAGGTCAATAATGAAAATAAACCAAGCGCCTGAGTCATCAAACTCGGGACGGTGGGCTGCAAAAGGCTGGCTCAATTTATTAATTCAAAATCGTCAGAGCGTTAACGCATAAAAAGGTTAAAACTCATCCAAGCCAATTCGACCAATACATGATTAAATTAAATGTTTCCAAAATTTAACTTACTCCTCTCTCAAACGAGGAGTAATCTGAGTCGTTCATTCTCGGTTCCCATTAAAGGGTGCACCAATTATTCACCGTTCTAATCAGCTGCCATAAATACAAACCCACGCGACACCCCGTAAGGCATACATTATGCAAATGTTATACAAACTTTTTCTCATCGCAGTGGTTTGGCGAATACTGAGCGAATTCTAATTTATACCAACAACACAGCAAGCTTCTTCTGCATTCTGTTTTCCCCTGAAGCAAAAAAAAAATAGACCGCTTGGAGGATTGAGGGCCCCAAACTGGAATGGTCTTGGAGTTCCCTCGCCGTGTCGCGCTAATTTATACGATGTCACTCGGAGCGCTTAGTAATGGTCACTTACGATGCCGATTGCTCGGAGATTAGTCAAACCAAACAAGGCGATCAAATATTTACGGGATTCAGATTGTCGTGGGCACAGGGTTAGGGTTTTCATTCAGTGTTGATCTTGTTATGACGATTTGTAATAATTTGAGAAGAAACTCAAATGACGAATATCTCCCAGTTGGACTCGAGGTACGATGCTAGTTCAACAGCCAGTCGTCGTAGGTTCGAGTCACGGCTCGGGGGAGACTGTTAGTGCCAGTAGAACGCTAGCCCCGCAATTATCCTGTACACTAAAGAGTTGGCGTTTTCAATTCGTTTCATAAGGTCAATCACAAGGGAATCTACGATAGAGAAAAAATAACTCACTCATTTAAACAGAGGAAACCGCAGTTTACGTCCTTGTGGCACGTTGGATGTTATAGAATGTATTAGAAATAATCACTGTCAACATTTGGTTCTCCAACCCAAATTTGTTTGCAATTATGTGTCAACCCTAGTTATGAATCAATGCGATAAAGATTTTGATGCTTCGGCTAAAAAGTGAAATTTGATTCCTTGGCACCTTTTGTTTCATCTTCCAGACTTAAAAATCATCATCAAGCTTGGTAATGCATATTTACCTCAACTTACTAAAAATTCAGCAAAAAAAAAAATTAAAATCGTGATACAGCACCACTACCGAGATTTCGGAATTGTACTGATATTTCAGTCAGGTTGAACCAAGGTTGGCGGAAAAATGAAACAGCTGTAATAATTTTTATGTGGTGCCCGCCTCGGCAATGAATTACCGAAATTCGGCAGTGAATTTTTGGTTTATATCTTGATATGACACTCTTGAATGACACGCATAAAATGTTCTAGAAAAGTATGTAGAAATATAAAATTACATGTTTTTGTCAAGTATCGAGAGCATCCAGAAAATGTTATGTTTTAAAAATGAAAAAAAAAAAAAAACAGATCATGAAAATCATCACAAAACCGTGAATCGTTAATTTTGGGATCGGGAAAATTTTAACCTATTACAGTTCATATGGCTCGAGCTAAGCCTCAAGAAAAAGTATAGACATCAAGCCTTCTTTTGCCCCCAGAAACAATATAGGTTCTTATAGTTATAAAAATAGTTGAAGAGGTTGTTTATGAAAAACGATCGCAAGGTTAACGTAGAAGCCAGTCCTATGTCAATATTTTTCTTGCAATAGGTTTGAAGAGAAGCCTTTTTTTTGGGGACCCTATAAAGCGTACATTAGCCTCCCCAGCTGATCTCGAGGTACGATGCTGGCCTAACAAGCCAGTCGTCGTAAGTTCGAGTCTTGTCTCGGGAGAGACTGTTAGTGTCAGTAGAATCGTATCGTCCGCCGGTTGATCCGTCTGCTGTGGAAGGCTGCGATCGAATGAGTCGCATGCTCAGCTTTGCTATGCTGGAATTAGCTGCTGCTCTGCCTACTGCGGGTCGAGCCAGTTTCCAGTAAGAGCCAACCGTCCATTTGCAACAGTAATCGGTTATACAATGAAGACTTATTTTTGCATGCTAGCTTTCATGCATGACTACTGAGAGTTAAACTTCCGGTGTCTTCGTGGACTAAAGCGAGTAAAACAACTACAACAAATCAGTTTTAAGGGGTTATATACCTTTTTGGTCGAGAAAAATGAGGGAAGTTTGAATTTATTTTCAAGTGCATAGCACCATTTTTATTGCATCAAAGTGGTATTTTTCTGAAAGTACAGTTTATCAACAACAACAAAATACGTTTGATTTTCAGATATACCAATTATTACTGGAGTAATGGTCGTTTCACCGAAACGCTTTTTTTTCACAGAGGCTTGAGGTGATCCTGATAGAGACTCAGCGGGTCAACCGAAATCAAAAAACTCATATTATTTCATTAGTTTAGAAGTGTGTCGGGTACTTGAACGATCGCTTTTATGAGTATATTGTTTTCAGTGCGAATGGGAACGTTTTTCCCAAAAAATGCACGTTTTGAGCGCTAAAAATTGCATTAAAAATTTTTTGCGACAAAATATAACTGTATCTTTCAGAAAGCGATCGTTCAAGGACCGGCGAATTTAATAACGGATATTTACAAAAAAAATAAAGGAAATCGGTTTAGTATTTTTCCCGCAATCAGGATCACGGCAAAGTCATTTTTCGGAAAACACTATTCCGAGATAATCGCGTGTAAAGTTTCAAGTTTAGCTTATGCGGCCGTGGCGAGGCGCGCTGCGAACCACTCTAACTTTCTTCCTATTGCTCAGATCTTTATGAAAATTTGTGAAAATGTTCTCAAGTTGTTGTATTTGAAGATAATGCAATAAAAAAAAATTCGGTTTTTTGAAAGCAAGAAAGGTATATAACCCCTTAAGCGAGCTAAATCTCTGACATTTGCTGCTTTCTAGGAACAGCGATTTATTATAAATAAGAGTGATGATCTTTTATTTAAAATGATTAAAATTTTGCCCGCCATGTTTGATTTTTTTAAATAAACACGCTTTTAATCATGTTTGCAACTACCGACTTCGAATTCGAGACCACCATCAGAAAACTGTGTAACTTGTAAGATGCATTTAGGAAATTAGAAAAATAAAGGAATACCCCTGCTAATAAGGTTTGTACCACAATAATACTGACACTTAAAAAAATGTAATAAAACACTCACAAAGCATTTTTATTCTTACATGACTATGTGTTTTATAATTATAGGATGTGGTTTACAAATTCACGGAGTCATATAATATAATTAATAAATCAATGGAGAATATCATCATTCTCCATTAATTTAAAAATCTTGCTTCTTTCCCGGAAGACATTCATTTTACATGAGCCCAATATCGTTCGTTAGACGCAGCTGTGGATAGTTAAGGGGGTTGGCGGTTTTTGGTACAAGACCAAAGTTAAGGATTAGCATCATGACTTTTTAAGAAAGGCAGCAATCGTTTTTGTGGACACTCATTCTGGTAAACATCCTAGTTGATTGTGCCTGTGATGATGAAAGATGAGCTGTTTCGGCCACACATGCAAACTGCTTGCCAAACAATATATTTCTTGGGGAATTGAAGATGAAACTGGATTGTGGCTTTTTTCCATTTTTTTTTTTTTTTGATGTTGTTTGAAGTCTTGACTTGACTTTGTAGGACTAGTTCCGGTGACATTCTATTTTTCGAGCCACAGTTTGGATAGAGAGGTTCGGATTCCTCTCCGTAACCATATTCAGCTTTCCGTCCTATAACGATTCACACGTCAATATTTTTGTCACTTGTTGCTTTCCTTTCGACACTTCAAACGTTCATAATATCATTCCTGACTGTGTTTTTGAGCCAATTAAGCTTTTTTGTCGAGTTCACGCACCGAGCGGTGAAAATTTTGCGGTTACACAAGATCCGTTCGCACAATACTTTTTCGTTCGACGACATTTTGAGCACTGTTTACGAAATGTCAAAACATATCAAAGTAGGCGAAAGTATATTCCCAGTTTTAATCACTTGGAGGTGTTCGGATTATTGCGGATATAAATCTTACTATACAGGGTGTTCAATAAGTTCGAATACACGTTAAAAATGTGTTAAAAATTGAAATACAAGATATTCTTTTCTAAATTAACTTTGATTGAAGCAGTGTTTATTGAGAACTTTCATGACATATGAGCTGGAAGCACACCTGCTTTGTGCTGTATCACGAGCTTGAGACGTTTTTAAAAAAAATCGACACGCTCCTGGTCCATCGGGATTTCGTACAAGACCTTGGAAACAAGCTTTTTAAGTTGGTCCATGCTTTCCCTCTTTACGTTCGCTCCAGAGGATTAGGATTCGCGGACCTGAGAAGCCACAAAATCTTATCGAGAAAATCAGTCGAATTCTCTCGACACCACGCTTAGACGATATTCGCCGTGTGGACAGGTGCCCCAAACCATCACCGACGTACAGTGGGACAAATAAATCCGTTGCACACTGGGAAAAAATGAACCAAAATTCCCACTAATTAGAAGCCATTGAGTTGGCAATCGAAATATAGCATTTCTTATGTAAAATTGGTCAATAAATCGATTGGTGACATTTTCATCCCGTGCAGGGCACAGGAAAGGGTCTATTTCTCTGAAAATTGGCAAATATAGGGTGAGAAAGGGCAAAATAGACCATTTCGCATACCCTGCACAAAATGAAACCATCATCAAATGAGTTGTTGACCAATTCTACAAAAGAAATGCTGTATTTCAAGTTGCCAGTCTAGCGGCGACTAGTGGAAAAACCGGCCCCGCAATTCCAGGTTTTACTGTCGCTTATTGTTCCGTTGGTCTAGCTCCGCCACTGTTGTCGTGCCAATCTCCGACGCCCGAGGAAGCGACTACACCCAGGACCCTAACTTACGACCCGTTGTTTCACGGACTGATTTTATCACATGTTAAACCCCAACTTTTCCTACCTATTCTAGATTCTTAGTCTGTTGGCATTCTAGTTTCTGCAAAATATCGTTTTCGAATCTAATTCCGAGAAAAAAAAAACTTATTCAAGCTTGTGCGATAGTTCGCGGTAAACAAACAAAAAATAACACCTTGCGCGTCGTTTAGCCTATATAAGGCTGAAGCTGACACCAATACCAATGCACACAAAGCACATGGTGCCACCTACACAATAAGGAAAGGTTGTTTTCGAACTTTTTGAAGACCCTGTACAACCATTCATTTGTTGGTTCCGTAAAACGGGGCGAACAGAAACCTAACTTCCGAGCTTGAAAGATGCCTTTATAAGTCTTCAGTAACATTTAAAAACCACGCGAAAAATATTTTATTGAATAGTTCAATAGTAAACAAGTCCTGCAAACCCATTTATGGGCTAGCAGCACTACTGTCGGTTTGCTTAAAAGAACGCGAAATGGAGGCTCAAATTCTAAGCTTTTCCAAGTACATACTGAAAACTTTTTCTGTGGAAGTCATTTTGTTCCACTTAGAACTTGTTCGTGTGCTGTAATGAGTCGTGTGCTATAGTTGAGTATTTTAAGTAATTCATCATCAGTATTTTAAGGTATTCATCATCGTTTTCCGTACGTTCCATGAAATTCCCCCGATTCGCAGATTAAGGATGCGAATAGAAACAACTTCATAGCGAATATTTTTTGCACAAAAACAAGTGGATTTGAGAAGTGCAATCATATTTTCTCATAAAGTGATGCCTGAAATATGCTTTGTACATTTTCAGCCCATCATGGCCAGGAATTACAAACAAAAAAATCCAAAAACGCCGCCGGGGGCAAGCTGTTGAGATTTTAGTTTTGTCTTATTTTTATCATAGAAAGCTTCAAATAACTTTCGAAACTTTGAGCTCATGCGGGTCATTCATACAAACATCAAGGTGAAACGGTGTTGAAGCCACACACCGACTTCGCGCCACCACACAGTGGTTAAAAACGCGAAAAACGCGATCGTCAACCTTTTTAGTATAAAGGTGTCATTCAAACGCTATAGTGTATTCGACGAAGTTTTTGTAGATCTTAAGGGGCATTTTTTGACGCAAATAAACTTTTGATTAATTCACCTAAAAGTTAAAGAAAATATTTTTTTAATTATTTATCAAATCAAAACGAAGTCTTCAGCAAAGTTGTAGACAATTTTATGTAGAGGAGCTTTGCTGAAGACACTTTGGTTCTATCTCTTGAAAATCGACCACATACAGGTAGTTTTAAATACAGACACTCTTGAAGTTTCTAAAAATCGAAAAATACCACATAACTTTTTCTGATGTGATTTTAGAGGCCAACTATGTTCTAGACATTTTTTTCTATTTAAAAAATACATCATTCTGTCGAACATACCTTGGGCGAATTTTCAACTTTTCCATAGGGTTCAGGACATTTTAGATAAAAAAAATGCACGTTTTGAAACTAAAATTTCTCGAAAACCTGAAAAAACGACAGTCTTCACTCGAAAGATGGGGATTAGTACTGGCTTCCCCAGGTGGTTTCATCAGTTTCTTGCAGTCTCTTAAAGACTTGGGCGTGGGTGAAAAAAATTAGGTTTTATGATTTTTCGGCGTTTATTCATGTTTTTTTTTTCTTTCAAGATGTACAGAATCGAAACGATTTTTGATTTTCAGTTGAAAAGTACGAAAAGCAGTTATATTTATGGCACCGCAACATTCTTTGACGTTTTTCCAATGCTTGAGTTCTGAAAAGAAAATGTCAGCTCAGAAATAGATACCCTTATTTTAAAATTTTGTCCATACGGAGGTATGGACAAATTTTAAAAAAGGGTATCTATCGCTGAGCCAACATTTTCTATTCAGAATTCAAGCATTGGAAAAAGTCAACACAGCAAGTCGGCTATTTGTGGCTTCAAAGCTGTTTCACCTTAAGCTAGGATGAAGGCAAAAAGGGCTAAGGAATTAAGCTCCACTTTTTGCCCTTTTGGACCACAGTACACTGTTTCCAAAACTGCAAAAACGGAATTTTTTCGACCAAGAACCAAGATATGTGCAGCCGTAGTGTCTTCAAAAAAGTTGTTCTATTATTCATACTCCGTGCTATAGAAGTTGCAATTTTGTGATTAATCAACTTAACAGAAAGAAATTAATTGAACTTTCCTCGTTTTGGAGTATAAATATCCTTTTTGTTCGGAAAAGTTTCATCATTTTTCAAAAGTAACAACTTTGTTGAAGTCCAAATACTTCTATTTACCTATTTAAATGGACTTTTGTTGAGTTTTCTATAGATTACCCCTAAAAATCAATTGTTTTCAATTTAACTTTTCATAGTGATTTTTTACAATTTTTCAATGTTCTACAATATTGTTTGCTCTAACGAAAAAAACAATATCTTGAAAAAAGTTTATTTTTTTCTTTTATTTTTATGTCATTCGGTTATTGAAAATTTTTATTGAAAAAATGCACTAATTTAAATTAATCCTTTAGTGCCTAGTGCCGCCTTTAGACGGTCTTCAGTTGATCCGATTACTCGTCGAAGGTTGGTTCGCGAGTTCAAAGGCTGTTTTAGTATCGGTGAAAGGAAACCAAAACTTACGGTCTATTTAAGTGCGAATTTCGCAACAATATTCGCTTTTGACACGAAAGAAAATGAGTCAACTTAATCTAGGGGTTTTTATAGCCTTTCGGGTAAAAAAAGTTATTACACGGTTATAAATAACAGAGCTTTCTGACAGCTTAGTCACGCACACCAACTACAGTTTGTTTGCCTCATAATTGACTCTTGCTTTCTTTAGAGAACCTTTTGTGTGTTGCTCATATTAAAGATAAAGGACACACGCAATCCTCGTAGAGGTAAGCTAACTTTCAAGCCGGTGAAAGCAAAAAATATTTTACAGTTGTCATAAGAATTTTAACAGTTTTTTTTTTTTGCATAATATGTAAACTGCATTAATACAAATGCGATAGGAAAATTTTATTAGTAATAATGGTTTCTATTACCATTTTCACCACAAGGCGGCCTTTTCATCACATCTTTTCACTACACCGCATATTACCTGATGTAAGGCGATTCTTGCTATCGATGACATTTCACCTGATATCCAATAGACCATCTCACCGAATCTCTTTAACCTCACTTCTCTGACAGTTAGTGGTAACTTTGTTTACATTTTGGACTTTGTGCTTTTTTTCTGGCGGAGCAATCGTGTGCATAGTGAATCAGCTGCTCAATTTATAGTTGTTCTTAATGTACTGGCACCTCACGCATTTGGGGTGCATTTTGCTAACAATTGGCATTTTGCTAACAATTGAAATATTTTGCTAAAATTGAGAGCAAAACTGTATCGCCCGAAGGTAAACAAAGTTACCAGTAGCTGTCAAATTCAAATGCGCGACGTCACCGTGCGATGGTCTATAGATCATAGCACGATGACGTCACAAAACAAGAAGATGAAACATTTGTTTACATAGTAAAAATTTCGGCTCGAATAAAAATGCGGAACTGTCTTGTTGAAATTTGCGTTTCCAAGAATAAACCAAAAGATCACAGTAACGAATTCGCATAGGCGGAGAGTTTTCCCATCTTTTTCGTACTTGTATCATTCATTTTCACTCCTATCGCATAAAAAATGAATGGAACGCATTGTAAACAAACCCGTGGGAAGTGTCAGAAAAGTGAGGTTATTTTTCGTGTGCAATGATCTATACAATCGAGCTGTGATCGGATATCACCTCGGCAACATGATATCGCGGATATCATTTTCGAAAACCAATAAAAACCATATTTGCAGCAGTTGGCAACACGGCCAAAGAAATTTGACGCACCCCTACAAATTTCGCAATTCGCGTTGCATGCGAAAAAGAAGGAAGGATATATTTTAATTATATATCGAATGTTGATTTTCACAGATTTACACGGTACGGTGGATGGAAAAGTTTCGAAACGTTGTTGAACAAAACGCAATTCATCCACTTGGTAAGCAGAAAGTGTGAACCAAAAATATCAAAAGTTTTTGCAGCACGGCCAACCGTACCGACTTATAATAAAATTAAGCAGTGCGCTAATTAAATCTCCCAGCTGGTCTCGAGGTACGATGCTGGCCTAACAAGCCAGTCGTCGAATGTTCGAGTCCCGGCTCGGGAGATACTGTTAGTGTCAGTAGGATCGTAGCGCTAGCCCCGCAATTGTCCTGTACATTTAACAGTCGGCTGCGAAGTCTGTGTAAAGTTAAACAGAAGGTCGAATTCCGATGCGGAATGTAGCACCAAGGCTTTGCTTTGCTTTTGCGCTAATTAAAATCGACCAATCAGAGAGAGTTTTCACTTTGACAGAACTTTGGGTGATTTTTGGTTTCTCTTGTCACGTCCTGTCCTAGCTCTAGCAATTCAACTGCTCTTGTTGTCTTGTTTTTTGCTTTGAGCGGTTTTTGTTTTCTTCCTTTTTCAATTATCAAAGCAAATGTCAAACCATATCATCTCACTGTAGTGTGAACATCACAAGTGATATCCGATATCATCAGGCAACATCAGTTGATATGCGGCGTAGTCTGAACAAGGCATTAACAAAATCTAGTTCACTTAAAAGGGTGCTACGATGAAAAATTGGCCAAGCAAAAATATGTGAAAACCGATCATTTTTTAATTAAAATCAAATAATGTTTCTTTGTCAAATTCAATTCATACTGAATAATGAAAAATATTGACTCAAGCTTCCTTTTAAGCGTATGCGAATTGCCGGACCTTTCCCTTGACTCCTTCCATCAATTTTTGTACAGCCTTCTTGGTCACTTGATTCGCCGCAGAACGCCAATAAGCTTTGAACTGCATCTCGTTGACAACTGTCTTTCGTGTCTTCTTGGGGTCCGCTGGACGACAGCCCAGTATTATTCTATAGGGCGGAACTCTGGTTTGTTGGGAGGGTTCTTGTTCTTTGGCACCACCTGGACATTGATCGCAGCATACCACTTCATGGCCTTTTATAATTTTTGTGTTCCTGATGTCCGGTCGAAATCCTGAATCTTATCAGGTTATGGGCCCAGTTTGCGCGTGTGTCAGGAGTGTACGTTGTGCTCGAAGAACATGAGTTGCTTGAATGCATCTAGAGCGAAACGGCGGGAGGGAAGGAATTGCAAGTGAAACAGGAGGAAACTGACGCCGTTCGTCAGTGTTTAAACGGCGCAGCATCGCGAGCCGGTTACAGCTTAGGAAAAAGTTGTTGATGTTGCGTCATGAAGGTTCATTTTCTTGGATTTGATCGAAATTTGCGCGAATACAAAGCTACCGAGGCAGGGATAGAAAATATTGATATAGTGTGCCATTTGTTGCTGACCTTGGACCACTGTCACGTACAGTGGTAACGGCGCTCAAGATAATGCCGGAAAAAAACTTAACCCTCGAGTTCCTCGAATGCCGGCAGATCGAATAGAGTGTGGAAGTTGTTTCCTCTAAACGTGAGTCGTCTGACAGACTACAGTGGTTCACCGACTTAGGTGTCACGGACCACATGGCTAAAGACCAAAATATTTTTGAAGAGTTGGTGCCTTTGAACATAACGTCCACGATCGCGAAATATTCGGGAACAATCAAAGTGATTGCGGAAAATGGTAACCGACAGCGCAAGTGTATCTTGGAGGGTGCATTGTTTACTCCCGACCTCCGACGTTATCTTTTTTGATCCAGAAACTTGAGATGGCCGGAATGAAGGAATGACTAGTGCCAAGTTCGGTGTTGGCAATTCTCGATTGGTGTGTGACAATGGCGGTGAGTACCGTAGTAGCGAATTTTGATAAATACTGTAAACAGAAGAGTTTAGAGGTGTGTGTAGTGTGGTGTAGTGGAAAGGCCAGGAGTGGATAAGAAGTTTTGGGGTGTGGCTCAAGTGCGGTCATCGAAGGTAAGACACCCTATGAACTTTGGGGAGATAGAAAACCTGATGTTTTGGTGATGAGAGTCTGAGGAAGCTCTGTGTACTGCCACATACCCCAAGCGCACCTAAAGAAGCTAGACAAGAAGGCGTAAAAGGGAGTTTTCCTTGGATACCATTGCAACGGCTACAGAATTTAGGACCCGAAGCGTGGAAAGGTCATTGCCACCAGAGATGTTATCGTCGACGAGACTGGACTTGAAAGATCATGGAGCAAAATACTAACGGGCAGTTCCATTCGAAAGGAGCAGCGAAAGACGTGATTCGCAAGAGGCTTTCAGCGGAGGTCGAGAATGAATCGGTTGAACAGCAAACGGAAGAAGGAACTGAACCCGAAACAGGAGTTTGGCCGGAATCAGTAACAGATACGGAAGAACTACCTGAAATGAATGACACCATCAACAAATTTATGGATTGTGGAGAATGCGTGAATGGCATTGACAGTTCAGCAGAGGTTGACCACCAGATCGTTCCGGAAATAGAGGGCAGTGCTCGGAAACGTGCTCTTCCGGCTTAACAGAGAGACTACGAGTTGTCAGTTACGTGGAAAACTTTCCAGATTCACTAGTGAAAATGCGGAAACGTGAAGACTGGGACCTGTAGAATGCAGCTGTTCAGGAGAAGATGCAGTCCCACAAGCAGAACAACACTTGGAGCTTGTGCGAGTTACCCGCAGGTAGAAAACCCATAACCCATAAGTGGGTCTTCAAAGTGAAGAATGATGAAGGTAAAGCTCCTGACAGATATAAAGCCAGGCTTGTGGCCCGCGGCTTTACTCAGCGCTACAGCTGCGATTATGATGAGATGTATGCCCCGGTTGCCAAACTGGATACCGTGAGGACGACGGTACCCGTAGCAAACCAGGAGCGTCGACAAGTTCATCAGCTCGGCGTTCCTTAACGGAACACTTTAAGAGGAGATTTTTATGGTACACCCGAGGGTCTGACCGTAGTTTCTAAGAAGCTTGTGTGCCGTCTGAACCTTGTACGGACAGAAGCAACTGGGTTTCAAGCGCAGTGAAAACGACCAACGCATGTATTGTGCGAATGGTGAAATGCGAACGAATGATCCTAGTCCTTCACGTTGATGACATTCTCATCGTTGGACGTGATGTGAAAGCAAGTTCCGTGATCAAGAGCTGCTTCAAGAAGGAATTCGCCATGTCGGATCTTGGGGAGGTGAGCTGCTTCCTCGGTATGCTTATCGAGAAAGACATCAAGAGGCGTTTCGTGAGGATTTCGCAGCAAAGATATTTGGAGAGCCTCTTCCGGTGCTTTTGCATGGAGGATTGTAAACCAGTCTCCACACCGGTCGAGTGCCAACTGAAGCTAAAAAAAGGAGTTGAAATAGAAAAAACTGATAAGCTTTTCCGTGAGCTGTCTGGCATACGTTGCACACACTTTACGACCGGACTTATGCGCAGCAGTGAACGTGTTCAGCCAGTTACAGAGTTGTCCAACGAATTGACACTACTTGAAGCACATCCTTCACTATTCGATGAATGGCTACATTTTGCGAGTCTTCGGAGGCACGGAGACTTGGATAACGCAGAAGCAGTAAACAGTCGCTTTGTCTTCGACTGAGGCCGAGTTCGTGGTGTTGTACACAGCCGCCTGTAAAGGCATATAGGTGCGAAGGTTGTTAGGAGATCTTGGAGTTGTCATCGAAGGACCCGTGCCATACTATGAAGATAACCAATCATGTATGCGACTTGCAGAAAAACGGCGTATGAAACACCTCGATATCAAGTTCAAGTTTATCCAAGAAGTGATGCAACAAGGTTATGTTATGACAAAGGAACTACCGTCCGTGGCCTTTATGCGTCTCCTGGAGTAGATTGGAGTTCGAAGTTCCAGAAACTGAGCAAGGGTGAATGGAGACAATTTCATTCACAGGTGTTCACGCCCAGCCCTGCTGTAAACTGTAAGTTTGACGATCTGTTTCTGGCGCAATCAGCCACCAGCCTTCTTTTACTTTGTTGTTGTTCTTTTTAGTCATTCATAAATAAACACGTTGAATAGTTGTGCGTTATAATTTTCGTGTGCCTGATGTTTGTCCGAATTCCCGAATGTTATCAATTACTTATCTAAGGACTAAATAATCTTATGTGTTGTCGCGCGGGGACTGTTATTTGACTAGAAATTCGAAATACTTAATCATTTTCTGTGGCAATGGAGTAAGGAATGTGCTATAAATTTTTGCCAAACTTTATATTTTGAATAAACAGATTTCTATAAAAAGCTGAATGTTTTGTAAAATCGATTTTAGAATATAAGTCTATAGATACAAGCCATGCATAAGTCTCCATATCGCTTCTTCTACTTCCGTTCCAGAAACCATAGCATTAACAGCCTGTCAGCATCTGCGACGTGCGGAATCACGTCGCGCCAAGTCACTAGGCGATAACTTGCTGCATTCGGTGCGAATACCACGCTGTACGGCGCTCGGCGACTTTGAGCCGGTTCAGTGCTCGAACGAACTCAACGGCACTGAATGTTGGTGCGTGGACGAATACGGCGTCGAGCTTGCGGGCAGCCGAAAACCGAGTGCGGATGACGTGAACTGCACCGTCATCGAAACCAAATGTCAGGCTTCCAGCTGCCGAATGTTCTGTCCGGCGGGTTTCGCCCGAGACCATAACAGCGGTTGTCCAGTCTGCAAATGTCGTGACCCGTGCGAAGGAGTGCAGTGCCCCCGTGGACAGCAATGTGAACCCGTGGAAGTCAACTGCAAGAATGAACCTTGCCCACCAGTTCCCACCTGTAACTATACTTTATACTCCCTTAATTCACTCTAACCAACTGACCATTCTTACCCTACAGGTCGCAAAGCACGTTCCTTAGCAGATCTGTGCCCAGCGGGGCAACCACTAGCTATCAGCGGTACCGCGAGACCATTCCTGTGTGGCATCGACCCGGGTAAACCCAGCTGTCCTCCCTTGTACCGCTGTCTGGTGCAATCAGGTAACGATTATGGAGTTTGTTGCCCTGCTTCGCTGCAGTTCGAAAAACCTGGCTCCTGTCCAAAACCAGACGAGATCGTCTCTACCGACAATACCGGATATCTATGCGGCACACCTTGCGGTCATGACCTCGAATGTCCGCAAATGCAAAAATGTTGCACATCGAACGGTTGCGGGCGAAACTGTCAACAGCCGCACAATGTGACCATTTGTCATCAGGCCCGGATGCTGTCCGAGCTTCTCTCAGTGAATGAACGCGAAGGTCGGGGATATGTTCCACAGTGTGAGGGTCCCGGAGGTAGCTTCTCCACTCGACAGTGTTCCCGCAACGGGTTGGTATGCTGGTGTGTTGATCCCAAAAATGGAAACAAAATCAAGGGTACCATGGGAGCTGCTCAAATGGTCAATTGCGAGGGTGTGGAAAATATGATCGGTCGCAGTGGAGGACGCAGTGTCGATGGTTCCCAAGGTCTCTGTGATCACAACATTTGTGCTGCGGTGTGTGAGTACGGTTTCAAGAATGACCACAACGGATGTCCGACCTGTGAGTGCTCGGAACCTTGCGAGGGCTTCGTTTGCCCATCCGGGTCGCATTGCGAAGTCGCCAAAGATCCAAACTGTGCTGCATTTTCGGGTTTGTGCTCTTCGGAACCCGTCTGCAAGCCGGATCTTGTTTACTCCAATCCATGCGAGATGGGAACTCCACTAGCGGATAACATCACCGGAGAACTGCTGTACTGTCATATGAGTAAGTATTATCTAGTTAGTGTAGGGTTGAAACTGACTCATTCAATTTTCTATTGCAGATCGACCTAAAAGTCGAGAATATCAGATTCGAACATTTTTCGATGACGAAGAAGACGATACCAATGGCCGCAAACGCTCTCTATCCAATACGATCAACTGTCCGGAGACGCACAAATGCATGAAATTGCACGGCGAAACAGGCAGCGTTTGCTGTCCGGTGGAGAATGACACCGTTCCGGTGATGGAAGCCCGTCAGCAATCAAGTGAGTGTTATTAAGAGTGAAGAATTCAATAACATAACCTCTTATATTTTCATCCCAATTGCCAGTGTGCGAATACCTGCGAGACTTCTCGGATCGCATGGAGGGAACGGTCGAGGGTATGAAGCTTGCTTTACCTCCGCCAACCTGCAGTATGGATGGAGGTTACGAAGCTGTACAGTGCATACGTCGTAAGACGCGGGTCAGCCGCAGTGACCAGAGACGCTACTTAGAACAAAACAATATAAGACAGATGAGAAAGTTGCTGGAAGAAGCTAAACGGGCCAGACGCGAGGCGGTTCCCAGCAGCGAGCCATCGCACTCGAACCTAAAACTAGTGAAGGTGGATAACTATCACGAAGAAGCTCAAATGGTGCGTGCTACCGAGTCTGCGGAAGAGTACGGTGTTCAAGGTAGAGCGGCCAAAATCATAGATTTTAATCGACTTGATTCAAAGAACTCTAACACAAATTTGGACAAACCAATTGTTAAACCATCCGCGCTGTTGAAGAAGAATGTCCCAGCAGAGAAACAGATGGTAGAAATCGACATCGAAGAGTGCTGGTGTGTGGACAATTTTGGCACGGAGATTCCCAGAACCCGCGGAATGAACTCTACAAGAAAGTCGTGCGAAAATCTACGCGAATCTCTCGGATGTCTGGATTTAACTTGTCGCATGGGATGTGATTACGGTTTCATTCTAGATCCTGTGACTCAATGTCCTTCCTGTGAATGTCGAGATCCTTGTGACAGTGTAAACTGTCCCGAAGGCCAAGAGTGTCGATCGGTTGAAGTTTCTTGCGAGGGAGAATATTGCCCGCCCGTTCCAGCTTGCTTTCCTAAAAAGCCTGGACAGTGTCCATTTTTAGTTCCACCTGGCAGTGAAAATGTCGAATCCGACTCGTGTGAATATGAGTGCAGAACAGATGCCCACTGCGAGGGATCCAAACGATGCTGTTCCAATGGCTGTGGAACGCAGTGCGTTGAACCACAACTTAAAACCGCATGCCAGCATCTGCAGACAATACAGCTGCACCAGGCCAGTGAACTTGGGGTTCCACCGAAACAAAAGTACATTGCTCAGTGTGATGACGAGGGTAGTTTCCGAACAATTCAATGCGGTCCAGGAAATACCTGCTGGTGCGTTGATGAATACGGCAATGAGAAGAGTGGAACCCGAACTTCGGACGGCCAACCTAACTGTGAGATTTACCCGAAAAATGAATGTCCACTGAAGAAATGTTCATTCTGCGAGTATGGCTATAAAATTGACGCAAATGGTTGCAAGACGTGCGAATGTCGGAATCCGTGTGAGGAAATTTCTTGCCCACGGGGAGAAGAATGTTTGCTCATTCAGGTGGAGTGCATTTCCGTTCCATGCTTCAAGATGCCCATCTGCGTACCGATCCGTGATTCCATTTGCCCGGAAGGACTTCCGCTGAAGTCTGGTGGTCGCGAAATCGTATGTGGACCGCAGGTGGACGGCGACGCTTGTCCTTCCACACACATCTGTCAGCTAAACCCGATCAGCAACCGCGGGTCTTGTTGTGCCAAGACAAGTAAGTAGGATTGCTTGGTAAAGCTCAGGATTTTGTGTTATTAATGCATAAATTTATTCTTCCAACAGGAGATGTTTGCTTCGAGTCGATCGAATCGAGCTGCCTGGCCTCGGAGATGCATTTGTCCGACAGTAATGATTTGGAAAGTATCACAAAATGGCGGTTTAGTCCTCGACTAAATAAATGCGTTCCCGTCAATCTACCGCGGTCCAGCGTGTGTCAGTCGAAAAATTTATTCCACAGCGAGCAAGCTTGCAACGGAGTTTGTCCGGTGCTTTCGCAGTGCGAACGGTTGCGAATGAAAAATGCGATGGCTGCCAAGCGCGCTGGACAACCAAGTACCTGGTTCCAGCCACGCTGCGACCCTGAAACTGGGTTCTGGAGCCCGGTGCAATGTCTTGGTTCGACGGGTCCCAGCAACGGAACGACGACGCCGGAAACTCCCAGCTTGGGAGTCTGCTGGTGTGCGGATAAGAAAGGCGCACCAGTGAAGGGTTCACTAACCAAGGGTAGCGAACCATTATGCAGCAGTCGTCAGGCGAGAAGGCGGTTGTCTAGTGGAGAAGAATCCAGCGATCCAGGTGGGTTACGGTGAAAGCTCTCTGTTAGACTTCATTCTTATTTTAACTTCTTTTCTTTTTTCTCAGTAATGGAGGAATTGATTCGACAGATCACCTTCCTGGTGGACGAAAACAATTATATTGATGAGGATCTAGAACCAACGGTTCCATCCGCCAGTGCAGCTAACACCGTTCCCAACTTTGCACCTGAACCGCGCTACATTGGATCTGTTTCAGCCGTGACTGAGAAAATTATCGAAATGGCCAGAACCGATGATGGAAGCAATTACATCGAAGACATCGGTAAGAAGCTAATTCCTTCGACGACACGATGTCAAGCTCTTAAGCTGGCAGCTTCTTTCCCCGTTGCTTGCGATGAAAATGGGGCCTTCCAATCTACGCAATGCAATGGAGATACTTGCTGGTGTGTCGACGCTGCCGGTAACCAACTTCCACTCTCCAGTACTTTCAAGCGTGGATTCCGCAACTGTCTCTTCACCCCGATTGACGCAGTGGAAATCGAGCTCCACCTGAACAATCCTCATCAGAGACTTCTGCTGAATCTGTACGAGGTTCTCCGTAATGATTTGTCTTCGATGATCGGCAGCATCTTTGACAACTACCGAGTACACGAAAACAACGACGGAAGCGTAACGCTACGGTTCGATCTAATCGAAGACAACAAGGTGGACGACGCCTTTGCTATCGAAGAAATGGTCCGCGATCATGCATTCGTCATGTATCACGGTGCTCTGATGGCTGACGTTACGCAGTCTCGATTCGCACACAGAATCTCCGCCAATCTGCCGGTACCGCAGCAATCGTCCGGCATCCCGGAGAACACTTTCCAAACGATAGTGTTCGTTCTGGCGACGGCCTCCGCTTTCCTCATCAGTATCTTGGTGGTGTTTGTGATGCTGAAGCGGGGCAAAAACAAAATGAAACACTACAGCAATGGTAACCGTATGATGAGCATTGGAGCGGACAAATACCTAGACTACAGTTCGCCGATTTTCGTGCTGAGCGCCAACGATACCAAATCTCTTCCGGACCACAACCATCGACCAGTGACCGCAACGACGTCTGCCAAAGTAAACGAACCGAACTAGAACAGTTTGTTGAAACAATGGTAACCAGCACTGACTTCAGTGCTTCCGGAATTAACAAGGATTGATTCTCTCCATGTTCAATGATATACCAACATGTTTTGTTTGAGTTATGAAAATTCAAAAGAAGAAATCACACAACACGTGGGCCAAAAAACTTATTCACCAGTTTAGTGTATATAATTACCCACTCTCCAGCGAACCAACATCTGTTAGAAATAAAAATCAGTGCACATTCCATTTTTCTGCTCAAAGTTGCTCTATGTCCCTTCTATGAACCTTTTTAAGACCTTCACACATTAGAGACTAACCTTTAATACGCCGTTATTATATATCATCTTGCTTAGCTACTTTTTATGGGGTTTGTATTGTGAATTTCACTTTCAGCACTATCAGTAAGGGGAACAGGTCTCTATTTCTATCTATCTACAGTTGTTTTAGAAATTTCTTGCACACGACAGTTTCTTCAATCATAGATTATACAAGTGTTTTTTTTTGTATTTACCTGTACACTTTTAAGAAAGCAGTTGTAGTTGCGAACTCAAGTTCGAAAAGTGTGTAGTGTTATGTAAATAATTACGGTTACTAAGTGGAAGTTTGGAAAATATATTGGCTGGAAAGTTTGATGGCGACCCTAGACGATGGGTGTGAGAGCTTAGTCTACGAACCGTAGTCCGGAACGTCCAATGTGCTCTTAGGTTACTCAGATGCTTTTTATTTATTTATAATTATCTCCCATTGGCATCTATTTGTAGGAAACGAGTCTTCGAAACAAAACAAGGATAAGAATGACACACTGTACTTTGTACATAAAATAGCCGATGTGTAACTGTCAGAACCAATTTTGTCCCATTTCAATAAAATTGAATTAAATAATTGATAAAAATGCAGGTTTGTTTTATTGTAGCCTTCTAGTACTTAAAAGAGGAACTGTGTGAAAATTTTCATTTTTGAGTGAACGTTTACAAATTTTGTACGAATATTTGTAATTGGTGCAAATGGTAGATATGAAAACCTTACAAAAAAAACTTTGTTTCCTACAACAGCGTAGTAAAGAAGCTGTTCCAAGTGATTTGGTTTCAATTTCTCAAAAGAATCTATTCTAAAAAATCGACAAAACTGGAACTGTCTTGTTGCAAAAACTGTTGATGCTATTAACATTGTCTTCTCATTGTAATGCTATTAACATTTTCTAAACTACTTAAAACAAGAGCGTTCGAACATTAAAAAAAGATTCCACGCAAAATTGCAGTGCAATAGTGCATTAGTAGTGTACTACTAAATGGAAAATTAAAGATAACTAACGGTTCTATTTATGATTTGTTGGAGTAGGGTAAAATCATTGTTAAGGCCACTAGTAGTACTCTACTCTAATCTATTCTAAAGGAGATTTCTCGCATCGGGATTGTCTTCTTGCCGTTGAATAAAAACAACTTTCTATTAAATTCTATATTTATACACGTTTTCCTACGTTGTTTTCGTCTCCCGGTTTGCTAACTGTTTCTGGTAAAGTTCGACCAGTTTCTCCGAGGCCGTCGGTTCTGTCGTCTGGAGCCGTGACAATTGCTGGCACGGATATTCAGCAACGTTCGCCGACGGGTGTTGATGAGAAAACGGTGTCCACGGTCCCTGAATCGATGGTATCTCCGTGTGCCAAAGTTTACGTAATCGAACGTCGCTAGATCCACTAGCCTGCGTCTTGAGCACTTCGATCCACTTGCGAATTTCGTCTCGTGTATTGTTCCGGCAATTTATCCACTGCTTGTCGCCGTTCAGGTATTCTGCGGACATAACTGCTGTCCGATGCCGCCGGGGCTTAACGTACACCACGACACCCGGATTGGCACGGGTAAAATCGAGCAAATCCTGCTCCAGAAACTCACGCATCCCTTTACTGGAACCATTATTTTTGCAGTATTTCAGAGTGATCCTTTGCAGCTGACAAACATATCGACCCACACCATTGGCAAGAGGAGCCCGCGGAAATCCGGACTTTAGAAAAAGATGCGAATTGGACATTTTAACACTGAATTTTAGAACTAAAATCTGCTTGTTTTAAATGTTACGGGAGCGTAAATGCTTCAAAACAAACACATGTCAGTTATGTCATTTCGTCAGTATAGCTATTTGGAAATATAGACCGGCAAAGTCTAAAATTTAAAGAACCGTGTCATATTTTAGAAAGTTCGGCAAATATTTAAGCTAGAGTGAACAGTTTGGAAACTCATGATTATCGCATTAATAACAACCATAACAATAATTTATGGAAAATTTTCCATTTTCCCCATGAATCTACGATAACACAGATCACATCAACAATCTAAACTATGGCAATTTGTCAAGATTCCGTTCAGGGAAAGAGAGTAGACGCGTGAAAATAAAACACCATGTATTTATTTTGGGACGAGGGGTAAGGGGCTATCCACATACCACGTGGACAGCTTTGGGGGGGGGGCTGGCTGATGTCCAAGGTCCATACAATTTTTTAAGAATTTATATGAACAGTTGTCCACGGAGGGGGAGGGGGGTCAAAATCGCTAAAAATCTGTCCACGTGGTATGTGGATGGCCCCTAAGACAGTGAGTAAATTTGAATTTTTCCGAGTTTTACTGAGAAAACCAGAAAAATAAAGGGCAAAGCTGAGTAACTCTCGTGGCTCTGAATATCCATCCTTAAACTTTTCTCCCACCTCAAATATACAAATGAATGTTGCACGGTCCCAACATCAAAGATGACTACACACTTAATTTATCTCGGCAAACTTCCCAACAGCTGATAGAGCTCGGCGAAGCTTTTAACGAATGTCAGTAAAATATTTCGACGAACATTCAGCAAATATATCGATTTGCCGTAAACCAGCAAGTATTGACATTCCATTTGCCGAAGTTCTTGAGAATTCTGCCGAGAAATTGTAGAAAATTTCGCTGAATTTATCAGCTGTTGAGTTCTCGGCAATAAAATCTTAGTGTGTAGAACAAGATTCCTGACTTCCAGTTTTTTCTTACATTTTGCCCACGACACCTTTACAACGGTTAGTGCTGCCATCTGATGACTTAAATTCGGATTAAACTATGGTTATTAGCAAAACCGATTTATCGTGCAGTAAGATTATTTAGTCCCTAGATAAGTGAGCCGTTGCGGAACAGAGTGGTCTATGTGCCATCGAGCAAATTGTTCAGGAGAAGCAATTTTCGAAAAATCTCTGGATAAAATTCTGTTCAACGGATTCTTTCAAACAAAATGTTCTAATATAAACGTGTCATGCAAAAAACTCATTTTCGAAAAAAATGGTCTTTAGACCACTCTGTTCCGCAACGGCTCAAGTAATGTCGTCAGTGTGCCCATTGTATTCGAGGCAAATCATGTTGCACACAAGAGCCCAAGCATTACCCAACAAACATTTGGGCTGAATAAATAAGCTTATAATTTTAAAATAGCTGAATAAAGTCTGTATACAGGTGAAACGGATTGCCACAACGCTCAGGTTGATTTATCAGCTGAACAAGCAATAAATTCGGGTTAAAAAAACTTGTGGAATACTCCACGCCATTATTTAATTGTTGGCTGGTTAAGCGCTATTTCGGTTTAAAAAATAGCTATTAGACAACATTAATCGTGATCCACTCACAACCAACCCAACTGGTCTAGATTCAATCCTAGCCGACACCGGGAGATTTTCTGAGGCGAAAAATCTCTGGGATCACGCCTTCCATCGCATGAGGAAGTAAAGCCGTTGGCGCCGGTCCGTTAATAAACGGGTCCTGGGTGTGGAGTCGCCTCCCTGAGCGTCGGTGATTGGCCACAACAGTGGCGGAACCAGACCGACGAAAAATAAGCGAGAATAAAAAAAAACATTAATCAAACACTAAACGAACTGGTTGAATAAACGCTTCTTGATACTTCCCAAGAAACATTTTTTGGCTAAATAAGGTCTATTAGCTTATAACTAATATTATTCAACTGACGGCTGAACATAGGTCGAATAATGTATTTCTAAGTGTTTAATCAGCTTTTAATCAGTCGGTTCTGGAGAACTAAATCAGCTACCTGTTACATTCGGCTTCCTAAATAGCCGACCACGGGTTTAATAAGAAATAACTCAGCCATTTGAACAACTTTTATACATGAAAAACTCTTTTACAGCCAACAGCAGCTGGCTTGTAGTATAAATAAGCGTCTATATGACAATTCCATGGCTAAAATTGTACATTCTGTTTTTCTGAAAAAGTGCTCTTTCAGTTTTATTACAGCTACGATTAATATAATTCAAAATATATATTCGTCTAAATTAGACAATTTTTTTATTGTATAGGCGAATCGAACACATCTAAATCTTTCAATTGTTTGCACTTCTGTGTGTATTTTTCATCGCTTATTTTTCTATTATTGTTAGTGAAAATTACCTTTTTAGTATCCAATTCCCCAATTCCAATTCCAAAAAAAAATACTCGAATCTCGAACTCATACTCATGAGGTTCCTGGTAGAACACGTTGCCGATTCGTCTGTCTTGACAAACATGCATAGGTATCGATTTAACCCGTACATATATTTCCAGTTTATTTCATAAACAGTTCTACATTGGCTGTATATATACTGAATTGTTGCTGAACAAGCGAGGCATTTGTATCCCTAATTGTAGAAATTGTAGAAATCATCGCTAGTTTATTCACTTCGTAAATAGAAACGTGCAGTGCAAACGAAAAATAATGATAGTTTTTGCAGCACGGCTAGCCGTACCCACTAATATTAAAATTCTATAGTGCCTTGTATTAAATCGACCAAATATAGAGGGCCGTCACTTTGACAAAACGTGTTCTATCGTGTTCAAGGGTTATGATACAAATGCTGAAGCGCTTGTTCAGCTACAATTCAGTATATGTACAGCCAATGTAAATTTGTTTATGAAATAAACTAGAAATATATATACGGGTTAAATCGATACGTATGCAAGATAGACGAATCGGTACCGCGTTCTACCAGGAACCTCATGAGCATGAGTTCGAGATTTGAGACTGGCAGTAAATTAATTGGATACTAAAAATGGAATTTTCACTAACAATAATATAAAAATAAACGATGCAAAATACACACAAAAATGCAAAACATCGGAAGATTTAGATGTGTTCGAATCGCCTAAGCAAAAAAAATTGTCTAATTAAGACTATTATATATTTTGAATCATAGCTGTAATAAAGCTGAAAAAGCACTTATATAGACTATAAGCCAGCTACTGTTGGCTGTAAAAGAGTTTTTCTACAAGCTTTACAAAGAATGAATAATCTCTTCTACAGAATCGCTAAGCATGTATAAAAGTCGTTTAAATGGCTGAGTTATTTCTTATTAAGCCCGTGTTCGGCTATTTAGGAAGCCGAATGTAACAGATAGGTGATTTAGTTCTCCAAAACCGACTGATTAAAAGCTGATTAAACACTTAGAAATACATTATTCGACCTATGTTCAGCCGTCAGCTGAATAAGATTAGTTATAAAAGCGCTTATTTAGCCAGAAAATGTTTCTTGGGTAAAGTCGATTTGTCGCGATTCGACTTGAAAACTGCTTTGAGAATCATGATCTAGTAGACCTACCTCTATTTTGAGCCTTGTTATGGGCAAAAACTGGCAAAAGAAAAAGCAGACTACATTGAACCAAATTGCTCGCACATAAATGTGTTATCATTGCTTGACTTTAGCTTTTAACGATTGTATATCATTTTAGAACTGATTATCACCCTTTGCTTGCGCAGTTCGAACAAATAAGGGCAACACTAAACAGTTGAAATGTTTGTTATTAACTTTGGGAAAGATTATGGATGAGCACATCGAAAGTTAAACGGTGTGAAACTGAATCGTAAAACAGTTCATGTTTGTAGGTATATGGTTTCCCTAACCCATTCCCGGCGGAGAGTAATCAGATTTTACCTCGAAAAATGACCTTAAAACTCTCATTACTTTTTTACCTCTGAATAATAAATTCTCTAATAAGGACTCGACGATTCCGTTCAGTGTAACGACGTTTGACGTTACGTTCCCAAGCAGATCAACTCTATACATAACCTGTAAAAATTCAGCGACGCCAGCGACATTACTTATCTAGGGACTAAATAATCTTATGCTGGGAGTGACCGACCATTCTCATTGTACAAGTTTTAGTGACTCAATACTTTGAAGGATCAATAACGACGCCGGCCACGTCCTTGCAATCAGGTGGGAAGAGGGAAAGGATGTAGGCGGGACCTTTGCTATTCGGAGACCGTGTTAACCTCTGCATCTCCACAAAGGTCACAGGAAAGAGGTTTTGTAAGTTGGGAAGAGTAAATTGATAAGTGATGCGATCATACATGTACTCTATAATCGTCGCTATTGGACTATTACCGGTTTATTCTCCGTTCAGTTGGCTGATTAGAGATGCACATTTGGTTTGTTTATATTTGGTACCGGTTTAAACTAGCAGACATTAGTAATGCTGTAGAGACCGCGAGCGATTGTGTGTGGTTTAATTCACTAGAGCACAAGACTGCTCAACTTCCCGATTTTGAACCGATTCTAACCAACAAGCAAACGCCCACTAAGTGATATATTTCAGTGATCTGATAAATACTATGCTACAAGCTGTGGTTCTGATTTATACCAATATACCACCGGAAGGCCGGTCGGACCACTCACAAATTTGTGATGTTCACTTTGAGAGAAACTCAAGTTATCATATTTACAAAGCCTAGTAGTCTGATCAGGAATAACCGTGATGTACAATGCGTTAGGATATATCCTAATATCGCGAATTATCCTAAGAGTAACGGTCGAGTTTATTATGTTAGGTCTTCTATGGGACACCGCCGCTAATAAATCACACCAGTGAGCGCAACTGTTTGTGTATTGTGTTGTGTTGTGTATCTATTGAAGTAGAATACTTCTCTCAGAAAGTTCGGCTACATAGGGATGTGAAATGAAAATCTAAAACCGAAAAAAGTTAAAAATATGTCCAATTTCGGTTAGTATTCGATGGATTTTCTTCGTTCTTGCAGCAATGGATTGGAAAATCTTCTAAGATTCTTCCCAAATGAAGATAATTGTAATTTTATTTTTCACACTATTGTACTATTGAAAATAGTTAAGCCTTGTCAAAACAGAAAATTCGACCTCTGATTGGAATCACATACCTTGCAATTGAAAACATGCTTTTTGGCCTATATAAGAGCCTGTTTCAGCCGAAGCCGCTCATAATAGTTCTAGACAGCGACAACAGCAGTCGTCCTCCCTTAGCAGCAGCACTAGCAGTGCAGTGGATACCAGCGATAGCGGATAGCGGCCACAGCTGTGGCGTAGCAATGGATAGCGCACTAGTTGCAGCGGATCCCAGCAACTATAGCAGCTGGGCCAGCTGATGCAGGGACAGCGGATACCAATGGCAGCGTATAGCGGCCACAACTGTGGCATGGCTATGGATAGCGAACTAGTTGCAACGGATCTCAGCATCGATAGCGGCTGATGCAGTGAGGCACTTTAGTGAAATGCAGTCTCTGTGTGATAGTGGGCACCAGTGAATGCATTCAATGAAAAGTTGACTCATTTTGACAACACGTGAGCCGTCTAGTTTTGAGTGTTATATCAGCATTTCACTGTTTACTTTATCACAACGAATACTTTGTTCGCACTGTCAGTGATAACGCAAAGATGTAATCGGCATCTTATCCGATACTAAATTGAACAACAAATTGTCCTTTCCAGGATGAAATAAAAACCTGATGATTAAAGCGTTAATGTTTTCTCTTGAGTTAATTTACATTTTTAAATTTGTAAAAGTTATAAATTTTACTTTATTTTCGTGTCTCAGATAGTGATGGGAAACTTATCGATACTTATCGATAATATCGATAAATGCTGGTCATCGATATTATCGCTAATTTTTTGACGTTAACGATAATTATCGATATTTAAGGGTGAGCACAAGTCAGTGCGGTAGGCTACTGGAGGAGACCAGAAAGAAGGAGACCTCACCTACCCTACCCCAGGAGTTGCTTTTGCCGCTAGGTATTTGTTGAGTGCTGCTATTCGACAAGATTTAGCATTGTTGGGGGTGGTGTAAAGGTTCGCCCCGGGTGTCACTGAGTTTCTGAGAAATAATGGTAACTAAAAAGGTATTTATAGTTTTTAGTTTCCTAAGAACAGATGAATTCGACAACTTAGTACTGGAGTACTTTGAAAAATTATCCAAACTTTTTGCACCATCTCATAAAAAGCAATGATACGAAATTGTAATAAAATGCATTTTCATTGGCTTGCCAACTCTTATAATGTGATGGACATGCATAGAGTTCTCCAGGTGCGTTGGTATTAGTGTGATGTTTACGATTTATTTTTTGTTAGCTGTAAGAATTTTTTGTCACTCGGTAGTTTTTATGCTCTCTTTCAGATGACAGTTCTCACAGGTGACAAAAATTTCTTACAGCCAACAAAGAAAAATCAAATACATCGCACTAATACAAACTTACTAACTGAGAATTACTATTGGTAATTCTCTGGAAATTGTTTAGTTTAACTTGGAACTGTTTTAGTTTGAAGTATCTGTTACCCAACAAACAATTTTTAGTTTCACTAAAAATCCAAATCAACGAATTTGTTGCGCCAAAAAAGTATCCTGATTTATACAGGGGGTAGACAAAATAATTGAGATGAATAAAATTCTCTCGAATTTTAAATCGCCAGAACTTTACGAATAATGAATCAATTTTGATAACCGGTTTCATTTCACTGGCAAACAGTATTATATTAGTATTACTTGGGAACTTGGTGTGACCAACCTACACCGAAAATGTTTCGGATTTCAAGAGTGTGTCAAAGTGTACATTTTTGCAACGCATAGAAAGCTTTAGGCAACCTAATTGTCTATCTAAAATACTTCGTTTAAAAAAATCTGAGATCACCGATATTTTCTAAAATCATTTTTTGTTTTTAAAATTGTATTTTTTTCAGAGTAGGATCTTTAACTCATTTTTTTATATTTTTGAAGGAAAATTCAGATAATTTTTACTAAGATATATTGATTCATAAGAAAAGTTCAAATACAGTTAGGTTTTCTTACGCGGGGGATACATCCCTCGTGAAAAAACCATGTTAATTCAGAAATCCGCTTGATAAACCGCTTTTATTAAAAAATTCGCGTAAAAAACCACAGTAATTTGAAAATCTGCATAGATAACCTTTTAGAGAAAATCCGCGTGAAAATAATCTGACCTTTTGAAATGTTAATCCAGATAAATTTTCAAACGCAAGTTTGCAAAGTTGCTTGGTTTTATAAAACCTTCACACCCACAATCTTCGATTGATTTCTGGTAGAGTGCTGCAAGCTCAAAGAAAATTACTACCAACAGGGAAAAAACCGCCAAAATCAACACCCATACTTAATAAATTCATACCTCGATGATTCCTTGGCGAATTTTAAAGCTTTAGCTACCAATGAACCCGAAATAAATTCTGATTTATTGACAACATATAAACCTAAGTGAAACAGAATGTCAGAAAAAGTTCTACGCGTTGCGAAAATGTACACTTTGGCACACACTCCGGAAATCCGAAACATTTCCAGTGACCCTTGGTCACGTCCAGTTCTCAAGTAATACTGGGAAACTAGGACAGTTTTCCAGTAAAATGAAACCTGTTTTGTCAGAATTGATTAATTTTCTGTGAAGTTTTGGCCATTAAAAAATTGACAGAATTTTGCCTGCATCAATTATTTCCCTTATTATACAACCTTCAAAATGAACTTCGGCTTGAAACTACTTGTAGAAAGCACTCCTGGCGGAAAGCCCGAAGACTTTCCAAAACAAACTGTTTAACTCGTCCAGTTGTTTGAATTTTCATTTGCAGTATCGTAAGATTTGTCATTCAAGGCCTTAACACAATCGATTCGTTGCGGCTGCGTTTGCGGCAATTTGACATTTAGCCCATACATTTACTGTCACATTGACGTCAACGCAACGCAAACGTATCCATTCTGTTTGAGCCATAACTGTCTCTGTTTTTAACAAACTTATATAGCAAAATTGCATTTGTCGAATAACGTTTGCGGTAAAAAAATTGACAAAAATTGCCGATTTTTCATGGGTTTTCCTTTAATCGCACTGACGAAACTACTCATGCGTCATCAATCATAGTAACCCATGAGTTAGCAAAAAAAATATTGACAGCTCTATCAGTCAAACTCTAACTGGTATGGCGAAAAAAGTGAAGTGTGCGCGTTCGAAGAATGGTACCCCGCCGCGTCAAAAACGGACATCGTGCGGCACTTTGTGGACGCCGGGTATGCCGGTTCTGGCATCTACAACATCTTGACACTATTGGACAACGATCAGAGCATCGAAAGAAAGCCCGGTTCCGGGCGGCCAACGACCCTGAGCCACAAGAAGCTTCAAAGGATGCTGAAGAGGAAGACCGAGGGAAAGGTGGCTAAATCGCTGCGTGCACTTGGCCGAGAGGTTGGTGCTTGCTCTAAAACAGTGAAAAAGCATCTGGAGAATATGGACATACATGCAGTGGCAGTCCCGTCCACTGGTCTCGGAGCGGCAGGCAATGACGCAGCGACAGCGGTTGAATAAGATGGTCAAGTCGATTTTCCCGGCAAATCGCGACGTGGCAGTGGTATTGGACGACTAGACCTATTGCACCCTGGATGGCAACGACTAGCAAGGTTCTTCGTATTTTACCTCCCCCACGAAGGAAGTGAGCACCGAGGTAAAGTTGATTTCACAGACCAAGTTCCCCAAGAAGGTGCGGCTGTGGCTAACAATCAGCGAAAAAGGGGTGTCAAAGTTGCTCTTTTTTCGCTCCGGGCTGGCCGTGAACGGAAAAATTTATAGTACGAAGTGCCTGACAGAAGTTGCGTCGTTCATCAAGAAATACCATAAGCGCGAAGACACAGTGTTCTGGCCAGATTTTACGTCGGCCAACTACTCGAAGCGATCGCTGGAGGAGATGGAGCGGCTGAATATCGATGTGGTACCGAAATCGGCGAATCCGCCCAATGTCCCCACCTGCTTCCCATCGAGAATTTCTGGGCAAACTTGAAGCGCAAGATCTATTCCAACAATTTTGTCACAAAAACGGAGGAGGAATTAATAAAAAAACGAAGGAAGAGCTTAACAACATGGCTACATGCATGTTTTCGTCCGCCATGGCGAATGTTCCGGTTAACTGCCGGAAGGCTGCACGCAAGGACGTAATATTTTTTGTGAGGAAGCTAACATGATAACCTTCCATGGGAAATTTATCCAACTCAATTATCTGTCATAGTTTTTTTTTCATCACCATCTGAAATTGTTTTTTTTTCATCACCGTCTGAAAAAAAATTTTTTAACGCAAACTTTATCTGTCAAATTATCGATACTTATCGATAATATCGATAAAAGCCCCGGAATTATCGATTGTTATCGATGTCCGTTTTGGGCGATATTTCCCATCACTAGTCTCAGAACGTACTGAATTATTTTTTCCTTCAGTCATGAGCACGACATCCGAAAAAAATTTCATCTCAAAATTTAAAAATTGTCAAGCTCCAACCATGACAAGCAACTTACTATATTATTAAAAATTATCAATCCTTGTTGAAGCGTAAAATTCGATTGATCTGATTAGTCAACGTTTATCTGCTAGAAAAAATGACTGACACGCAAGCAGCCGGGTTATCTTTCTTGTAAAAGTATTCTACTTCAACTCGCGGTCATGGCTTTGCACATAACCCTCCTGTTATTTTTTTTATAAAATTGCTGAAACTATCGATTTTTTTCATTCACACCAGAACTAGATGTCGTTGCGTGGCTAAGAGTATTAAAGCGGTTCATCGTCAGATGGAAATATTAAAACTTGATAGTAAAGAGCCAGAACAAAATTTCATTGCTTCCATTTGAGCCCTCAAAAATTCTAAACTTATCGGAAGTCAATTACTGGGGACTCCGCTTATCGTATTGCATTTTAAATTTGTATGAAGATTTCTAAGAGATAACTTGCTTTTTGCAACCTTGAACCACCTTAATGTGTATTGTGCGCATCTGATTTAAACCACACGGCTCTCGCCCCAATTTTGAGCCGTTGTCAAAATAAATACCACCAATAGATGCAATGGAGTTATATAGGAAAAACATGTGTTTTGATAGAAATAGATTGCGTTTAGTGAAAGTAAGTACCAGAGAGTTAGAATAAAATGTATAGAAGACATTTGATAGCTGTATTCTCGATCAATGAGCAAAATACTCGGAGAAATTTTGATTTTACTACCACTGAAAAAGCGCCATCTCTTGCTATGGGACATTTATTCAGGTGTCCTATTAAAATCCAATCTGTCTAACTTTTTGCCATTCAAAATCCGAGAAATATATGAAATTAAATGACAACAATTAAATTAAATCACAATACCCTGGGAGGGAGAAACGAATACTACACTCAAAAACGGAGAACATGCACATGCGTCGTTTTCTGATAGCGTGTAACTATTATCTTGCTGTAACGCATGCATGACTCAAACGAAGTTTTTAGTAACATCAGAAATACTGAATGTGCGAATTTTACAGACTAATTTTTCGAGTCTGTGTTTTTCAACTTGCCGTTGTATAAAAGTTTTTTCGGAATTTTGAGTTCGACCGTGATTGTAACCCAAGCCTAAAAACCAGAGAAGCGCAAGTTTAATAATCGAAGTACGCTAGCATGATTATTACTCAAAGCATATGAAATTTGATATTTTACGTAAAAACAAACCAAAATATTTTGTAAAACGACTATGAACACAAAAATTGTTTGCGATGAATATTTATTCGAGCAACGCGATACCTTTCAGTTATAACAATCCAGCTTTTCACGAGCGGTAATGGCGGACAGTGCACGCAGCCCTTTTTGACGTTTTCTGTAGGTCAGGGAATTTTCAATCGCAGTAACGGAGTTGAAAATATCACAACATCGTAACGTAGCGTAGCAACTCCAACAAACAATGGGCGTTTTGTTATTTTAATTTCGTCGTGCGCATGCGCAGATCATAATAAACAAAACTGTTCATTAAAGTTGCTATGCTACGTTGGAAAAATTTTATGTTTTTCACTCCGTTACTGCAATCGAAAACTACCCGACCTACAGAAAACGTCAAAATGGGCTGCGTGCACTGTTCACCATTACCGCTTGTGGAAAGCTGGATACTCATCGCAAAAAAATGCTCATTTTTTCCTTGGTTCAAATTGACAGTCAATGACAGCTCATTATGGTTCATTTTGACACTCACACAGTTTCGTATCCGTTTCTCCCTCCCAGGTAATACCTATCAAACCTTGCTGTACTGTTTGAGCTATTCTCAAATTGACTGTGAATATTAGACTGAGGGACGGCTTGTTATTAGATTTGGACAGGTGTAATTTCGTCCATCGTCGTTCTCCAGAGTTTGAAAAATCACTAGCGCTTCTATAGGGGAACAAAAAAAAAACTGTGTGCTTATCTGTTGATAGCACCGAGACCCACCTCGCACAGCAGAGTTCAACCGGGGAAGCAGCGCAGCAAGAACGATGATCCATTGATCTAAATGTCGGTCCTACCAAGAACTTGGATCTTGGAAAAAGATTGTGAGCCACGCACAGTGCGCTCCGCTATCCGGACAGTCAAGATGGGCAACAATTCTAATTGTAACGATAACTGCCGGCTTATGTACAAAAAAAAATCGGGAAAACGCAAAAATATAGACTCTAAATTCTTTGCTCAACCGTTCTTGGTCACAGTTTGCTTCGATCTTCAACACTGACGGTCAAATTTTTTTTGGGAGAACGTCAAATATTATACTGAATACAGATATATTTTTGGAAAATATACATTATTCAACGATTTTCAATTCAAATATACACATTACAGATTTTTGCAAAAAATTCAAATTTATACAGATTTTTCACAAAATCTCCAGAATTTATCCAGATTTTTATACAAATACACATTTCGTACCTGTATATATTCCAATGATAGGAAAGTGCGCTCTGTGCGCTCCCTCGGTTTTACCAGAGTTTTCACGCAACTGGCAACACTGAAACAATCGCTCGCTGATGTCTGATGATGGGAGGAACCGTTGTGTATGTTCTGACGAACATTTCATGCTATGTGCGCACGGGAACTTGCTTGGTGTGTGTGTGTTATGCAAAGAAAGAAGAGTGTGGCTGCATAGCGCAGAGCAGAAGCGATATCACGTCGGGCAATTGGAAGTGCCGAAAAAGTAGGTTTTTAAGAAAAAATTCTACCCAAAAAGTAGCAAAATTTGAAGAATTGCTACTGTATACGCGGTCAATACTGTCTCTGAGTGCGGTTAGGGACGAGCACGTCGGAAAAAGTGTCGGTGATTTTTCCTCTCGGAAAAGGAGAAGCAATCGGTGGAAAAGACAGCGACATTCAAAGACGGCGAAAAAATAGTTCTCTAACCGTGGAAGAAGCGACGGAGGTCGAAAGAAAAAAAAATCTACATGATTGCTAGATTATTTTTTTTATATTTGCTAGTCGGTAAAAGCACCGGTCGTTGAAATCTGATTGTGCGGAACGGCGGCGTTTCCCGGTCAGGTCGGGTAGTGTTCATACGGAAATCCACTGGATTGAGTGGTTGAAATATCCATTGGCGAGTGACGGTAGCGGTAAGGGTCTGTTTTAAGTGAAGTGGTTTGGGCGATGAAGGCTGCCTTTTCGAATGATGGTTTTGTATGGTTTGGCTCAATTGGGTTTTGCATGAAAAATAATTTTCAGAAGTGATAAGAGGTTTTCGTAGTTTGCTATCGGTAATCAATAATCGTTACCATAAGATAGATGGAATCTACTAGGGATTGTGGAATGGAATGTCATCGGATTGTTCGGAAGAATTTGGTATGATGGAATGGACGTGACTGCAGTTGGCACAGAAAAGGAATACTTGTTTCAAAAAGCTTAATAGGTAATTAGTTTCGGCCAACTATATTTTCTAATTTTCTCTTTTCGGGTAAAAAAAGATCAAATGACAGGCTACATGGCAAAAAGTTACAGAGGCTATTCGCTAAAGAGCCAACAAGGCGCTTACGGTATCTGCCAAAACCAAGTCAAAACGGCGTGATTACATTGCTGTTATGTGAGACACTCGTGTCGTGTTGGTTCAAAATGAGCGACGATGAGCGCCTTGTCGGCTCTGTAGTGTAGAGTCTCGGTGCAAAAACCATGTAATGTGTGGAGAGATTTCGATTGTTTTACTACTACAGGTGCAAAATAGCTGAGTTACTCGGTAACGAGACTTGAATTCCTACAGTAATGGAATGAAATAAAACTCATCGCAGTTGTCAAAAACGGTTAATTCACTTCTACTCTGATCATTGGTGGAATGTTTACATTTTATCCGCAGTGACTAATGATGATAGAACCTACATGAAAAAATAATGCTGATTGTGACTACATATCTGTAAAATTAAAGCCAATACATAAACCCCCGCTAGCTTTTGAAACAAATTATTACGGATATTCACGTAGCGTTCGTACACAAATAACCAGCTTTTGACGTGGGACTACGTCTTTGTTTTCTATACTAGGGTACATTCTGTAAAATTGGAAATGAAACCGGCAAATGTTCCGTCAGATTTTGAACGATAATAACAGTATAACCACATGATGGATGACAATTGTTGGATAGATAAAATGTTGGACAATATTGTAATACGCTAGTTATCAACACCGATCAAAAATTTCAAGAACAAATTTACGTGAACAACCAACCATTTACTGTGACATTCTCTATATTAGTATAAAAATGACAGTTTCCCTGTCCCAACAGGTCAATTGATGTTCACTTGAAATAAACTTAGACCAATTTGATGTCTCGAATGTAAAGATTTTATAGAAAAGTTAGAAACAGCCCTTTACCTCAAACAATTCAATCTGCTGTTAGAACCTAATAAAAACCACGAAGGTTGTATGTAAAGCCACGACGTAGAACTACATAAGGTTGTTTGTTACATTACTTGTATTGTTAATATGTTAAAAAGTTTGTGCAAAAGAGGAGTTGAAGTGCTACCGAAATTTGATTTGCACATAAAATACGACATCACTGAACAACAATAAAACAAACACTATACATGGTAAATAAATTTCAACAATCAGAATGCATGTAGATTAAAATAATATTTTACTTATAATTCTAACGCAAAACAAGAAATTATTAAATCTTCAAAATTTTATTTGTTGTTTTTATAAGGACAATTGTTGTTCAATGTCGGATGTAATGTTTATTGTATCTCTGTGCTACCCCGACAATTTAAATAGTACGATCTTTCGAATAATCCAATTACAAGTCTCTGCATTAGAGCGGATGCATAGAGCATTTGAAATTGAACAAAATTGTTAATTTTCCGTTTTTAGGGTTTTCATTTTACATCCCTATGTAGCTGAACTTCCTGAAACAGACGTAGTTCTAGTTCATTAAGCAGACAATGTGTGCAGTAGGGAAAGGGAAAAATAAACGAACTGGAAATATGATACAGATTTGGAAAAATATTCCGCATCCCGACGGAACCAAAACACCATGCCGGAGACAGGGAGATTGCGGGTTTGTGTCCCGTCGGGATGCAGAATATTTTTCCAAATCTGTATCATATTTCCAGTTCGCTTATTTTTCGCTTTCCCTACTGCACACATTGTCTGCTTAATGAATTTGAATGTTAATGGGTAAAAGCCGTTGTTGAAAATAGAAATTTAATCCGAAAAAATACGTAGTTCTACGTCAAACAAAAGTTTCTGGCCAAAAAAAGTTCCAATACAATTTTCGTGCCGAATTTGTTGCAATTTTTTTCCTCTTTAGCAACTTTTTCGGCCAATATTTAACATAAAATTATTTACTAAATTCAAATATACCTTTATTTGCTACTCGAAACACAAATTTTCAAAATAGGTAGAGCAGGGTTTAATCCAACTAAACTTGCAAATTTTAAAAAGCTCATTGACCATTTGCCTTGCGTGTTTGTGAAATTTGTTGAATAATATTCTGATATATGCCGTACCATCCAATTAGAAAAAATGGCAAGAAAGTGACTTGAATTTAATTAAGGAAGCATAGAAAAAAATAAAATCATTTGCTTACTCACTTGCACCTTGTCGAAAGCATGAAAATGTAATTCGCCCAATTCCCAGCTCCAACAATTTATACACATTCTCTTCTGCTTCTCCTCTTGCGCAGCAAAGTGAAGTGGTTCACGGTGAGTGCCACTGTCTACAATTCTAGCTGTCAACAAAGCGCCACTCAGGTGAGGACACAGAATTTGTCATACTGTAACCACAACGGGATCCCAACAATAACAACAACAACAACAACAGTGCTGTATGTTGTGGTAGCGAGCAACAACTCGGGAAAGTGTAGTAGAACAAAATTACGCAAATTTCTGTACACACAGTAAAGGCCAGAGAATGAGAGCGGTGCCGTATAGATTCGTGAACACTCGCGGTGAAGCCTACTGGATCGGTTTCTGGCTGGCCTAAAGAAACAAGAAAAAATACGGGTGGGAGCAGCGAGCTTTGAACTTAGACGACCGTCACGACGTTGATTGTGATGTGAATGCATAGCATATATAATGCTGCGTGCTCCGCCATTTTGATTTTTATTTACATCTATGTATCTACGAAATGAATTGTTTTGTACCGGCTTTCGGCGGACAATTAATTTCTTTGGGAAAGCGGTCTGATGGAACCGTGTGGATATTTTGGCCGCCGCCGACCGGTGATGGGTACGTTAAAGTTGAACCTATCTCGTTCAGCACTGCTTTTTTCTGGGTGATCTTCAGTGGGGCACTCAGCGCCAGTCTGGAGAACTTAGCGGAACATATTGAACGAAAATGAACTAAAGGTGCGATTTGAGCATGTAGGATGCAGGGTTCACAAAACCGGTTGTTTTGGTATTTTTATTGTTTACTTGAGAATTTGAGTTTTTGATTTGACACAGGTTCATTCAGATAATACGTAAACATTTTCATTGTGATATATCCCAGACTCACAAACGTAAAATATTTTTGAACCCCATTCAGTGCGCTTCCGCGAGATATGTATAATTCTGTGGAAATTGCAGAATGCGTAAAAATTTTAAAAATAGCGGTAAATTTTTTTTTCAGGTTTTATCAAACTTCAATACTTTTTCCAAAATTTACCGTAATTTATTCTTAAATGAGTTCACTTCGAGTAAATTTAATTTGTTTTATTCTGGAAATTGTTTGATCAAATTTGGTTGAGTTTTAACTAAGTTTGAATTTTTTTCGGAAATATGTAAAATTGCACCATTAATGGTATGGAATTATCATTGTTGCAAAATATTTTATGAGGTTTTTTGACAGGTGCGTGAATTTTGCAAAAATTGTATTTTCAAAGGACACGTTAATATTACCGTGTGTTGTAAGTTCAGTATCTTCTGATTAGTATTCTTAATCACGATTTTTCGGGTGAAGTTTCATCCCACTGATCAATTTCACCCCATTCCGCGGTACTTTAATTTGTAACTTATAGTTATAACTGATAATATTCGACGTCCTTTTCACGAGGAAATAAGATTCCTTAAAAAAGTTTTAGCCAAATGACTGTTTCCTTAGTTTTGTACAATATTAAATTCATGGAATCATAGTAATAATAAGTCTTATTTAAGTTTAAGGGAAAATTCAGCTCTTAGTGTTATTTTAGAATTCTTTGAGGTTGAATTATTTTTCAAAGTTGTACGAGATTTTGGAGCATGCGTGCTCTGAGTACTCTTCAATTTCAGAACAAATGTTTGTCTCTTTCGAGCTACTAAAGTTTGCGTTATATAGGTGCTCTCCAAATACAGAGTAAATAGTTTCAGATTTCTCCCGATAGTCTTGAAATTTAGGTTCACATATTTTTTTGTAAAACACGGATCGTTTCGAATTTTGTAAGAGTTCTTCTTTGGCTAGAGAAATAATCAAAATTTTCAGTAAATTAATCAAGTCTTAAGCAGGTATTACACGAAGCAAATATTAGCTATTTTTGGTACGGATTTTTTTTTTGTGCAAATAAAAATCGTACCAAAAATAGCAAATATTTGCTTCGTCTAATACCTGCTTTACGCGAGCTCTGACAGCATTTTGGGAAAATATTTTTTTCGAGGAACGTTTTACCCCAAATGGCATATCTTCCAATCCAGCTCTACATAACGCGAAGAGTATGAAGACCCTGAAAATTGCCAACTTTTAAAAGGAAAATGCATTTTATTAAAAGGAAAATGCATTTATTTCTTCATGGTACCTCTTTGCGACAGTTTTGAAGTTATATTAGTGTAGACTAATTACACAAATTTTCAGAAAAATCCATTAAATCTAGCAGCAGCTATTGAACTTTTTGTGATTTGGACGTTTTTAAACATATTATGTTCAAAGGCCATCAGACAGACGTTGAAACGGCTCTTAAGCTTGGAATCGCTTGAGAAAATTTCTTAAGGTCAGAAAATGATATCAAAGAATTGGTGTTTTCAAAGACCAGAAGCAAGAAAAATAATTTTAAATTTGATTCAAATTAGGGTAGGGAACATATTCTAAACAGCTTTAGAAACTGCCTGTGTATTCAGACGAAATACTCGAAATATGTTAGGTGAAATTCAAACAGTAGTATATCAATCTGTTATTTATTGTTTTTCTCTGTCAGAATTTGTTTCCCGATTGTAAAACTAAATTAGCAAACTTTAACAATAATCAATTAAAGTTACCAATCGAGGGACATTATTCCAATCACCCCGAACCTATTTTAAGCAGTTTCCATCTGTTTTGCAGGCGTTTTTTTTTTGCAGCACCCGAAGTGGCTCCTGAATGGCTGCAATATAGGTCAATTTGTTTAAAATAATGTTTGTTCAAAGATTTCAATGTGATTAACGGTATTCTTATATTCGTAAGACAGCTAGACAATCAAAGTTTTCGTTTCCATCATTGAAATTGTCGATATTGATCAAAATGCAGGAGTTTGAGGCCTGTTTTCTGCGACGGAATAAAATAGGCGCTACTGCTTCAGCCGTTCCTTACCCTATATCTTAATTTGCTTAAATAATTTGTAAATAAAAACATAAAAATTATAAAGGCCATAACGAAAAATAATTGCTAAACATACAAGTAGAAACCTAAAACGTGAGGATAATATCATATCATTTCTACAAAATACTAAATTATTCCCCTCCAAGTAACAAAATTAGTTATATCTAAGCTTTTTAGTGCTGGATACGACCAAAACATAAAACCCTCAATGCCGACCACGCGGCTAAAATAACCTACTAACAACAGCTATAAACATGTATCATGGCTAGTTGACTCAGATTTATTGCAGTCATCATTACTTCATATGTGTTTCATCATAGGACCAGATGTTTTCAATAAGCTGATTTGATTGCCACAGAAGTGCCTCGGAATTTTAATTTAGAAATATTCTCCAAATTAAATGTGAAGCAATAAATTTTCTTATGACTCTATTTCTCAATGACAACGTTATAATCTGACAGTGTCGAAAACAAAATTGTGTGAGTTTTCTTTCTATATTGATGATTGTTATTGCCGTTTAAATAATTTTTGTGTTTGTAAAAACACACACCGCAAAAATTTATGGTGAAAACGGCCATAAATTTTATCGGAATTGCTGCGCTCCGCCGAAATTCTGTAGGAAATGAATCAGACGACCCGTGGATTTTGAATCTGCTTGTTCAACTACAAGTTCAAAAAATCAAAGTTTGGGGAAGTAGTTACAATCATGTCCGCGCAATCACGCAAGTCATTCTCTATGTTACTATTTAAAAGTAAAACTAAAAACCAACCAAATATAAACATAAATTTGCTTTTGAAATATATCTTCTGCCTGGCGTCCCCGTGTGCAATGCACAGGTTGCACCTATGGAAGAGTCGCTCCTGAAATGAATACTTAACTAAAATTGAATTCCTCAGGACTTAATAAATGCCACGATTTATAATATTCTATGAAATGTATGCCTTCATCTTTCATTCAAATTTCAAAACTACTCTGTGGTATCGGTAATATCGTAAAAGAAAACGCTGAATAAAAATTGAATTTCATAATTTTGCATTTTCCCCTTTCGAGACGACATGTTGTTTTTGAATAAAACCTCGAGTGCGTCTACAATCCTTCATCAAAACTGATTCTCTTAATTTGATCAGCACATAGCATATCATAAACTAAACAAGCCAATCATGGCAATCGTTTTCAAGTAGCAATGAAATTGTTGCCTAAAATCCGTATAGAAGTTTTAAAACAAATAATAAAATTTTTATAGCTTAAAATGATAAGAAAATGATTTCAAAAAATTGTCGTTTCCGAAGCTCAGAAGCAGTCAAAAAGATTTTGAATTAACATAATTTATGAAAAAAATCTGAAGCGTGAAAAAGCAGAAATTGACTCTGCAAAATGCTGTATATCTTAACCAGGAAAGCACAAACATAAAATCGGTGTAGTTGAACAGTTTAGATGAACCAGTAAACATTTTTTAAAAGTCTGAAAAGACAAAAAATAATCCGGAGGATTCAAACTGTTCAGACCAGCATCGCACTGGGGTTCCGAAATGAAAAAAGCTAGTAAAAAGTCATTTTCTCGTAAAAGTCACATTTTAGAGCAATACTGTCTTCGGGAAAGTTTTAGAGTAAAAAGACCCTTCTTTAAACATGAACAGATCCATGATAAATCCCCCTACAAGTGATATAAAAAAATATTTTCTCTAAAAATCAATATTTTTGATCTCCGTCTTTGGAAGAGTTTTCCAAAATAACATAAAAAAACTTTGCTGAAGACACTAGGTACCTAGAGCGGGGGCCTAGTGTGGTTGGTAACGTCTCCGCCAACCACGCTCGACGCCTGGGTTCGAATCCCACCGCCGACATAGGTGTCGATGGTTGTGAGGTGGCGTGATCCACTCACAACTGGTCTAGATTCAATCCTAGCCGACACCGGGAGATTTTCTGAGGCGAAAAATCTCTGGGATCACGCCTTCCATCGCATGAGGAAGTAAAGCCGTTGGCGCCGGTCCGTTAATAAACGGGTCGTGAGTTAGGGTCCTGGGTGTGGAGTCGCCTCCCTGGGCGTCGGTGATTGGCCACAACAGTGGCGGAACTAGACCGACGGAAAATAAGCGAGAATAAAAAAAAAAAAACTAGGTACCTACTTCTCAATCTTACCGAGCTATCTGATTACGTTCAATTATGTTAAAAAGAAAGGTTTTTGCTGTTAAAAATCATAATTTTACCACTATACCTTAGATGTTCTCATTGAACTTTTAAAACAGCATCAGACCTTTATTTTTATACTGTACTGCAGACTTTATTTCATGATAGTTAGGTTTCTATCAATTTTTCTTGCAAAAAATAACTTTTGACAAGTAATTCTCGATTTTCTACCGTTCTCCATCACATCCCACGGCAATATTAGCACCAATTGAATTGTCCAAGTGCTCTGCACACACAGCAGTTAAAATTTCTTGCACAAACTTGTAGAAACATCATGGAACAAAACAATTTTAATGTAAGCTCAATTATGTCATGTTGATCAATGGCGGATCTATGTTGAAAAAAAAAACTACTTTTGATGCATCTTTTGATGTGTTATCGATGCCTGTAAGCACATGGTTTTTGAAAATTCAATAACCTTATAATTTAGCTAACTATTTTTGTTGCCTACTAGAGATAAATTACATGAGCGGTGCACCTCTTCGGGAACATTTGAACTAAAATTTGAATTTTCTGTTCATGTCTGAAGAAGGATCTTTTTTTATTCTAAAACTTTCCCAAAGACAGTACTGCTCAAAAATGTAACGTTCACGAGAAAACGACCACCTTTTTTAATTTCTGGACCACTGTGCATTGTGCCTCGAGACCAGCTCGTAGACTTATTTGATGCAATTCTGACAAATTAAACATTCAAATAATCCGGGATTACATTAGTTATCATACATTCAGGCAAAAATTACGTAACGCTGCAGAAGGATTTCCTTGATAAAAATGCTCGTTTTTGGAGAATCTCTCCAGCGATTTTTCGTTACGTAACGTTTAACTCACCACCCCCTCTCCCCTGTGTAACAAATCGTAACGCTCAAGGATACCCCCCCTTTTCCCTATGAGCGTTACGTAATTTATGGATGTCGCCTTACTTGCTTCACTAGCTCTATCGAATTTGTTATACTATTGCCATGCGTTACTGGGTGCTTACGCATTTCATTCACCAACCATGCTGCCATTTTCTCCGTTGGTGTACAGATATTCGAGGAGATGGGACGCATGGCAACTGGATTCTTATGAATTTTTGGTAGGCAGTATAACGACGCTACCTTTGGATTCGGAATAAGGAGTTTCCTCTCGAGTGTGTCTTAACTAGGGTGTCCCAAAAAAAATCGATGTTGAAAAAGTCAAGGTGCTCAGCCCTAAATTGAAAGATAATGTTATTTATAGCATTTTTGTAGAACATTTCGACTTTCTAAAAGGTTGTTTTCAGGTTTCCCAAACGTGATTTATGAAAAAATGACTTTTTTAAGCTACAAACCGACTTTTTTGCACTTTTTTCAATTCTGTTCGATTCCTACATTTTTTCGTAAATTTTTTTATTTTTGTGGGATTGTTTTTGAATATTTTGCCTGGTTTGGTTCATCATTGTATTCAGTTTTTTGACTCCCAGAGCCCATTAAACATCACAAAAAAAATTAATTTTTCTAATAATTTTTAGATAAAACCCTTCAAAACAAAAATAATAAAAACTTTGAGCAAGAACTGCAATTTTCATTGCAAAGCGGGATTTGCGACAAAAATTACGGCAAAATAAAACACTGTGCAATGGAGATATTGAGCGTTAGTGGCATTTTTGACATGTAAAAACGCCGATATCTCAGCCCCCGATAAGATATCAAGGATCTTTTTTCATGTAAATTTTCGTCTTGAATTCCGCTTTGCAGTAAAAATTTCAGTTCTTGATCAAAAAAAAATTGTTATATGTGTTTTGAAGGCTTTTATCTGAAAATTATATGAAAAATTCACTTTTTTGTGATGTTCAGTGGGCTCTGTGAGTCAAATAATTGAATGCGATGCTGAACCAAACCATGCAAAATATTCAAAAACAACCCCACAAAAATAAAAAAAATATATGGAAAAATGTTGGAATCGAACAGATTTGAAAAAAGTGCAAAAGAGTGGTTTTGTAGCTTGAAAAAGTCATTTTTTTCATAAATCACGTTTGGGCAACCTGAAAACGACCTTTTAGAAAGTGGAAATGTTCTACAAAAATGCTATAAATAACATTATCTTTCAATTCAGGGCTGAGCACCTTGACTTTTTTAACATCGATTTTTTGACGTGGGACACGTCTTTGTTTACTATACTGGGATGCATTCTGTAAAATTGGAAATGAAACGGGCAAATGTTGCGTCAGATTTCAAACGCTAATAACAGCATAACCACATGATGGATAACAATAACCAATATGTTGTTGGATAGATAAAATGTATAACAATTTTGTAATGTGTTAATTATCACTCTAATTTCATTGCTAAGCGGTAAAATTGATAATAATTTCAATAACAAATTTACGCGAATAATGAACCAATTACATGCGAGCATTCCTAGCACAGACGACGTGAATGGACACCATCCGTTCCCTGTGATATTCCCTGTATCAATTTCGAAATAAAAATTGACAGAGTCTCCCCGTCCCAATAGGTCAATTTATTTTTGCTTCCATGAGCTTAGACTAATATGATGTCTCGAAGGTAAAAGTTTTCCTAAAAGTTTGAAACAATACCCATCCTTGAACAATCTCTAAACCTGCGTGTTAGGTACTGTAGAACCTAATAAAAACTGATGTTTTGAAAGAAAACATGTCAGTAAAAGCAACAGTACCAGTGGAGTATAGATCCGCAGGTCTCTCGTCGTCTATGATTGCAGTGGTACTCTTCTATTCGTACTGCAGCAGTACTATTCGTATTGCAGTGGTACACTTTTGTTCGTACATTTCTATTCGTATGCAATTGAGGAAAAACTACAATGCTGCTGTTGATGGTGATTGAAAGTTTATTTCATAAATATGATTGCCATAAATTACTCAACAAGAATTGTAAATTTTTGCAACGGATATTTATTTAATTTTATCTTCGCTATTAACTAAATAATCGTGACCGGATAGTATCGAAAGAGTAAATTCCTAAATATATACATTTATAGAAGAGTAAGAACCTGCGAATGCTTTTGATTTTTTAGTTGATTTAGTAAGATTCGTACAGAATCTCTTTTTACATTTCAAAATTGTTAGATGATATATTATTATTCTAAGCTTAACCATAATAAACGTATATTTCCTGTCTTCGTAATACAGCGTAGATGCAGGCAAATGAAACAATTGTCAAACAAAAAATAAAAATGTAATTGTGGATTTCTACGATTTTTTGCTGGAACTTGTTAGGAATTTTGTTCAAAATATTTTCTTATGTTTTCCAATTGATGAACCTTTTTAAGGGCTTCCATATTATTTTGAAAGTAAGATCCATACTATAGATTTGATTTAGTTAGAGTTCAATAAGACAAAACCATTTATTATGATAACGTAAGCATTATTGGATTTGGTTTTTGAGGATATAGAGATAATTCTGACTTTGACGCATTATGAGAAATTCTTGGTGCTTCTTCAACAAGCACGATATGCTTGTGCCTTGTTAAATACATATTTTTTTGTACAAAAAAAAAATACTAAAGGCATAATATCGCCAAATATAAATGATCTTTCTTCGAGTGTTGTTGAATATATTCCAAAAATTGATTTCCAGGGGAGGCTGAAAATAAACACATTGATTCTGTCTGCAGACTCTGTATATTTTGTAACAAAAAATCCCCTAATTACAGTGTTTAGTCCCACGTCACCATTTCAAACAACCCTAGGGCTGTATACCTTGTAGTATTTTGGGACAGCCTAGTCTTCATCCATCAAGCGGCCGATCTTCTGACGTACGCTATTGGCTTCCTCTATCATCACGTTAAGCGGATCCTTCGGTTTACCATATTTAAATATACACTCTTGGTACGGACCGGCTTTTATCATTTCGAGTACGCGCGTATCGTAATCCTCTTTGTCCATTAGAACCACCGCGTTTGTCGGCACGAGAATACACTACATTACGTTCTTTTAGTTTCTGGACGGTGTCCCAATTATCGGGTAACGCACATATAGGATTTTTTTGCGTTTATCATTGCCCGGGAGATACACCCTGCAACATCGTGACGAATTGCAGATTTGGATGAAAAATGATGATGAAAAAATGTTCACTATTTCAGCTAGCGGCGCACACCTCGGAGTTATTGCTTAAGTTCAAACCCTTGTTCAGTAGTTCTAACTCTGTGCGAGTGAATTGGGTGGACGATTCGTACAACACAAAATTTTCTATGTTTTTCGGGGATCGTTTTTCTGATTTTTGTGCACGCGCGAGTGAACGTAATTTTTTATAATGTCTTTGCTTAATCTGTTTCACCCGTTTTGAAATAATGCAATGAACATTAAATAGCACCTTTTGCCAACACTCATCTTCTCTCTCTGCACATCTACGCGCGACACATTTTGCTGCAGAGTGGTAATTTCCCCCTTTAAGAAGTCGTAGGTGCAAAGCGTATAATTTTTCCTCGACAACAGACACTTCCCTATGTTTAATTTTAATATCTTCAGCCAACCAAATTTTCCTAGCTTTATCTGTTGATTTTTTGCACGACTCACTATTTTTGGACGGTTTAATGTGGATAAATTTTGGTGTTAAACATTCTCTTCTGCACTGTTTGAGAAACTGGATGCAGCAGCAACAATCTTTTCTTTGTTACTAGTCGGCCATATAGGCGAAGATTAGTTATCATCTGAAAAAAGTTATTAATGCACCTTTTTAATGAAATTTTGTATTTGTGCTCGACTAAAAGACACAAGACTTTTCCTTAGATATTTGGATCATTTTTACTTAGGTGATATATTGTAACTAAGGGCGTTTCAGGACTAAAGTAGGTCAAATCATGAAGCTGAAAACAGGGTGCTGAAATCCTGAAAAAAAAAAAAACTGGAGAATCAGGGAATGTCAGGGACTATAAGTTTCGATCACGGAAATCAGGGGAAACTGAAAAAGAATCAGGAATTTTTTTTAACGAGACACGATTCATTTTTGAGCGGCTTTTCAGCGTTAAAATGGATTTTTTCAGCATGAAAATCTAATACGCGACTTCACTAGTTGGTATCGCATCCAGTTGAATATTTTTTTCATTGGGATATCTGAGTTCCATTCATATACGTCTGGATCTGAATGCTCAAAATGCTGTTAGGGATATAATGGTATATTTCAGGGAATACCAGGGAAAGAGAATATATTTTTGAAAAAATTTTCGTCACCCCGTGGAAAATTGTCAAACGACTCCTAAACGACCATGTATGGATCCGCTTGAAAGAGTTTTGTTAGAAAAACGTTTTTTTCTCCAGAGTACCCACTTTGATTTGTTTAGAAGATTTTAGGCAACAAAATTGTTCAACTAAAAACTTATTTTGAACAAAATTTATGACAGATTTTTTAGATACCATGGAACTGGGTAAAATTGATCAATTTTTATGATACTTTCCAATTCACTAGCTTCATGTACATTTTTCCCGAAATAGTATATATTGAAAACAAGTTCACTAAGGTCGCTTTTTACGTGGCTTTTTTACGCGGATTCCGGAATTTACGCGGTTTTTCTTACGCGGATTTCGGAATTTACGCATTTTTTTACGCGGCACGTATCCCCCGCGTAAAAAGCGACTTTAGTGTTCTGATATGTATTCTAGAAAACCTCTATGGCTATTGGTGAAATTTCATGAAATGAATTCGGGAATTCTATACGGTACTATTAGATGAATCGGGGTGAAATTGATCATCTTTGAAATCCATACATTCTGGTTTTGGTGTCCCATAAGACCCTATTCAATTGCAATCGGATTTTTGGTTTAGAGGTTATGTATCAAAATGTAAAAATCATGAAACATCATTATCTCGAAAACTACACAACCGATTTGAACAAAATTGGTTTTAAATGAACGGGCTACCTGAAATACCCTTAATTTTTGAGTTTTATAAAGATTGAACTCGTGGTTCAAAAGTTATGAAAAGAAACGTGTTCTGAAGACTGTTTAATCTCACTCATGTTTCTCAGAGATGGCTGGACCGATTTTCATAAAATCAGTGTCAATGGAAGGTCTAGTTGCCCCATAAGACCCTATTGATTTGATTTGCAATCGGACAATAACTTTGCCTGTTATGTTTAAAAATGTGAAATCCAGCAATTGAAAGGAACATATTCCGAAGACTACTTGAACTCACTCACTTTTCTCACAGATGGCTGACCCGATTTCCACAAAATTAGTGTCAACTAATAAGTCTAGCTGCCTCGTAACACCCTATACAATTTTACTGTAATCGGACAGTAACTTCGTCTGTAAAGTACCAAAATGTGAAAATCACAAAACTTCATTATCTCAGAAACTACACAACCGATTTGATCAATATTATTATCAGATGAGCGGGCTAGTTAAGGGTTACCTGGTGAATTATAATTGAACACGTGGTTTCGAATTTTGGCTGCTCTATACGTTCCCATTTCATTTGATTATAATAGAACTTAAGCAACCGTTATGTATTAAATTATTTATAAAACAACGAAAATCTATTATCTCAAAGATTACATCACTTATTTGAACAGAACTAGTGTCATACGAACGAGTCATCTCTCAAACTTACAAATAACAAACTTCATAACAATTTTATTTACAATTTATTATATAATTTATTAACAATTTGATATGTGACTCAAAAGTTCTGGAAAAAGAAAAAAAAAGAATACTAAAAACATTCACCTGCCAAATTTGGTTCCATTTAGTTGGTTAGCTCTCGAGCTGAGCAGAAATTTGTGTTTCATTTGTATGGAACTTCTCCCTTCCAGAAAAGGGAGGGGTGTGGAACCATTATGGACATATTTCTTACCCCTAGAAACATTCACGTGCTAAATTTGGTTCATTTACTCGGTTAGTGCTCGAGATGTGCAGAAATTCGTGTTTCACTTATATGGAACCCCTCCCTTCCAGAAAAGGAAGGGCGTCAAACTATTATGGACATATTTGTTACCCTTTAAAACATCCACATGCCAAATTCGGTTTCATTTGCGTGGTTTGTTCTTGAGTTGTGCAAAAATTTATGTTAAATTTTTATGGGACCCCTTCCTTCCAGAAGAGAGAGGGGTCTCAAACTATCATAGGAATCTTCATCGGCACCAAAAACCCCTACATACAAATTTTCACGTCGATCGGTTTGATAGTTTTCGATACTATATGGATCAGACAGACAAACAGACAGACCGGACTGTATTTTCATATGTATAGATTACAACATCAATATTCTAGAACCTAAAGAGTGAATATACATTTATTGGATTGCAGCGTTCATGTAAATCTATTTTTACAAATGAAAGTTTGAATGAGAAAGGCTGGGTCTGACCGCTAGGTTTTTATAAATAGAACAACTAAAAAGTTGTAGAAAATATTGTTCGATTCTTAGTCTGAATTTCCTCTTTACAAAAATTTCTTCATGGTCACTTTTGGGTCGCTTTTCGGTCGCTTTTCGGTTCCTCTTTGGTTTCTGAAGTTCCTATGTTCGAATTTCGATTCACTTAGTCGCTATCAGCTCTGGTAGTTGTTACTGTGTATGCAGAAATATGAACGATTGGTACAAAGGCTACAACTCAATATTTTGACTTATAAAACAAACCGTTTTGGTGAAATTTAATATCATACCGAACCAAAATTTGAGCAAAGCCTGTGGGTGGATTTATAGTAGATCTCAAACTGATAATCAAATGAGTTCAGCTTTGGACAAGCATACCAATCGTACGGATTTTTCCCGGGCGGGCCAAATTTTCAGGAGCGGTGTCCGAATTAAATCTCTATTTGGTTTCTTCGTTTTTAAAACATACTAGAATTAACTATCAACTTCGGAGATTTTAAACATTTGAAAATCGTCACTTATACTTACACAGAGTTTCATAAGTTTTCAGGTTTTATATCATTTTGACGTAGAACTACGAATTTTTAAAAGACAGTCTGTTTTATTGTTTGGATGATGCTTCGCAACCTAGACTTTCACAATCTTTCATAGAATTTCTAAAGGATTTAAATTAGGATACTGCGCTGGCCAAACTAATAATTTTATATTTTCACTTGAAAATCATCTTCTTGTTTTCAATACTGTATGTTTAGGATCGTTATACTGCTTTAAGATCGAGCAAAGTGGCATGTTTTAAAATCGTTAGTTGTGTTTTCGAACAATTGGATTCGATAGAGATGGCAATATTCTTGTGTTTCGATCACGAAATTTGAGCCAATCCTTTGGATACCGGCTAAAACCATCAGCCCTAGCTGACGGCAAACGGTTCGTGAGAACTGCTTCGTCCACAACCCTGGCAATACGAGAGCGGAAGGCAATCGGTTCAGAGCGCAAACATGAGTGGCTGAGAGCTTCCATTCGTGTGACGTGAGTGACGGCAGTCTCGTCGAGACTGTATCGAAGGAAGCAGCAGGAATAAAAAAAAATCGACGGTCGTTTTTCTCGACATTCGGTCGGTCATACGGTCAAATCCGGATTTCGTATGAAAATTCGGAATACGCGATTAGTTCTCGGGTTTCGTTCGATAGTTCTGCGGTATCGGCACGGTACGCCCTCAACCCGTGTGATCCGCTGGTCTGGTGAAAGTGAGAAACTCCGGCTGAAGATAATTTTCGCTTTGCGGAACGTGGCCAACTCCTTCCTGCGAATAGAAGTAATTATCTCACGATGATAGTAATTCGAAGGTGGGAACAGTGGTGGTGAATTTGTAGATTAGAAGATAATATGATTCACGTTGGTAGTGTAAATGGTGTCAACATTACGGAACTCGGTTCTGTGATGCAATTATGATTAATTTTGACGTTTCTGTAATTTTGTGTAGAAAATTTGGCATTCAAGCTACAGGCAAAGGCCACACTCAGTAAGATGTGTACGTTTTTTTCTCGCAGTCATTTTTGTCGGTAGTTTTTTCTAAATAATAGAAGAGCCTGTTACTACAGCTCAGGAATTTTTCGGCTTGAAACCATTTTTTTCTGCATGTCTCACATCTGTGTGTGTCCTATGTGATGTCTTGCATCTGGCAGGCCTATTTTGTTACGCGAGTTCTACAATTAGTCTTCTTCCTTTCGTATCTTTTTCATCATCGTCTCGTCCGTGGAAGAAAAGATGATAAAAACTTGGCTCACGGTTTGACGTATGCTGCTTTTCAGCCGCATGAGTGCGTGGAACTCGCAGTCACTAGTGACAGTAGCACCACTCTGAACCTAGAGCGAGTATTCATTTGGTCGTAAGTAGGAAATGTAGAAAACTACGCGTTTGTAATATTAACTTATTACTGATACAGATTGTTTTTGTGCAAAACCACTCCATGGAAATAATTGTCGTATGAAAATAACAGAATACAGCAACAGTTTAGGGATGTGGAAAGCGGCCAAACTCTGGGAGTCAAGAATAGTCATGCGATCAAATGTAGTTTTGTGTGAAAGCTCTTTACTGTTATAGGAGGCACCACTCAGAGATACTCGTTTACATCACTGTGGGTTTGGAACATTTCAACTATTCGCGAGTGGAATCGGTGCGTTAGTGTGTATTTTGACGACATGCGGTTACTCACTCCCGCTGTCAGCACTGTATTGGTGAACAAAGGCTGATTTCTCGATGACAGCACTTCTAGTAAACATTAGCCGCTATAGACTTCAAAAAGGCGAAAGATGTTGCAGCTTTTGCTGCTTGCGGCTAGGAGTATTACCAACACCAGTTCACCCTGTTTCGCTCAATCTAGAAATAGAAGAAAAACAACGGTAAACGTCAATCCTCTGTTTCAACTTATACTTATGCAATCAGGTGAAATGGTTCTGGTGGTTATTTATAATACTCATTATAAAAGCTGTTTACAAATAAATGTATGTCTATTTTTTGGATGCGAATCGAAATTGTTAAAATTTGGTTTGTGCTTAGAATGGGATGGATAAAATAGCCTTTTCAGGAGCTTAAATCTAACCTGTTTTCGATTCTCGATTTACTTTTTTTTCAAATTTTTGAAAGAATCCTTCTCTGCAGGATTACCTTTGAAAGCATCAATTTGAAGATCCATAACAGAATTGTTATCACTTTGTGTTTAAGGCGCCTACATATTTTACATGAGCCCTAAGATTGAAATCAAATGATCTGATATTGATCGGAATGTTGTTGATTAAGCAGTGTGCTTCTCTTCTCTACTAATTTTGTCCGATGGATTCTCATATTTTGGTTGAAATAAGAAAAATATGTCTTATAGGTTTTATCGTTTGTTTCACGTTTAGAACATGTTTAGTAAATATTATTAAATTTCATATTGACCAGGTGGAAATGAAATTTTTTACATCAGAATTCGAAATAATGCTTTGTAAAAATTGCTGAAGTACAAAAATCACTTAAAGAACCTCAACGAGAAGGGTTAATATAAATGTGTAATTTTGAAATTCTGCTACTAATCCAAACGATACAGGGTATTCTCTAGCAAAGTAGAATAGTTGAGTTCGCCCTACAACTTACTATATAGTGATTGTATTTACTGGGTAGGATCACGCTGCACCACTGCATACTTTGTAGAAGTAGATTCTCTACCACCAATATAACCTCCTTAGCGAATTTAGCTAGCGGTTTTTGTGCGACTCTATACGCGGGGCAAAGTCTCTCGTCGGTTGCTGGCGGCTAGCACGTGACATTGAACCTCCGCTGGCGGCTGCGGCGGCACGACAAAAGCTACGGGCCGCACTAACAAGGGCAGCCTCAACCGAATGCGATGCGAAGTGGTGTATGTGCTGGTTTGTGATTCGATGCAGAAAAACGTGCATTTCGTTTCGGGTGTACAAGGGCATGTGGTCCTATTTCGAACCGTTCGCTATTCCGGTACGGCTGAGTGAATGTGATCAGTGTTGCCTGAAGAATAATGGTAGCGATGAAATCATCGGTCTCACATTCACAATAAAACAACAGTGGCACCGTGCGATGCAGACGGTGGTAACGAAAACAACGGTCTCTTCATGGTTGGTTTGCTTCGGACTTTTGGACACGGGTGCCACTACAAATGTTCGTACCTGCCGGTGGAAGTGAATTGTAAGAACATTCAAATTCTAGCGATCGATGTCGACCACAGAAAAGACAAAAGACAATACGGTGATTGGCTGCTGTAAATTCGGACTGTTGGCTCGAATGTCAACACTCAATCGGGTTTAATCGCACGAGAGCAACTGTTAGGATGAAATATTAAGATTTGAGTATGTATTTATTCAAGGATTAATACCTATTTGGAAATTATGTCATGTAGTATAGTATCAAAATATTCCAAAATTAAACATAGCATAAGAAAGAATAGTATAGCGATGCAATAAATGAACTTTCTTCTGTCAAAGTTATACTCCGATTACATTTCGTATTCTGCTCAGTTTCTAACCAACTCAATTTAGAATCTTTTTTTTTTAAATATGAATTATACTATCGCGTCATCAGTTTCTAGTCAGTGCCCCCACGATAACGACAATTATTTCCGAACGATATACAGGCAAATTAATTAAAGTCGTTAGCATCTGCCAAGTGTCGCGTCCTAGCAGTACGATGAGTGCAGTAAGCTACACGAGAACAACAAAAAAGTAAATATTTTCATTTGTCCCATGAAAACGGATACAGCGGGTGAAAAACAGGAAAAAACACACTGATTCATGCTTCCTTCTATATCCCCTGTGTGTTTATATGATTGCAGTCGAACGCGAGTTGTGGTATTACATAATTGATCTGATTGAAAAAATTAGAAAAGTAACAAAGAACATTACTTCAAAATCGTTTTTTGTCAGTTGTCTGTTGTTCGTGTGGTTCCAAAAATAACTGCAATGCTATGCAATGTTCGAAGCTCCACGTCAAACTACAACAAATCAAACATATGTATCACTGGTTGGTTCACAACCAGAGTAGGCAGTGTGACTTTGCCCTCGTATCCAAGTGAGTTTTAAAACTTGCATGCACATTTATTTTCGGTTTGCACGTAAACCCTACTAACAGTGCATTACACTTGAGTTGGATTTGAGTTTTAATCCTGCATAACAACAATTGCATAAAAATCGAAATGCGATGGATTTCGCGCCGCGTCTGCTGCAACAGTTTGTTGCATTGTCCTTTGAAAGCACAAGTTCGATCTAAAAACAAAACTCATCGCGTCACATCATCGCCTGCATCGCTGGATACATCGTGCACTGCATGCATTGCACGCATTTAAATTCAATCGATCAGAGTGTGCGGTGCAAAAAAACTCAAACTATCGAGAGGAAGCAGATTCAAATCTGGAAAAGTGTAACTCAGTTCAACTTTGCACGAGTTCATGCCATCACTGTTCACAACTAGAAAAGCAAGGTAAAAAAAGGATTCTCTGTTTTTTTGCCTTTCTCCTAGAAAGGAATAGCAATCGCTGGAAAAACCGAAGGTATAAAAGTGGTCCCAATGGCCGAATGTCATATACCACTCGACTTCTTTCGACGAACTGAGCATTTTCTGTATGTATGTATGTATGTGTGTGTGTGTGTGTATGTGTGTGTGTGTGTGTATGTGCAACTTTTTTTTCTCACTCACTATTCTCAGAGATGGCTGAACCGATTTTCATAAAATTATTTGCAAATGAAAGGTCTAGTTGCGCCATAGGTTGCTATTGAATTTCATTGTAATCGGATTTTTGGTTTAGAGGTTATGTATCAAAATGTAAAAATCACGAAACATCAATATCTCAGAAACCACACAACCGATTTCAATAAAACTGGTTTCAAATGATTGGGCTGTCCTCAGAACCCTTAACTTTTGAATTTCATTATGATTGAACATATGGTTCAAAAGTTATGTAAAGAAAAGTTGTCCTGAGGTTGTTTAAACTCACTCATTTCTCTCAGTGATGGCTGAACCGATTTTCACGAAATTAGTGTCAAATGAAAGGTCTAGTTGCCCCATAGGTTGCAATCGGATTGTAACTGTGTCCGTTGCTCATAAAAATGTGAAATCACATAATGGAAGTAAACATATTGACTTTCTCCTAACGATCACTGGCTATTTAAAAGGTAGAAATATGATTGAAATGGCCGAATGTCATATTGACTTTCTCCTACCGATCACTGGCTAATTAAAAGGTAGAAAAATGATTGAAATGGCCGAATGTCATATACTACTCAAATCAGTTCGACGAATCGATCATTTTCTGCATATATGCATGTACAGGTGTATATGTTTGTGTGTGGGTGTGTACGTGTGTATGTGCACCTTTCTTTCGCACTCACTTTTCTCAGAGATGGTCTGACCGATTCTTTCTATCTTGGTGTCGAATGAAGGGTCTATTTGCCGCTTAGATTGCTATTGAATTTCATTGTAATCAAACTTTTAGTTTTGGCGCTGCGTCAGAATGTGAAAAACGCTCTTATATCTCAGAAGCTATGAACATAGTTGAATTCAAATAAATGGGCTTTCAAACTTTTAAACAATGAATTTCATAATGTTTAAACATGTGGTTTGAAAGTTATAGAAAGAAAAGAAACCCGCAGACTGTTTAAAACTATAGCTACGATCAAAATATGTGGCCTCAACATCATTTAAATTTAATATTGTACTATTTCAATGTTTGCGGCCTTGCTCGGGATTGAAATTGAAATTAAAAGTCATTTCTATCATTTCACTTTTTGCCTTTCTCCTAGAAAGGTATAGCAATCACTGCAAAAACTAAAGGTATAAAAGTGCTCAAAAGGGCCGAATGTCGTATACCACTCGACTCAGTTCGACGAGCTGAGCATTTTCTGCATGTGTGTGTGTGTAACGCTCTCCCAATCTTACTCGATTTTCTCAGAGATGGCTGAATCGATTTCAATGAAATTGCAAATGAAAGGTCTAATTGCCCTATAAGACCCTATTGAATTTTATTGTAATCTGATTTCTAGTTCAGAGGTTATGTATCAAAATGTAAAAATCACGAAACATCAATATCTCAGAAACTACACAACCGATTTGAACTAAATTGGTTTCAAATGAACGGGCTACCTACAAACCCTCAACTTTTGAATTTTATGAAGATTGAACATATGGTTCAGAAGTTACAGAAAGAAACGTGTTCTGGAGACTCTTTAATCTCTCTCATGTTTCTCAAAGATGGCTGGACTGATTTTCATAAAATCAGTGTCATATGGAAAGTCTTGTTGCCTAATAAGACCCTTATGATTTTTTTTGCGAACGGATCATTACTTTTCCTGTTATGTTTAAAAATGTGAAATCCAGCTATGAAAAGAAACATTCTTGGGCTCACTCACTTTTCTCAGAGATGGTTGACCCGATTTCCACAGAATTAGTATTAAATGAAAGGTCTAGCTGCCAGGTCTAGCCTCATAACACCCTATTGAATTTTGCTGTAATCGGAATGTAACTTCGTCTGTAATGTATCGAAAGGTGAAACTTCATTATCTTAGAAACTACACAACATATTTGAGCAATATTGATATCGAATGAACAGGATAGTTAAGGGTTAACTGATGAATTATGATTGAACACGTGGTTTCAAAGTTTGGCTCCCCCATTCGTTCCCTTTTCATTTGATTGTAATCAAACTTAAGCAACCGTTATGTTTTAATTTGTAAAACAACGAAAGTCTATTATCTCAAGTATTACACGACTGAACATAACTAGTGTCCTACAAACGAGTCATCTCTCAAACTTACAAATAACAAACTTCATAAAAATTTGATATACTGTTCAAAAGTTTTGTAAAGAAAAGAAATTCAAAGACTATTCAACACTATAGCTGCTTTGATCAATATATATGGCCTCAACATGATTTAAATGTGGTATCATAAATTCTACTATTACGTCACCGGTTTCTCGTCAGTCAGTGCTATATTCGTCCAGTTGGATGAATTTCGAATTGGCTAGGAATTCAACTTTTTTCTTTGAAAAATGTCAGAAACCTATTGACTACTGGCAACAAGGCTAACTACGTGTTGTGTGTGTTTTAGTTCTGCGCATGATTTTAGTAAGTAAAAACCTGTTTTCCTGCGAAAATTTTAGCGTAATTCCTCAAGGTCTAAACAGGGTGGCGACTCAATTTCCAAAAATAAATTCCCTGATATTCCCTGAATTTCCCTGATGTTTCAAATTTTTTTCCCTGACTGTTCAAATTTATTTTACTGTCATAGGTTTTTCCACCTAAATCTCAAAAGTCAAAACTAAAAAGGATCAGACTTAAACTGGTTCCTGCTAAAATTCACACCAGTAATTGAAACAGTTTAGCTTCGCCTTTTGCTAACCTGAATCTTGAACAAAAATATTTTTTTTGTTGAGAAACACGTCCAGGTTGATAAAATTGAAAATGAAAATTACACTGGTCGACAAAAGTGAAAAAAAGCTGTCGGTAAGTTCAAATAAGTACCCTAGAAATATTATAGCTTCTTAACCTGTTCATTTGGCCACTGGTAAATGCAGAAGTGCGTCCAAAGACCGCAGTGTAATTGTTCGCCGAGTTCGTTGTTTTTCCGTTTACTTACGGGAAAATTTTTTTGAAGTCTCTGAAGACTTGAGGCATTTCCGAAACGTCTAGGGGAACTAAAATTCACAGGAACAGTGTTATCAATTAACTATTTTGAGATACATCTTCATTGACAAGAAAATCAATCAGATCTGGAATTCTGGTTAAATCAGTTACATAACGGTTTTAAATTCTAGACTGTAAAAAGTACAAAATTAGGAATTAATAATTTCGCAATCAAACCTTTATGCTAAACACTGTCGATTGCTTTTTCTATGTATAGAAGAGCAGCTACAATTGAATAACCTTCAGATTTATTAGCACGTATCATCATAAAATGATTGCTTGACAACTTTAAATCTCAGCTGGTTTCTTATCCGGGTTTAAAATTTGAGTATTTTTAGCATTTTTCAATAATTTGGCGAAATATCCATTCTGAAACAATTCCCGAGAATTTCTCAAGAACTTTATTCAAAATGTTTAAAATCCCATCGTGGCGAGGTGCTTTTATACTTTTGAAAATTTTAATGATAGATTTAATCTCATTTAAATTAGTTTCAATCAATTCTGCTGGTAAAAAATCCGGGGTAGAAATTTGATAACATTAACTCACTACTCACTCACTATAATTCGAGTTATGAACACACTCAAACTACTGAGCAAGTCTTTGAGTTTTTTGTTAATTGGTTGCAAGGAAGTTATCACCATTTTTAATTACTGGAATATGACAATGGCGATAGTGAAGCTTGCTCAGGCGATGTTATAAGGTGCGTAATAGTTTGGAAGCAATTGCAAGAAACCGAAGAAAAAATCTCGTCTAACCACTGGTTTTTATGAAAAAAGCGTAGTAATTAGCATAAAATTCGCGCACTACTTGATGACTTCTTAGTACCTATTTGGATACTTTTCAAAAAAAATCAACCACTATTTCTTGACATCTTGGCCACTAAAGTCACTATAGTTGCATTGTCTAACCGTTATGAGCCCTTTACAAGGTATCATCAGTGCTACAATGCTCTAATCCATTCCCGCGGGAATTAAACTAAAATTTAAACTTTAATTGAAGTTTAACAAACATACTTGAAAATTTTAAAAATGGAACTATTTGAAATGGTTGGAAAACAAATCGACCTTTAATTTACAATAGAGTTTATGCAAATTGTGCATGTTGCTGAGTAAGAAGAGTTTGAAGGTCATTTATCGAGGAAAACCCTGTCACTCCGCGGTGAAGGGCTTAAATAAAGCCTATGCTAAAATGGATGAGTTCCTACCGGGACAAATTATTATTGAGCGTTGTTGTAGGGTTGCTGGTGACCGTCCACATCAAATGCACTGACATAAATCCAATTTAGAACTAACTCCGTAAAAAACCCCAAGCCTTTAAAATTTTCCCTGATGCCTTTCTAAATTCCCTGATATTCCCTGATCGAAAAATTAAGTCCCTGATATTCCCTGATTTTAATTGTGTACGCGTTTAGAAATTGCGTTAAAGAGCGGTGAATTCAAATTTTGCAAAATTTCGAATAAAGTCTGTTTTTTGTAATTTTTGTTATTTTTTTCGGGAAGCTTTGACAGTATGAATTTTATTTGAACATATGGGTTTTTATTCTTTTGTTTCCAATTTTTCCGGTTGTTAAGCAAAGACATTCTCAATGATCATGATCAAATCGTGTGTCTGCGTGACACAAATTCACGATAAGTGTATCCTAACCCCATCACAAGTTTGATGTCACGGCCCAAATAGCCCTAGTTGTGCTGGTGGCCGACTAAATGTAAATAAATAAAATAAACAAGTTTGATGCATTGATAACAAACTTAAAATTATATCTTAGTGCACGCGTATTTGCATTTTTAAATTCTCAATGCCTTAGATGCATGGAACTTTGCGTTGACAAGTGCAAGACATCTTTAAATTCTTAAAAAGATCACACATCAA